>NC_045644.1:28092500-28778468 GCF_009829145.1 Chiroxiphia lanceolata
AAGTGAAATCACAAAGTATCTGAAAACGAAGGCCTGAAATCTCTATGCTGTAATTACTGACAATACCAAAGTATATGTCCCAGAGTGGGAAAGACAAACTGTTATCTTAACAGAGATTGCACATTTCAACACAACTGTCTTCCAGGCTTTTGCATTTAAAACCCCTTGGAAAACAAGTGACAAATCCCTGGCTCTGCCTGAGGCATATGGCCTCAGAGATAGCACTGCCACGCTCTCTGCACATCCATCCCTCCAACGCTGTGCATTTGCAGCGTGGTTAACAGCGGTTTTCACACGACTGCCAGGGAAAAACCCTGCCGTGACTGCACACCTCACCCAAACCCCCGAGGAGGGCAACCTTGTTGCTCTCTCAGCTTTTCCCGTTAATGTCACCCACGAACACCGAGTTTAAAGCCGAAAGAATGCACAGCAGCCCCTCTGGGAGCTCTGGCCCACACCAGTTACCAGGCACCGAACAACACAGGTCTGACAAACTTCCAGCGCCGGCGCGGGGCAGCCCCACCATTCGGGACACTGCTGCTTATGTAACCTCCCAGGAGCGCGGCCGCTCACAAAAGATTTCGGCTTCGCGATGAAAGCAGTGACCTCAAGAGCGCCTGCAGCACACCCTCTCGGGGGCACGAAGGGAAAGCGAGACCAGCACAAAACCCCCGCGTCTTTCGTGTTCCACGTCCGCCCTCCGCCCATTTCCCGACCGACCGGCCCGCGCCAGGCCGGCCCGACCGCGCGCTTCCCGCTGCGCGACACGGGATCCCGCTCGGGATTCCCCACTGGATCCCTCCCGGCATTCCCCTCGGGATTCCCGGCGGGATCCCGCACGGACCCCCCCCGTCCCGCTCCCCCGTCCGCCCCTCACCGCGGCCCGCGCGCCGCTCCCTCACCAGCGCCGTCCGCCCTCCGCCGGCACGCGACACCGCCGCGTGCTCTCGCGAGAGCGCCGGTCCCTTACGCGCCAGCGCCCCCTGCCGGCCCGGCGGAGCGGCGGCGGGGCAGCGGGGAGCGAGAGCGGGGCTGCTCCGCACGGACACCGGGAATGGCATCCAAAGCACCGGGAATGGCATCCACCCGGCACGGCGGGTCCCCCAAGGACAGAATGGGTCTGGGTCTTTCTAGTAGGCGCTGGGAAATTCCCAGGGTGCGCGGCTTGGTTTGGCCTCACACAGCACAGTTCTTGGGTTTGCCTTTCCCTCCCAGTGTGAAGCACAGCAGGACGCTTCCCAGTACTGCCAGCTGGGAAAAGCACCCAGCTACCGCCCGGGCAGGGAGCACTGGTGCTGCCCGTGCTCCAGAGCGCGATCGCCAAGCGCTGTCTTGGCGGGTGTTTGCACAGCGCTGAGAGCCCGACAGAGAGTGCACGGGGGCTTCAAAAGGAAAACGCTTCAACTGGAAAGGGCTTCAGATGGAAATCTGAGTGTCTGTGCGGCTCTGAGCGCATGTGGTACCCGAGTCACCATTTCCCACACATTTCCTCCCCTGGGCACGGACCAAGGAGCCCGTTCTTTTGAACAGGACCTTACCCGTGGTTACCAGTACAAGTAATTTAGTGCTGACCTAAGAGAAAGTGGAAGTCAGATGCCCAGACTCAGATGTGCTGTTAACCCTAGGAACCTGTGTTTCAGGTATTTGGCTTCCTTGTCTAAATACGAAGGAGACACAGGATGTGTTATATAATCCTCCTCTGTGTATTTGGATTTGAGAGGAAAAATAATACCAACCTTGCCTGACCTTGGAAAGCCAGCAGTGCTCGTACACCTGTTGTGTACACCATCCAGTTACACAGTGAGACTGGCCCGAGGAAAGAGAGCAGCCTCTCCTGGGTAGGCAGGCAGAGCAGACAAAGTGGTTTGCTGGCATGCCTTCCATGGGCTTCACCAAGGCCATCCCATAATCCAGGTGGTTTGAGTGCTTTTTGTGGAACCACTCCACAGCTGCTTCACGTGGTACACTCTGTGCATTCATTGTGGTTAAGGTTATGCCTTCCTAGGATACATCTTCCATCTTGCCCTTAAAGGATGTCAAGTAACCATATGCACATTTTAATGGTCTCTTTCCTCCCACCATTGATGGCAGTACATGCTGTTCCTCCCTCAGCCACATCCTGTGCCACACCAGATGTGCCTTTTTACCCAAAGCTGCACAGCATAATCAGCATAAAAAGAAATTTAAAATTATATTAGCCTGAGCAAAGGACAAATTGGTGGTCTGTTAAAATAGGGACAAAGGGTTGGGTAAGAGTTGCAGTTTTACGGGAAAATAAACAAGATGATCTGCTTATGTTCAAACAGCAGTGAAGATGGAGATGTACTGGGCAGTTCCTCAGCACTGTGTTGGCAGTGATCTTCCAATCAGAGCACGAAGAGAAGCATTTTGGATGCATAAAAGGGATCTACATACACATCAGAAATAGTTAATGAGAATAAAAGCCAGCAGCTTTTCCCATCAGAAGTGTATGACACTGTGTTATGCACTCCTCTACCCAAAATTCAGTGCTATTTCTTGCCAAATGGGAATCCTGCCTGTAGTCCTGCAGTGTAAAGCCCATCTTTCCTTGATTCTGCAAAAGTGCTCAGTGACCCCCTTTGCACACTCCAAGTTCTTCTTTGCTTGGCTGCAGTGTGAAAATGAAGAGCAGGGAGAGATTCATCCCCCCACAACCCCAGGAAACAGGATCCTTGATAGAGAAGTGCAAGCTTTTCCTGCAGTCCTTTGGCCTGCCAAACTGTACTACTGTGCACCACCCAAACCACAAGGAACTTGAAGAATGTTCTCTGGTTCGATGATTTTAGAGGAATTTTTATGGTGTTTAGATAATATTTCTGGTTTCTGTTTAGACCGTTCCTCTTTCAGTTACTGCAATAATTTAGTTTAAGAGAATCAGCTGTGTTAACTTCTCTGTTTAATGCCCCATAATGTAATTTCCCTGTTCTGCAATGCTACCACGCAGTTCAGCAGTCCATCCCTGCCTCGTGGAGGGGAGATAAAGTGCAGCACAGGGACAGTGGCACAGCAAGAACGGCACAGTTGGAGGTGAAACCAAATGCCAAGGCAGACTAACAAACTGACGGCTGCTCCTGTCAGGAGCAGCAACAGCCCCAAGCTGGACTATGAAATTCTAGAAGAATCGCCATTGCAGGCGTCAGGGAACCTCACACAGCTCCCGGAGGAATCTCCAGTTTCCTCCGAGCTCTGTTGCTGGAAGGGAGCTGTTTTCCCTTTGTCCCTGCCAGCCCGGGAGCACGGCCCTCCCTCCCACGTATCCTCGCTGACGTCTGTCCTTGGTCCCCTTCCAGGCAGGCTGTGACTTGGCACTCAGTCCCACAGCTGAGCGCCAGATCCGTCCCCAGCCTTCCCCCGGAGCTCATCCCGCCCGTGGCCGCAGCCCGACCCCGCAGCCGCCGGCCCGCCCGAGGAGCGGCTCGGAGCAGTCTGCCCTGCTGAGGGCCGAGGCTTCACTGCCCTGCAGGGGACTTGCAAAGCTCTCTGCTGTATTTACTCACCTTGAATCTTTGCTTTTTGTGTCGAGCTACCTCAGTACCAGAGAGAAACGAAATGTTTTTGAACTCCCACACAAACGGTTCCATATACAGACTGCAAACAGATGTTTTAATAGCCATTTCCTGCACACCACACACAGCCTTCTTCCTTTCTCTAGTTTAGGGATTTCTCATTTCTGCAAGCTTTTTAATTACTATCTATTCATCTGTCCCACTTCACATCAAACAGAAGTACAGACTACACCTAACTCCACAATCATCTTTCATTTAAAGAGGTTCTCAGAAAGGTTTTCTGTAGCTTCTCTGGGCAGTCAAACCAAAGGCAGAACTTACTTCTGGAAGCAGTGGGTACCAATGAGAACTCAGTGTTTGTGAATTAGTGTCCTGCCACAGATGAGAACAGATCTCTTACCTGTTATGGCCCAAACCTATCAATGCAAAAAATAGCAGAAGTTTTAACCAAATAAGTGTAATTCCTGAGCAAAGCAATAGACAAAAGGAACAGATTAACTTGTGATAACAGAAATTATTTCTCTTGTGCAAGTGCAGTTACCAGCAATTGGAGGGAAATACCCTTATTTATATACTAGCACATCATGTATGCCATGCAGGTATTAGGACTCCACACCCTATGCACAGACATGTTGGTAAGCACATACCCAAACATCCAGATGTTTGCCAGCACAGCATCTTTTGTGTGATAGATACCTATGCAAGTAGGTTTTCCCAGGAATCCCACATGTCCTTGGAAACAAAACTACATGTGTAGCCATTTTAATGCTCACCCTGTTTTTTTCTGCTTCTTTTGTTATTAATTTTTCCCTCCAGAAACCCTCCAAAGTTTCAGCTGGTAGATGCATCTGAAACAGCAACCACTACATCTACACATATCCTTTTGCAGAAACAGGAGATTCTTTGATGGCCAAAAATTAAATGTCTTCCCACCTATGAAGGGGAAGGCACACAGGGTTCAGGTATGATGGATAGGTATTGCAACTCACATGTGCTTTACAAATGAGAGGAATGTCCATATGTGCTTTGTAGGTTACAACAGGCTCCATCACATCTTCAGTGACAGCAGGAATGGCTCAACAGCTATGCAAAAATGTGGCAGTACAAAGTGTTATTTGTCAATAAGTGTGTTACTGACTTCATCATCAACCTCTGCCACGACAGTGATGTTCATGTCACTGAAAAATAGTCTTAAAGACGGTGCATACCTTTAATGAGACTTGTCAAGGCCAGGAGTGGGGCTTTGCTTCAGTACCTGATGTAATTCTCCCTGTGGTGTTTGCTGGCCAGTCTCCAATACACAAAGAAATACATTCAATAAGCAAAGTCACATCCCAACAGTCATGCATCGATCCTAGACTTGGTGGCTCCTACAACTTCAAATATTGAGGAAGGAGATAAGTATTAAACACAAATCCTTAATCATGTTCCACATGCACCACACAGTCAATTCTTGAATTACTGCCTGGCACACTTGGGCTATTAAAAATGGTGTAAATTTAAGAAATCAGAACATCAGTGGAAAAGTTTGCCATGCAGGTGTAGAGCTCACTGCCAAATTTTCAGGGTTGAGGAGGCAAGCTTAAACTAGGAGAGATTATTATGAGCCACCTCCAGCAAAAGACAGTTGGCTTCTGTGATGCTTGAAAGGTGGGAAAGCAGTACAGGAAAGAGCTGCTGTGTGACATAGGGTGGGAACCTCCAAATTTAGCATCACAATAGAGGAAAGTACTTTATTTCATATAAAGGCATATAATACCCAGCTATTCCATTTTTCTAGGGCAAAAGTAACAAAAACTGTAAATAATAAATTAATGAGACGAAAATGCATGGGGAAGGCCCAGGGCTGGTGACTCAAGTGGGGTGCTGGCCCCACCACAAACACCTGTTTTTGAACATAAGGGAAGGGCCTCCGGGGAGGTGAAAGCAGAGAAGATGCAAGTCCCCACTTTTTGCAGCCCCAGGCGAGGTCACAGCATCAGTGGTCAGGCACAGCACCAAAGGGCTTACACTAGAAGGAAGGAAGCATGTAAACAGTGTATAAACAATTTTAACTAACCTAAAACCATTTTTACAAAGCTCCAACCTACTGCAGGAAACTTTTCCTATCACAAATATAGACTGAGCCTTTAGTGAAACAGCAGCGTGATTTTGGCCACTAAACATTTTGAACCTCCCCCCCATATATATATACACACACACACACACACACATATATTCCAGTCAAAATTGGAGCAGGAAGGGACTCAGTGCAGGTTTAAAGTATGAGGGCTGTGTAACAGCTCCAGGGATTACTCTTGTTTGAGTGGAAAAGTAGATTGTTGAACAACAGACATCACACAATCAGAACACTTGGGGTATTTCCTCAGAAACACTTGTCTCATCTTTTCTCAAGATCCTCTTTAAGGAAGCAGCTACAGCAGCACAAGACTAAATTAACCCGTAATTCTACTGTTAGAGTGAGGTTGGTGCTAAAAAAAGTGTGAAATTTAGCAAATGCAGATCACTACAAAAACAAGGAAGAAATATAACCCATCATACCATGAATTCAAATTAACAGGTAGGCTTTCCTAAAGTTGGATTCTCTGAGACAATGGCATTTGCAGGATTTTTCAGACAGTGTGAACACAAAATAGCATTTACTTACCTACATGCAGGAATTTCTGCTCAGTCCCAAGCAGGGGCAAAGCAGTTTGCCCTACAACAGCACCAGAGGCGGGACAAGCAAATTACCTATAACCATTGCAAAAAGCCACCAGAGGAGGTGAAAGGCCTGACTTTTCCTGCATGTGTGGTCACTGAGGGTGTAGTGCCTGTGTCAGTGGAAGGACCAGAAACTCCAGCTCCATCAGCTGCTGCTGCCAGGGCAGTACATCACAGGTCAGGTAAAGGCACCCAGGCCTGGATAGTTGTGTGCTTCCTGCACTACAAAGAGCTGCCTGTCAGCAGGTCTGTGTTGGAAAGCACAAACAAAAGGCTATTTGGGAAAGGTTCACTACCCCCCAAACTCTGACTCCATCTCTGCTTTACATTAAAATTGTAGGAGGTGAGCAGGGACCAGAAGATGCAGGGGAGGAGGAGTGGGTGTGTCCTGCCAGGCTGTGCGCCAGGTGGAGCTCAGAGATGTAATCCTGGCCAGCAGCAGTTCACCAGGGCACTTGACCCAGATTCCTTATGTTCCACTATCTTGAACACCACAGGGGAAAAAAAATCTCCCCTTCATCACACCTGTGACACTGTTGTTGCTGGAGCTGTCTTTTGTGCCCAGAGGAGAGTAAGAGGTGGCTGGAACAGGATGGATGGAAGCTTGCAGCACCGTTTCTTTGCTTATGTTTCTCCCCTTTGTTTTCTACGCTTCCTTCCCATCATCTGAGTGGCATAGCCTGTAGTATACTGAAAGCCTGATAATAAGACAGATGACATCTGTTTAGGTCACATCTTAGAAAGGATTAATGCTTCTAAGGACTTACAAGCTACAGCTTAGTACTCTGCTATCTGAACACATGGGCCCTGGTACATGTGATGGCTGTCAGCTCAAGACTCAGCACTTCTACAGCTCAAGAAACGTGGAAGCTGGACATCCAAATGACCATGGCAAAGGATATGCACCATTCCCTTCACTGATGCAGACTGGTAGTAAAAGCCACAAGTGACTGTGTGCTTAGTCTGATGAAGGAGCTCCAGGAGGAAAAACAACTCCAAGGCACTGGTTTTGCCTGGGGCAGGGGTGCTGCCCCACAGAAAATGACAGGCTCATTCCGGCTGGCAGAGGTGGAAAGTGGAGCACACCCATTTTTATACTGAGCTCCCCCTTGTAGAGGGGCAGGGGAGTGGGATGACCCAGACTGTAGCACCAGTAGAAAGCACCACAGCTCCCTCCCTAAACAGGCAGGAAGTATTTGTGGACACGATGTACTTGCAGACTCAAGCAGCCCAAGGCTCTGTGCACAGGCTCATAGGCATCAGATTCCTCTTTTTTTTGCTGAGGGTCAGCTGGATCTTGTGACCTGAGTAAATAACAAGGCTTTGGAAAGAAGATCAATAGGCACACTGTGTTCTTAATTTCAGATCCACAGTTCTGAATGGAGAAAAAAGAAACAAAACTTAGGAATCAATCTCAGAGCCCTAAAGTCCTCTGGAAGGGAAAGATGAGTGGCTGATGCAGCAAGTTCCACTAAGTTATTTAACTGATACTGTGGAAGTTGATTAGAATTATTTATTTCCACCTCATAAACCCACATGCTGCCTCTTTCTCTCTTGTCAATTAACAGTATTACTTAGCACTAATAGACTGCTTTCATTTTCAAGGGGCTTAGGAAGACAAATTAATCACCTCAACATGCCTGAAAGGAACAGATGGCAATGAAGTATTAACATTGCAATTTCACAGTTGGAAAAGCTCCTGAAAGAGGGGGCAGCAGGAGTGTTTGGAGGGCACCTGGCCCTGGTCCCTGTATGGAGCTGGGGTTCCTCAGTCTTGTCTCCATTCTGAGCTTCTGCTCTAACCCAACCTCACCACACCTTACTTTTTCTGAGCAAAGTTACACTGTTTTTCTTATTCCATCTTTAACAGGGGTAACATCCCTCCAGAAGGCCTCTTGCCTCAGCACATCTTCAGACAGGTCCTTACTGCTTTGGATTTAAAAGACTAAATGTCTATCCAATAATGCAATTAGTCCAGCCTGTCATTATTTCTTACTGGCTATAAGTAGAGAAGTGATCAGGAAGAAATACATTCCCCTGTCCGTACAGAGGGGATGCTCTTTTTCCCTAGAACATCTTGGCTACATTTGGGTAGGTAACAGCTGACTGCTTTTGCCTCCTCCCACTTGCCCTGTCTCAGAGGACCACGGGCATGGAGCAGTGTTGCTCCGTGGGGCCTTTTGGCTCAGCCCTACAACACACACTTCCTTAAGCTACACCTGGAAGGAAGATAAGCTTTCTCTAGAGCAGGGGATCCCACAGCAAAACTTGTGTCTAAAGTGAGGGCTCTGCAGCCATCCTTAACAGAACCAGCTCAGGATCCAGGTCTCTTCCAGCAGCAGGAGCCAAAATCCAAGTGGTCTGCAGACACCACAGAGTGAACTGGGAGTGAGAGAGAGACCACAGCACCCCTGTCACAGGCTGCCAGCCTTCAGAGAGCCCCTCAGCAGCACATCCCCATCCAGCTGCTGCCTCCTCATCACCCCAGGGGCAGCAGGAATCGCTGGGGAGTTTGTTGTGGGGGCAGCCATGTTACTGGGCCTGGAGTGAATTTGATTAGGTGGCCTTTCCACTGGATTCCCAGACATTAAGCAACCTGTCCCACACACAACTCTAGAAAGCTGCTTCTCAGAACAAACTGACATTTTCAGGAGAGGACCAAACAATAAGTACAGTGATTTTAAAAGTGACCGATACGACAACGACAAAGCAACTTTTTAGTAGTTTGTTGTTTTTTAAAAATTGATTTAACTATGAGAGGTTTTTATTTAAAACATTGAGAGAATATCCTCTATTTCAGTATTTAACCCCACAGTCAAAGATTATCCCAAATAGCAACTGTGCAATGATAATAGTCAGTCTGACAGGTTTTGGTCTCTCCTCTAGGAATGGTAACAGTAAATAATAATTCAGAGTGAAATGAATTATTCTAATGCCTTTTCAGAGCCCTTTCTTCAGCATATTGATATTAGTATCAATTGCCTTCAATGTGTGCAGAGCCACTGAGCTAAGCATCTCAGCCCACTATCAATCTCTCAGCCTCAAGTATCATATACAATGAAATCCTTCTAGAGACATTAGTTAGTGTGTAGGGACAACATAACATATCCAAAACACTGCATTAGCTGTGGCTGTTCCCATATGTTAAGGGAAACAAGGAGCACTGAGGCAAAATGGTTAGAGCACCCAGTGTGTCAGTGCAGCCCTCACTGAGGATTCCAGGGAAAGGCAATCCCAATTTCCTCAGCTGTAACTGGTACCTCAGCATTCAGGCTGGGGAGCAGAGGCAACATGATGCAGTGCAAACTGGTTTTCAAATGGGCTCAAGAAAATAATACACCCTGATTTCACCTTGGCTCGATAAGCATCTGTGTTCAGCATTGACCCACTCAGTTATAAATCCAGTATGAGCTTTTCTGCTACTTTATTCATATTTGAAAATAGAATGCAATGGTTTTGGATTTTCCTAAGTTAGAAAACATTAAAAAACAGAATCAGAGTTCTCACATTTATAAGAGTAACACTTAAACAAAGAATACTTAATACACAATGTGGCTGGATTTAATTTTTTTTTTAAATTGAATCCAAATGCAAAGTGAATCCAAATTGCCTTTTTTTTTTTTTGAGGTATCTATCATACAAGAGAAAAGACTTATTTTATCCATGCAGCTAATATTCAGATTAGTGTTTTAGTTGGTATTTTTTTCCTTAAATCTCCATTTAAATACGTTGTACTTTAAACCTTTGCAAAAGTATAGGAAATCCTCAAACATAAACACTATTTTTATAAACAACAACAACTCCAATTATCATCCTAAAGACTGTAATAAGTGAGCATCTGTTTTTCTGGACTTGCAAATCATTGGTATCCTTTCTCCTTACTTGTTATTTTTCTCATCCAGGAATGATAATCAGTGTTCAGGACTGTGGCAGCAATGCACAAACCACAAATAATTGCCACCAAAGCTGTATGAAATCCAAGAGTTGTTCCAGTTTTTATAGTACAACAGCCAAAGGATTCCAGGGACTTGGCCATATTGTTCCAATCCCTTCTGCAAACTATCTCTTTCTGACAAGTTTGATACTGGTCCTATTTTATCACCTAGAGCAGGGGGGCTTTATTTTAGAGGGGTTCTTGGATTGGCAGGGGTGGGAAAGAGAATATAGAATACATGTCAAATAGCTTAAAAGTATGGATTATGATGGCCATGGGAACAAGGTACACTTGCTATTTTAAAGGTTTAGTTTGACTCTTCAAATCTTTAATTCTCCTGCACACCCAATGACAAGCTAGTAGACAACACAAGGGTTTAGACCACCATAGTGCTTGAAATTCTCAAAGTGTAATATTTGAAGAAAAGGAGAAATCAGCATTTGATACTCTGGGCCATAAAATAAGTTCATATAGAAACTGTTTAGCTAAACTCTAAATAACAGCAGAGTGATTTTATTTAGCTACTCATTACTTCTTTACTTCTATTAAAGCTTAAAGAAGAGGAATTTTAACATCCAGGATCATTATCAAAACTTGAATGCTCAGAGCTATAGAAACATCCTGAGTAAGGCATCATATTCCAGTGGTTTCAGACTTGGTTTGTATAAAACTCATTTTGAGCTCAGACTTCATTGAGGCCAAAGTCCCAGGGCCTGAATGAAGCCTCCTGAACTCAAAGTGAATTTCACAGCAGCCAGCTCTGCTTAATTCCACTTTGTCCAGGAGTGAAAATTTGGTCTTCAGCCACTCTATATTATTAAATTAATGCATCACAGCTCATTGACCAAAGGCCACGTATGACACTGGGAATGGTATTCTCAGCTTCCCTGACAAACCTTTCACTTCAAGCAGGCCCTGCACTACGGCTGCATTACACTATCATAAAAGCTTTCTCACTGAGAAATGGTTTGCAAAGTTGTTTTTAGGAGAAAATAAATCTTTAAGCTGCCCAAATGACCAAGGCACTCGGAATAAATAACCTTAGAGCTGTACTTTGGGGAAGACACAAGGTCTGACTTTCAGCAGGCGCTTGACGTCAGACCAGGGAAGAAACACAAGACGAGCAAAGGTTACATGCAAACTGTCCCCTGTGGCTTATGCAACAGCCAAATAACCACTGATCAGGATAGATGCACATAAAAAGAACTCACTAGAAATTACTTTTAATATAAGCAAAACAAAACTGCTTATGAGTTGTAGGGTATGATGTGTGACAGACTAATCTGAATACCTTCTGTTTTATGTCTCTAAAACAAGCATTCAATAAGTAATTCACATTACATGAGTCATCTTTGGTAATACTGTACATTTGTGTCAATTGCTTAGTAAACTTCAGTTCTGGATATTTATAGTGTAATTCATCATAACTACAAACTAATGGGAAAGTTGGAGGAGCATCCAATGTACATGAGCTCGCAGAGGGAAGAGTTCAGACTAGTAATACTGAAATTACTTCACAGTTATGTAGAAAAAGTTACAATTCTTTGTCATAGAGCATTACACTAGTTTGTCATTCTACAGTTAAAGTGGGCTTATAGTCAGCATTATTATAAATTAACAGCAAAAGCTCCCAAAACTATTTGAGGGAGTAGGATTGAAAGCTAAGAATTTTGATGAAAGCATAATTTTCTAACTTTGTTTTCTAGCCCTAAATTATTAAAATACAGAAAAAATCATCATTATTTTAAAAAGATGCATCATTTAGAAAAGAAGTTTCATTCCTTACAATACGGTTTAAAACAAACATAGAAGAAAACAGTGCTACATTACATACAGCCAAGAGCATTCGGACGACAGGATGTAGATTATGTTCTCTGTTATATGGCCCAACCACAGGTTTTTCCTTGCTTTGATGCATATTCGATGATCACTGAACTTCTCCCACTTCTCCTGATGTGGACTGTGTTATCAATTAAGAGTCAGCATTTATTTACAATTTAAAAGCAGCACAGCTATCCTGCATCCTACAGCTGTGCTCACTCCACTGCAGTACTGGAGCGAGCACAACAGCTTGGATATCTCAGGGAATGCATCACTGTCCTGAAAGGCCTTTTTTTCGCCGGTTTTTCAGGAGGTGGCTCCTCATTACTTTTCTCAGCCACCTCAGCAGGCTCTGTCTGGAATTGTTCTATTTGAAACTCCAGATGTTTTTGAATGGCTACCCCGAGAACTTCTGGATCCACAGATGCCCCATACACTTCCCATGTCATTCCTTCATCATCCCACCTCACTTCACGTACTGGAGTTTTGGGGGCCTCCAAGTCTTGCTCCAGGTTCACCTCTGGGAACACATGCGGGTGACCTTCTGCTGCAGCTGCTGGGCTTGTAGCCACAGATTTGCATTCCATGGTCGGAAGAGTTTGTACCTCGGCATCTCTACGCTCAAGAGGTGGTTTCAGTCCTCTGGTTAAATCATTCATAGAGGTCATAGTCCACATATCCTTAGTTGTCACTACTATGTCTGCACCTTGTTGGTTGCTGAGGGCAATGCAGGCAGCCTTGGTTTCTGGAGGAGCTCTCTCCTGATGAGCACAGTGCTGAGTGTGCTGCAGTTGTTCTCCAGGAACATTACAGCACTTCAGGACTCTCTTGGCATCCAGGCCCGATTCACTTACTGAAGACACCAGCTTAGGATAGGTCAGAATGTCTGACGCAGAGAAGGAATGAAAATAGCCAGGTGCTGCTGGCTCTCTTCCTGTCTCACTAACGGAGCACACCAACCGCGGAACGAGCTGTATGGACGGGATGGGCAAGGAGTGGCAGTAGGCAGGGATGGTGGCATCTGCCTTCAAGGCATCCTGCCTTATACTGCAGGGCCCTGCAGAGTTGTTATGAACTGCCATCACCATGGGGGAGTATGCAGAGTTCGGAATACTACCATAAGTCAGACCGCTATGGATAATCCCAGTGGCTTGATTGAACATTGTCCTGTTTGGAAAACCATTTCCAGGCATGTGGTGTCCTAGAACAGCAGCGTGAAATGTTCCAGGATCTGTGTAAACAGTAGTGTTACGTGGAATAGTGCCACTGTCAAAGGTGTTTGTGGGTACTTGTTGATCTCTAGGCAGGACTGGAAGATGAGTCACAAGGTTTTGATAGTGAGATGTGTTTTCATTTGTTTCTGGTCCAAACCTCTGTGTTGGGAAGGACATCCTAGCCCCTGGTGGGCCATGTCTGCAGCTAGAAGAGCTCAGGCTGGAGTGGGTGGCACTGGTTTCTATGTGAGTGATGTAAGTCTGCTGTTTGCAGCTGCAGGTTAGGTCTGAGTGGCTTCTCTGAAGGGCAGTTCTTGCTTCTTGCATTTCACACATGCTTTGCTGGTGAGTAGCACAGGCTGAAGAAACATTCTCAGTGGTGCTGCTCTTTACACACATCTTAGCATCCCCCACTTCCCAGGATGCTGAAGGCTGTTCAGTGATAAGGAAATGGTTTGTAGTCTTAGTTCTGCTCTCTGAATGGTCATTGGCTGACTGGTCACTTATGATTTGGACCTCTGATCCAAGTCTCATCCTCCCAGGCTGCGGAGAGGACCATCCAGGACTCTGCACACTCCTTGCATCACTCTTGTTTTCCAGGGTATGGCAGATGGTGCTACTGTAGCTTTTCTTCAGCTCTTGTTTGTTGTTTAGCCTTTCCTCTAGACTTGATTGCCCAATACAGGTCAGATTTGAGGAGCTCTTGGACAGGGGGTGACTGTTGACATTCAAGAGTCTGTGATAAGTAGAACTTAGCGAGTCCTGGTAGGAATGAGTGTGGAGCTGGTGGCTGTCAGCTGACATGGCAAAAAAGAGAGATCTGCAGAAAATGGTGGAGAAGAAAAAGAAGCAATTTAAGAAGGAAATAAATGTACCAGAAACTGTAATCTCTATTGCCTTCTGCCTGGGCTTCTTGCTATTCACAGTTCACAAATATCTTTGAAAAAGTACAGTATTCCAGTCTATGTGTACTCAGGCCAGTCAGTTTCCACAAAGGGTTTTTCCCTAAATTAGATTCAGGTTTTATTGAAATTCTGGTGTGGTTTCTTTTTTGTTTGTTTGTTTGGTTGGTTTGGTTTTTTGTTTGTTTGTTTGTTTGTGGTTTTGTTTGGGTTTTGTTTGTTTTGTTTTATTTTATTTTTGTTTTGTTGGTTTTTTTCCATTTCACAAAACACAAAGGGAAAAAATTTTCTTGGTTTCTACCTTTTAACAAAAACAATCCCAAAATTACCAACTATCATCTCCCCTGAATTCACTGGAGCTGTTTTTGGGAATGCAGAGATGTCATGTAACTTAAGCAAAGACAGATGTATTTTCAAACAAGATAACTCTTTGCCACAGTGCTCATTAAGCCAACAATGTTAACTGATTATCAAAACAAAGAAATGTTCAATTTTTAGTCTCCTGACATCATAATTTCAGAACTTATCCAGCCATTGTTGGAGCTTTCAAACATTACCAAAGCCATTAACAGTAGAACAAGTTCTCCCTTTTCCCCATACTCAAGCTTCTTCATATTTCATTGCACAAGAAGATCACTATTTTAGTCAACTGTTTTCCCAGACTCCACACAAGGGAACTGTAGGTATGGACAAAACTGTGGCACAGGAGACATGACATGAAACCCAAAGAAATGAGCTCTCCCAGGCCTGTGTGGAGTCAGTGCCAGTGTTCCCAGAACAAACAGCACAGGGCACTGATGCCCAGCTGGACTGTGACAGCTCAGGCGGCTTTCTAGCTTGTGCTGACCACTGGCACCACAGGAGGTGGCAGCAAAGATGGATCCAGTGAAAGGCTGGAAATTAAACTCCTCTAGGAACCATAGAGGCCCAAGGAGAGTCTGCACCTCAGCACACACTCTGTTAAGGGTACATGCTCTGGGCTGCTTGGGCTGATCACCTTTGGGAATCCACAAGTTTTCATGCTGGCTGTGGAAGGTGCACACTCACTGCACTGAAAGCAGGGTAAAAACAAGACAAGAAAATCTTTAACCAAAGTGTTGTGGTTCTTCTGTCCTTTTTTCAGTCACTTCTTGTTTCTACTGGTGGGTGTAGCATCCTATATATCGTTAACACTTACATTAGCACTGCCACAACTAAGAAAAGCTGTGATTGAAGATTTTGAATCTAACCAGATTTAGTGACTTATTTTTGCTGATTCAATCAGATCTTCCACTTATTGACTGTGCACATTGCCTTGGTGTCACAGAGGTGCTGCAATATTTGCATAACTAGGATGTTTTAATATGCTCATGTATCTATATCTATCTACACACATAGGTGTATTTCTTTTCTAGAAGAACTCATTCTGTTGAACAGGAAAATCTAGAACATTTTTGCATTTCTTCGAGGTCAAGTACTACTGGATATTTTGTTGTGCAGCTGTATAGTGGAAGCTGCAATTTCTCATTTAAGACAACTTTCCCCCAGATGATCTCTATACACTCTGCCTCCCAAGCAGGTCTCCTACAGAAACCTGCACAACTGTGCACTGTATCACTAAAATAAAAATGAATGTGCAGAACAAAAAAGGTACATACCCGTGGTGAACAAAAGCATTCTGCAAATGTAACAGGGAAATTCACTCATCACACTAAGAACGTGGTGGCTGCAAGGGCTCACATTTGACCCTCTCAGTGAGAAGCTTCTAATATGTGATCCTTCTAATGTGATATTTACGGGCTCAAAGAGTCATCTACCAACCAGCACAACTGATAAAGAGCAGGCCTTTTGCTCCATCCACAAACCAAGAGCTCTACTGCTGATCCAGGCAGCTATCAGTGCTTGTAATTCCATTTTTACTGGTAACTTTGGCAGGCTAACACGTTGCAATTTTCCCGTCACCTGAAATCCAGTTGTGTTGCCTGTTTTCCATAATGAAATTAAATTGAGCATGACAACATTAAAAAATAATAATATTTGCAATCACTGCCTTGGGAAGCTTCTAACTGCTGGCTGCGTAGCAGGGACTTGTGATTGGCAGCAATATGGTCTAGCAAAGGGCTTGCTCAAATTTGTACTGTATGCAGAAAAAAGGCAGTTTCCTGTCCTTCATACATGCTTCACCTCCTCCAGCACGTTACCCGTCCTGCAGCCACTTACACACATGGGGATAGTCTGCCACACAGAGTTCAGAGGAGTCAATAGGATTAAACACCACAGCATAGCTGTCTGCAAGGTGAGAACCTTACACTTAATCTCTTTAACAGATAACACCTGCAAAGGCTCTCACACACACCGGGATGAAACAACACTGACTAACGGGAATCCTCAGCCACAAATATTGAGACTTGGGTGAAGGGAAGGCTCAAACATATCCTCTTACAGATGATACACAGCTCTGTGAACTTTGAAGGGTTCTCTTACAAAGTTTACAAGGTTCAAATACGTAAATATACACAAAGACCAAGGCCTCTATTTGCTTTCTTTGTGTAGCATTGCTGCAGAAACCTCTGTAACTAAAAGAAGTGATGCAATTTGAAACTGATTCATCACCTCACACAAAACAGATTCAGACAAATGAAACAGTCCAAATATAGTGACATTACTGAAAATAACATCCAGCGTGATGCTGGCAATGAAACCTCCAAGAGAACTCTGAAGAAATTTATTTTTGCCCCACTGCAGGCGAAATCAAGACCAAATGTGGGCCAATGTAACATATATTACATATGTACATGTATGACATTAAAACCAGCAACTACCATCAGCATTCAAAAATCCTTGCTCAGATAGACCACTGTTCCAGGCTAGCACAACTGTAACAATTATCCTATGACTTGGGCCTTGAAAACAATAGGAATGATTACCAGTTAACTAAAACCACATCTCACCTTCTCACCTGAGACTTTATGACACAGTTAAGGATGGGGAAAAAAGGAAACAAAGCCCCATTCAAGCAAGATGAAACAGCTTCCTTGAGAATAATGCACTTTCCTGTCATGTTGAAATCTGGAGTTACTTTTCCCAGACAGCCTGAACATTTCTCCTTTTATAGGCCACCTACTGCTTTCCCTCTCCATTCCCTGCTCCTTTGCCCCACTCTGGAGCTCTTACACAACCAGCACATTGTGTCCACCTGGCAGAGGCAGGGCCCTGAGCCGGACTTGTGCACGTGGAGCTCTGCACGGAGAGTGACAGCTGCAGAACAGACCTGTGGCAGACCTGGCCTTTCCTCCCCTCTGCTGCAGCCAAATGTTGCCTCAGCATTTCACAGCAGCACAAGTGAGCCTGCAGGTGTGCCACAAAAACACCAGCTTGCTGATCCCCATGACTTTCTTTTTTTTTTCAAGTGGCTTAGCTCTCATGACATCAATTCATCAATCCAACCACGCCAATCACTAACGTCAGCACAGGGAGTGAAAAGAAGGCCGTGCCCCTCTGGAGAAACACAAACTCACACATGGCACAAACCCAGAGCAAAGCTGTACATGCAGCACCCTTCTTCCCAAGTCTTTGGAAATGGCATGTAATCCCATCCCCTACTTCCCAAACCATGTTTCACACGTGCAGTGCTGGTACTGGCTGCTCAGGGTGCACAGAAATTCTTCTGTGTAGGTCCACCCCCCACAGGAGGGGCCCAGTGCCGCGTGTCCACACACCGAGGTGCAGCACATCCCTCACGGGCCTGGGTGGCTCATCCAGCTGGTGACTGCGGAGAAGGAGCAGGAAGGAAGCAGAAGTGTCTGGATGGTCATACTGACACATCTACCACCAAGGGGATGGGTCAGGCACCCAGAATTGTGTGACAAACTTTTTTAAAAAACAACAACAACAACAAAATCCAACCCCAAAACACGGGACCTCTCTAATGTCACAGTCATACACCAGCACTGTATTCTGTGAATCAGCTAATTAGAAATGGATTAGCATGTGAAACACGGATAGAGACACAGCTGATTTAGTGGGTACTTAGAGACCCAAACCAGCTTTCTCTGTGCATGCTGGGTAGAGAAGATTGCTTTGCTTAACTTTGCTTTTTAAAAAGTAAATATACAGTTTATAGGAAACTAATTTAATTCAAAAATACCTATTGTAGGTTCTGAGTTTGTCTGAAAGATTCTAATTTTGAAGTTCAATGGAAATCCACACCTGAATAGACAAACAAGAAAGCAGTAACTTTGAGGCAGATACTCTGCTGTGAATATATAGAAAATTGTTAGACAAGCAGAGAAAGGATTAGGATAGAAATGGAATTAACATCCACTATTTTTGGCTTAGCTTCAGATAGCTTATGAGAGGATCTAGGCTGCTTTCACTAATTCCACTGAACTACTTTAAAGCAACAAATGTGTATTTTGCTATGACTTATGATTAAAGTTGTGACCTATTTAATGCACCAGTAAATTTAGTCTCAAAATATTAAATATAATGTATGTTATCAATTGAAAGACATACACTGGCAAATTAATGATGATTGTAAAATTCTTCAGTATTTTTATGTTCCACGCATGTCAATATATAAAGTGAGATTTCATGTAAGATAATAATACCCCATGTATTTCAATATGATCATATTTAGCTCCTGTGTTATGTATCCATTAGTGATTGCTTTCTTCCCTGCACTGGCAGGCTTCAAAATAGTGATATGACAAATGAGACATCCACAAAACAGATCATAGTTTTCATAAAGAGGATAGTAACATGGGATACTGACATGAGATGATGTGTTAATAACAAAAGAAATCCAGCCATGCTTGCATTTCCTCCAACAAGCAAAGAGAGAAACTACAAAATGCCATAAAAGTAACTCAGCTGCTGGATCCTTCTAGGATGCTTGATTTTGAGAATTCAAGAAAAAATCTACACTGCAACTTGGCAAGAGCGACCATGCTCTTTGATAGAATCATCACAGAATGGTTTGGTTTGGAAGGGACCTCAAAGATTACCTAGTTCTAACCCCCTGCCATGGCAGAGATGCCACTCACTGGATCAGGTTGCTCAGGGCTCCATTCAACCTGGCCTTGAACACTTCTAGAGGATGGGGCATCCATAACTTCACTGGGCAACGTGTTCCAGTGCTTCATCACCCTCACAGTAAAGAATTTCTTCCTAAAATCTAATTTAAATCTCCCATCTCTTAGTTTAAAATCTTTCCACCTTGTCCTATCACTATCTGCCCATGTAAAAAGTCATTTTCCCTCTTTTTTATAAACCCCTGCTTAGTACTCTGTTAACAGTAGCAACAATAGACAGTGAGGCAGTATGAATCACCTAACACATTAAACAATACAAGTTAGTTGCAGAATTTGGGAAGAGTCAGAGAAATTTAATGCTATTTACTAGAAACGTGCATGCAGTGCCAGAGATTCATTTCTCTAAGACTTTCACAGTTTATTTTTGCTTTATATAACTGTGATGGTCCACCCACAAGTCAACTACACTTATAATAGTGACTGCAGGCTGTTTCACTTGTTCTCACTTTGCTGATCATACAATTAAAAAAAATAAAAATTTCCTCATAACGATTCATCTTATGCTTTCAAAACCAGCATCTGACTGCAAAATGGTGATCAGAGCCAGTTTCAGAGGTGAGAGCAATAATATGCGAATGTGGAATTTGGAAAAACACTTGGCAATTTGATCCACACCAACATTTTTGGATGATAATTGTAAATTTTGGGTCCTTGCCCTGAATTTGCTCCTTTATTTGCATCATTCTGGCCCCACTGTGCCTCTGTAACCTGTGCAATAATCAGCTTCATAAGGCAAACACAGATTTTCTGCAATAGCACCAAACTCCAAGACAAACACATGTATGTTTTATACAAGGAGAATAGTGTGATTTTAATTAACTTAGGAGATTTACTTGAATAGAAGGCTGCTATATGTAGGTTCTTAACTCTGTTTAATCTTATTACAAACACCATGGTTATACATTTGAAAAGGCAAGAGTAGTTTATGGTTAAAATGACAACTTTAGCTACAACCTAAGGGGCAGCTGTAGCCATGAACACTGCTGACACCTGCCTGGGACACAAGATAACACACACAGGAAAACCTAAATTTCTGCCTGAACAGCCATATTACCTCAGGTACCAGAAGCAGTACAGAATACTTACACTGTGTTCTCTTCAGGCCTGGTGTTTAAGCAATGTGTCTTCCTTATTGGGATCTACGACTGAACTTCCACGATACATGTTTACTGTGGTAAAATGACATAAAAAGGAACATCATCTAATATGATATTGATTTCCTTTAAATCAGTACTAATTTTGAAGAGACTTATACCACCAAAACAAAAAAAATAAGAGCAAGGTTATGTCTAAAAATGTGTCCCTGCTTGCTCACACTGAGAATTACCAGTCATTTCCACAAGATAAGAAAGATCTGTTCTGCACTCAGAAAAAGATTGACATGCTAATATGATGAGTTCTGATGGCCTCTCCCTAACTACTACTACTGAAAGAAACAGTTCATTAGCAGTAATCACTAACATTTATGTTGGGTGGGGGGAGTCAAACCACTTGAAAGGCACTGGCAAAACAGGATTAAGCCTTGGTAAAAAGCTTAGAGGTTCAAGTGTCTGGGATTAGGAGTTTTGTTGTTGTTTTTAATTGTTATTTTATTTTGGTGAATTATAAGTGAAAGGAAGAAACAGAGGAGTTACAATAGTGTAAAAGGTATCCCTCGTCACGGAACATAAAAGACTTTCTCTAAATTCTGTCAATACAACTATTTCAATGCAACTAGATTAATAAAGACTTAGGTTGAGACTCCAATCACTTAACCTTTAATCCATCATCTTCCTGTAGGCTTTCCATTTTGGAATAGCATTATAAATGTACTATGACTTATTCAGTTCAATCTGCTAATGTCCTTTTGTGAATATTTTGGGTCATCTTAAATATTTTCAAGCATCAGACAGATCCCCAGGACAGACTGGCCTGGGCACCTACAAAAGCCATCATCAGATGGGCACAACAGGTAAGTGCACACTGATGGGAATGAATGGGATTGTTTTTCAGTTCTGCACCATGAGAAGCACCGGTGACAGTGGTTCATGTCACTGGGACCATAATTCCCTGTAGGAAGAGGAAGAGAGGTACATTTGACAGGCTAGAAAACACGAGAGCAGAAGAGTTCTGACCCTCAGTGCACAGGACTGCAAAGGCACACTGGACAGACATCTCTCTGCATTGATTGGTAACAAGATGAAAAGGAAAGAGTCCCCTTTTTCCTGAGTCCCCTTTTTCCATCTCCGTACTGAGGAGTGAAGCAGAGACCTCTTCCCCAAATGCTGAAGGGACTATGGGTAGCCTGGTTACCAGTGACCTCACCAGGGGATAATAAATGAGTTGCCACACCAGAAAATTAATAGATTCCAACATTTTCCAGTATATTCACATCAGTGCAGAAGGATAGGGCCATTGTGTTCACAGTTACCCCAACAGTGTAAGAAAAGCCATGCAAGAGGGTGAACATTCTCTTTTAAGAACCAGCAGGGACAGCCCACAGCTCTGGTACAGCCTGAGCCAGGAAAGCAGAGCTGAGAACGCTGAATTCTAAGAATGAGAGAGGCTAAAGTGAGAGTGCTACAAGAGAGGAGCCTGATATGGATGAACCCAAAGAGACTATTTCAGTGACATCTTTAGCTGAATTCCCAGGAAGGACAATTCACATGGGGCTGTAAATAAATCATTGGGAAACCAGAAGCGCACTCTATCACAAGGGAAGCATGTGTTGGGATGTAGTCCTGACACCACCACATGATCACTGTGCAACTATGCATCCTCTTCACCACCTTTATTTAATCATCTGTCCCAGGAACAATTTCAAAAATCTCTTGGATTTTGGTCTTTTCTTTTAGAAGAATTTTAGAAGCAAAACATTACTCTCACCCAATGTGCACATAGACCTGCCTCAGCATACAATTACCCTACAATATACCCAACAGAGCTAAAATATGAGATATTGTACAGTCATACTGGATGCTCACTCTTAATGTTTGACAGCTCACTTTTTTAAAGCTCAGCTCTTCAGTCAGAAGACTTAAAACATTTTAATTACAACGGAAATATGCTGATATACTCACGTGATCAGCTGTTTTCAGCAGCTGGGGCTTTAAAAAACCCAAATATTACAACAGCGGGCAACACTGACCTAGAATCATTCTTGCAGTGAATAGTGTGTGCCTACAGAAGTGGTATATTAATTTAATTGTCTTTCTGATTTAAGCAGATCAGAATTAAGCGAAATGAAACTGTTAATTCAGCTGCCAGGTTTATGCTGCTAAGAATTGCTGGCTACTGGTATCCACTGGCAGTACAGAAGTCCTGTGAGAAAAACATTTCACAATTTCTTTAGGAACTAATCTTTAACGCAGAAAATGTTTGCAGTGATCTATGAACATCTGGATGTATTTCAGAGTGACCTTTTCCTATTCACAGCAGAGGATCAAATTGTATTCCATCACACGTACCAGCTTGGAGGGGACAGGGTCAGTCTGGTATAGAAAGACTTGTGCTCCTCAAAGCTCCCTTTCTGTGTCTACTCCTCAGTCCTGAGCAGACCACTTCCAAAGCAAACCCACTGATCTGGAACTCTGCAAAAACACATGGCCATTGCTTGCTCAGCAAGCCTCTGCCTGTCAGAGGCCCAAGCCTGCAAACTGTGTGAATCACAGCTGCCTGTGAAGCAGCTTAGAAATCATGCAGAAAACCAGCAGCTCATTTACAGCCTGCTTCCAATCTCAGAGCAAGGGAATACAGCTGGATATTAATGCAACCTTTATAGGAGGCCAGCAGTTTGCATGTCAAACAAACTCCACCTAACCTGGCTAAGTGTTCCAAGATTAGAACATTTACTTGTAAATTCATGTGTTTTAGTAGAAAATGTTCAAATAATAATTTTTGCTATTTGCTTGAAAGCTTAACAGCAACAGTTAGAGGGAAGATATGAACTCAGCCAAGCCACCTTGTCCTGTGGATACCCTGGCTTTAACAACAGGATTCAGCACTGTAGTTATTTACCTTTGAACATGAGGGCAATGAAACACTCTGCCCTGACAAGTGAACACACCTCTGACACCTAAAGCTCTGTCACAGAGCCTGTGTGAGTGGATGGACAGTCAGTGTGTGTGTGCTCTGTGCTGGCTGGAAGGCGGTGGCCAAAAGCACAGAGCTTGAGCCTCAGTCTAACATGCCCAGCCTTTCCAAACAGCTCACTCACTTGGTCTAGTGTTGTGCCAACAGAGATAAAAGCTTTATAACTAGTTATTAGCTCAGGTCTGCCTTAAAGATACTGCCTGGATGTAGCCTCAGGTACAGTGGCTTTTCATGTTCACATATCAACATTAATTGAAGGACGGCAGTTCCTATAGTGGCATCAAACAGGAATAATGGGGAAATAAGCAAAAGTAATAATAATAGCAAAACCATCTCCATTAGAGTAAAGGAAAACAGTATTTTAGATTGAAAGATGCCCCACCAAAACAATCAAAGACGGTTCATTCTTCTCGAACACATAATAGTTGAATCTCTTTCCTACCTAGAAAAACCTGACAACTCATCTAGTGAGACCCAGTAATTTACCTTTATTTCTTGTTCCCTTGTTTTTTTCCTGTGATTGAACACCACACAAAGGGCCTCAAAATCCCCTTAAATTCTTTATTTAAATGAGTGTTTGTGAACTATACACAAAGCCTTGGAGAAAAGGAAGATTCAAAACGACAATATAACTCCAGAAGCCGCTCTCAGTGGTGGCAGGGAAAAGACTGACTTTTATATTGTAGACCTACAGAAAACTGACTTCCAGAATATAAATAACAATTGCTCAGTAATTAGAAAGAGGAAACAATTGCCTTCTAATTCTGTCTGTGCCCACTGACATACTGCATGACCTTGAGCAAGTCATTCCCTTTGTGACTCAGTTTACTCACTGTGACTCAGGGATTAGATGCAGAAGCCCCTGATGTAGGTATTTAAAGGCTTAATTCATGATTGCAGAGTGCTCTCAAATCCCAGAATGAAAGATATTAAATATAAGACATTGAAAATAATGTATTCTGGCCCTTCTTTTGTAATACTTGGTTTGAAAGAAATAAACAGAGCATCTCTACAGGAAATTCTTGTACATGCAGAAAGCTCACCTTACCAGTAAAGCTGAGACACTAATCAAGCCTCAGAAGCACCCTCCCCCCTCTAGCTTTCAAGCATCAAGTGAGGATGAGTTATCTTAAGGATTTCAAATACACAAACCCAGTATTACCAGAGTTTCTCAAATTAGGTGTTGTGTGTATATACTCTCTATATAATATGCATGGTATATTAAATAACAATGTGTTATTATAAGCAGCTTCATTAAACCTTTATAAGCAACACTGTCACAACTGCAGACCACGTTGTCCTGCAGTGCCACATTCACTTGCAAGCTTTTATTTACTATGACGGACTTCTCATGAAAAAGAGATTCTCTCAGAAATTTAAGCTGTCAATTCACACTGCAAGCTGTCTTTTGTATATCCTTAAGCTGGAAAAGAACTGGCAATCTCTATCCAAAGGGATAAGTGAGTATTGAAAAGGACTAAAAAGAGGACTATCTAATCGTATTTCATAGCATTGCTAAAAGCTGCCATTGTAGTATGAGCTAGCTTTGAAAAGTACACACAAAGAACATGGGAGGAACTAGGAAGAAGAAGTTTTCATTTCAAATTTGGTATTTTGTCATTAAAAAAGTGGTGTTATGTTGAAGTGCAATGTCTGTCTCTCAAAAAAGTAACTGTACCAATTCCTCTGTGATCTGATCAGTCCTATGTGGGAAACTATTATCTATATTTTTCAGAAAATGCCTGAAAGGGATGAAAGGGAGCATCTCTCTACTCTATCAGGACTTCTCAGGAAAGAAGAAAAACATCAGAGCTTGGTTATCCCAAGGCTTATTTACCACCAGAGACCTTGAGGAGAAAAAAACCAAGACAGAGTAAAGTAGTAGACCAAAGTAGCAGACTAAAGCTTGCAAATATTTGTCAAATCCAAGTATGTGAAGAACTTCCTCTAGAAATAACATTTACACCCTGCTCTAAGTAAAGAAGCAAATTTCCCCTCTCTTTGGTTAATCTCAATCACAAAATGAGCTGCAGAAGTCTCTACTTCTTTATTTAACATTTAATAATGTCAGGAACACAAAATTTTGAGGTATAAATTTGAAACAACTCAAGAGCTGCAAGACAATTCAGCTCCTGTCATCACTTGGATAGAGGAAGATCCCGAGGACAGCTAGAGGATAACTCTTTAAGCATCTGGTGTTAGCTGCTAGCAACAAGATACTGATTATAATAAATAAAGTCCCTGTTACAGGAATTCTTTGCTTTTCAAACATTGGTTTGACCATATTCAAGGCCCAAGCAGACATAACCCTAAGAAATCTGATCTGATCTCATAGCTGTCTCTGCTTTCAGCAGGAGATTGGAACAGATGGGTTCCTAAGGTCCCTTGAAAAATGAGTGATACAATGATATTTTTGTATTGTTTTCATAATTTTGTGCTTTTATCTGTCCTTGCCAATGAGAAGTTTTCATGTAGCTTCTCATCCTGAGCCTCAAGAGAAGCTGAAACGTGCAGCCATTTTGCAATACTTTTAATTGATTAGTGGAACCTGCACCTTTTACTGAAACGAGTTAAAAAAGGAATGACTTTGGAAAGGATCACAAAAGTGATCCCTGTATTCTAGAGGCAAGGGGATACAAATGAAGGAGGCAGTGACTCCAAAAGTTTTCCAATCCGTTAGCACCTCTTATGTTACTAAAGCAACAAAAACACTCCACCCCTTCCACATCTTAGAGGCCATTGAGAATCAAATAATTTTACAAGTCTAAAAAACACCCCAAAACAAATGAAACAGGTGGCTTTGCGAATTCATCAGCCCTCCAATTTCCACATCAGGTTTGCCTGGTTTGAGCTGAAAAGGAAGTCTGATCTTCCAATTCAGCTCTGATGAACTGGGTTCTGTTTTCTGCACTGCTGACCACAGTGCAGCTCTGCAAGTCAAATGAAGGTCTTACAACTGCTCAATCCCATTAACCTTTATTTGCACACTCAGGTGTGCCCTTGCTAAAGCTTAATTAGCAAATACTCTGCAGATGGAGAAATACTCCTGCTCCTTTCTCTGTTTTGTATTAAATCCACAGCGGGGAGAGTTAAGCCATAATTTTGGAAGACATAGACCTTTAAAGATGCACACAGGGACAGGCCAGTTAAAAGATGATCTTTCTTGTGATGCTTTTCTTTGTGCAGAATGATGCTTGGCTATAGCTCACATGCTTAATGCTCACACTCAACACCAAGCTAGCAAAGACCTGGCTGATGTCAACTTCATTTAGCTGGCTTGACCCAATTCCCATGCTCAGAGCATATACACCTAAGCAGCATCAAAGAGATTTTTTTTTTGTGGTTCCTGTTGCTGCAGAAAATTTCTCTGAGTGCAACTCTATTCTGAAAACTTTAACAGCTTTTCTAAATGGAAGAGACCACCTTCTTGCCCACACACCACTAAGGAATCAGAGGGCACTCCTTTAAGGGACAGCTCTTAAGACATGTAGGAACTAACAGCTGCATGGCTATAGATTAATTCAATAGTTATAAGCCATCCATAAGAAATATTGCATCAAATTATCTTAACCACAGAATAGCTCATGCAGTATTTTTTAGTTCTCTACCTCCTCATTGCATCCCTCATGCAGATATTCCTGACCACCATACTCCAACATTTATTTTCATTCTCCCCTTCATTGTGCTTTTACAGAAAAGATTTCTCTCACATCGCCGAAACACCCCCACTCTCCTGCCAAGAAAAAAACAAACAAGACTATTCAGAGTTTGGATAATTCAGATCTTTCAGAATTTTAATAGCTCAGAGAGAAACATTTTCACTGATACAGCTTTACAGTTTACACCAGTTAAAAACCTCTTATTTCTGCACAATGAGGGTGCAAGAATTAACCAAAGGGCCCTATGGTGTGGCTCATTGCTATGGGAAATGGCAAAGACAAACAAACAAACCCCAAACACAAACAAACAAACCAAAACCACCAAAAAAACCCCCAAAGAGTTCATGGCTGACAAAGACAGTAAAGTGTAACATCATTTGTGGCCTATGATTCTTGCTGTACTGTTGCTCTTGGGCCAGAATGGTTTGGGGCTACAAGTAATGAAATATCACACACACCTGCCAAAGATACAAACCTTTGTTTCCTTTAGGAAGTAAGAGAATTGCCCAGTGACTTGAGGGTCACTTGCAACAGTAAAACTATGGCATACAGTAACAAAAAAAAGGTATATTTTTCCCTAATTAACTGGAAAAAGTACTTACACAAAAAATTCAATTAACAGCTCTCTGTCTAGTCTTTAGCCTTTGAAAGCATCATTCCTAGACTTCATTCTCCTGCAAATTGGATAACAGCTTGCAATATCCAAATACAAGGGACCAGTGAAGTACACTCCATCCTCATTTAAAAACATTAACTCCAGGGGAAAGCAATGGATAATTCAGGCTCTTTAATCTCCAGAGGAGTTGCTGAGGAAGAAACAGGATTTTATTGCTTTTCTGCTCAGAACTAACCCACCTGCACTGAGATGTAACATTATCTCACTGTTACAGCAAATTCCTCTGCTCTCAGAGTGTTTTAATGCTACCTCCAATTTACCCTTTCTTATTACCCTTAACAGAAAGAAAATTAAACTTCAAAACTATAATGATCATCAATAATAGCTTTCACCTATTCTACCCTCCCTCAGACACTTTGATTTTTCAAGTGCAAAGTGAATACGCATAGTTTATTATGGCAAGAAAAATATGGATTTGATACGGTTATCTAATGAGAATTTATGATATTTGGTGTTATAAACCAGCTCAGACACCACAAGGCCATATGCAGTTTACTGCTCTTGTTTATGCAGTCTTAGATAACTGTCAGAGCAATTAAATGGCAATTGCAGCTTTCTCTAGAGTACGGTTAAGATAAAAGGTCTGGATTGTAAAAATCAACAAAACCCTATAACTGGAGAAATGTTTTACAGAGTTACTGAGTCACAACATGAAAACAAAAAGTCCTCATCTAACCCACCCTCATAAATGAAACCTTCCCTAAATCTAATTCTTTTACACAGAGACTCCATGCAGAGGTCTTTGAACTCGTATCTTGCTACAATCTACATCCTGCAAGCATTCAGACATATGCTTGACCTTAAACATGCAAACAACTACCCGCAAACTTTAATCCATGTCTTGGTGCAAGGAAATCACTGATATTTTTGTATGAGATGATGACTTTAAAGCTTGAGTCAATGGAAGAGAGGTAGATTTTGATCTCTGTGTGGTCCATCTTATTTACGCACAAGATCGACATCTTACAAAATATATGTATCTCATGGCTGTCTTTCCAGTCACCTTTCGTGCTTTGAGTTCTCTAAACAGAAATAACTGCTTGTTCCCCCTCCCTTTTAAACATCTTGCCCTAAAGACTAGAAGTGCATCAGCACAGATTCTTGCTTTTAATCATGGGAGGTTGTAAACCACAATATATGCACAAAACACCCTTCTACAAAGGATTCTGATTTAAAACATTTCCTCTAGCGACAATAAAAGGCCAAACCAAATCAAATCTTTCACAATGGAAGAGACATGTTTTGGTTTAGGAGAAAATTTTTCTTTGCCATTCTAAATAGCAGTTGAACATTTATCTAGGAAGCAAGACTGTAAAACAGAGCTGATATGCAGAAAGCACTGAAATATTCCTCAGGTTTTCTCTAGTATTGGATATTAACTTCTTAGGAATTTAAAAAACATGTGGTACACATGGTATAAAAAACCAAGGTAAACAATTCTCTGGCAGATTAGTACTAAAAGGTAGTAATTTAAAATAATACAATTTACTCTTTTCTCTTATTTTTAGTATCAAAACCCTGACATACACACAAAGGATAATCAAACAGCATCTTCATAAACTTGCAGATGTGCAGAGGAATAAGATGAACAAGATTATGGGGGTTTTTCTCCCCCAGAGAAACAGTGGCAAGCATATTCTAGAAACACTTACTAAAAGAGAAACACATACACATGTAAGTGAAAGACACCAACACCAAAAAAAACCCTTCTGCAGAAATACATTAAATTCAATTAAAGCTCAGAGCCATAGCTCCCATCATTTTAGAAAAAGAGAAACTACCATTTCCTGGGCTTTTCAGTCCAGCTATCAACCCCCTGCTGCCAACACAGCACTTACAGAAGCCTGGGTCTGTCTCTGTGCAGCTCCTCTCCCTTCCCCTCATCTGCTTTGTTACTCTCAAAGACCTGCTGGCAAAACAGGGAGGACTCGGTGTCCTTACGGGAGACGAGAGAACGGGCAATACATGACTTCTGTGGTCCTTACCTTCCCCCTACTCAGAGATTGCACATCCAGCTTCCCTGTCCAAGTTACTTGGAGGGTATTTAAAAATAGATGCTCAGAAATCTGAGGAGAACAAAAGCCAAAAGAGTTCAGATTTCCTTTTCTTGATCCGCCTGATGCTGTTGACACTAAGGTGAGCATATGATAAGGGGAAGGAGGTGGGATTGTTAGAGAGCTTCAAAGGCAGGAGACTGGGAGATGGGGTTCCCTCTGCCTAGATGTGGCATCCCTTCCTGGCTCCCCCCTTGGCTGGAGAGGAAATAAAATGGAGCCTAGGAGGGAGGGAGAGAGATAATCCTGCTGCTTCATCTGATTAGAGAAACTGGGCCTGTGCAGAGCCGGCAATGCCGCCAGGGAAGCACGGGGAGGGGAGGCAAAAAGGGGCAGGAAGAGGAGGAGCAGTGGGGGAGGAATAAAATTAGAAGGGTTAAAGGAAAATTATAAAAGATAGACAAAGGAACTGGCTCGAGGGCCAAGGCATTCTGTATGCCTACAATTTCTACCTTCAAGTAAAGGTGAAATCACCAGTGGGAAACACCCACTGCTTCTGGTAATATGGGGCAATTGGAAAAAAAAACTAAATCAAATCCCAAGCCCAGAATGCATCAGTTGTGTAGGCATGGACTGGAAACAAGGATGTACCAATGGATTGAAAAGAGTGAGATTGTTTGCGCTGAGCAGGGGGAAATGGAAAAAACCATTATGCTACAGATAGTTATCTAGTTTGCCACGCACGGGACACAACTTAGAACACATTTGCTATTGCAAGTCATTTTCCAGAACCTGGTTCCACTTACTAAAACAAATCTTAGTTGAACCAAAGTGACTTTTTAAAAAAGTATGTGTCAGCACACTCAGCAGGGTGTTTGCAAGCTGTGCCCTCGGCTGCCCTCCTGCAAGTCTCCTGCCTTGGCAGCTGCGCTCCCAGTCGTGCCCTCCCTCCTTCCCTGTCTGGTGCAGGAATTTCTGAGCTCACAGATGCCCACCTACCTACCTGTGGCCACCTGCACCACCGTGCTAGTGCAGCCCAGGGGGATCTCCAGCCTGCAGGAGGCTGTGGTCAGTCTGGCCCTCCCTGCACACAAATGTGAAGGCAGCACCTTGTCCTCACACTCAGCCTGACACAGGGGCTCATTCCAGGGCACAGGCAGGGTCCCCTGGGTGCTGCTATGAAGCATCCCCTGGCCTATCCTGCCCCAGCAGGAATATCCTACCCCAGCAGCAATATCCTGTCTCGAGGACACAGCTGACAGGTGTGGCCTGTGGTGCATCAGGGAACGTCAAGGACAGATGTGACCAGAGGAGTCTTGTCTCCAGCCATGGTGGCCTGTTTTTGTAGAGAATTTCCTCTTTCCCTCACCTTTATGAAATGCTACACTCAGTCCTTTCCCAAGCATCACTCCTTGTCTCTGCATTGCGAGCTGTTTTAATTTTTTTCTGGCTTATTCCCCTCCATTTAAAGCTTCACACAAGGCAGGTTGGTTGGATCTCTAGTGGGTTAAGGAGAAGGATGCCAAAATATCAGAAAATAGCCCTTTCAAATTCTCTTTCTTTCTGTTCAGGAAGAAGTTAATACCTTGCTTGTAAACCACTTACAGCAGTTCTCACTCTGTTCCTAAGCCTTCACCCAGTACCTGTCTATCAGGCCTACCTCAGCTGAGAGAGGGGGATCAAGACCCCCTCTCTGATGCTTTTAGGAATGTGAGATTGCTCCCTGAGTCTTCAGAATGGGCTGCAAAACCAGTAATTTCCTATGTGCTTCCAGGTTTTGTTCCTAAGATGCACACCCCCACAGCCTCACTGAGCAATTACTCCCTCGGGCTATAGGTCAGGAAACATTTCAGGGGTTAAGAGCCACCCACGGGTCAGCAGCAGCTCTCTGGCTGCCATGTTTACTACAGCAGTGAAGCACAGTAGGCACTACAAGTCAGCTGTTTGTGCTGACCTTGACATCCTTCCTGCCAGGCTGGAAACAGAAGTTCCTTGAACCTGTCCCTTCCAGCACACTCTTATCAGCATTCCTGGTGGCCCAGGATCACACCAAGGTGACTCTCCCCACCCCATGGCCTAGGACTGCAGTGGTGCTGCAGGGAGAGCACAACTCTACAGCATTTGCTTCCTTTCTTATCCCAGCAACAGACCTTTGGCTGACATGATGACACACCCCCGGCACTCGTAGCTACTCCAACATTGTTCCATGGGTGCCAGTGGCCAGCTGCAGAACAACTCAGTATGACCCTTCTGCTCAAATTCATCTCCCAGACTTGTCTCAAGTTGCCTAAATGATGTCCCAAGCACATATAAAAGGTACAATGTGAGGATAATATTGCACTCAGGTTTTCCTCTAAACCCTCCATGAGAGGAATTTGCACAGCTCTCTTCCCCCAGGTTTGGTATGTCCAGCAAGGTTGACTATTTTCATTAAAATCATCAAAATGTGCTTACTGAAAGGCACTGGTGACTAACTTTTACCTCAACAGGTTACACATCTGGGCATTCATAATGATGCAACTGGCATACAGCTTTTTCATTCTACATTTGATAAGAAAAGTTGTAAAAACACCTCAAGTTCCAATTTTGAGAGTTTATTCTCTTTCTTAAAAAAAAAAAAAAAAGACAGTTAAATGAAACTGAGAAGTCAGTAGCCTACAGATCCATTAGGCTAAATCCAGACAATGCTGACTAATTTCTTCTGGGGAAAAGAAAAACATAGTTTTTAAAGAGGATGTTTGCAGAAGAGTTCTGCCACTGTGGCTCATCCTGACTAGTATTCGTGTTTCCCTAAGAACTCCACCCAGGGTTTAGACGTGAGAATGTGTTTAAGTGCATGAAACAAAGTCCTGTGCCCAGGCATGAAAAAGAGCTTTCAAAACTACTATTTACTGATTTGGGTGCTTGAAGACTGGCAGAAAGCAAGCCACCAGCCCCATGACTTTGAGTCACCTCATGTGAGGAATGGCAGTCAGTTCTGCTTGCCTGTTGAGGGAGGACACCACTGGGCAGAGCTGTTGGACCTGCAGGCCGGCTTTTGTCACCCCAGCCTCCACCCAGGCAGCCAGGGCTTCCATATTCAAGAGAGGAGAAGCCTAGTCCTAATCCAGAAGCCCTTCGTCTAACCTAAAATTCACTAACCACACTGGCCAGATACCCCTCCTCAGAACAGGATATGGGGCAGGAAAACCATCCTCATTGCTTGGTTCCTCCATGAGACCTAAAAACTTGTATTGAAGCCCTTCTCTCACCCCTTCTCATCTATAACCCCACAGTCTTTTCTTACACTGATCTGCTGTCATTTGTAGCAACTTTTCCATGCCAGGTGGGTGATTGGGACCTGCCTAGACTGTGCTTGCTGAATTCCTGCATCAGCCTTGAACCTCCTGAGCTCTGCTCCCGGCAGAACTCTCTTTGGGGAGGCAGTTCAAGTGCCTGGGCTGGCAGAGTGTCCTGCTGGAAGTGCCTTTCTGCGCGGGAGCTCACACAAACACTGCTTGCAATTTGTTTGTATCTCTGTCTGGGGGCTCTGCAAGCAATCCCTGAAGGCTGATATTTGCTGTTTGTTGATTCAAAGCCACTTAAACCAGTGAAACCACACCTGCAACCCGGCAGATTTTAGCTTAATGCACTTCTGGAATATGCTCTAGTCTACAACAATAACACAGCCCTCCAGGACCAATATGCTGTCTTGTGGGTAACACTGCTCATTTGCCTGAATGTCATCTGCCACAGCCAATTTGGATCAGGTCTTGGATATCTCCATTGTAAAGTATTTTTGAGTGTTTCTGAAGAATAACAGCCCTTTAGCGCAATCTGAGAGAGCCTTCAAGATAATAACTAATGCACCATAGGCAAATTTAACTTTTACTATGCCTGTAACCACTCAGAAGCTCTCCACTCTAGATACTGCTTGCCCCCCATTGAAATTGGCATTCTGTTTGCAGTGCCAGCTTTTCAGGTTTTGCTCATGCTCAGATACCTAAAATATCAGTCCAGTACAGGAGTTGGCATAGCAAGTGTTTTCACATACCACTTGAGGCAAGTGAAATGCAACTGAGATTGTTTAGAAACATAAAACTGACCATCACCTTCCATTTGACATAAAAACCACAATTATTTCTAACATAGAATTTTATAAAGAAAGCAATTGTCAGATAAACATTAGCACAATCACTTCACATTAAAATTTTAGATAAACACACAAGAGCATGTAATTCAAAGATAACTTACAGATAGAATCCACTTCATCACGTGTTAATGTTCTACTTAAGAAAGCAATGCCACATATATAAATGCTTAACTTCTTAAAAATATCTGCAGCTCTAGGTTATCTTCCTCTGTACAGGAGTTATTTCAGAAAATAACCTCTTCTCAAATTCTCAGACTTCCCAGTACACTTCCTAGAGTGAAAACCTTACACTGCAGGGTTAGATGAGCACTAGTGCCAAGGCAGAGTGTGAATATGTGAGGGGTTGTGTGTGTGTGTTGCCCTCAGTGACTTGGGCAGTTTGGCTGGAGCACTTTCCAGTGGATACTGAGGCAAAAAGGTCATAGAGTGCCTCACCCTACCCCATATCCTAGATAATATCCTTTATATCTGTAATATCCTAAATATCCACATCCTGGGTAACCAGGTCTCCTATTTCCTCCTGAAGAGGGTCCATATTTTTCCTAAGCTTTCTTTTATTGCTCATGTACCTTTATAAACTTTCCTTGTTGCATTTGACATCCCTGGCCAGGTCAAATTCTATCAGGGCTTTAGCTTTCCTATCCTGATCCCTGGATGGCTGGATAATTTCCTCTCAGGATAACTCTAGGCTTCCTTTCTGTGTTTGAGTTTGTCCAGGATCTCTTTACTCATACATGCGGGCCTCGGCATTTTTGCCCAACTTCCTCTTTGTTGGGATGCATCACTTCAGAGCTTGGAGGAGGTGATCCTTGAATATTAACCAGCTTTCTTGGGACTCTCTTCCCTCCAAGGCTTTATCCCATGGCATTCTACCAAGCAGATCCCTGACGAGGCCAAAGTCTGCTCCCCTGAAGTCCGGGGTAGTGAGTTTGCTGTGCACCCTTTTCACTGCCCTAAGGATCTTGAACTCCACCATTTCATGGTCACTGCAGCCAAGGCTGCCCCGGAGCTACATGTTCCTCAACAGCTCTTCCTTGTAGGTGAGGACAAGGTCCAGCACAGTCCTCTATCACTTGGAGACTAAAGTTATCATCAACACATGAACCAGGAGCCCTCTGGATTGTTTATGCCCTGCTGTGGTCTGCCTTCAACAGATATTGGGGTGGTTTAAGTGCTCATGAGGAGCAGAGATTGTGAATATGATGCTGCTCCTACCTGTCCATAGTCAGGAGCTGAAACCAGGAAAATAGCCACTCTTTATCCCATACCACCTACATCAAGCCCAGGTCTCACACTTTCAAACACATCCCAATTAATCACCACCACCTTTTCTGTCTTTTGATATATACACAAATATCATTCCCTCAGGCTATGGGCTATCCCTCTAAATTGTCTATTGACTTAATTTGTCTATGAACACTCTCTCTCTATATAGATCTACATAAACACTATGTAGAGTGTATATATCCAACCAGCAACATGACAAGTTCTGCTTCTTGTGCCTGTGAGAAGAGACATTCTGGTTCAACAGCCCAATTATAGCAGGTGAGGTCTATGAATAAACCTCTATTCTGCACTCTGTTTTTCTGTGAAAAGGAAGAATGATTTTTATGTGTTTATTTCATAAAGTCATCACGAAATTTGCCAGGTCATCTGCATTTATCTTCATTGGGAATAATGTTGGAATACTACTGACAAGACTTTTTTCAAGGAGCAACATAGATGTAGTACTCTTCTTTGCAGAATTAATCTTTTTGAAAGCTGTCAGAATTTTTAGACCTGTGAAAACTGGTCCTTTGAGCTCTGTCATCTCCTTTCTTTTTCATCTTGGATTTATGAGCAGCTTTCTCAACAAAACAGACCAGTTCTTTTGCCTTTGTTTTGCCTTGGCACTTAGCGAGGCAGCCCAGTGATATAAAAAATCTCATATATTTCAAAGACTTCGCAAATCTCTTTACAGCACTTCTTTTTTTTTTTTGTTATCAAACAAATAGTACAAAAGCTGATTATGGACAATACAAACAAGGTCCCTTTTTTAAGCATGCTTTGCTATAAGCCAAAGATGTCATTAGATGAAACCTTACATCTCATCTTAAATCAAGGGACTATCCATGGACACTCTACTCTCATTTCTCTTTTCCCTGATGTCACTTCCTCCCATGTACAACCACCAGAATGACTCCTCTGATCTCTACAATTGATTATATCCATCAGCAAAAAGCAATAAATAATTTCACAAAACCCCCCAACCTTTCAAGCCAGTTTTGGGGTAGCTTTAAGCTGCCTTTCATGCAATAAGGGCTTTGGCCTTTTTGAGAAATTAATCACGTTTAGCTTCGCCCTGAATTTGATTGCTAGTCTTCCATCTGTTCTGGTACTCTCAACTGGAAAGGAAGCAAGTCAGGATCACATAAACAGGGAGGACTCCCAGGGTCTGCTCCCAGAACGCCCCCCCCCCTACAAAACCCACACTTCCAGAAGTCATCAATAATCCTGTCCTACATGATTTCTCCACCAAGTCACTCTTGCAAATTTGGATCTGACCTCTTTTAAAAACTACCTTCATGTATTACTAAACCTCTTCGGTTTAGTTTTGCCAATGATGTCATTCAGAAAAATTATTTGGTTTTTGGACAACAAAGTATCGAAGTCTGTTTGATAAAATAACTGGTGCCCAGGGCTTAGGGCTATGAACAAAGCCTCTGTAGAGACAGTTTGCTCTACTTAATGGGAGCTAAGCATCTAAATAAAGATTTGAACTTTGATGCCTCAATTCTCTGATGTAAAATGAGGAGATGGTATCACCGAGAAGCTGGGGAAAGCACAAAGGAAAACATTGCACAAGAGAAAAGTACTGCAGCCTGGGAGCACCATTTTCTGACCCTGATGCACTTTGAAAAAGCGTAGCTATACAGCCCCAGGAAAGGCTTTGTTTTCCCATATGACCTGCAACATTCCCAAACAATTTAGACCACAGTCATCATAATGTAGCTGTTGGCTTCATGGCCTGTGGATCAACTCAAGTCCACTCAACACTCCTAATCCAGCCTCCGTTTCCCTGGACAATAGGCCTGGGCAGCAAACCCATCCCCATTTCTGCCCAGTGCAGCAGGAGCCCACCTATACTGGTCTCCCTGACTTCATCCAGGACGTACTGGGGAGAGTATGTTGGGAGCAAGAGAGACAGAGGACAGAGGCTTCAGGAAAGCTGGGGGAACGTTAAGGAAATTTGGATCTGGTCCCTGTGGCTGCCTACATTAGACCAGTCTCATAAGAGGCATGATCCTTGGTGAGCAATGCACTGTACATTAAATAACGCTTGCAGAATTAAAACCTATAAGTACATATAACTATAAAGTAGTGCACACAGATTTCAGAGCAGCCCCACAGCAAGAGAACAACGCTATTTCAAATGTATCCAGTGCCAGAGGCAGTTCCAGAGAGATGGACTGTAAGCCAGGCCAGCTCTGCCTGCAATAATCTGCAGGGTTGACTCTGTGACAGATTGAAATGCAGTAACAGTGTTTATGCAACTAAATCTTGTTCTAATCTATTAGTTTATGTAACCTTTGCTCATGGATATACTGACTCATAGGTCTCAGGAATCTAAAGAAAATCTCCTTTAACTCTCTCCCATCCTCCAACCCCCAGTTGCCCCATAAACAAATGGATTGTCAGAGATCTCGCTCATTCTCTTTGAGGAAGAATTATGTTGCTAGCAGGAAAAAAGGCATAACTAAAGTTCTCAGAACCAGTGTACTATTCCATACAACCCAAATTATATAATAAGCTGGCCAGTGGCAGGCAGGTGTCCTTCAGGTTAGCATTTCCAACCACAGAATGTACCATTTGAACCCCAGGCTGGGGAAGGCACAGAAATTGTTTACTTAGATCATAGGGAGAAAAAATACTGCTTTCTAGCATTCAGACTTTTTTATTCTAAATAAAGCATGGCAACCATATCTGTGGGAATGACACTGATGTTTCCCAGCTTGAAAGATGTACTTTCATCCTTCCTATATTGCTTGCATTTCCTAGAACATTTTCACATATATTTTGAGTGAGGAGCTGTCAACAGGAACAGAGTGAAGAATTCTTGCTGCAGTAGTCAAAACTCTAGGGATTACCACACAAAACATGCCTACATCAGCTTATTTTGTCCCTTCCTGGCTAGGCTCTAACCTAGATTTGTGAAAGGATTTGAGCTAGAATGAACCATTTTTGAATTCTTGGGGTGGTGGTTTTCACATTTTTTTTGGTGGGTTTTTGTGTTTGGGTGGGTGGGGGTTGTATGGGGTTTTTTTGTTGTTGTTGTTGTTTGGTTTGTTTTTTTTTTGCTGCCACTGCAATAGTTCACAGAGCTACTGCAATGCTGCCCACATAACTGATTTAATTTCTAACCCTTTGCATTGAGGATTCATACACTGGCCAAAGCTGATTGATATCAGTTGTAATTAAAAAGTATTTGGAGCCAAATCCCATCGTATTTGGTGTATTTAGGAGAGGTCATTATGTATTTTTGATGCATGCTAGACAGTATCATTACTAGATAAATATTCTGTAAATGGATCAGTCATTCCTTATTATTTGTAGCACAAGCAGTATAAGACCAGGCAGAGTGCCTTTTTCTATTAAGTTCCTTTATATATTGGATGGTGTCCTAGTGGATTCTTGATCACACTGAACTGCCTATTCTGCAGAGCCAGAAGCTGTCTCTGAGAGAGATGGGTCAGGTTTCAGCACTGCCCTGTGCAGCGGTTTTCCAAGGAAAGCCGGCAGAGAGAGCCCCGGGATGACGCCCGCCGGCCGCCTCCCGGTACTGAGCAAAGAGAAAGGCATCACCTGCCCACGTGAAATAGGGACTTAATTACATGAAAAGTTTATTCTTTTTACCTACATTCAGGATTTTGAATGTTTGTTGGTTGTTTTTTTTTTTGACCCTCGAGACTCACTACAGTCTTGCCCAGGTTTTTCAGCAACCTTTTTCTTTTTAAACACAAATATGTATGGGATGGCATCCATAAATCTGTTGTGGCTCTACACTGGGCAGTTTTAGGTGCACGTGCCTACAAAAATGCACCTGTAAGTTACACCAAACAAGTAATCAGTTTTCCCTATCTGATTCCAAAAACAAACATCACATTTTTCTCTCAGTTAAAAGTTTGCACCCCATGAAGCTGTACCAATTACACCACTACCTATGGTGTAATTTCTATGCCATATATATAATTTTGTGCTTTCCTGCAAATCTTAAGATGGATTACTGCCTATGGATTCATCTACCTGCTCAGCAATCCCTCCCCATTTGTATTAGAGTACATACCTTATTTACATTATGTCTGGCCTAAATGCATTATCCCTCACTTAGACTGAGTGAGACTCAGGAAATACTGCCTAAAATAAAAACTAGTCTTACCTTAAAGCAGCATCTTTTGTTCATCACTACAGCTGTGTGAACAGTTCGTTTTTCATGTGTACATAGGTAATCTTGCAAGGCCTTGGTAAAGTTACAAAGCTTAGATTACTATTACCAAGGCTATGTGGCGTACAAAACCAGAACAAAAAGCCAGATCTTACCCCCAAAAAGCTTTAAACCCACACAGTCCAGAGCTTCTCAAGTAGTTTTCACTGCAAAAGTCTTTACAGGACTTGTGCATATAATCTGTGAACTTGGAGTTTATTAATAAAGAAATTTTAAAAGGAATATTTTGTACTGTTTGTTTTTTTTTTTCTTAAAACAGCAACAGCTGCTAACTTTCTTATGCAAATTATATTAGCAAAAAAAACCCCTGCAGCCAAGAAGACTTGGTATTTCTGAAATTCCTATTGCAAAACACAGGAAGGAAAAGTCATTTGAAAGGAATGAAAGTTCACATTTTCTCCATTTTGTTTCATACATTAAGAAGAAGCCATCCTTAAGGGAACTTTTTGGTTTGCTCTATCATTCACACCAAAGCCAGGAGGTGGTGCTATAGCTTGCAAACAGTTAAAGCTTACTAGAAAAAGGAAAAGGTAAAAAAAAAGAGAAACATTCTGAATCCTGTAGAAGTGCTGCTATGCAGACCTTACCTACATATGCTTTCATAGCAGTAGGTGTATTATAACAAGGCTGAAAAGTTGTGTAAGGCCCTGAAGTATTCATGTCTGTCAGGGGTTTCAAATACTGAGCAAAAGATGAATATCAAAGCATGGGAAAAAACCCTGTATAGCACAGCACGTTCTGTGCCAGCTGTAACAATTTTTCATGTGGCCAAGGCTCTGTTGACCAGTTCTGTGCCATGAGGAAACTGATGGGATAAATATACTCAGGTGGAAAGTTTTTGCAGGTCCAGAGAGTATTCTGTCTCCCTCTCCCTGAACAGTGTCAAGGTTAGCTGCAGTGTCTGGAGTTTTACTGGGATAAGATGAAACATCAAAGTAGGAATCAAACTCCCTCAACTGGGTTAATGCTTTCTTTCCTCTCTTTTATTCTTTTGCTGCCTTTCTCTTCAGGCCCTTCTAGAAGCACCAAACATGGCAGCATTTTAAGATTTTTTCCTGTTGCCCATGTTGCCCTGTCTTTCTCCCCATTTCATACCTGTAATTTTACTGGGAGAGCTGTTCTGGACTGTAGCCTGCTTAAAGGCAACTACCACCAACAGCAAAGCTCAGAGAAAACAATTCTGGGAGATTTGTTCCCTTCTGGATGCACTCATTCTCACTGTCATCTTTTCTTTAGAAAGGACACTAGCAAAAGGCTCCCAGAACGAATCCAAAGGGTGTTTTGTGACAGAGTAAGGCTTTTTTTCACATATTCTTTTCTGAAACAGTCAATTATCCACAGCCTGCTAAAGCTAAGAATTAGGTGTTAGTCCAAGGCCAACAGTAGACTGTGGGAGAACTTCTTATCTCAGTTACACAAGTGTGGATCTGGAGGAACTCCAGTTATTAAACAATCTATAAAATAAGGATAACAATAACTATTATTTCAAAAAGGTTTTGTGATGGTTAACTACCAGTAATTAATGCTGGTGGAGAGATCAGGATGCTGGAAATGAAAAGCACTATAGAAATTCTAAGTACTCATTATTTCTGCCATTTACAATTACACTTCTCGATGTAATCTGTTGTAGTCAGGGTGCCCATCAATGCTCCCTTCAGATCTAATCTATTAAGTCCCTGAGTGATTCACCAGTTTCACATTTTAATTGGAAAAAAAAGTTTACCTCTTTCTAGATGCCACTGTAGCTGAAGGCACCACCGATTTGAAACTCAAAATTCACAAATACAAGGAAGTGGGTGCGAAGGCAGAACAACTTGAACACATTTCACTTGAAATGGCTGAATTTAAAGATCATTCTAGGGCTGCAAAATGGGATTTAAAAAAGAAAAATTAAAAAATCCTTTTATTGAAAGGGATCCGTTGAAACTTTAAGATTATTAATAAAAATTACAGTAGGGGTTGGACTTTAGAGTAAAACTGTCAGCTAAACTGTGCTATAATTACTTATCATTAGAAGGATCTACTGATGCTTGTGATTCTACAGTTTATCTTCTTTAAATACCTCTCTATCTTCTACCATGGGAGCTTTCTAACAAACAGCTTTAAGTAATTTCATGCAGTCAACTTGATTGTAAACAGAATGGTATAAAAGGTGCTAAGCAAATACTTCAGTTTTTTCAAAAATATCCAATTTTAAATATAAATACGTTGAATTTCACCCAGTCTGGTGGGAATTACAAGAATATCATATGATAAATGATGCAAACTTGATTCTTAGGTGTCTCATGAGCAATGCAACATCACTGTTTTTAAATTAACACTCCTTAGAAAACTATTTTGTGGCAGAATATTCTTTAGCTTCAGTGCTCTGACTGTTTAAATCAATTCCTTTAGAAACTATAGTCTATTTTCCACTTGTCTTTCTATTCTTCAGAAGGTTGAAACAACATTAGAGAAGATTTTCAGGCTCACCTTTTCTACACATCTCTTCCAGTGACCACAGTTGCCTTTTCAGCATTAGTTCCAGCTTTGCCAAAGCAAGAAGAAAGCCTCCACCTGAGCAACCATAAAAATGGTATCATCATTTCAGCATTCAAACCAGGACTAACTAATTAGCACCGAAGCAAAGAAATCATCTATGAGGAAAGTGCTGTCAGACATACACAGCAAAAACTACAGTATTTGGTATCTCCCCTGATGATGAGCTGTGCAACTTCATAAGAATGTATTTTTTCAAAAATATGACAGGAATGTGCCACCAGAGCTAAAAAACCCCCAAACTAAAAACAGAACATGAAGAAAAATATACTTCATAAATATGTATTACTATTTGGGGCCCGACTCCTTACTTTTGTTGCTAATACTAAAAAAAAAAGTAACCATTAAAAAGTGGGGAGAATGTAGCATCCCTTGCCCTGCATTCTAAACTAGGATGCCTTGCCAGTGATTATTCTGAAGTATAGTAAAATATGATTTTGTATTTGCATTTGGAATTTTTAAGTGGTCTTTTAAAGCTCAAGGTTTTACTGTAAGATGCAAGACCTGGATATGCAGACTGAAAAAAACGTATGTGTTATGAAATACGCACCAGAAACTTAGAATATTTATAGTACAATATCTAGGTCCACAAAATATTAAACTCTAAGCTTGCTCTCAGCTGTTCCAGAGATTTAGGCTAGGAAGGAGGCAAGTAATCAGAGATAAAGGAGAGTATAATTGTTTCACATCCTGCATTTATTCTGATTTCCAACTGGTGCAAGAACTCAGCACAGAAAGACTAGAGAACAGGAACTTTGTGATGCAGCAGAGAATCAAAATTAAAGCTCCCTGCTTAACAACTTTGCCATTAACTCCTTCCACAGGGACTTGGAGAGGGTGAGATCTGCTCCCCCCAGCTGGTGCTGTCCCATCTCACTGAAACAAGAGCTCAACCCGCAGGTGGTTATTGGTTATTGTTTCCCAGACTTACAGCTTCACACACCTCCTCACAAGCACCACAGCCGGTATGGGAGACACTGTGTCTGGCACAGATCATTTTAACCCTTCAGTAGCGTTCTGTAAAGCAATCAGATGTTTAAAGCAACTTTATCACTCCTCACATGGCCACAGAAGCAGCTCCAGTGAGAACACTGTAACAGAAAGCAGACAGTTGTTGTCTTGCCACACAACTCACAACTTTTGGTTGTCTCAGATTTGCTTATAGACATTATCTTGACAAGAGTAAAACTGCTTAGCAAAACCCCTCTACCTTAGTGCTAATACTAATTCAATGTAGAAATAAGAATAGTAAAAGCAATGACTATCCAACATTTATTTAATGGTTAACTTTCTTACAAGTGTAAACCCGAAATATATGAAGCTTTTTCTTCCTAGAGTAAAAACTATCTAAATACTTTCTTACTTCTGGAGGACTCAAAAATTAATAAAAAAGCTTACCACACTGCAACTATAACAGGACATTTTAAATGCAATAAAAAGCATTCTAAGATGCCACATACACAGAGGATATTTCACCAGAATCCTACTGATTTAATTCCTGTGCATTTCTCTGGCTTTTAGATTAAACAGAACTATGCAAATGTATGCAACAGCTGTGAGGAGAACAAGTATATGTAATACAAACAGTTGTTAAATTTAAGGTATAGATTCTTGTCATACTGTGAAACAAGCATTAGCAGACAAGAAGTAGTGACAGTGAATAGTTTGTTTCTGAACCATGCATGAGTAATTTTGTTGGTAAAGATCTGTTTGGTTGTGTTTATTACACACATGAGCCATTAAAGATCATTACGTTTATAAATACAAATAGGGAGAGAATATAGAAATTGCAATTGTCTGAGGGGATTTCTCGTGTTCCTTTGTGCTTATGTATTTTGTTAAAAGTATGAAAGAAGTTAATACTACTTTCTTGCCCACCCGAATATTCAGAATTAAGATACTAATATCAAACTCTTTTTTCTGAGCATAATTGTGGCTTTTGAAGTTCTCTCGCACAGCCAGTGCTGCACAGGTATGTTTTTTAGGACTGACATAAGATTTACGCAGCACAGCGGCCACTTCCCTGCCCTGCTCCAGCCCTCCCTCCCCATCAGGATCGGTGCTGTCCGTCCCTCGTCTCCCGCGCTGCGGGGCTGGCGGGCACGGAGAGCCTGGGACAGCACGGAACCTTTCCCGAACAGGTGTCCTTGCTTTTCTTCTGACCGGGACCAGAGGTGTCTCCGTTTTAGCTCCCGTTCCCAGCCTCTCCCGTGTGCGCCCCGCGGGGCGGTCCGGGGAGGGGCTGCCGGCCCTGGGGCGGCCGCACATCGCCCGGGCCCGGCGGGGATGGCACCGGGGCCGTGACCCGGAGCACCGCACCCATGCCCGGTGAGTGCCTGCGGGCGCGGGGGGACCGAGGGAAGGAGGGAGGGGGTGCCCGGCTCCTGCCGCAGCCCCGGGCCGGGCACCAGCCCCGGCCCCCGCCCGCCGGCGCTGCGGGAAAGCTCGACATCGGCTCTAACCTGTCTCTGAACTCCAAGCGCTGTTCACCTGCCCGGCCGCCTCCGGAGCCGGCTCAGGGAGCGGAGCCTGTAACCTGCGGGTCCGGGAGGCACCGCCCGGAGCACCCGCCAGGGGAGAGCCTGGCTCAGAGACAGGCACAGCCAATGCAGGGTTCAGCCCGCACCCCTGTTATTTGGATTATACTGTACATATGCTTATACTCTAAGTGCCTTATATGGGGATTAAAATTTTCGTGGAGAACTGGCTGGTCACAACTCCAAAAGGCTTACTGCAAAGTTTAAGGAAAGCTTATTAAAAGCACATCATCAGACAGTAAGTGAAAAGGGATGCAATCCCCAAAGGAGACGGAGGATGACCATCAACATCTCCTCTGTGCTGGGATAAACCTGGTACCTATTAACAGTAGACAGTCCCCCAGCTCAGGCCAAATGGAGATGAAATGGTCCAACAGGTCTCTTCCATCTCCTGCTGCCATGATCCAGTACCACTGCAGAATACAATACAATACATAATTTCTCACAATGACAGGTAGTTATTTAAAAAAATACATATTTTCTCCCTGCACACAATGGACTCAACTTATTTCAATGGTCGATTTTGTGACTAGTGCTACATTGTGCCCTACACAACTGGATCTGTTGCTGATCTAATCAGATAAGATGGACAAAAAGTGAGCCAAATTCTCCTTACTCTTATAAAATCACAGGTAGCTTTACTGAAATGAGTAAAACTTTACCTTATATCTACCACTGTGTAAAATTAAAGAAAGAATTTGAGCCAATGGCTGTGGCTGTGTCATAAACTCACATCATTCTGCACTGAACAAACTCAGTACATAAAGACTCATTAACAAAGAGACTGGAATTCTCTTACACCAAAAATCAGTGCACAGGTGCTGTACTATATGTTGGATTACAACACACTGAAGTTTACTGTCCTTAATAGTAAATGGTGACAAACTGATTATGGGGGGGACACAGAACTGCTGCTGAGAGCATCAAAGACTTGTGAATGAAGGGGACAAATTAAACAACAAAGTTCTGTTGTGCTTGCTTGAAATGTTAACCTTTCAGATACCTCTGTCAGGCAGTAAAACTACCAGCCATATAGACATTTGTATTGTTGATAGTGCACCTATATGAAATAAAATATTAATTTCTGTTATGTTCAAGGGCATTAAACTGGTGCATTTTTTTCTGCATCTGGCCATCTAAGTTGCAATAAAATGGCAATCTGACTGAAGACATATTTGAGCATGCCTTACAAAACTAAAAGGAATAAACACACAAAATTCCCATGGTTATATGCATTTCCTCATACTGTGCATTCTTATCAAAGGAAACTAACCCACACAGCACAATCAGACTTGTGTCTGTATTAATATTAACCCATACCAAATGGGTACTTGTTTCCTGTTCCTCAGAATAAGTATTGCAGTAATAGTCTGCCTGAATGCTGAAACCTGTTCAGGTCACCTGCCAGCTGCAGGGACAGCAAAGTGCCCGTTGCTGTGGCACAGCCGTGAGCAGAGTGGCTGCTCCGTGGTGGTGCTGGGAGACACCAGTGATTATGTCACTCACAGGGAAGCAGCAGCCAATTCCTGCAGAGAGTTAAGGCAACACACCTGGAGGGGAGCTGCAAAACTGAGTTGGCCCCGATGACTCTACCAACTGCAGAAAAATGAGTCAGGATATCTAGAGGTCTTTAAGGCACTATGGCCAGGTTAATTTTACAGCACAAGGTAATTACTTAAGTGTTCTGTAGCTAAAGGACATTTCATATCACTTCTTGCAACAGGGCAACACTGAAAAAGATCAGTAATACATGTATTTGCAACTGACTTGCCATACTCTTTATAGCTCTAATCAATAAGCTCCATGAAATCAGTTTTGAATTCTTATTCAAAGCTATTACTGGTGTTGACTGATTATTTTGTGCTTGTATTGTCTTTATTTACTTGTACCATTGTAGAGAGATGGCTAACTGCAAGGTATCTACCAAGCACAGACAGATAAAAAGGAAAAAGAAATAAAGCATAATCAGAGTTATATCTCCCTAAGTGCAGAGAAGGGAGAAAGGTCAACACCAGTTGTGAGAAAACACCAGGTCACTTTGCTGCTTCAGTTTCAGAGGAGACCCTGAGAATAGTCAGCACCCCGTACTCAGCTGATCCTGAGCTGCCTCCCACGGCTGCAGAGTGGAAGATAATTCTGCAGTCTGGGCTCTTTTTCAGACAGGGGATATTCTGGTAGGATCTAGGTTCTCAGTTGAGATCTAGTCACATCTCGATGCATCAGTACTAGTCTAGTGGGGACTGAACAAAAGTGGTCTTTGCAGCCTTTCACTGCAGCATACTCAGCAAACATGTGAAACCAATGAACTGAGCCCATTATCAATTATCTACCCTTGGTCTGATGAGAAATTCTCACAACAGAATTCCTCGTATTCATATTAAATACATTTATTAAGTTTTTTAGTGTGAACAACCCAAAACTCAAATTATACAAGATTTTGTTTTATGTGAAGTAATCATGATTCAGGAAACTGTGTTTAATGGATACTTAACTCTGACTTCACAGATCAGGAAACACATGCATCCTTAGAAGGAAAACAACCCATAGCTTTGCTTTGTTCCTTGTTCCAGGGTCTAGTCTCAACACAACATAAATAAATAGTTGGAAGAACAAACCAAACCAAAATAATGGAAGAACAAACCAAACAAAAATAATGGTACCTTTTGTATTAGGTGCTCCTGGTTTTTCTTCTTCTTTTGTTACACAAGCTCTAGCACTTCTGACATGCTGAGGTAAAATGCTTATGCTAAGGTAAAATGAAACCCAAACAATCCTTTGAGGTCTGGTTGTTGGGTTTTTTTTTCCCCTGTCTGTAGTCTCTTACCTTGCAGTCACTGCCAGCATATCTGAACACTTTCTAATCTGTCACTGCTGATGTCATACATCTTCCAAAGACAAAAATGTGCACATGAGCTGAAGGCTTCATTTAAAAATCATTCTGGAATGTAAATCAGATAAATTTGTTAGCTTTATTATTCCTGCCTATCCCCAAACCATACATAACTTTCATCTTCCATGCTTTATGTGCTTCTATGTTTGTATAGAGCAAGCAGTTGCTGTGGCTGGAGCTGTAATAGGAGGCATCCTTCTATTTGTTCTCATTGGAATGACTGCATACCTGCTCTGGAAAAAATTTTGCTGCCTCCTTTCTTATGAAAAGCTCACCAGTTCTGTCAAAGCAACAAATGCAAATGCCTTTTTTCAGGATCAGACAAATCCTGAAACGCAACTGAAAAGCACAAGGTACCTATTTTCATTTTGTTTTTAAAGCATACACTACTGGTACTTTATTTCAACTTGTCAAATCTCAAATGAGGGGGTGACCTAATATTTGTAATAAATAAGACTCCCACATTATGTGAAAACATCAGTCATGTTCTGTTTTGTTTCTTTAGGAAATGAATAATTTTACTATGAAAGCAAGGATTATTTCTGATTTACGTAAAAGAAATACTACATTCAAATGTAATTGGTGCATGGCTACCTTCTTTTGTTACCTAGACAAATTCACCTATCTTCCAGAGTCATTCCTGGTGGTCTCATAATGAAGCATCCAAGAACAGAACAACAGGACTTCAGGAGGGAGGGAGACTCTGTTAGAAAGTTAGTTACCAGGGCTTTTGGGCTCTAAAACAAGAAGCTGCAGTTAATTCTTCTTTTCCTTTGAAAGATAAATTCTAAAGGAAAAGAAAGAGGGATAGAGAGGAATCTGTCCGAAGAATTGAGACCTCACTGGATTTTTAGGCATTAAATCAATAAAATCAATTGCAAAACAATGGATATTTATAATTTTTACCTATGCATCTCTGTAGAATTTTTACAAAATTGTGTGAAAAGAACAGTAAAGTTATTACTATTACCAAGTTTGGTTTCCATATTTAAACCAGAAGAGTCAATAGCTGCTGTTGTCTTGAGCAGATCCAGGAGTGTTCCATTTATCATTCCACCAACACTGCATGGGAGAGACTGGATTAACCTGACAAATGAAGAACAAGTTCAGGAAGACAGTGACCCCTACATGATCCCTCAGTCTGGGCCACGGTCATCATTTCATTCTTTGGGTATGGCACTGAAAAAATGGGACTCTCCTTAAGGGTATTCCTTTAATGGGTAACTTGATTATTATGAGTCATATTTATTGGGGGCACATTAGATATAGTTACACAGTACAAGCCCTAAACACTGTATGTGTGTGTATATATATATGTGTATATATATACATATATACAGGAATTGAGCAAGAACGAAGCCATCCTGGTCCCAGTGCTGTGGTACCTTGCACATATGGCAGACAAAGCAATCTCTCCTCCCATGTTTTGTAAAGGCCCAACACGAGTGTAGTTCAGCAAGTGTCTTATTGTTGTTCCCAGAAACAGCAGTGACCAGTTGCAGACTGAAACAACAAATACCTAAAACTATCCACATACAGTCACAGGAAAAAAGAAAGAAAAGTGGTGCAGCCTTACAACTACTCCTCCAAATTTGAGGAAAAGAGAAATAAAATATGAAATTACACCAAAAATTATTGTTAATTAAGAGACTAATGTGATTTCCTGTAATACAACATTGATTATAAAAATGCCTGCTATGGTCTTGAGACTAATCTTGTTTTTTACAAGGTGCTTGTTTTTTATTTCATGAAGCTGGAGCTTACGTTGTAGGGACCATTAACCCAGAGCTGTACAAGTTTCCTGAAGACAAAAGTGAGACGGATTTTCCTGATGGCAACATTGGCCGCCTCTGGTTCTCCATAGAATATGAGCAAGAGTCAGAGAGGCTCCTCGTCTCCTTGATCAAAGTCAGAAAGCTGCAGCCTCCTGCTGATTCCTGTAGTCCATTTGTGAAAATCTACTTGCTGCCTGATGAAAGAAGCTACTTGCAGTCCAAAACAAAACGAAAAACTCTTAACCCGCAGTTTGATGAAAACTTTGTTTTTCAGGTACTTTTCCTTCTGATGAAGCAGATTTTTCTTTGCAAATACTAACCTGTCAAACTACAGTAGTTTGTGGAAAATTAACGTTTACAACACTTCTGACAAGACAGAAGTTGCTTCCACCAGAGATGGGGTATTTTACTGAGGCTTTTGGAGATCCTGAGCTACAGAAGTGTGTGGCTCCAGAACTGATCTTACTTGTGCTCTGCACCAAAGTTAAGGATTCCAGGACTCGCCCTGGGAATGATGAAAATTCCAGTTTGAATGGCTGAGCAGTTCAGCCCAGCAGCTCTCCAAGTCCAGAAGCAGCCAATACTGATCTAATCCTTTCATAGCTTTTAGTTTCTTTGCTGTGGAAGTGGGCTAGACACTAGAACTTATCTGGTATGCTATTTGTATAGTGTTGTAAAGCATGGCTCCTCCCATGCTAAGAGGCTTTCAGCAGATGTCACAAGAGAAAAGCTTTAAAACCAGAAAAAGTTTGTGTTTCAGACAACTGAAGAAATAAATGTTTACAGATTTGTAGACATTTGTGTCTGAAAGTGAATGCATCGTATAACACTAGATCTGTATGAGCTGAAAAACCACCAACTAACTTCATATTTTTCAAACAAACTCATTCTATTTTAGCTTGGATCTTGACTTCTGCATAGCTAAAACTTCAGGCAAATTAAGAAAGTGAACTACAAATAATTAAAGGAAATCTCCACCTACCTTCAACATACTTTGAAAAATTCTTCCTTTGAAGTCACGCTAGAATAAAAAAGTGCCAGATATTTTATAATTATTAATAAATTCTTCCTTTTCCTGTACAGGTTTCCAGTAAAATGTTGCTCCAAAGGACTCTGAAGTTTTTGGTTTATCATGTTGATAAGCACAAGAAGCATCATCTCCTAGGACAAGTTATCTTCCCACTAAAAAATGAAGTATTAACTGATGACAACAAACTAGTCATATGGAGAGATCTGGAGAAAGAAAACTTGGAGGTATGTGGTACCAGGCTGCTTGGCATGGTGGAACTTCTGTCATCTTGCAAGTGTTGGAGGGATACAGCTGAAGTAGAAGCATGTTCTATCAAGGACATCAAATGAAAAAGTATTTGATAAACATTTGGAATCAGAATCCCCATCTTACCAACCTGCAGATCCACAACTGCTGTAAAGGGATTATCCAATTTTTCAGAAACAGTCACATGAGTTAGGAGGTAGTTACATAGGAAAGAACCTTTTCCTATTTGCTTCTGTTTTGAATTACTAAGAGCAGAAAAAAAAAGCAGGAGAGGCAAGGAAATAGCCAGAACCCAGAAGAGAGTGTACTTCAAAGGTTTAGGAAGGCTGATTAATTGATTCCATCAAATGCCACAATGGCATAAATAAAGCCATTACAATTCCCTCACATCCCTTAATGTGACAGAAACCATTACTATGAAAAAGGCTTTTTCTCCCCATTTGTCCATGCGACCACAGTTTTTCAGATATATCTGACAGTGGTGTTCTGCTTCCCAAGCCTCCTTCAGAATATGGTGATATCCAGTTCTCCCTGAGCTACAATGACTACCTGGGCCGTCTCACTGTAGTGGTTCTGAGGGCAAGGGGATTAAAGCTGCAGGAGGAGAGCCATGCTGTTGGTAAGTGTGATTTCCCCTCTGCTATCAGCTCCAGAATTCCTGTTTTAATTTGCTCCTTCCTCATCTGTCCACCCAGGCTTGTGCTGAGTGACTCTGAAAAGAACAAATAAACATCTCAGTGATTTAATATGAGTGGAAACAAGCCATATTTTGCTACTGGGGTAATTGGATTTTGATAGCTTAGTTCTGCTATGTTTGGGATTTGTTTCATAATAAATGGTTTGTCTCATGTCATCAGTGGCAGTTTTTTTCTCCTGTTTTAGTACAGAGAGCAACATCCCTTTGCTGCACTCCAACCTAGAGAAAGCAGCATTGCAGGGGATATTGACATTAAAAGATTTGCCTCAGGTCAAATTCCCAGAGGTAACAGCTGCAGGACAACTGCTTACACTAAACAGCTGTCCTGGGAAGAACTGAATTGGGAAAAAATTCCCATTTTAGGACAGCCTGGCTGTTGTTCAAAGGACCATGGCACCAAGTCACATTTTCCTCCCTTTCTGCAGTGGGGGTTTTACTGATGTCATACTCATGTCCTTGGTCTCTGAGATTACCTCAAAATGCTCTTTAAAATCTAAACACTCAAAAACAGGTAGCAGAAAATTTCAGGTTGCTTTGGATCTCATTGTCAAAGATCTACTGAATAAGACCATAATGCAATACAGGCCCCCCACAGGAAGCAAGGCAAAATTCTGTTGTTCTTGGCATGTGTCCCCCACAATTTTTGTAATATTCTTTAAAAGAAAGAGGAGAGATCATTGATCTCCTCCTCAAATTTTCTACAGAATCCCTCACCACAGGTCTAGGTGACTGTGAGAATCTGTTCACCTGCAACACATCCAGTCCAAGCACAGGCTGCATCTCTGTGATGTGGCTCCTCCCTCACGGCCTCCCTTGTGTTGGCTCAAACAGCCACGTGATCACACACCCGAAAATAACTGCTCACTGAACAAACTAAGCCTGCAAAAAAGTCTCCACCAGATGAAGGGAAGGCATAGAAATATAAGATCAAGGACGTAGGGTAAGGATGTGACTGCTCATTTTAACAGCTCTTGAATTGGAAAGTGCACTGCGGAACTGCACCCTCAGTGCTTTGTGTACTCCCTGCTCAAACTTACGCATTGCCATGTGTATTCCACGAATCCCTCATGATCTGATTTGATACCTGATATTGAATCCTGAAGGGAAGAAATTCCTTAGGCCATCTGCCAACTGCTTCTCACCTATTTTCTTCTTGAATTTCTTTTTCTCCAAGGTGTGTATGTCAAAGTCTCACTGATGAACCATAATAAATTCATCAAAAGTAAAAAGACAGCAGCTGTTCTGGGAACTCCCAATCCAGTGTACAATGAAACCTTCAGTTTCAAGGCAGATCAGACAGAGCTGGATACAGCAAGCCTGAGTCTATCTGTGCTCCAGAGTATCAAGGGAGAAAGTAAGCTACATAATTACAGTCGTCATAAATCTCTTACATACTGGAGACATGTTTAAACCTGGGAGGAACTAATTCCTTTTCAACAATAATCATAAAACATATAAGAGTTTTGGGGTATTTCACAGGCTGTTTCTTCAAAAAGCAGAACAACTTATTTGCAGTTAAGCATATGTCTTCTTCAGAGGCTAAAGATAAATTTAACAGAAGGTAAATAAAATAACCCCAGACTAGTCATTGTCAGCACAAGGTGCTGAATTTTTTTTGTATTATTTCAGTATCCTATTAAAACAAGCTTACGCAATTATTCTGTGAACACTTGTGGGTAATCCTCAACCTCCAAAATTTTGAGGCCATTCACTCTTGCTAACCAAATTTGAAGTGAAATAGGAATTTTAATTATCCCAGCAGTTCATGCAGTGAGAAAGAAGAAAGAGATTACCAACATCCCCGTTCCCTGGCAGAAAACCTGATACGAGAGGCCACCTCTTACTAATTGTTACGAGAATCCATTAAGGAGTTCCACTTGCAGAAGTACATCAGAATTCAATATTTCCACTGCTCACAAGAACATCTTCCCTGCAGTGCAAATATGATCCTGATAATGTAACATTAATACCTTCATTTAGATTCACACACTCCTAAAGAAAATTCCTTTAGGTGAGATTTTGGGCAGGTACTTTGGCTTTGAGGATTGATGAGAACTAGAATCAGCACTTGAGTCTTTCATCATTTTCACTTGCAGACAGTAAATGCTTTACAAACTATTCTGAAGTTCATGCCAGATAAGTTCAAATCATTTTCCCCATTCACAGCTGAAAAGTCCAGGCATGAAGAAACAATTTGCTCCTTGGCAGAGGGTGGTCAGTGGCAATCCACATATTGTGGCTCCAAGCTGTCTCAGTAACCACATTTATTCATTCCCAAGCCAGAGCATCATATGAATCCTACTGAGGTTGCTGATGCCCAAAACTAGGGCGAACTTCCACAGCAAACTTGAAGTAGAGGAGCTGAGCAGATAGAGATCTTTGTGCCTTGAACACAGTCTAGTTTAAGTGCAGGCCTGCATTGACTAAGTACACACTTACTGTAGTACCTAAATCTCAGCAGGTAGAAACTACAGAACCTGAAATCCAGCATGAATTCCTTGACGAATATTTTGGTTTAGTAACTTTCAGAATATGCATTACCCAGAGAAATATAAGTTAATATGCAAATTTAGGCAAGGATTTCATTACTAACTGCTTATTTTTTTTCCTAGAAACACTTCTGCTAGGACGAGTAGTAGTTGGGCCTTTCATGTACACACGTGGCAAAGAACTCGAACACTGGAATGAAATGATCAGCAAGCCCAAGGAGCTGGTTAAACGATGGCATGCTCTCTGCCACAGCATGTAGGCAGTACTGATAAAAAAACCAACCTTAAATTGGAAAAGCTCTTACTGTCTTTCTTCTCTAAAAGATACAAAAATATTTGCTAAGATTTTGTATTCTAAGTAGACAATAATAAAAGAACTGAATTATTTCCTTAACCAAACAAAAATAAAAGACTTGGTCCCTGGTAGGCTGGAACTCTCCCCTTTTCAAAATGTATGTTCATTTTAGTTAACACACAGCAGAGTAAACAAAACACGAAGGCAAACATGATCTCCCAGTATTAGTTATTTTGATTAGTAAATTCCACTTCTTGGTCATGAGTTCTGTGCACAAATGATCACCCATCATGTGGATAGAGTCCAAAATGGCCTAAAAATTTTCAGTGATGACACCAGGCCTAACTGCCCATACATTGCATCAACACAGGCAGAGTGGCTTCACCAAAAAGGGTGGGAGCCCAGTAAAATGCCAAAACTGACAAACCCAACTAATAAATTTACAGTTTATTCAAAATAGCAGCATTATATTTAAAGCCTCTTTTGATTAGGAAGGGTGGAAGGAACTGTTTATGGGTCAAAAACCCAGAAGCACCTGTTTCCCTCAGCACAGTGTATTTCTTGCAGTTCAATGTTTTCACCTGACCCCAACATACAACACTCTGTTGGCACAAGCATAGAAGTCATGAAGTCACAAGTGACTGGAGATTTCCATGAGTATTGGAATACTCTGAGAACATAAGAAAAGGACCTGTCCTGCCCTTATATATTTCCCTCTAAACATATCACTGCTGGAGACAGCGCACTGATTTAAAGAATCTTGGGTTTGACCTGGTATGACCATTCTAACATTGAAAATCCAATTAGCTTAAGCCCCCAGGGCATATATCTGTTTTAGCAGTAGAGTTATCTTTGTTAAGTAAATTACTCTTCCATAAAGTAATTTGGAGCAATTATTCTTAATCAAAATAAAATAGAACATTCTTCTTGATTGTTCACTGGGGACCTGAACTCTGTGCCTTTCACACTGTACAGTCATAAGCCACCCAGACTGACTACTGCAACAAAATATTTTGTACAATTGTGTTCCAAGAGGACCATAATCTCTACAGCTGAAACAAAATCAACTTCCTTTCAAACAGGATACAATAGTAATTAATTGAATATATTAAAAAGATGGGACTTTGGAGAGATGAGAATGCTTTCCATTTCGATAATATTGTTATTATCTAAAGGAAATATTATGAATGAGAAGATATCACAGAGTAATTGTAAGATAACAGACCTCCCTGATCCATCATCTGAAATGTTACATGGTACCCTCAGTCTGTCTTGCTAACTGCACCTCTGGATACAAGATGCATTACATTAAAACTGAATTTTACAAAGTGCTCAACCCTAATTATATCTTGGCTAAATGAGTAACACCAGCACCCTCAACCCCGATGAGCTGTTTTCAAATTTTAGTCCTACAAAACTACCATAAACCAATCTGATAAGCAACATGGTTGATCTGGGAAGGAAAACCGTACAGCTATACACTTTACATATTAATATAATAAAACTATTTTATGGAAGAGATTTTTTCCTTTATTACTTAAATAATATCAATAAAGATCTTAAAAGTAACCTGTTAGTAACATTTCAGACAGCTGGTTTACTAGTTTGTGCAGGAATATGCACGTAATGTACAGTCCCTATTAACAGGTCATCTGACTTGATGTACAGTATTGTCCATGTAATTAAAAAATGCATTGTACTAATGTGATTCTCTTTCCTTTGTGCTCCTTACATATTAAAGTAACAATGCTTTCACCTTGTATGTTCAATAATTCCAGCTAAAATAATGAGGAAACATATTTAAATGCACTTACCAGTCATCCAAGTGAAGTAAATGAGAAAGACCCTTTTTGGCTCTTCCTGAACAAGAGCTATTTGAGTAAAGTAAGAAACATTATAAGGAGCTACAATACAGTATTATTGTCAAACTATGTAGCAATTATTTTTACCTACTGCCTTTTATATACCATTCATCTGATCCTGTGCTTGAGACTTAAATTGAGATGAAGGAAGAGGAATGATTACAAGACTGCTCAGTGCCCACCAGAAGCACCTTTCCTCTAAAAAATGTTAAATTTTTACAAATATGCATAGCACAGAAAACCCTGAGAAACATACAAGAAATAGATGCAAGATCATAGAAAATGTGACAGCTTCCTCAATGCTTCCCAATACTATTGACAAGTACAGGAATTTCTCAAGCTCTGCAATAAATCTAGCATGTAACTTCATGAAAGTACAATCCCATCTGATGACAGCGAGTGGCAATTTACCACCATTGCAGAACAAACACGAATAATGGTGACATTCTTGTTCTAGAGAACAGGATCCTGGAGAAGCCCTACCACTACTCAAGCAGAGTATTTATTTATAAATCCTTTTTGGATCACTCTTACCTCTTTCTCCCAATTACAGTGATATCTGTACTATTCTTTTAAAAAGCCTAATGATCACTGCCATCTGCACTCATCTATCCTTCCTCTAACTGAGGAAATGAGAGACCAGATTTGAAAATTACTTGCTCCTAAACATTCTAAAAGCAGCAGCTTGATGAAACTGAAGGGGAGAAAGATGCACCACAGGTGATAAAGCATCGGGAGAGCTCCTTCAGAAGAAATATCTGTGCCAGGCACAGAAAGTAAAGTGACTTCCTCTTTGAAAGGTAAGGAGAAAAGTCTGGAGTAGTAAACACAAGGCACACATAATAACTTTTACACAGAATTATTAAAAAGAAGATAGGAACCAAACTATGGCATTGTGTTCGCAGCTTGGATTTCAAGAAGGAATGCTGTTAAACACGAGTCAGAGGGGCGATCTGCAAAACCCTGAGAAGAGAATGAGGCAGTTGGGGCCCTGTCAGCTGGAGAGACCTAAGCCCAGAAGATGGAACTTGGTGGTTACCCACACAGAGCTCAGCAATCCAGAGGGCATGACTTCTGCCCCAAATCATCAAATCAACCTGCTGAGACTATGCGTTGACAGGATATAAAACAATCTTTAGGATTTCTCTAATGCAATTGATGACTGCTTCTCACAAGTCTTACTAAACTCAAAATGCTCAAGCAAACAACCACAACATCAAACCAAAAGACATAACTAAGTTACAGATAGCATATAGAATTAGACAAACAAAAATCTTATAACTAAAATAGTACTGAATTCTGTCTGTCTTCCTCTGATCTTCCAGATCTGAGGAAAATTCAGTCTCTCAATTGTAGTGAACTTTTCTGAGGAGAAAAAGGCAAACACATACCCAGGAAGAGTTTATTAAGATAAAAATACAGGTATAAAAATATACTTTATGACAATTCACCAGTATTACAGCAGCAGTATATACTATTAGCACATATTCCATATCAGTCCTTTAGGTGGTTTTGCTTTTTTCAGAAGTTAAGGCTGAAGTCCTTTATTGTAATATTTTTAAGATATTTGCTTCCTTCACTTAACTCGTTTTTCTTCTGATTACCATCTGTGTGTTCTTACGGTCTTTGTTACTCAGTTACCGCAGAGGTCAATACTTCAAAGATCAGGATGAAAATTTAGCAGATGGAAATCCTTTTGCAAAGGGTAGCTGTTCTCATCTAGCACAAAATGGCTCCTGATTTCCAGCAAATAGGATGCTTCCGTATCTGTTAGCAGCGAATGACACAGATCTGCTACTATTGTGCTGTAGGTTATATCTGAGGAGGGCACTGCAAAAGACAACAATTCAATTTACACTTGATTTTCACAATAGCACCTAGCATTCAAGTTTTACCTCCATAAAAGCTCCACTGAATCACTGGAAATGCAGTTCAGCATGGGAGTAGAAAATTAGCTTTTATTTTTAATTATGTTTTAAAAACAACGAGCCTGTTTCTCATCAAACTGTTAACACCTGTGAATCATGTAAAACGCCTCTCAGGTCAAACAGGATGTATCAAGTGAAGCTTGTCTGAACCACTTCACAGTGTTTCGCATCTTGAAAGCATGTCAGCTATTTATAAAAACTGCTAAAAGATTCTATTTTGCCTATAAGGAATCCATTTAGCTATTGAATATTTAGCTATATAATTACAACTATTTAGTTATATAATAAATGTTCACACCATCTCGTCCCTTGCAGCTGCCACCTGTACTCTGAACTTCTTTCTCAGACAGCAACTGAAATATTCTCTGATGTTGGTTGTTGGGTTGTTTGGTTTTTTTTAAACTGTCAGTAATTAAAAATTTTGATTCCAGTGTCAATTTGCTGCCCGTTTCTATCATAAATAATTCATGAAACAGTACCTAGTAATCTGTTCAGCCAGTCTGCAGGAATATTGAGGAAGATTTTTTCCATCAACTCAGACACGACATGAACATAAATTTCATATCCTTCATCTTCTACTGTCATCAGAGCAGGTCTAGATCAGAAAACAAAAGTCTCTTGAAAGACAGCTGCTACATTTTGGGTTTTTTATTGAAGCAAAATTTCTGAAAGTAAGACAATTTAATATTACTCTGCAACATAACACCAAGAACTCGAAAACCAAGAAAATCTCTATGCGCTCATCTGTCAAATCTGATGCACTGGAATCAGTTTGAGGTGTATATACTGAATTTACTACTCAATGTTAAAGTAACTTCTAAAGTAAGCCTTACTTTAAGACAAATGCTGGAAAAAATGCTTTATGACTTGTCTTCCTTGGAAGACAATGAGAAATGCACTGTTATAAGTGTTATTTATGGCTCTGAACTTTAAGTATAAATGTTTATATCTAAGTATATGTACCTACAAATATACAGTGGGTACATATCATATTGAAATGCAAAGTAGGGAGATGAGCTCAGGTGGATCATTTGGAATTGTATCATCTGTATCAACATCACCCAACATAATCTGTCTTAATACATCACTTTATAGCCACATAATACCAAGGTACTATGAAAAATACCAAATCATTTCACAAACCACTAAACAAATACAAAAATCCTTCACTGGAAATACTACTAAGGTGATGGATTCTTATTAATCTAATCGGAGTAAAATTTCAGTGCAAAAATGACAGGCTTTTCTCTGAAAAAGTTGGGTATGTAAGTTCCACAAGCTGAGTTCACATGCTGAGAGTACAAACATCAGAAATCTATCATTTTTCTACCACCTTTTCTGAAGAAGCAAATTGAGGTCCTTCAGGCCCATTGAGAGTCTATAATCTTATGAAAGAATGTGGGAACCTTTCCAGTTAAGAAAAAAAAACTCTTCACACTTAATCCTCCCTGATAGGAAAACAAACAGCATATAAACTTAAAGATGCAAGACTTTTGCTTACAGGAAAAATACTAATTCCCTACCTTGTTAGATAAAGAGGATATTAGTATTTAAGCCAATGATTCATTAAACTCACTATGAAAGAGTTTAGAAAGAATTTGAGAAAGAATTTAGATAGAAAATTTACATATTCTACAATTCTATTACATCCGTGACCGTCTGAACTAACTTTCTCTAGCTACACATCTTTCAAGTCACTATGATACAATTTGAAAGCCCAAGATAAATTTAAAAATTGAACAATTACTTAATAACAATGTTCCTACATCAACTGGATCCGCTTAGTTTATTTTCTCTAAGTGTGAATGTATGTGTCTCACAGTGCCATCTGGTGATAACTCAGTATTTCTGCTCTCTGAGAATGCTGATTGAAAACATTTATCAATGTTATTTCTGCAAGGCTAAAACTGATTATTCAGTTTAAAAATATGGTTCTGCATTCACACGATTTCAAACTCAGGCTAGAACAAGACTCTAAGTTTTCCTTTTGTCCTCAAGCTTCTACTCCATCTTAGCTTCATCTCACACAGTACTGGGTAAACATCATGTCTGTATGACATAGTATTCAAAGAAATCAAAAAGTTACAATTTAAACTAAGAATATTACATACAAATAACAGCAATATAATACAGCAATTCAGGAAAAACTCCTTGAACATTCACTTTCACTTAAAAAGACAAGGACTGCTTACCACACCTTAAATAAAGAATTTTATATATAGGGGAACTTAAAATGGAGAAAGTTGCAGTTTACTTCCCTAATAGTAAATAGTATTTTAGCTTTATTTTGTTTACCTGTAGAATGTTTTTACTTTGTTGTATGGCAAACATCTAATACATTGCTTGTAGATCATGTTCTCATCTGCCTGCAGTTCCAAACCACATTTGGCACAACCTGAATATGTAATCATAGGCAGAGAAGCTAAAACACACTCCAGTGAAGTGTCAGCAGAGAAGATGAGTTGCTTGTACTGACCAGTTGAAATGGTAAACTTCAATTCTAAGATATGGGCTTTCACTTGAATCACTCCTACAAAAAGAAGTTCAATCAAATATGAATTCAGTTTTATTTATAACTGAAAGCAAAAGCAAGAGCTGCAGCTGATTCAAAACCAACATCACTATCAATAAAACTTTCTGCCTTTTTTTCCCTTTAGTAACACATGCTCATATTTTTAGAGATATTTTATGTAAGGAAAAATCACCGTGGTTAAATACTATTTTAAAAATGTACAGAAGTACTACCTACATTTTCAGGTAGTATTGCTGTAGATGCCTCTACAGAAGTGCCTGAATAAGACAACAAAATTGTGCAGATAATTTCCAAGTGATTTTCTTTCCACTAATTCAGAGACACTGAAAAGCACAGCTTTAACAATTTAGCTTTCCATTATTTTAACATAAACCAGAGTTAAATGCTGCAACACCAACTTTAGTTACTTCCTAGAATTTAACACCAACCTAGCAATCTTTTAGGTTTATCTAGGAGGAGGTGACTGTGTAAAATGTTTTCTTTGTTCTTTTGTAAGAAGTTTTCAATAGCAGTAGCTATTTTACTCTTGATTTAGAGAGTTCTAGTTTTGGAGAAATACTATTTGACAAACTTTCAGTGATTAATCATATAATTACAAGGCTGGTTGGTGTGGATAACTAAAGCCAGCATTTCTCCCTATGTTCCAAAGCTGTCCTTGTATGGTACCACATACCCCACCTATCTCACCACTGGGCTCATGAGATGAAGGCTGCATTAGTTCTGTTGAGTAGTGAGCAGCAGCCTCCAGAATAAATTCAGACTCCCAGACCTGTGCTACCTTAAAACATAAGCATTTTACTTCACCAACAGAGCATCTATTCTGCTTAGTTAAGCATTGCACAACAGAGACTACAGAACCACGGATAACAGTTACCTGAGCATTTTTCCTCCAAGTGTGCAGAGAGCTTTGTCAACTGCATGAGGGATGTTTGGCTTTTCTGAAACTTTTCTTTAAATTCAATTGCCCTTTTGTCATCATCAAACAAGCACTCACAGGATGACCATGGAGTTGTGTGCAGTTCCAAGTCACCTGAGACAGAACTACGTTGGACCAGAAGGTATTTGAAGTCCCATATGTGATCTATTGAACAAAAAAAGCAAACAGAAGAGTTTATTTTCTTATACTGTGGCTAATTTAAAGCAAGCCAAAGTCACTTACAAGTTTTAGTATTTTCCTATTTTGGACTAGAGTCTGATTTTTGGTGGTAACATCCTAAAACTTCAAGCCCATGAAAAATGCGCTGTCAGATGCACTGTTTTACAGTGAAATACTTCCAAAAAATTGTCTGAGCATTCATCTAGTTTCATGCACCTCATATCTGACTAGAGATCTTGCAGCTCTCAAGAACTGGGTATGCTTCAGTCCAAAGGAATGTTTCAGGCAGTAACACTACAGCAACACCGAGAGAAAATCCAAACAGGAGGAAACAGACAGTTGGCAAGAGGGGATATACAGAAATAAGGGACAGAGTCTAACTAGGGAACAAGATTTGGCTGATACCTGAATTAAACTATTACTGAGATCTTCAACATTCCCCTGTTGACTAAAAATCTATCAGAAACATGAGTAAACTATAAGTAATCAAGTTTACAGAAATGTATTTAATGAAGTACATCTTTATTTTTTGGCAATCTAAACCAGGTGAGTGTAAATCATGAACTGAATGTCTGATGACTGTGTACTGGAAGTCCAAACTGATTTTTAGCAAGAGATGAAAAATAAGTGATATTTAGATGTCTCCATACCTTCCTCTACAAGACTAAGAAGTTTCTAATCTGCTCATACAACCAGTAAACACATAGCAGAGCTGTGGTACAACTCCTGCCAAGGACTTTGCGGACATCGTGGTTCTCCTGTAGCCCACTCACACTATTTAGCTGCTGTACTGTGTATGCTTTAGTATCCTGTGAATTTATCTTTTTGGCTGCCTTACTGGAATCAAATGTTCATGGTTTGTACACAAGTATTTGAACAATCACTCATCTTGAATTTCAAATAATCGTTTAATCATAAAAATGCCAACTGCCAGATGCACAGAACACTAGCTGGAGAATAAGACACAAGGTTTACAAACACAAACAATACTACAGAGATCTACATGTTACACTTTTCCATTTTAAGCATCAGAAAATTGTATATTGTTGTGTCTAATAAATTACCTTTGGTATCCTCTTTTTGCAGCTACCAAAAAAAAAAATCAAATTCTCTATTTTTAAAAGTAATATTCTAGATGACTAAATTATGTAAGATTTCTAAGCATCTAACAACCAGTATACACCTGCTAACACTCAAGTATGCACAAAAATAAGAGCCATGTAGACATTACATAGAAAAGTTATTGCTTGAATTGGACCATTTTCTTCAAGTAGTTTAAAAGGTTAAGTCTTGCAGTTAAAATGATTTCCAGGAATGGAGATTACTTATAAATTGAAGTAGAACTGGCAGAATTCAGAGTGTCAGAATTTAACAGGTAAAGATTCACTATGAAGTTGTTTAACCTTTATGGATTTTATCTTATACTGTATGAAAACTGGCTTTTTAGGCAGGCATATTCAGCATTTCAAGTAATACACCATTTACTTCCTAAGTGTATCCATTGATCAGAAGTATAAACTGAAGTTATCAATTTAACAAAAACCTACTTTCACTTATTTTTAAAGAACAAAGCCAGGAAAAAGTCAAAATTTGGTAACGGTCAGTCACTGCTGAAACACAAGCTATGTAGTTATTGCAAGAGATGGTTTTAGGCAGTTACAGCCAGACTAGATTGCAAGACCATCAGGATATAAAGCCTGACACTGCAGCAAGGTGGAAAGCAGAGAATGAACATCAGAAGTAGAAAAAAACAGCAATTCATGCTAAACTTGACACTGATAAGGAAGATCCAGCAAAACTGGTAATAGTTAACACTCATGGTTTTTAATAGTTAGATAACTAGGCATAAGTGCATCTTGTCTCTAGATTTAAATTTTTAAATATTTATGTCTTCTAAGGTAAGTGCATTCAAATTCTGCTGCTGATGGCATTGCTCCTGAACAGAGGAGACATGTTAGAATTGCTATCAGACATGTCACCCTTGCAAGGGAAGTATTTAAAGGTTGAATAGCAAATGTTACCAGCTGAACATATTAAAGATATTAACACAAAAATCCTTCTACAGCAACCAACAGGTACAAGGTCTTTACCTTTTTTCCTTTGAAGTTGAGGGCACCAGGCAGCCCCTGCTCCCCAGAGAACCATCCTATAGCGTTGATCTCTGTTCTGTTCTACTGTTAGAATAATTTTTCTTTGCCTGCCACCTTTGTAGCTATACACAGATTCTGAAAAAATTGAAATTACATTAATTCTACAGTAAAAAGCATGTAACCCCAGTATTAAGGTGAAATCATGTTGCTATCGTATTTTACAGTGCAATTACAAGGAAAGAAGAATACACCTACTATTTCTTCAGGAAAGAAAACCATGAATCTAGTTTGAGGCAGTGCATAAAGTAGATTAATTTACTTTTATCCACCTAAATACTCAGCAACTGGACACCTCCCTCTGAAACAACAGATATCTGAGCATCTTTCAGCTCCCACTCATCCTGGCTTGCATTGAGTAGAAACAAATTTTACTCAATCTCTCAGCAACTGATTGTCAAAATTGAAAGTTAAAGTTCCTGTAACTTCTGTGGAATACACTGAAAAAAACCACTTCTCTAGAATTTTTCACATAAAAGAAAACCATAGTCATGTACAAGGCACACTACAGGTATTAGGAACAGTACATATAAATTGAAACAATTAAGATCTCTATGTGACTCTTACCCAGCATACTGCCTTAGTTCCACACTAAAACCACAGTATCTTTAATAAAAAAATAACTTTTCAACAAGACTTCTTGCATTAAATATCTAACAGTTCTGAGATTCACATACTATAGCAAATTATGAAGATTTCTATCTTCAAAATTCTCCACTTATAATGAATAAATATGATATTGACAGTGTGGGTAAAAGTTTGAATCTTACTAATACAAGTCGATAGTGCAATATGAACAAATTTACGTGCAAAGCTTGAAGTCAAGCACCGAGAACATTTTGCCTTGCAAAATTACTACTTAAGTTTCATCTAAAGCAGAAGTTGAAGACCAGTGCATGAACTTACCTGTTAATACAGCAATGTCGAGAATTTTCAGGATTGAGTGCACCAGTGTGTTTGGCTGGAGCTGATCTAGCTGCATATACTGAACACTATCCAGTCTCTGAACTTGTCTTTGTGGAATGTCTCTGAAGTGTGGAAATTCTGATGATATGTACGCCAATAAGCCACGGAGAACACCACAATCCCCTACAGGATAAACTTATATGAAAAAAAAGTCAAAATTACATACTATTCTTCATGCTTAAAAGTATAAAACTTGCTGCTTGGAACATATTTACACTCACAAAATCAAAACTGTTTCAGAACAATTTTAAGGCAAGAAAACCTTGAGATGTGTAACACGATCTGAAATTAAACTGTACTTCACCTGCCTCCTCTTGATAGCTTAACTTCGTGATGTTAAGTACGATACTTTAAATTACACTAAATATAGCAAAGAAATCTTGTCTCATAGCTTGGTAAGAAGAATAGCTGTTTTTGACCATTTACATCAGAATCTGCCTCAAACAGCTGGCAATAACGGACATCACGAAGACAGTAAGAACAATGCAATCATGGTGGTACTTCCACTGTATTTTTTCCTTAGTCTCCCATAATGAATTACTTTCCCTGGATGGATCTACTTACTCTTTAAGCCTCTGAAGTTTTTGCAAAAAGTTTAATCCTTGTGCAATTTCAGACATCAAATGGGCAAGTCCCGGGATAACTGCTCTTTCTTAAACTGAACTCACAGAACTCAATTTTTCAGAGTTTTGAGTGGTAACCACCAAACTTTACCATAAACTCCACATGCCTATCTGATGTCATTATGTCCACATGTTGTCCACAGGTGTTCCTGTCAAACTTTTCTATAGTGTTTTGTACCTCTCAGTTGCACATATTTCCATTTTATTCCACGTGTGAGGCATTGCCAGCAAAACAGAATACTTTAAATAGCTATTTTACTGTGATTTTCACGGAAACTTATACACTATAATCTTACATTCTTCTGGATTGAGAGTTGAGCAGTTCCCCAGATTCAGTAACTGACTGGTAAACGTAGATTGAAGCATGATTTCTCCACACCAAAGATTCTCATACATCATTATATCTGCAACAAAAAAGCAACCTCATCAGCTCACGTATCAACAATATTGAAGTGTATCATATTTTCTCATTACTTTGATGTAATTCTTAAATTCATTAGCCTCCTAGCAGGCATTGTTTAAGTGAAGTGGGTGACCATATTGGATAAATTATTATTGTACAAACTTCAAAATGAGTAGTACAGTACTAGGCTTACCTAGAAACACTTTTAACATATTTTGCAATAAGAATGTCTAAGCAGAAAAGAAAAAGCACAACTTGTCTACAATTTCTTTGAAACATCCATCTTTGAGCACTTAAAGAACTCTTAACAAAGAGAAATAAGTACCTTAAACTGTAGAAGTATTCAAACAATTTGATATAGTTTAACTTTTTTGCATATTGCCAAACCTAAATGGCCGGATTGCTAACAAGTTCTGGGCCACTCCGGCCCCAAATTAGGTGCAATATTGTTTTTGAAGTATTGCATTTGCTCACAAGCTGTGTTCTCTTGAAGAGAGGGTTTTGCTCCTGCTAGGTACTAAAGAGTACAAAGGAATTATCAAGAGGAATCTACATTATTAGTTGACATGTTATGAAAGAGGTAAACTACAAACAGCATTTTGTGTTTCTGCAGTCTCTGTTGGTTACCAATTCACAACATGATCCATCTCAAGATGCTACTGCTATGTTACAAAGTCCTTCACAGGAGGAAGAATATTTCCCATCTTGAGACTGAACTTCACATCACAATTTTTGGTCTACCTGCTGGTCCAACAGCAGAGAGTTCAAAAGAAGTCTAAAAGTCAAACAACTAGCACATCTGGTTTCTAGTAGCACTTGTACTTTTCCAGAACAACTGTTGTAAGACACTGACACCTTCCAGAATACATCTGACTACCCATGGCACTGCTGTAGTGTCAATGCATGGCTGTGTCTGTGGGCAAACCTCTATGGGACAGTCAGTGTTCCACTGGCAGCATGACTGAGAGTTCAAAGTGATTATGAACAGTGCAAGCGATGCAAGAAAGATACTCACAAATGCTTAGCCATAGTTCCAAATTACTTGTTACACATTCTTCTACTTTAACCAGAAGTTTAAAACTTCTACTGCTACTTTAAACTTCTACTTTAATACTTTTAAAGATCCACATTTTAAAAAGGCAAATAAAAGAACTCTCACCTGTAAGCAGTACAACATCCCCAGGAAACACAGTGAGGGACCAAAATGCAGCACCACGCCACAGCACCACCTTTCTCTCAGTTTCTGACTGGTCAATAACAACAATTGTTGCTACAGGAACTTTACATGGAGATTTTGGTCTAGTCTTTATTTGTATTTCTTTGATATGACAAGGATGTACTACTGTGACCAAAACATTGTACTTTTGATTTTTGCAGCAGCAATTCTTAAGTGATGATAGTTTCTTCTGAAGTTTCTTGAACTCTGTCATCCTCTCTTGATCCACTCTAATACCAGGACCAGGTGGAGAAGAATTCAATTTAGCTCTCTTGGATACCAGCTGCCTTTTAAATGCTGAGTGAAAAAGATGAAAGGAATCTTCACACTTGCGGGGTCTTTTAGAAGAATTCTTATGAGAACAGTCTACTTGAGAGCACAATATTCCAGAGCTCAATGGTTCAATATGGATTTCATTTACCAAGTGCTCAGCAGGAACTTCCATTTCTTGCAATTTCCCTGTGTTTTCCTGAGCACTTCCTTCTTGTTTCGTAGCTTCAAAACAAACATTTTTCCCATCATCCTCAGAACTAAAAAGATCAAGAGAATTTGTATAGTCTTCCTTATATTCATTTTCAGCCACATTAGTACACGTTCCAACACCAGAATCAAACTGGAAGCGATCATACTGCCCTTCTTCAGGTTTTTTGCCTGCTTCTGTTTCTGACAGTTTTATGATTCTTTCCGGCATCTGACTGCGCTCCTGTGCAAGAACAGCCATCTGACTTGTTGTCACTACACTGCGAAACTCAGTATCTGTTGACACTGCAAAGTTCGAACAACCGTTTGGTGCTTTTGGTTTTGACCCTTGACTTTGTCGGAAAACCATATCCAGATATTGACCTAGATGTTCATGATGATCACTTCTGTCACCCGACTGCAGTCCCACAGACAGATTTATGCTGATCTGCTTCGTACTGGCAACCAACTCGGAAATGTCGGTGCCGTTCACTTCCGAACGACTGGCTTTTCTCTCCGTGAGGTCTGAACAGCAGCCACGTGGTGGTTTGTCTTGTCCAGCTGATTCTGTAAAGCTCTGTGGAACCTGTTGATCTGCAGCCTGATTTACATTTGCAGGTGTGTATCTATCCTTAGATATCTGACAATCAGAATAAGTTAAACTTTTGGTCTCTTCAGGTGTGCTGGCACAACTTACTGCCACGGGTACAAGAGATGTCAAACATTCTTTTGCTGCCACTGACCTTCCCTGTTCAGACTGCTGAGCGCTGCCATCCCCTGTAGGAACTGCTCTGACTACGGAGTTTCCTGCCCGGAACACTGAGGGGTCAGCAGCACCTTGGACTTTTTCAGAAGAAAGGCCACGTGCATCACACAAATAGTGCAGCTCTCTCCATTTTTCAGCAGTAGGTGCTGAACTACTTTGCTCTAACACCTCCAGTGGGCCTGGAATATGGGGTGCTCCCATAAAAACATGAATCTGAGGTCTTTTTGACATTTCTGACTGCTGTGCAAGTTTGACTTTAAATAATGTGGCTTATGCAATAAGCACAATAATAAATACTAGCAAAAGCAAAAAAAAAAAATTTTACTTTCTCCTAACAACTTCAAAAAATACCTAAAATTCAAAGGAGCATTTCACAGTTTAACTGGTAAAAACACTACTTTACTTCTTAAAGCCTATAAAAATAAATGTACAAAATCTAAAAAAAAATGGAAGTTATTTTAAAAATATTTAATATTTATTTCTTGTGTCAAACTTGCATAGAAAAATAAATTACAGTACTCCCGAGTTTCTGATTCTGATATTCGGAAACACATTATAGTGAAGTTAAAATTAAGTTTAATTATCAAGCTATTTATCTTCATTTATTATTGCTAATTAAACAGTCATATGTGAATTCATTATTCAGTACTTTGATTTTAATTCATGTGAAATAAATGCCTGTAAGAAACTTTCACAGCACAGTTAGGAGATAACTTCATCTCCCAGAAAATTACAGTTTCAACTAAATGATTAAAAACATTAGAGCCATTTAAAATTAAAGTTTGCTAGTAATGCAATACTTTACGTGCTGTTTTACAACTACTATATTAAGTGATTGGTTTAAGAAACTCAAGTGTTCAGGCTACTACTAATAAATTATAATTATTTAATAAGCACTAAGAGGTCAGTGAAATTTGAGCAGGTGATTTAGAATTTGCTTTCATTCATTTAAGTAGTATCACACGACTCAAGAAGTAGTTTTTCTAGCTACTTTAAAATAAGCCCACCTTACATAGCACAAAAGACCTTCTATTTTTTTAAATTTCTGCTATATAATTAAAAATATAATTTTAAAATATGCAGCTACAGCTACAAGTGTTCATTAAAATGCTGATGTCTAGCTACATGTTTTTGAAGTGTTCTTGCTAATAGAAGTTGCTACAATAGGTACTTCTGCAGATGTAGAGAATGCCAGAAAAAATTCAAGAGCTAATTCAGCTGTGAAGAGAAGGAAAAGAGCATTGAAACAAATACAGCATCGAAAAATATGCATTTTTTTCATTTAGCACTTATTAAATTAGCAACCATTTTCCCCACAACCCCACTAGGGGTCGATAAATCTGCATATTTCTAAAGATCACTTAACATGGAAAAACTATAAACATCCTGAAACACTGATCTCTGGTATATTATTGGTGTCACTGGAAAAGCAATATACAACCACTAAAATTAGATATGGCAAAATTCAAAGGTGGTACAAAACACAGTAACTATCTGCATTCAGTTTTATACTCATTAAAAAATGAATGCTTAAAACATTGGAATACCCAAACTTCTGTAGTCGTACATTTAAATTTAGTCTCATAAGAATGTAACTTTTAAAGGACAATTCTCAAACCTGTGAAAGCTTTCAGTTATGTAAAGAATGGCAATACATAAATAAGCAGAAAGACAGAATTTACAGTTCAACACTAAAATAATGGATCAGGTAAGGGAAAGATAAAGTAAAGTGATAGTGAGGTTGAACCCCTAAGGAATTGATGTTAGTAAGTTCTGCAGATAAAAGGCTACTCAATACATGACATAAAAACAAGTTCAGTAATAAATCTATGACCAACAGAAAATGTTTTGATTAGTTTAAATGAACTTCAGAAGTGTAACCTAAGTGATGAGATTAAATAATTTCTTCCATTTAAAAATATCTAAGTTTATTGGTAACTTTTTCATTGTGATTACCTTGTGATTTCATTTGTGATTACCGTGGTTACAGCCTTTACAAATGGGTATCTTTCTTAATTAGGTACACTAAAGTATAACAATATGTCTCTTAATAAGGAGGTTCAAATGAATAAAAGGTTCAAATGGATTCCAAAATATTTAGTGCACATATGTTCTATAGAATAGATGTTGAACTGTAGAATTCTGACACAAGCCCATGCCATTTCAACCTCTTTTGTTCTATAGCACATTTTAAATGAGTTCATTCAGTACTTCAATTCTTGAGTTCTGTGGACACTGGAATGCTAATTTAGCTGTTAAATAGTTAAGATAATTAGAACACTATGTGGCCATCTTACAACCTGGAGTTGCAAGACCTTTCAGAGACTTGTAGTCATAGAAAAGGTAGTGCTTAGGATGTCGTAGTGTAAAGTATTCAGAATTAAAATAAAAAAAAACTGTCAAGTGTCCTAGATTACTTTGTATATAAAATGCAGGACTTCATATACTGTACTGGAGCAAATTTCTGCACTTTATAGCTTGAAGTCTAACAAAGGAAAGAGTGACAAAGGAAATCTTTTAGACAATTATATATTTCATGGGCTAAACGTATCACTTCAATACTTGAAGTTCAGTATAACGGAAGATCCCAGAAAGGCAGCTGTACTTCACTCTACTTCCAGACATATCCTGTATCATATTTCAAGTGTATTCTTCCTATAATCAGGGTTGAACAATTAATTAACCAGTTAAGACCTGAAGGAGAACCATCACTGAAGAATCAAATAATAAGCATTGGGTTTTTTGTTTGTAATTCTGTCTACTCCCCATATTAAGCTCATGGAAAATTAGATTTGTTTTTTTAATTCCCAAGCACTGCTATACCATTTTTAACCAAAAGCATTACCAATTTATGAAAATAACAAAATGTAAATGTAAACATATCATAATAGCCCCAGACTTTCTTCTCTCTCTCTCTACATATATACACACACAAACATTACACTCAAAGTCTTTATGCAGAGTCTGAATTGAACAAAGCTGTTATTTTGGCATACTTGAAAGAGGCAACTACTGTGCCCCTTACACTTTTCTCCCTTGAGGATTTCCATTTGAGAACCTGGAAGATTTTGGCACAGTCTCACAGCATAGTCTAAACCAGCTAATTCCTATTGCGACCGCAGTAATTAGGACTCAAGTTACGGCAGGCATGACACTGCCAAATATAACTGAAAAATTTCTGCTTTTTCTTCCAAAAAGCCTCATCTTTTTACATTTACATTTATGAACACACATCTGTGACCAATATTAAGGGGTACTTTGAAAATACTTTTCTTTTTAGACGAGTATCCAAGTATTTCCTTTTATAAACACACCTTATACCTTGCTAGCATTGACATGAAAAAGATGTATGAATTGTAAGTGATGTCTTGCTACAGTAGTAAAACAAAATAAACTGAACACTGCAAAAATCTACTACCATAAACATATAGGGACAACTGGTATCATTAGGCAACTGCATTTCCCTGAGATAGATTAAACTGAATTTATAATAGAAGGATGTCTACGCCAGTCTTCTAGTAGACTGATGAATTTAAGATGTGAGCCTCCATGCAAATGTGTTCTGAATAAATATCTGGTAAATAAGAACACATCTGTAACAGTATTGCATATAAAACGTGAAATGTTTGCCAATTGAGAAGTCAACAATACTTTAACAGGAAAACACTTTCTAAAACAAAAATAATTTCTCTATCTTGGTAAAAGTCCAGTTATACAGTAATTTATGAGCCTCTCATTTTAAGTATCACTGCTCTTTTGGTTCTTGTCATGTTTAAAGACTAGTGAGTTACATACAGATTCAGAAAGTTTTCCTTAACTTTCCAGTTCCGTAACTTCTCTGAACTTAGGATTTGCTTTCTTTATTCATATTTTGCAGTGCCAGTATATTCAAGGCCAGGTTGGATGGGGCCCTGAGCAACCTGGTCTAGTGAAAGGTGTACCTGTCCAAGGCAGGGGAGCTGAAACTGGATGATCTTTAAGATCCCTTCCAACCCAAGCCTTTCTATGATTACACCAAAGCAATCAAATCTTTAGGTTAATTATGAATTTTTTCAACTAAAATATAATTTATATTTTCAAAACCTAAAATTTACATTTTTCTTACAATACTTAGAGCTTAGGAATGGTACGTGACCTCTGCCTACTTTCTGGTTCACATAATAAGTCCACTACCAAATCATCTCCATTAGCAATTTTCAAGTGACTTTTTAGATCAAAGATACTAAACTCCTTCCTATACGAGGAAACATCAGTACCTAAAATCATTTAAGTCTGTAAATCAGAAAGAAAAATAAATTAAAGTTTACCTAAATTCTCTGTATGCAAAACTGTGTACAGAACCTTTGTTACGATGCTCTAGAACGGAATTATTACTGTTTTAATGAGTTTTGTTAATGAAGTTCTGGGCCCTGTTTTAAATAAAAAGTCTGAAAGAACAATTCATTGTAGATCTCAAAAAAATAAGCAAAATATCTATCAATCCTATTAGCATTTTATACTGTAATTAAGTTATTTGTGGGCAGACGGGGTTAACTACACCACAGATAACAGGAGCTAAAGCTCATAAAGATACAACTGAAACCTGAATGCACATACCCATTATATCTGTTAATTATTACACCATTTCCTAATTTGTGGAAAGGTGCTCTATTCCTAATAGCCAATGAAAGCCTAGCTTTTTATCTCTGAAATGGTCAGAGTCTGATTGACGGGTCAATGATCTATTAAAAACCAGTAACTACACCAGCAAGGTTTACATTTGCAAGACACTGCAACTGAGGTTTAATATACCTATTACAAGAAATCCAATATGCTTCATAATGTATTTCCTCCAATCTAAACACTAAGACAGGAATTCTAAATTTAAAGGTTTTTTAAATGAACCATTATTAATAGATTGTTAATCTGTAGTGATTTGCTACACATGGAACAAAATTAAAAACAGCTTTAAAAATCCTCTTCCAATAGTTACTCCAGAAATGTTGTGTGATGCTACATATATGACCTTAAAGTACCCCTAAAATACTTCAGAAATATTCATTACTTTTATTCCATATTTCACTATTCATCAGTAGTATTCACTCACCATGATAATCACCAAGCATTAGGCCAAGGTAACTTAAGAGGGTGACATAGCTTCAGCTTCCTATCATTCCTGAATATCAGTGGTAGCCTAAATCCCTGTTTTGAAAATTACATCCAAATAGTTCCATCAGGTCTTTACTTAAGCCCTATACACCCAAAGTAAATCACACTAATTCCACCTCTAGTTAACAGTTTCTTTATATCTGTCCCATACTACAGCTTCAAGCTACAAATAAAATTGCAGAAATAACAGACAGCAATGCATCAGAAGACAAAGGATTATAGCAATATAATGCAAAAGTGTAACTTACTTTACCTGCCAGAATTTTCATATATCTCCAACACTAAAGTTTTAGGAGACAAAGTGTATTCTTTTAACTTGCAGCTTTGATTTGGTACTGCTTGATGATGAACATCCTAAATAGCAAGTAGTTAATAACTTGATGCCTAAAATATGCAAAATGTAATCATATTGTCCTTTACCTGTTGAAAAGGTGGTCCAGTAAGAAATATATAAATTAGGATATTCTTTAAATTATAAATTTTAACTTGTACTGTAAGCTTTCCCCTCCCTTATTTGTATATTTGATTTTACACTCCTCCTACACGTAGTATACAAAATTAAGGGACTGATTCATCAACCTTACAACAGAAGAAACTGAATTATTCATAGCCATCTTCAGAGTAGAAGAACAGCAAGCAGTGTAGTAACAGTTTCATACATCTAAGGAAACTGAAACTCTGGGATGAAGTGATGAACTCATTCTATATTTGCTTGCAACTTGTGCAAGAACAAGAAGGATGATCCTCATGCCAACAACTCCTGCTGGCACTGCAAGTGAATCAATACACCAGCAATAGCACCAATCCACTAAGTCAACAGGCAGCTTGGTCCAAATGCATATGTATTAAAAGGAACCCAATGGAAAATAAAAAATGACAGAGGAAATCGAGCTAAGCAACTTGCAGCTGAAGCAAATTTATATTCTACGTAAGAGTGAGGAATGTATCATATGGGCTTAAAAGAAAATTATATGTGTAAGTGAATAGCAGCTCAAGGAGATCTAAGTGGATTGCATGAGACCAGGCTAGTGGGACCTAACAAGAAGCCAAGAGAACATGCACGTGGGAGAAAGTACATGGACATGTGGGCAAGAGGGGAAATGAACAGGATACGTAATTAAAGGTCTTATTTGTCATGCTTTGTTTGGTGACTGTAACAATCACCAAAAACTTTTTATCTAAATTTTAATATAAGGTTTCAGGCAAAGACTGTAGTTCTATCTATAACAGACAGGTTTAACCAAAAGTAATTTTACACCAAGATGGTTATTTGGTTTAATAACATCATATAATAACATCATGTTTCTGGAATACTGTGCACAGAGACAGCTGCCAACCAGACATGGTGGTAGAGCAAGAATCCTGCTAGTCAATGTCAACAGGTATGAAAATCATAAACCTTCATTTGTCTACAGAAGTATCTGTAACTGGTATAAAGTTACTTCTAAATGAGGTACTTGGGTTATTACTGACCGTAAAATAATTTCTATTAGTAGTTACTCTTTACATTAAATAGCAGCAATATTAATCCATTCAGTATTTAGTTCTCACTAGCTATTACCAGAGGACTGCAATACCATTTGGCCTCAAGACAGGTACAGCTGGTTTATAACACATAAAACTCGTACTCAGCAATATGTAGTCAAAAAACAAGAGGTATCAAAACTTTTTTCCTTATCTGCAGTGCTTTCAGTAACAAAATGCTTTTCAGAATATGAAACACCTATGATTCGGGCATTGCAATAGAAACCTTCCTAAATACTCCTGCAGCAGCAGGGAGATAATTTCAACCAAAAATCAGTGTTCTGAGAAGTTCCACAGACTTGACACTGTTAGAAAAGTTAAATACTGAATAAGAGGTAAGAAACACCAAGTTGTTCTTCATAACTATTACTGAACTATTAAAATAAAAAAAGAAGGCAAGCAATCAAATGACATTGCTATTGCTAATATTTAATATGTACCTACTTGCCTGCAGGATCAAGGCCTGAGTTTCTAAAGTTGTGCTCTAAAAGGAAAATACTTCCCTTGGTCTGAAACAAAGACATTTCTTCTGTAAATACAAGCTTATATCATACAGACGCATCTACTCAGCAGTTGAATCAGCCATTTTAAGGATTACTTTTGGAACCAAATGATGCAAAAATCTGAACACATAATACATTTTCAATTCAGCCACTGAGATGGTCATCAGTGTGTTTGAAAATAGGAGTAAAGGTAGTAGGCTTTTGTGATTAACTTGATAATTCTTTCCCCACTACCTTTGTGGCTTTCGAGATGTCCTTTTAAGTAAATGCTATTTATTGATTTTTGTTTTGCAATACATAAAAACATATCATTAAGGAGATATGAACATACAGTGGCTGTTACAAAAACAAAAGAAGTTAAAAGTTCTAAAGAACAGTGACCTTTAGAATCGGAAAGAAAGATAAAGGTAAAAGGCCAAAGATACACAGACGTGTTGTGCACGTTTTATTGCAGAACATTCCTTCCCTGAAGCCTTACTTGTGATAACTGTTTAAAACACTAAACTGCTATATCTTCTGTTAAGAAAGATATTCTTCATGGTATTTCAGCATATTAAAAAACCTCACAATATTAGAATGGTATCATTGTGGCTTTTTTTTGAAAAACAATTAAGTTTGCAGAAAATTATCCACAGGTATCATTACTGACGAAAAATCTATGTTAGGACTGAATCCTTCTGATAAGCAGAGGTTGATAAAACAATATAGGACCTAAGATGAAAGCAAGGCAACTGGTCAAACTAACATTATCATTATAGCCCTACTTCCACCTGATTAACTTCTGCAGATTTGATTTATTAGTATCAGAAGATAAAAAAAATATATCAGGCTAGCATCACCTTCTATTTTCTTCTTGTAAAAGTCTTTTTGTTTTCTTAAATTGAATTTTTTGACCAATGAGAAAAACAGAACTTTTATCTAAACTGAGTAACCATTCACTGGGCTTTGATTGAATGGCTTTCTGTAAAATCTACTTCCAGAACTGCAAGTATCTTTCAGCTTGACTTAGTAACACAAATGCCAAACCATCACTATGATACTGGGCAACAGGCATTGTAATAATAACAACCAAAAATATCTTCCTGCACAAATCCAGTGTATTTGAAACAAAAGGATTCTTATTTAGGTTCAAATGACGTGAGCTGGTATTTCCTATTATGAATGTTTTTGGAATCCACCTTCCACAACAATTACATAGATCACTGGGATTATTTGGTTAAAGCACGTGGTTAGAGCCATAACCAAAGGCTGCTCTCTCAATTGCAGTTGCTTCAGTGGTTTGGGAAAGAGAATTTATTCCTCCATATTTTATGTGGCTTCCATACTATGGCAGAAAAAAAAATATTTAAAATATTAAGATACCACAAATGTCTTCTCATCTTTACAAAAGCCTCACTCAAAAAAGATGAGGTTCCATAACAAAAAACCAGATGCTGACTACTTGGAAAAAAATGGGATATTGTCAATGTTTTGGACAACACCTGTAGGTAGGACTGTGCAGGACACTGTAGGTAGGACTCAGACTACACAAGGAGGTCCAGAAGAAGCTGGATGGCATACAAGCCCACAAGACACCTTTAGACCAATAGCTCAATTAGGACTTCATTTAACTCATCACTGTTTATACAGGATTCCTCCAGAAGAGCAAACATTTAACCTTCCTCCAAACAGAAACAGCAGCAAGCACTTTTTGTCAGGACTAAACCTATGGTACCAGACCTGACCCATTCTCTCCCCACCCCAAGCCACACGTGCACATTTTATCTGTTCCTATAGTATGCAGCTACATCCCTTCTGTGGTATCAGTGTATTTTTGTGAGGTTCAAAGCAATCTGATATATTAAATGGCTGATCTCAATACACTCAAATCTCAGGAAGATGAAAGCTGGCTCTACACAACACTTCTATAAATCTAAAGTCTCAAAAAGAAGGTTTGTAACACATGCTTCTGATGTGACTATTGTAATTTAAACAAAAGCCTTGACTGATGTTAACTACATGACAGTACCGACTTTCATATTCAAATCTAGAATTTCCAGTCTTGAAAAGGCAAAACAAGCTCAAGATTATTTTAATATTTCTCTATTGCACACACCCCAAGAATACATTTCAGCCTTAACTGTAAAAGATATGCTCTTCTATATAGAAGTTGAGAGGTTTAAGATTTTTTAAGATATCAAGCTCCCTTAAGGAAATATAACCTTCAGACTTGGGCCAAACTGTCTCTGTACACTGGTCAACAGCATTACAAAGATCACAGATGGCTCACTGCACACTTGCTCCTTATTGTGGCTACAGAAGCAACATAGCCACCAACTCCTTCATAGAACTGTATGAACATCAGCCAAGCAAATGCTCTTTCACAGGTATTTCACCTAAGGAGTAAAGTTGTTAATTTACTAGGGCGCTGCAGGAAACCAAGAGAAAAAATTCTGAGTATTTTAAGAGAGTGAGAACTACAGTGAATCTTCTGGAAACAAAAAGAACATTTTCAAGTCTTTTGGCATTTACCTAGGAAAAAAATGAGATATGAGACATATAGGAAATTAGCATTAGCTTTTTAATATATAAGCCTTTACATTTCAATGGTTTAGATAGATGTTAGTTTAGCAAACTGGTTAAGCTTTAACAGGGAACAGGTAACACTTAGTAACTATCAACACAGCTGACTGAGCCAAAGGTGCCTTTTAGATGCAGATTTCTTTATTTGAAAGAGGTAACTTTTCTCTCACACTTGAAGGCAGCAATGTACTTAGACTAGTTATTAAAAGTAATTTGACTGATTATATCTCAAAAACCTGTAGATCACAATTTCTATCGTACTATGCCCAGAAAAGTTAATCATCACGATCGAACAAAATGTGAATAAAATGCACTAATTAATTACCAGAAGCATTCATCTATATGGCCTGTACACTTTCCCATGGTAATTGAGCTGTCTGAAAACACCTCAAGTAGATTTAAAAAACCTCAAGGTACAGTGTAACAAGTCATCTTGGGTCTCCCTCTACTGTTCTAAGTCACAGGGTGTAACAGCAGTGCACAACAGTGTAACCCCTGATAAACACCTGCTCGTACGTGTATTCTCAGTAAAGGGGCATCATTTTCCTCACTGTTTTTTCAGAGGCAATAACTCAATTATTATCTGTACTGTGCTATTACGACTATTGCTGAGTACCTCCACTCAGATGCCTTTAATTCAATAACTTTTACAAGTGTTTTTATTACTTGCAGTTCTACACAATCCTGCCCACCCTAACACTTCCATCCTGTGCTGTGGGAGAAAGTCCAGCCAAGTATGTGCAGTCTTCACATGTTCACACACACCAGCAACCCACCTGGAGGAAAACACCTTTCTTGGAGAGAAGCTGGTACTCCAGATGATCAGTCTTACCACCCAACTATGTTGACACAACCAACCACACAAATACCTGCAACAACCACGAAACTTGAAGTTGTGTAACTTTCACAGCTTCTGAAGAGGCAAGGATGGAAACTAAAAACGTTTATCTATTTAACTTTCACAGCTTCTGAAGTATGAAGAGGCAAGGATGGAAACTAAAAAAGTTTATCTAGTTACCCATTTGTATTCCTCCAGAGGCTGCTCCAAGGTGAAGTAAAACTATAAATTGCCTCTTTCTGCAATATAACGCCAAAAGAGTAGAGATTTAAGAAATGGTCACCTCGTAGTTTACTTAATACTTTGTGTATTGGAATTGTAATCTTGTTTGCAAATCCAATTTTTTTCCTGTCTGACACATGTTGCAAATTCTATACTTGATCTTTACTGGAAGAGAAATAACAGGACTGATAGTGTACACAAGGCCAGTGTGGCTACTAGTACACCAGCATAATTTTTACCACACATCCATGTGAACTGCCAAACAAAGCTGACATCACAGCAGCCTTCAAAAAATATTTAAAAAAACACAAGTGGGAAGTTTTCATATAGAACAGAAGTGGCAGTGTCAACGTTAGGAATCTATCTTTTTCTGAACAGCTCTTTTTAATGCCCCAACACACAAATGAGTTTGGTACTGAAGTAGCTCTGAACAGTGTCTTGTAACCTGCCCTTATTGGATGTCAACTGACACACTTTACACAAAGTTACTATGTGTGACTTGTGACTTCAGTGCCACGCACACACATGTGAACTTTACACTCTGTGAAAACATGAAAGAGGAAAATTAGGGGTAAAATAAATTATGATTAATGCAGAGGTGAAGAAACACAGGGAACTTGGTATCCATTCCATATCAAAGTACTCATTGTATTCAGTTAATGACTTGAGTAACTCCAGATTTTACTTGCTTGTGTCAGGAAGTACACAGAATATAAATAATCAGCTATTGTAGTACTGGACATAGGACAGGAAATGAGTAAATACATATGGGTTTTTTCCTTCCCATAAATTTCGCAGTAAAACCTGTTTATATGAGCTTAATTTTAAAAGATTTTTAAAATAGCAGACAAAGCAGAAAAAGCAAAAAGCTATTAAACATGTGATCTATTATCTTTCTCCAGAGATTAGCAACCTTTACAACAGAGCAGAAAGAATTTCAACAAGCAGTACAGTTTGTTCTGTCTTAGTTAATGTTCTGAGTTACCTGACACTGCATTCCAAGAACTATACTGATGTTAACACCACATATATATACAATCTTTATCTTGCAAGTAAAACTAATATATCATCCAAAAGAACGGCAGCTTAGAAGCCATGCACACACAGCAAGCATTAAGTGAAATATGGCAATATTTCATGTTAACTTGTTTTATGAAACACTGGAGCAGAAGAAAAATTTGAGATAAATAAAACACATAAAACCAAACTGCTAAGATATCATACTTGTCAGGACAAATCTAAAAAGCAACAAATGGAGATTCAGTTTATATTACTGAAATCGGATTAAAAAATAATGTAAGGCATCTTCCTCAAAGTTAGTATTTATTCAGTAAATACAAGGTATTCAGACACAAGTGAGAATCAAAATATTAACGTGTTTTTCTCATGTCACTTGTATGACATTACAATATTATACAATATATTATGAACTGCAGCTGCCAAGGGAAAAAACATGCAGAAAACTGAACAGTCTGATCACAGTGAGAAAAAATTAATAAAGGCATGGATGAAAGTTTCACAAAAGAGCAAGTGCAAGAATTCGATTTGATGAAGCTGGATCCAAAGCAATGTCCATTTAAATTGCATTCTTCATTAAAAAAGCCAAATATAGAAGAGAGAAGAGGTAACATAACAAGAATTAAGAACCGTGTAATAATATTGTGTAGTTTTTAACTCCTTTACACATTATGATGTTACTTGATGATCCATTCTCGATATGGCAAACAAATAAGTGTTACTTTTCCAGCCCAAAAGGAAGTTTAAATTCTAATCCTAAATGGGAACCAACTGTCAAGTCCCTTTACCTATGTTTATCCCTTTAAGTTGGGAAACACAGTGTTTAAAAAATAAGTACTTACATTTTATATCCAGGTAATTTTAAATTATGGAAAACCTCACTCTTGCAGCCAAGATAAATATTTTAGAAAGAGGTGGGGAAACCTGACTTGAATAGGTCAAACTGCATTCTTTCAAATTCTCAATTGCTCATCTTATATAAATCAAAATACAGTTCAGGGTGGACTGAAGTCATTCCAATTTAAAAGTTACTTAGGGTTTTCCACATTACATTAGATTTCCAGTGTCATTCCAGGCTCCATGACAAAAATTTGCCACCACGCTTTGCATTAATAACAGTACTCAAGGGCAGTCCTATCCTATTATCCCAAAAGGAAATACTGACTTCTCAGGTCAAGAACTAGATGTCAAGAGCTGAACTATTAGAAGAAAGCTTGTCATCGATCTTTAGAACTCACAGTGCTTTACAAGAATTGATGCAGTGAGAGGTTTCATCTTGACATCTGTAGGAAGCTGTGGAACAGCTCAACTGCAATGTCCATAGTCTCAAGGAGTCAATTAGAGTCAGCAGTTACAGATTAGATAAAGTCACCTTTGTCCATTTTATCTCAATTTTGTATTCTTTTATGGTCTAGGGTGGCAAAATAGAAAAAAAAGCACCACCATCACCAACAAAACCAAGTGTAGACAAAGCTCAAAAAACTACACTGCTTTAAACAAGCTGATCTGACATTATCAGCAAAAAAGCACAATCATATCTAGACTGGCACATTCCCAAAGAACTCGTGCCAACCCCAGTATTTATTTCCTTTGTTTGCAGAGTAATTCCACCTTACTTGGCATTTTAGAAATTTTTATAACCAAATATAGCCACGGGTCAAGTTATATCACCTACTCTTCACCTGCCATTATCCAATTTGCTGGATAAAGACTTGCTGAAAGTCTGATTTCTTTCCAGACATGTGAAGCATACAGTATGAAAATAATTGAAATTAAATCTGTTGGCAAAACACGTAAATAATATATTTCACAATCATTCTTTTTATTCAAACAGACACATTAAAGTAGCTATGGATGCAGCTACAGATATTGTCATTCCAAGAGAACTGCTGCCCGTTTCTCTAACACTAATTTCTATGGATTCTTTTAATCCAACAGAACCTGGAAAAGCCTATATAACTTCTATTTTTCATCATCTTCAACATAAAATTAATGAACTGTAGTTCCATTAGAGCTCACTGTTTCTGTTCCTAAGAAGGAGAAAAATGAGTAAATTGAATATGGTATGATAAAGAATAGACATTCAAGACAAGAAGAATTTTACTTATCACTTTGGAAAATAATCTAAGACTTTCCTTTATTTCTTGAGAAAACTCAAGTCTGACAGGAAAGAAAAACTGTATTAGTTTATTAGAAAAGCAAATTCCAGAAGTTTCTCCTTAAAAATAAATACTGCCTGTGTTCTGTAATTTCTGGCCTATATTCATCCAGATGTGTGGATCGTGCAGGTTTGCACAACCAGCTCGGTTCCAAACAATACTTTATGCATTTGTCCTTCCCATACTTTTAAGAAGTGGGGGAAAATTATCATCACCTGTTTTTCTCATGGGAACTGAGGGAATGAAAGGTTAAGTAATTTACTTTGGCTTGCACAGTAAATTGAAACAAATGGAGAACTTACGCAGTGAATCACATTAAACATTGCATTGTCACAAAACTATCCTTTTCACCTCAGCTTTTCAGCTTACCTACTGAGATTCTAACATGTACCATCATGGGTCATCCCATTTCTATATCTGCAACTTTCTCTATCTACCCACAACACCAGATTTATTGTCCTCCTCTGCTTTTGTTCCCTACTTGAGGTATCATGTGCTGACCTACATCAGCACAAAATAATCAAATGCTTCAAAGTTGGGATCAACACAGGGCATCTGATGTTACTTTTTTTTTGTTTAGTTCTTGAACTTCATACACTATTTGAAAGAGGTTCTCTCTTACCTTATATAGTGTTCTGTAGAACATACCCACATGGTTAAGTCTTAGTTTTCAAAAATGTTACGAGTTACTTCAAGTCCTGAGGCAGTGAGGTATATTCTGTTGTGACGTCAGAACTCACCTTGGGGAAAAAAAAAGATGAGTACAGTGTTTTGCCAAATAACAGACCTTTTTTTTTTTCTTTTAGTTAACAGGTCCATTAATTTCTTTGACTTAAAATAACCTTCACAGAATTAGCAGTGTAATAAACAAGAATAAATTACACCTATAACTAAATAACATTAATGGACTTGCACTGCAAGTCTGGGTTCACTGGTAGGTGAGGCGTTAAGTATATTGGGAGAACAGAACAGTGAAGGAGACTGGTTTCTTTTTTCCTCCTTGGCCTCTATTACTTTCATGAGGTTTTGTCACATGAGGAAGAAGCTCAGTTTCCGCTTATATAGCCCAATGTTACATTTATTTATGTAACTGACACGGTGATAATGTAGCCTATAAACCTGGGATGAACACAAAGCATCCTCTATTCAAGAAAATTGATCTCTAATGATAACTGAACAATCTAAAAGCATGCATTATTTAGACTGCCAGTTAATGTTCCTTTACTAAACTAAAGAAAAACGCATGGCTTATCTGAAAACTGATAAGGCAAAAGAAATCAGCATAAGCTTTTACAAATTCCATGGTGATTTTAACTCATTTATTCAGAAGACCACAATAAATTAGGCCTTCTGAAATCAGAAAATCTGTTACCAAGTATATGTAGAGACTCTACCTTACCAGTATTTCAAAATAAACTTAACTTCAACCTACTGACTTCCAAAGGAAAGAACAAAAGAGATCAAACAGAACAGATAAAGCAGACATTATCTTGCCAACACTGACAAGATTAGACAATAAATAATAATCAAGAAGAACTTGAGCAGCACAAAATCTTCAGCTTGTTAGATAAAAGAAATGTTTATCTAAGTCAGATTCTAAGGTGGTACTGAGGGTTTAGAGCAGGAACTTCAAACTGTTCTCATGTCATCTCTGGATGTTGGCACTGGCCAACACGTGGCCCATCCCAGCCTTATTCCTTAAGGTGCCCACTGCTCCCACACCAGCACCAGGTAACAATGACAGCAGCAGTGCCTCTAGAAAACATTCCAGGATGCACAGATTTTGTCCGTGCAGGTTTTGCCACAACTCCATAAACTGGCACTGATGTCTGGCACTGCATGGCTATACATCTAACAGGACTGATATATGGGCACCTAAGCACCATATGTAACTTAATTTACATAGGATATTATTAATAAACCAAGCCATTTATCTAGAAGACAGAACAAAAGGATAGAAAAATGTTTACCTTCTTTTAAATACAGCGTTTTCAAAAAAATGTTCAAGTGTGCTCAAGATAGAACAATTTAATTAAAACAGAAATTATTTCTTATTCTGACCTATTTTCCCATTTTGAGATTCCTCTGGGATGAGCTATACAACAGTGACATTTTATGCTGATCTCAACATCCAGTGGGCACCATGAACAATCCTGGTGTCTGTGAAAGATGACTAAGAAAAGATAACAGATATGCATTTTTACATCCAGCATAACCAGTGATTTTTTTTTCTTGTTTTTTTTTTAGGAAATCCAAATATGTTGAAAAATATCAGCCAATGTACTCCCGGACTTTTCTGATAAACAATGCCAATTTCAAACTTAAGTGGCAGTTCTTAATTCTTTGCATCTGGGCTTACCCACCAACACACTTTACAAAGGATTAAGCATTCAAACATATTTTAACAACACTGATTTCCATAACCACACTTCCAAAGTGAAAGAGGCTAAAGTTGATTTTGCTAATAGAAAAGCAAGCAAAAGCACTACAGGGGACTAGTATCCTCTAGTTCCTAAGAGCTTTAATGTTTGTTATTTAAACAATACACACTACATTTATGTCAACAACTTCTGATTGTCAATTGAGTATTAAAGCAAGAAAAAACTGGTCTGCAGTCTCTGATGCTGTGATTCCAGGCTGGTAAGATCTCAGGTATAATTTTCAGCCAGACTGCCAAGGACACCAAGAGTTGCAAAAACCCCTCTACTTCAATTGTAAATGTTACTTCTTAGTTCACTCCTGGCAAAACACTTTACACTCTCTGTTGTTTGCTGTGTTGAGTCAAATAGACAGCAATTCTCTAAAAGACATAATTTCCAGGAAATAAACTGATAAAGTACTGTCTTCCCCTCCTAACCTTATCCAAGGGAACAAAGCTGGCATGCTCACAGTGCACCTGTGGAAGTTTTTGTGCCTGTATATCTGTCAACTTTCCCATTACTAGCTTTTTCATCAGCTAATTTCAAACCCATTTAACAGCTACATGGAAATCTCAAATATATAGGGGTTTGGTATCATGCCCTCTTTTGTCTTTTAGATTAGAAATGAGGAAATACCAAGCAAAAGCAAGCAATACCAAGCAAAATTCCACAATGACAAAAGCAGCTACCTGAACACATTCTCACTGATACAGGAACCAAGAAAGGAAAAGACTTCACACTGACCTACAAAAGCCTCTGCCACTTCATGAAGGCCATGTTGATGGAAAGGTCACTGAAATCAGATTAATTGGTTACTGACTTCAGTAAGCTTTGGGTCAGACCTGCAGCCTCCATAGGAAGTTACTTTTTGTGGTACCCATCTGAAAACCACAAGTGGCTACAGGAAATATATATTATTAAAAAGCATATTTAATATTTATTATCTGGCTATAGTTATTAGCCATACATTGACAGTAACAGAACTGAAATATGGCACTGCGAATTTTTGCATATCTATAGACTGTCTGAGCAGGAGATGAGGACATTATCTCTGTATACATGAAGAGCTTTTTATATCTGCTCTTTCACAGAGCTGAAGTAGCCAGTTGGCAACATCAGTCATCATGCAGAGCAACTATATAAACAGATGGAGACAGAAGGTCTTTAAAAGTAATAAACATAAGCACCACCACTTTTCATGGTAATCAGAAATATTTACTCCTGAGGTAGTTAGCAGAATTTATTCAATATTTTGATGAATGCAGCAGAATTATTAACATGTTAAAAGCTCAGAAAACTGCTCTCTGACACTTGCTCTGAACCATTGGTAGACTAGTCCACTTACTGAGGGTTTTTCAAGTACCTTTCACTAAAAAGATTAGGAATCCCTGCCAAATTCACATTCTGGCTAAAAGGCTAATAAATCTACTGCCACAATTCTGAAATAAGAATGATATCTTGCTGCAAAAGTATTGGAAAAGTAAAAAAATCTTATGATTGATTAAATAATAAATCTAAATATTATTTTGCTCAGCTACAGATTATTTTTGTAGCAATACCTCTAGTAAAAAAACCACTAACTTTAGCCTAGTCCCTAATAGGCTAAACCTAAGAGTTTCCTACTTTACTTGTACAATTATGAGTTTCACTCCCTACTTTTACAGTGCTACAGACAAGCAAAAAAGTTACTATTTACATATGATGTTAGCAGCTTATATTTGATCAATTTAATGAAAATAATACATAAAAATGTTAAATAATCAGACCACAGGTACCTAAGCATCTCATAAATAACACAAAATATTGAAAGGTTTAAAGTCTTTATCTCGACAGGAAGTAATCTCCAATTTCCCAGTAATACAGAAAGCACATCTCAAATTTGCAGCATGTGCAAATCTAACTTCTGCAGCCTGCCTGGAAAACCACCAAATTTGGGTTCTTTCTTTCTCAAGGCAAAGGGAGCAAATGAAGAAAACCTGCAAGACTGCTCTCCAGCTTTGATGTGGCTGAACACAGCTGAAGCTATCTATAGAGGAAAGAAAAGTCTCTAAACCCATAGAAATAAGTATTGATAAGTTATGCTACCAGTAAAAAGGCTTTATAAGCTTTAATGTCTAACTGGTTGTAAACAGGTGATGGAAATGAAGATTTCTAGTCAAGTGTTCATTTGGTACCAGTGCTTATATAGACAGTCACAAATTAAAGGAATCTGCTGGGATTCACCTAATTCACGTGCTCCCTGTAACAGCATCTTACAGAGCCAGCCCTCTAGCAACACAGAAACCAGACAACTGAACTGTTCCACACACCTCATTTCACTCCTGTTATATCATCTGCTGGCTTGGCATAAAAAGGGAAGAATATTACCAAGAAATGTGGCACTTAAGTGTATAACAGCTTATTCACAAATTTGGAATTAAAATTAAGCTCAGACTACATTAATAATTCATTAGACTCTTTAGGCTGTAGTATATTTGCTTTGTAAAACAATACATCTTTAAAAGAACAAATGCTGTACCAGCATTACCCACCATTACTCTGAAGTACATTTGCTGGTACGTTTTCCTGCAGATGAAGAAACTGCCATCTCTGTTTTCACATGCCATGCCAAAACCAATCATACACAAAGTTTTACTTTAAAGCATTGTGAAGGCAGAAAATAAAGCCCAGGAAACTCGAGAATATCTCAAGCTAAAGATCTGGAAAATAATCAGATTGCTATTTGGTAGCATTTTAGTACACTTTCCCACAATATGCAGTCAGGTCCAATGCAAGAGGATTTCTGTGAAGTCCTACATACTTGTTGCTTACCTGCATGCCCTCTATTTAACAAAACACTCACAGGATCTCAGCCAAGAGATGTGTGAATAGCACTACAGTTAATATTCCTGTCAGATCATATCCTCCCATTCTCACAGGAACTATTATGCAACTGTCCAGAGATCTGTTGACTCAGAGAACGAACAGTTTCTGCAGCAGAGTTTGGGATAAGACAACAACCCCAGCTCTCACCTGTTTAGTTACACTGCCAAGGTCTACATGAAGCTATACAGCATAACACTTGTGTCCAAAAAAAATAAGCATTTTTTTGCAATTTCAGGTGAAACGAGGAAGGGAAACCTAGTTGCTCACATCAGCAATTCAAAGGTGAACAAGACCCTGCTTCAACTCATATAATATTCCAAATCATCCCACTGGGCTAGAACCTCAGATTTACAACTTGTCCTGTTATTTCTGGAATCAATAGGGAAAAATAAGTCTTTGAATATAAGTGTTACCAGTATTTGGAATTTATCTCAATCAATTCTTTAAAGAAAGGGTAAGTAAGAACTGTCAAATGCTTCAGGTGATTGATATGGCTGACAGCTTAAAACGAAGCTTGCTGGAACAATTTTAATTCCATTTGCAGATTATTTGAAAAACAATTTCTCTTCCCAGAAGACAGTTTACCACAGAGAGGAACTTGTTCTCTGCCCGTTGTACAGATCAACTTTCTCCTGAGCATGTTGTCTAATGGATTCAAACTCTGGAGTCTCTGCACAGGAGGCAACCCCATTGCTCCCCTGGATCTGAAGGGCTTAGTCAGACAAAAGCAGAGTTATTCAGAGCCCTGTGAGAATCCCCCATTTGCCGTTTCTCTGCTTGTTCTCACTTTTCTTGGTCAGCTGGTAAGAAGACCAGGGTGCAAGCTGGGAATAGCTATCCTAGCTTCTGAGAGAATTCAGCATCAGTCCATTCTGGGACTGCTGCTGCCAAACTTTCATAGGTAACACCAAGGTGAACCTAAATTACCTTTTAATTTCAATAATAGTATGTCTTCCATTTATGATGCCACTATTAATGAAGTCAGACACAGGAAAAAGATTATGCCAGTCATCTACATTATCTCAAATAGCTAATACTTCAAATAATATAATGAATTAAAGCAGAAGGTATTGGGCACCAGTCTTAGATCACTTTTTTCAATAAAACTTTAAAATCTGGCACATAGAAAATGACTCCACTTGTTATGAAATTGATAATTTACATCCTGAAACTGTAGATTGCTTTAGGGGGCACAATGCAGTGTTTATTATTGCTCTTATCTATAATAAAAATAATCTGTTAACATTTCTATATAAGATGTTTTAGAGAAAGCTTAGGAAATTAAATCAACCTGTTTGTGTCCCTTAACTATACTTCACAGTTTTTAAATAGAAACAGATTCCTATCAAGTACACACAGTTGAATATGACCTTGCTGCAAAGTCCATGAATCAGACAGACAGCTCCTACCACACAGGTATTGAGTTTTCTCTATGTATCTCTCTCTTCAGATGTAGGTCTAAGATAAACATCCAGTATGAAATTATTGAAGTCAGTGGTTTTTTACTGATGCTACTCAAATGTGAATCTTCTGATGGCATCTCACATGCTATACAAGAGCAAAGATGATACAGTTCCTCTTTTATTATTTCAATTACCACTTTCATACTTGTTTGAACTCATTTTAAAGCATGCCACTTTTAATTTTCTCTGAGCAATATTCACCTGCTCACCACTTACCACATAACAACACTGGAATGGGGTATGACTTATGACTTCTGTTGCTCTTCTTGGATAGCCTCAGGCAGTGTCATTCCTCTTGTCTCCAGAAGGGACTTGAATCAAACAGAAATATGGTATGGAGTTTAGTAAACTGCCTGTAAACTGTACACATTATTTCAGTCATAAAATGTGCAAACAAAAATCCCTAGTTATCTTCTATCTTAACATTTAAAGGCCAAGAAAATTAACATCCTGATTTAATTATTCTCAGCATTCAGCACACAGCTTGTTGAATATTTAGTCAAAAATCCAGTCCTGTTCAGAAGGGAGGGTGGCTTTGGTGTATTTGTATTGCTCCAAATACAATTCTGTGACTGAACCTCTGCAGAGATCCACTTTGTTCTCTTCACTATCACGTCCCATACTTAGTCTCAAATACATCCCCAAATGTGTACTGCAAACACAGCTTGATACTGCAAGCAGCTGATAATTAAGTGAAGCTCGTAAATCAGAGAGACCACAGCTGAAAGCAGGATAAGAACTAAGCACATTAACCTTAAGATATACCTCTACATGCTTGACCAAACTGGCTAATCATATTTTTCATTTAATCTTTGTGTATGTGAAATGGTATTCTAACCAATGGAACAAGGTGAAAATAATTAGCTTATAAGAACTAATTGCCACAAGACCTTTCACCACCTTCTTTCCTAAAAAAAAGTCAAGAACTTGCACAGAAATTGAGATTTAACTAATGAGAACCTGCAGATGACTGAAATCAAACAGCACCTCAAAGCTGATACAACCACTGAGAACACTGCAACCCCGTGACCTCAAAATTAACACCAAAATAGAAGTTTTCCATGAACCACCTAGAGTATTGACAGAAAAGTAAATCAGTAGTTTGTTTCTGAAGCCCTGTGGGAATATCCAAAGAACAAATTGGCCTAAGAACAAACTCCTTTCTTGTTTTATTTTCCATGTCACTTACTATCAAGGATCTCTGTTCTTTAGGCTACAGTTATAAACCATCCTCATTACAGATAAGAAGTAGTCTTACTAGTGGACCTTAGGAGAAATTCTTCTGAATCTTGGGACAGAGAACCACATTATATCAAGATAAAAACTGAATATCAATTGCCCAAAGAGTTTATGTATGTTCAAAGATTCTATGACTAAGCTTCCTGCTTAGTCACATTAAACTACTTGCCCACAAGCCTTGTAGCACAGCCCTTGGATGTCCACAGTGGTTAGAGAGATTCTCATAGAGATAAACCAACTTCCTGGTTATTCCTGCCCTAAGGGCATTGGCCTCCCACAAGCCTAAAAAGAGAAACACCCCACTGTATTTTCCAATTAGTGGCCCAAACCTACAGAAAATGACCCATACTTATAAAACCATCGAACATGGTTCAATAGTACAACACACTGTCACCCACGCTCTGAAAGCAGACCTTGCACAGTTTAAAGCAATAGTCTTAGAAATATAAATACCCGAGCTACATAAAAACCACGGATTTTAACAGACCAACACCCAACAAAAGGCTAACAGCTGACTACAAAAAGCAGGCAAAACTCAGAGGTCTCTTCCAGCCCCGGTGCCTCGGTGGTTCTCTGAAAGCTGCCATGCCAACAGCTCCACCTGCAGCCTCTGTCCCCTCTTGCCAGGGGGCACCTAAAACACACGTGGGTAAGCCGGGTTATCCCGGCAGCTTCCCCTGTGAGCGCTGTACCCTGCTCGGTGTAAGCACAGCCCCGCTCGCAGCTGCACTCGCGCCAAGAGAGGCCCCGTTTTCCACCCGGCTGAAGGGGCAGCGTGTGACAGCGACCTGCGCCGGGTTCCGCACGGGCCGCAGCGCTCCCGGCCCTGGGGCAGCGGCGCGGCTCCCCCGGCGCGGGGAGGCAGGGCCGTGCCGGAGGAAGGGGAAGGGAAAGGGAAAGAGGGAAGGGAAGGGGGGAAGGGGCCGGGCCGGGGCCGAGCGGGGCCTGCGCGGGGCGGGAGCACAGCCCGGGAGCACAGCCCGGCCCCGCCGCGCCCCCTCCCGGACCGCGAATCCCGCCGGGGGCGGCGCGGCCCGCGGGGCGCACGCGCGCTCGGGAGGCGCGGAGCGTTCCCCGCGCCGCCCCCCCCGGCCCGTTTAAAGGCGGCGGCGGTGGCGCCCGGCGCCTCCTGTGACAGCGGCAGCGCCGCTCCGATCCTCCTCTGGCGGCCGCCGCCATGTACCGCTACTTGGGCGAGCTGCTGGCGTCCCGCCTGGCCGCCGGCTCGGTGCTGGCGGGCGCGGAGCCCGGCGGGCCGGCGGCGGCGGCGGCCGGGGGAGCGGCGGTGGCGGCGTGGGGCGGGGGCCGGTGCCCGCGGCGGCACTACTGCGAGGCGGCGAAGAAGGAGGACGACCCCAACTTCTTCAAGATGGTGGAGGGGTTCTTCGATCGCGGCGCCAGCATCGTGGAGGACAAGCTGGTGGAGGGGCTGCGCACCCGCGAGAGCATGGAGGAGCGGCGCCACCGCGTCCGCGGCATCCTCCGCATCATCAAGCCCTGCAACCATGTGCTCAGCGTCACCTTCCCCATCAAGCGCGACAACGGCGAGTGGGAGGTGATCGAGGGCTACCGGGCGCAGCACAGCCAGCACCGCACGCCCTGCAAGGGAGGTGAGCCCCGCCGCCTTCCCCGGGCCCGCGGAGGGCCGGGCTGCCGGGCCCGCGGCCGCCCCGCCCCGCCGTGCCCCGACAGCCCTGCCTGCCCCGCCGGCCTGTCCCGCTGCCCTCCCGGACAGGGCAGACGGCGGCTCCCTGTGCCAGCCGCGGGATCCACACCCGGGGAAGGCAGGGGCAGAGCGATCCCCGCGCTGCCCCGGCCCCGCGGGTGACCCGGGCCGGTGTCACAGCCAGGCCTTGGCCGCAGCCACCGCCGGGCTGGCCCTGGGCGAGGAGAGCGGTGCGAGGGCAGCGCCCGCCGGATTTTAACTCGGTGTGACTCAGACCTCGGTAGTGTGTGTTGGGAAACGTGAGAACAGCGCGCTGGGAGTGCCCGCTCTGAGTCGGGAGCTGGAGGAGCCGCTGTCCCTTAACGCTCTACCTGCTGTGTTGGCGAAATCTGGATGCTCACACAGCAAACATCCGTAGGGAAAAATAACAAGTTTTGATAACAAGTTAACTGTGTATCCAGATATCGGCTGAATACACAGGAAGACAAAAGTGATTTTTCTAGGAGTGCCTAGCTCGGCATAGGTGACACCAACACATGCCAAGGGACCGGGAGGGTGAATCCCGCTGGGTTCTCATGGGATCGGCTGTGATCTGAGAGGAATCAAACTCCATTTTAGTCTGGGATAGATGGCATTTCCTTGCAAAACGAGTACAGATGTCCTCCAGCATAACTTAAGATCTCTGATCTATGTGGATGAACAGTTAGGTATTAGAAACCATTTCAGGACTGTGGCTCAAACCAGAGCTTCTGTAGGCTGTAAACACATTTATTTTTCTTCAGTGGAGACCAGCTTTGTGGTAGATAATGATGATTACAGAAAGCAAGTGATTTCTTATCAATGAAGACCTTTAACTTCGGGACTGGAGTAGGAAAGGTGTTTTTAGGTAACTGTGTTTGTGACACTTCAGCTGGTGTGTATATGTGACATGGGGATTTGTCTCTTTGCAGCACAAATAGTCTGTCCTATTAATGTCATTCCTAACATTCCAAAATCAAATATGTAGTGAGTGTCCTGTGAGATGTTTAATTCTTACCCAAAAGAGGCTAACTCAACTTGGGGTGTTTACTTGATTAAAGAATGACCAGCATCAAACTGAGTCTCAGCTTGGGCGTGGCTGAAGCTTACTCTGTGGAGCTACTGTTTCTCTGCCATTACTGTAATTTCTTTTAAAATACTGATGGTTATTACACTGCTGTTTTGTCACTGCTTAAGTTAAGTTACTCTTTGCTGCTGCTTAGAAAAAGTCCTTTGCTGTACAGCCGGTGTTACTCTTAAGATCCCTGCTTGTATAACAAAATACAGTTCGGTGGCAAACAAAGTAATGAGATAATATATGATGGCTTCTAATATTTCACATTAGTATTGCTCAGGACTGAAGAAATTAGTGTTTTCACAACAAAACAATTATATGATGTTTTATAACACTGTACATTAACAAAACCCACCAGGTGGGTGATTGGACATCCTCTGTTCTGATACCTACACTTCTAAATCCTCAACAGAATTCTTGATTTTTGATGGCATTTGCTATCCCTGTCTGCACTGACACTGAAACAAAGTGTGAAGCACTTATGGAAAGTTACAACTGTAAATTTCAAGGCAATTGAAAATGACAGCTAAAGGAAATAGGAAGTCTCAATAGATTGTCCCTTTCTTCTTGTGCTGCTCCCTACCCCATGTGGATTTAGGGAAGGAATTGCAAGTGATATTTCCTTTCTATTCTTCAGAATAGTGATCTTTAATAGATTTCACCTTCTAATACTCTCTAGGAATTTGCCCACTATGAGATGACGGATCTTGGATGTGCACTAAATTTAAATGGGATGCATGTTAAGAGTAGATCAACTGCTTGAAACCTGCTATGAAAAAAAAAGTGTGAGGAAGTAGAACATTTCTACTTAAACTGCAAAGGAGTGGTAAACATATTTCAGCATTTAAAGTACATTTGATCCACCCAAAATGCACCAACAACTTGAGCTTTTGTCTAAAAGGGATTTTTAAACTAGAATCCTAGTAGATTCTGCAGGAGTAAAAGCACAAACACAATGAAATACTACCCAAAATTCATACAATAGTATGAAATGGGAAAACATGCTGAAGTGAGTGTCCCACACACTGTGGACCCCAGAGTCCAATGTAAGTAATTCTCACCATGAAGAAACAGCAAGGAACATAAGGCCACCCTTTAAAAGAAGGGGTGAGTTGGCAAGCAGGAGGCTTGGAGAATAGGAGGAGGAACACAGCTTCCAGATCTTTTCAGATGCAAATTTTACTTTGCACTTCCTGAGAAGTAAAATTTGGTAAAGTGAGGTTCCCCATTCTGCTTTTTTTTTTTTTGCCTTGTTTTTAGGTTGTGTATTTTGTAAGACAGTGTTTAGTTACTGCTAGGTGATCACTAGCAAATCGGGATGCTTTGTCATGTCTGTCACTCTTTCAAGGAGCATTGTGCTTTAAAAGCTCATTTCTTGTATTTCTTGAGGTTTACATAAACTGAAGGATAAGAGATGCTGTTTAGAGAATCCTAAAATACTGTTCTGTATGCAGATTAGACAAATTATCAAAGTACACTTTAAGATTCAAGTATGGAATGTAAGAAAACAAATACTTCTAGGCCTTTTATGGGCTGTCTTCCATTAGCTGTTCCTAATTTCTTTTTGTACATCCATACCAAAATACTGCATCAGTGATTGTATGTTACTTCTGAATACCTTTTTGTTCATAAGGACATTTACAGATTTAACCATGAACTAATGAAGAGTTTATACTGTAAATCAAATTTGAAAACCTTGATTTAAATGCTCTAAACTTGAAGTCAGCTGAATTACTCAAAGGAACAGAATCTAAATGAACATTTTATTTATCTGCACTTTAGCATCAGCTTCTGTTTCTACTGATTGTTTGTAGCTAACAGTATAGCATTTAGATTATGTTCCTTCTGTCATGGATATCATCTTTAATTTCTTTGGCTGCTCATTCTCTTTTGCAGTGAAACCTCAATCCCTGCTTAGTGGTCCAGCCCAAATATGGAAAGAGCCAAACTTTTAAATGCAAGGTTGATCTTTATAAATCTCTCATGTGCATGCAGATGATATCTGCTGGTAGACATCATCAGTTCCTTGACTAGTAGCCCTTCTGCACCTCCTTCTCTGCTGGCTTCTCTGATACAGCCAGATGATGGCAAATTCAGGATCAGTCTTGTGGTTTTTGGGCTGGCAAATTTCTACACCTTGGTGGGATACTTGACCGTCACATTTCTATTCAAGAACTACAATGCTCTTAATACCCTAGTTCTAGCAATCTAAAGCATTGTTCATGAAAATAAGTTGTTGTTTAATGGCTTATCCTACTTTCTTCTCTTCCCCCAGAGAAGGTGTAGGAAGACAAGTCAGCTTGGCTGTGTTGGATATAGTTGTCACTACATGATAGTGCAGGTGATTCTGCTTTGGGTCAAGAGAAGTGCTTTTCCAGAAAAGAGGCACTACATATTGAAACATGCTTTCTTTTCAGGGTATAACTTGTGGGGGCTTTTCACCTTCCTCAGTGAACCCAGAAATAACATTTCTTATTGAATAATGTGGCACTTACCTATTAATGTAGAAGTCAATCCTTAATTCTGCTTTGGGGTTGGAAACCTTTGCAACTCAAGAAAGTGGTAATTCTTTTTCCTTTTGTGTGCTTCTCTTTTGTGGTTTAGGAATCTTTACAGAACAGTCCCGAATATCCCCATTTAAGTGGTAGGTCTCACAGTATATTCACATTTTAAAGACTCCATTTTCTGCAATGCAACTGTTCTCTGGAAAGGAAAAATCAGTCAGATGCCTCCTCATCCCATTGAGAACATGGGATAAGCAGTTTTCTTGTGTTGGACCTCAAGGTGCTTACAATCCAAATGCAGTATTTGTACAACTGGACTGATGCTGCCTGGTAGCTGAAGTAATGCTGTGGGTCAGATCACTCTTTCCTTTGCTTGTGCAGTGACTTGCATGCCAGTGGCCAGCACCAACAGGAAACCACAGCTGCTCTTGTTCACTGCACTGACAGCTGCCTAAAGAACTAAAACAAATAGGGTACAGGAAATGAGATGTCTGAATACAGATGACTTTGTTGGAAAGTAGTCTGGCAGTTCCTACTTAAAATAATGACTCTTTCTAAATAATTTCATCGGGTTCTATAGGTGTGAAACTGGTTAAGCAGCTTTTTTATGTGATTGCTGGTGGCCATTTATCATTAATAGGTCAGTTTAAGAAAATAGAATAAACTTATTGAATTGCTACCTGCTTAGTAGCATGAAAATGACCTCGTGTTTGTTAGGCAGCACTTACTGCAGGGGTAAAGCTATTACGTGGTTTTAAAACTTTTTAAAGGCTTTTCATGTTGACCAACTGTCCAAAAGGTCTGTTACAAATGAAACCAAATGAATCAGAGCTGGGAAACAGCCTAACTTTTGTTTGTGCTCGCAGTTGCCGTAACCAAGTCTCACTGCTTCCTCATTGCAGAAAGGCTTTACAACCATCTTTAGTTCTAGACTAGATTTAGTCTAACTTTGACTTACACAGGAATTTTGAAAAGCTTTTTCATACGTTACTTTAAAGTTCACTCTTTTATATAAAGACAAATTAGTCTTACTTTATTTGATCAGTTGACTTGAAGGTGAATGAATCTGATTTGCTGTGTGGTGCTGCCTTGGCTAGTAAGTGGAGGAGCTATTCTTTACTGCAAACTTTGCTATCTTCTAGTTTTTCTTCTACCTCTCAGGATTTATCATTCTCACTTGACTTATAAGTTCCTGTTAATGAGTTTTACTTCATGAGGTGACTTTTGTTCATGCTACCCTTGCTGCAGTTTTCCAATGGCAGAGGTCTAAGGCTGTCACTATTCTCAGTGCCCAGATATCCTCTCTTGTACACATTATCTTGTTTAAAACAGTATACATACATGATGATGGTAGCCTTACTTTCACAAGAAAAACCTCTACATGCAGGAGTTGGACCAGTACAACCCCATGTGCTGTTTTGGCTATCATGACATTGTTTGTTCCGTTTGTGAGAGGGATAAGTAAGAAGTAGTAAGAAGCTCTAAGGTTTCTTTGCTTCAGCAAAGCTGTTTATCCTGGGGTTGTATTGGTAGCTTTGCTTTTCAAAGTGAAGAAGGGGTAAAAGTTGAGGTCATGTCTTTGGCCCAGGAGTCTTTCAGAGTAAGACATGGAAACGTACCCTGTGGACCATACCACAGGTGGAACTGTAACACAGACCATCGATAACTTGAAATAAAAGATGAAAACTGATCTAACTTCAAAGGAGTGTGAGAGTTTAAAAAAAAAAAACGTAATTAGCCTGATTGTGATAACGCTTGCAGTGTTATAGCTAAAGCTTATACAAGTGCCTTATTTTCATAGAATCATTAAGACTGGAAAAGACCTCTAATATTGAGTCCAACCTTTGACCAATTTTCATAGATTTCTGTTCTCTTATTGTAGCTTAACTAACTTTACAATTAGTGCAACAGTGGATGTACATTTAAATTGCAAATTGGAAAAAAAAAAGGAAATGAATGGGCATCCTGTGCTTTTGCTGTAAACTAGTTACAATGCTCAGTGAACCATATCAGGTTTATGTTTTTACCTCAGATCCTCTTGTAGGAAGCTATGCCTTGCTCCTCTGGCTATGAATCTTTTTAGTCTCAGCTTTTTCATATAATCAGCTCATACCATTGGTGCAGTAGCCAGCTTTGTCCTTGATCTTAAATAGTTGTTTTCACTTGCTACTGTTGGCTCCTTGTCTATTTATAGAGAGATCATACCTCTCTCAGCATTGGGCTTTCTGGATAAACATGTGTTGGGGGTGGTGAGGAGAGGAATCTCCTGTGTGATAGTCTCCCTCCTGTTCTCTGGCTGATCCTAGCAGGTATTCTTTGTTGCATGCATTGCAACAGCTCCATCTTGTCAGGAATTAGGCTCTTGGGAAGAGCATAGAATTTGCCTGCTTCATGTCAGCACTGTGGTGGCTTATTGTTTTGTGGCTCCTGTGGCATTTGGACCAGCCAGGGCCGACCTGTGTGTTATTTCCACCCTCTGCACACACCCCATCCCTCCCCCTTGTGCGTGGTGTCACTATTGATGTGGAAGCCGTTCACTGCATCTCTCTGTTTCAATCCCTGTTATTACAGTGTTGAGTGCAGTTCAGTGAGCCACCTAGTCCTTTAGGTAGGGCTGAGGTACTTCTGTAGGTGAGAGACTTTACTTCATGGCCATATTCTAAATGCATAAATTAATGTACTGTGTGTTTGCCTGGTGGTGTACTGAATTTGCCATATTCACATGTAAAACACAGCATTCTCAGAATGGAACGAAATAAACATATGTGTGTATGTTTAAGTATATTTCAAGTATAAGTACAGCTTAGTAAAAGCATACAAGAAGTGGTATGCTGCAATATTCTGTCTAGTTGAGTACCTTATGGTCACTTTATACACACTGGTGCTTAAATCAGAATGGTGGAGTGTCTCCATGGGGGAATCTCTTTCCTGCCCCCAGTTATAGCTGGCTAGTGCTGTGTGGGAAGAGATAAATGTTTTTATCTCCTCTCTTGGCAGTTAGTGAATTCAATTTAGGAATTAGTAGTTCTTGTTGCTGATTGGTGTAACAGTGTTCTTGTTGTCCAGCACTGAATTACTCATCTTGCTTTGTTAGAGATATCTAGAATTTCTTTGTCTTCAATAATGACAAATTTGTCACTGTGCTGTGTACCACAATTTCCAAATGGTTAAATAAGGTTAAGCAGTTTTCTTCTAGGGAAGGCTGGATTGTTTTTCTGAATCTAGAAAAATGTGCTTGTTCTGAAAGAGTCTAAGGATTGCTTGGAAGATCTGTTCCTACTGAGTTAGGTATCAGTGATTACTTAGAGTTTGATAGCAGTACAACCACAATTGCACTTGTTTACTTACCAAACATGAAAATGTTATACATAATCCAGTGGTAAAACATTAAGTAACTAAGGCACTGCAATAAATGCTGGGACTGATTTGTGGATTTTGTGAAGTAGTTTGAATGAGGCAAGCATCTTTACTGAAGCTCCTTGTGCTCTAGACTTATACTGCAGCCTTTGGACAGAGTCAGGCAAGCTGTTAATGCACAGAGCCACCACAGAATCCAATGTTACTAATTGGGAGATTAGTATGGCTTTAATCAGTCCTAAAAACTTTCAAAGGAGATCATGAAATCTGTTTTGCTGAGTGCTGTATGGGTGGTGTAGGTTAGCTGCTGCTCTGGAGGGCTGCTTTTGATGAGCAAGCCCTTTGCAAATAAACGTGAGCTGAACAAATGCACCATCCTAACAAGAATTGTCATCTGTAAAGGACCCAAATTAGTTCCAAAGTTCACAAGATCAGCACAGCTAGAAGAAAACACTGAAGTCAAAGCAGGACGATACCCTGGTTAGATATTAATAATTTAGGCTGAGGTGCAAATGTGTTCAAGGTTCTGGGGGACTTGAGAGACTTGCTAAGATTTGCAAGATAATTTAGTGCAGGAGGAGTAGTTTACCAAGGGTTTTGCTCTGAACTGTTACTATGGCAACTCTTTAGTTTTTGAGACTTTGAATGCTTCATGCTCATTAGTGGTCAGGGCATACGTAAGTACTACCATTTAAGATCACTGCACTAGAAGATCAGGAAATAGCAAGCTCACTTCCCTAAATGTAGATTTGTAGGCATACTAAAAAGGCAGTAGTCATCCTTAAAAGGTTGGTAGTTCTGTACATCATGTTTTCTAAGAAAGCATAATAATCACACTGAACATCACAGAACACACTGAAATCTGTACAGCGTAAAATGTAGTAGGATGTGTAACCAGTTTTCTTGGAAATCAAGGTCTTTGTTATGTGCCTGTTAGTAAAATCCTTACTATAAACCTGCTGATCCAAAATAACCGACTGCTGTTAATTCAAAATACAGTCTTACTGATAATTACTACTTTCACATGTATTTAAAAAGAACACTGTCTTTCAAGTGCTTTCTACCTCCATTTGGAAAAGTGAAAATTAATCCATAGCATTATCTAAGAATCTAAGCTTAAATCATGAGGAAACTATTATTGGGCTCAGTGTAAAAGGTAACTGAGTGAAGTATAATATCTTCCAAAATACAGATCATAAAGAAGTTTTAAAAGTATAAGCAGGGCAATGTGATAATAAATCCTTCTCTTTAGACTGACCATTACTAAAGCAAAATTAAAATGAAAACATTTCCTCATCTAGAAACTTTTGTGCATAGAAAAACAAAGTCTCTCTTAGCATGCTGTTTGACTTCTTGGGGTGTGGCAAGGAAAGAGAATTCTCAACAAGAACAAGAATTTGTATGTTTTCCAGTGAAAAGTATTTTCCATGGCAGTGAGTCATATTGTAACTTGAGGCTTTCAAACTATTTTTTCTGTAGCTAGTTTGCTGTAAAAGCCACAGGTTTCCCGAGGCTTACTGTGTGGGACTTGCCAGGGTTTAAAAAAATTATCTTGCTGCCTAACAGTAACTTTCATTTGCTTTTATGTAGTAAGAACCTTAAAAAAAACCAAACCCAGTATTTTATCTCTGTATATGGTCCATTTTTAGACTCAGGCTATTGAATGCATAGTAACACTGCCAAAAGAGCCATAAAAATGCATGGCAATACTCTCCTCTTGCCAAATTAGGAAGCTGTCAAACTAAATTTCAATGATGTCCAAATAGAATAGAAATTAAGTAAGTCTTTTATCTTTGTGCATCCGCTTGCAGATGGAATGTACAGCATTCTCAGATGCCTGCTTCTCATCAGTCTTAACAGCTTAGCACAAATAACTTCCCTGTCGAGAGGTGGGCCTCCTGTAGAGTAATTACAATTCCTGGAAAACAGTAAATGGCTAAATATGAGTGCATTTGAAGTGTTATGTGCTCCTGCCACCGAAGGGAAAAACTCATACCTGTTGGGGACCTGGGACCTACACCATGAACTTCACCCGACACTGTAGTGAACGATTCTACCAAATAAACTAGAGAAGAGTAACCAGTGAAGTCAGCACAACTCTCAGAATTGACTAGTTTCCCACTTACCAAGATGAAGCCACCAGTCAAGCCACTTCAATTACAACTGTTTAAAAGCCTGGAAAAGAAGTTAAATCTTGCTCAGAAATGTCAAGTTGTCCAGAAAAGGACAGTTTCAGTCTCAAGTATAAAAGTTTGCCTTATTCTGGTGTGGCTGACAAATAGGCAGCTCAGTTGAAAGCCTATCAGTACTTAGTTAGTCCTGGGGCTTTTTCCCTATTTCACTTGGTATGAAAGTTACATTTATTACATTAAAGTTAACAGTAATCCTTGACTGTAATAAAAGGAAACCAGAGATCTAACTGTTTACATGTGTTTGAGTGTTCTGGTTAAACTGCTGCTTGTTTACCTCTTCAGATGCTATCTTCCACATGATGTGCAGAAGTGGCTTCCCTCTCCTTTTTTAATTTTCTTCTCTCTTTGAACTATACAAGATGACTATCCCTAACTATTTAGTTTCCCCGGTACTTTCCATATATCAATAAACAACATTTTGTGTGCCTGCAGGAGTACATTTATAGCGAAACTGCTTTGTATACACACCTTGGAAATTTAAATAAGTATATGGGTTGAATAAATACACAGTGATCTAGTTCAGCTGGGGGTGGAGGGGCAGAGTTCATTTCTGGCCAGCACAGACCATGACTTCAAACTTGGTTGGCTTGAGCAATACTCTAATGAGACCTGTGGCCAGAGTACCTGCTCAACCAAGAGAGAATGATTTCCTCAGGCAGGACAGTCAGTGCTGTAGGTGGTGGTGTTCTTGCTTGGAGCTTGACAGAAGGATAACTGCTCCTCTGAAGGATCAGAGTAAGACATGTTAAAAAACACCCCATGTGTGTTGTAACTTTGACTGGTCTGTAGGGCTCTGATAGATTCCACTTAAATTTTGAATATTACTTCCTGTGAGAAGGTGATTGCAGCTACCCAAGTTGGCAGTTTTGCTTTTGGAGACCACCCTTCCCCCATATACACAACAAATTTAAATTCTGTTCTGCAGAGGCATGGTACTTTCTTTTACTGATTGAACTCACATAAGAAAGCAGCACTTGGCCCTCAGCTTTATTTGAGCAGTGCTCAGTTCCTTTGAAACTGGGATTGTTTCCAGAGCATTCAGGAATGGCTTTCATAGCAGCACTTTAGTTTAGATAATGTATGCTGGCCTTTTTTCACTCCTAAGGACCTGAATATAGTCTTCTCTTTACATAATAGGAAATTTGTGGTGCCATCTAAAGGACACTCTGTGCCCACTACAAACCACCGTGCAGCTTGGCACAACCTATAGCCAAGGATTTGGGGAGTAGAGATGGGGATAATAAATTATTCATGACTCTGTTACATGCTTAGTTATGTAGGAAAAGCTTGAATAGAAGCAAACATACAGCTGTAGGGGCTTTTTTGCTTTGGCCACATGACTTTGGGCACTGTGTTGATCTTAAATGTCATGTTTAGGCTTCTGGAGTTCTGTCTATGTGTCCAGTCAGTTGGGTTAAGTAATTTTCTACTCTACAACTACCTTCAGAATACATGAATTTTAACTGAGTTCAATCAATTTATTGGACAACTACAACCCAAGAGTTGGGCAGGTGAAAGATCTCCTTGCCTTTGTGTTTTTCCACTCAGTTTTAAATTTTCTTGAGTGCTGGGATCACCCATTTTGCATCTGAGCTGCTATCAGCCCGCCACAGTTTGAATTTGCACTTGGCATCATGTGTCAGCACACACTTGCAGCTCTGCTGAATTACATGGAGTAGGGAATGCAGGTGTGGGCTGGCTTCCATGTGGATGTGGGATGGATGGCCTGGTCACACAAGCTTGGTGGGCTGGAGTTACTCTCTCAAAATGTTTTGAAAAAAATTGAATTAGCAGAGTGGTTTGTTGCTTTTTGTTACATGGCTGTGTCTAGCAGCCAGAGCCTTGAAACCAAGCCTTACAACAGGAGCTTGTATTACTCCAGCTGTAACCTGTGCTGATGTTCAGGAACAAAGTTCATCTTGCATATACAATGAATGAAGCCCACAGCTAAAGATCTTATGGAATGCTGAAGAGCTTTATCAGCCTCTTGAAAACTCTATTTCTAGTTACCTGTCAGCTTGACTTGTCTTCCTCACTAGGAATATTCACTTTTTTCCCGAAGACTAAATGCTGCTGTTAAGCTACTCAATAAGGAATTACTGGAATCCTGCATTTCTGCTGAGTAAAAGATAGATATTTAAGTAAGGTAACAGGGACTTGTTCTCCAAATCTTAAAGCAAGTAAATTGATAAATTACATACTTGCATGTTATAGATGGTCGATGTAGAATTATCCTTCCCGATTTTTAAGTACCTGTGAAGTTGCTCAGTGAATTCCTGTTTTTTCTCATGTGTCTTTTGCAGGTATTCGTTACAGTTTGGATGTCAGTGTGGATGAAGTGAAAGCCTTAGCATCTCTCATGACGTATAAATGTGCTGTGGTTGGTAAGTGTTTGTTTTTCAAGCAAGATTTCAGTCTTCAATTTCAGTCAGTACTGATGTAATTTACGGGGGAAAAAAAATCTGAAAGACTAAACTGAATTTTAATCTTTAACTAAAATCTGTGGCAAGGTGGGGAAAACATACAGTTACCAAAATAATAATACATATTCCCTCTGCTGTTACTGTAGATACTTAAATAAAGTTGCATTTTCATTTGGAAAGTCCAAATTCTGCCAGCTACCCTCTCCCATAAAAGTACTGAATCTTGAACTCAAATCCAAGTATGACAAACTTGGATTAATAGGGGACTAATTTTAGGGGGAACAGATGGAGGCTGTAAAGGATTCAGGCAGGGGAGCTGTGGAGAAAGAAGGATAAAATTCCTTTACGGGTTATGAAGAAGTACAATTCATACACAGCTACTAAATTGTAGAGGAGTTTGGAGAGAATCTGCACATTATGTGTAAGGAAAGAAAATACTTTCTTAATATATATAAAGACACATAGGACTTCCAGAGTAAAGTGTTTGAGCTAATCCAGTAAAATATAAATCATAAAACTTACTGTTTCTACAAGTGCCAGGGACAAGAGATTGAAGCATAGAAAATTTAAACCATGAACTTTGGAGTTTCAGAGACCATTTTCAAACTGCCTTGAAATATCTCCCATTTTTACAAGAGTACCTAGATCAGATTTTAGTTTACACTTGAGAAGCCTTAAATGTGGCAAAACCAAAATCACTGCCAAAATCAAAGATAGAATTACACATATTACTTATGTGTTCTGCCTTTATTGTTGAAAAAATAAAATGATTTTCCTTTGCATTCTTGTAGATGTGCCATTTGGTGGGGCAAAGGCTGGTGTCAAGATCAATCCCAAGAACTACACAGTAAGCCTAATCATAGATAAAAATTTGGTTATCTGCAGTACTGAAGCCAGCCAGTTAAAAAAGCTCTTCTAAGGGCATTATTGACCACTTAAAACTTCTTGCCACTTCTGCCTATGCTGAATTTAGCCCGTGCATGCAATAGGTAGGGAAAGAATTTTTAAAATGTCTGTGTTTCAGAGGTGGAATACTTCAATTATTTAATTTTTAAATTTTTTCCTGAATGTCAGGATACTACAAATAATTTTCAACCTGATTTTTTTTTTAAGTCGATACTGTTAATAAAAGCTTAAATTAAATTACTCTTAGGAAAAAAATTAATGTTTTTGCTTATTTTGATAAACAGTTTTATGCTTCATTAAACCATCGTATGCAGTGTTCCAGTGTGAATAATAACTAACTTGGCTTATGAAAGGTTTACTGCAGGCTTGCCTTCTTGCCCTAATTAAAATAACTTGTAGAGAGAGGGACACTAGAACACGGAACAGATATTCTAAACTCAGAGCTCCTGTAAGGGTTTGGGTGAAGTCATTCAGCTGTGTTGATTACACAACTGGCAGCCCAGCTACTGCTGCTGCTGGTTGTCAATTGCTCACACAGGATTCCAGACTTGTTTGCTGGAAACCTCCACTGCAAGCACAGGTGGTTCTTCCCGTGCCAGGCTCCCGACTTGTCATGGATCAGAATGTATGGAAAGAAAGCCGAGTGTTTCTTGTGCTGCCTGAATACCAACAGTCTGTTAGGGAGTGGCATATAAATTATATAAATTATGAATCATTCTTTCTTCTAAAGGAAGAGGGTGTCTGTTTATGCTTGGGCTGAGTTCTAGCAAATACTCATAAACACTAATATTTTCCTCTGATGTTTATTGCATTTTCTCTGTAGGACAATGAATTGGAAAAGATCACGAGAAGGTTTACCATGGAGCTGGCAAAAAAGGGATTTATTGGTATGTTGGGCAGCTTTACTATGCAAATTTAGGAACCTGATTTATTTTGCATTGTCAGTGTCCGCTATGTAGTGTCCTTAAAGAACAGTATTTTTGAGAGCTGGAAACAATTTGGGCACAGAACTTCCAGCAAAGAGCCACAAAGAATTGAGACGTTGCATCTTAGTGCATTTTAAAGAGAACCGTCTTAACTTTTTTCCTAGTGGCTGTTCTGCTACGAGAGGCCACAAAAGATGAGGTCACAGTATCCAAAATGAATCACATTTCTCTTAAATTATAAAATTGTGACCATGTTTGTGGCAATTTTAATCTCTAATAGCAAACTCTTTACTGTTACTGTTTCCTGTAGTCTCAGTTGAGGCTTTTGGCAGATATCTGAGGAAAGAGAGGAAGGAAATAGAAGATCCACCCCAGCAAAAGTTGATGGCTTCACCCATGGCAACCACAGGCTGCAAGGGGAGCGTAGGCAAGCAGCATGGGAGCCTGTTGTAACAGAACCTCAGCTTCTGTAATGTTAGTAGGTGCTTCATTCAGACTCTCAGCCCTGAGCTGTTCTGATACCTTGCTGTCTGGAGCTGCTATCTGGAAGTCTCTGGAGAAAGCTGAATGTTACTAGCTCGACTTGTAATTAAAGGGTGGAGCTTTACATGAAGGAGGTTCTTACTCAAATGAACAATGAGGCATGTAACTAGTCTGCCATGTATTCCTGATGTCTAACTGCCCCAGGAATGTATATCCATTTATCTGCATTTTCTTGCTCTTCAGCTAGAGTGTCATTTGCTTTTCCAGCCTGAGTGCTTATCATTAAAATTAAGCTTCTTTATAAACACACTTACCTATGTGACTAAGGTAATGCTATACACTATGCCAGCTATGGTGTTTGCTAGTTCAGTGACAATTAAAATGGTTTGATTAAATTTGTCTTCTTTTTTTGGCTCTATGGTTGGGGCTACACAACTTTCACAAACCTTTTAAAAATACTTAGGAAAAAATTACAGAGGCAGAGCTGTGTTTAAAATCTTGCTGAGCAAGTCTGTCTGATCTTAAATAGCATGGGCAAATACTGGGTTTAGTTATCTAGAAAAAACGGAGTGAATTTGTTGTTATTTCAACAGATGTGTGGAAGTTCTTTCAAAAGTTTAGTTCATCAAGAAAAGTTTAATTTCTCTTTCTTGAAGTAAGTGGTAAAATCAAATGCACATGCTGCAGTGCAATGACTAGGAACAGCCTATCTCTGATTTTTAAACTCACCCAGGAGCAAAAAAGAAATTTTAAGGCCAAAGAACCCAATCAATGTCACAGTACATAGAAATCATACCTAGACAGCACCCTCCCTGTTACAGCAGTGATTGCCAAAAAAAAAAAAAAAGCTTTTAATGCACTGTCTTGCTCTGACTTTTTATTGACAAACTGACCTTCGTTTTATCGAGTGGCTTATGTGAAAGGTTGGAGGCTTTGACAGCATTGTAGAAATGTGTGATGCAGTATCTAAACCTGAATTGAATCCAGAAGAATATGTTGCTTGCATAATAAACTGAGGATTAAACAGGAAAACAGTTCTCCTCTGCCAAGGCCTGCACAGTTCCCAGGGGAATAATGGTTGAAGATAACTATTCATGTTGGACCCTCAAAAGCTGTTTGCACTGTTGCCAACAGGACCTGGTGTGGATGTGCCCGCTCCTGATATGAGCACAGGGGAGAGGGAGATGTCCTGGATTGCCGACACTTATGCCAGTACCATAGGACACTATGTAAGTTTTGAGCAGAGGCATTGAAGTAGAAAAATGCTTAATCATGTGATTTTGTTTCATTATGGGATCTAAATATATTCTTGCAAACTGTGACAACATAATTGGTGTGAGGTTTTTAGGGTACTGTTAAGGAAAAATAGCTTTAAAGTTAATGTTTTTACACTAGCCTTCAAAAAAGTTTGTTTGATTCAATACTGATTGCAAGTGTTCAGCAAAAAAAAATACACAGTTTTTAAAGGTACAGTAGGTCTAAAACAGGTTTCTATTTCTACATTTCCCTCTATTTTTCATTAGTACTATAATTATTAAAGTTGTTAAACAATTAGTTCATAATAGCTTGTATAGTCTGCAGAATTGAAATCTTTCAATTTCAGATAACAGAATTCACAAGTTTTATAACATAAATGCTTGTGTTTTTTTTGTTCAAGAGACCGTGTAAATTAAGTTCACGCGATTGTTGTAAGGTTCTCTGCAGTCCCCCTAGAAGTAAAGTAATCATTGTAGACTTCAGCAAATTCTCCACTGATAGAATATGTTGCCCAGGAGACAATAACATGAATTAAAAATTTTAAAAATTAGTTTTTAATCTTAGCCCTTACTTTGCCATTTGCCCTTATGTTGGTGGGGTTATTTGCACCTGACTGTTGACCAAACACTTGTTGTATAATTTTGACAGGTTGGATGAGAGAAAAACGTATTATGAACAGCTTATTTCTTCGTAGCTGTGTATTGATATGCTAATCTATTGCATGTTTGCCTATCCCAGCTCCTTTTGGAATGAAAAGACTCGTTCTTTGTACATTCTGCAGTCCCTTCCAACAGTTTTCCCTAAATACAGCAGGGTGTCTGGCTCCAGTGGTAAGGCATTAGAGCCACCCAACATGTATTTCCCTCTGGTGTGTCTGTTCAAGACGTGCCCAGCTTTCCTGAGACAGTCTCTGGGCAGAATACTTGTCTGATCCTTTAACAGTAGGAGGATGGAGTGGCACAGGTTATTCTACATCTAAAATAGAATCTAAGGTATCTTATGGGAGGAATAAAGGAATGCTTGAGGAATCAGCTGTGGCATAGGGATTGAGTTAAATCACTTTTACACGGAGCTGCCTGTTAGATAGGGATGCCACTGTAAAACATTACTTGCTTTTTGCTATTCACATATGTAAATTTTTTAATTAAAACTTGAAACCTGATAAAACCCCAAAATTACGACTTCAAAAGGACTTCAACATGCAGAGTGGCAACTAGTTCCCTCAGTCATAACTTAAAATTCCAACATTTACCAAAGCTACTACCTCAAAGCATTTTAACATTTAACTCATTGCACTAAAATGCATATTTCACTGTGATACAACAGCGTTGTATTATTACAACTGATGCAGAAGGCTCACAGCACATGACCTGTTTGAAGATCTGCTGTATTAGTTGAGTTCTCATACAGTTTTATACAAAAGCTTCATTTTTTTTGATAGTTGGAAAACTAAACACTGATAGAGGAGAGGTTTTCAAATGGCTGAATTTCTTACTCTTTCCACTTTGTCATCTCACCTTGTTGTGTAGTCCTACACATACTCACGATTCAGTGTCAAAATAAAATAACTACTGAGGATAAAAATAGAATTTGCATTATGCTACAACAGCTTCTTTTATTCCTAGGCTCTCTGCATGGCAGTATCTTATTGAAAAATAAAAAAAACTCAGGGGATTTAGTAACATTTTTCTGAGTAGTTACTTAAAGAATTGAAACTTAATTTTGTTGGGTTGGTTGTTTGTACATGCAAGAGAGAATGGTAGCCATAGTGGAACTTCAGAGCTATTGTGGAGAATGACCAGGTGTGGAGAAGGAAAGTTACAATTCTGACAAGGTTATAAAAAGGGGAATAATCCATCAAAACCAGTTTGTAGAGGAAGCAGATAACTATCTGCTTGAGACAGCAAGAGCACAAATAAAGGTGATTAAGGAATACTAAAGAGATAGAAGTGGCCATGGGGGAAGAAGGGAAGAGAACTAAGAGCAGAAAATGAGCATTGAACAAAAGTGTAACTAGCCATAATTCTGAAGAGAGATAGAAGCTATGCAAGAGACTACTAAGAGTTGGGTGGAAAGATAACTTCGGAGAGAGGAATCTGTCTGAGAAATCTACAGACCTGATGAGTCAGTGTGCTTGCACACAGCTGTGTTCAGGGAGGTTGAAGTGGAAAGGATAAGTCAACAGATACAAACAGATAGGGAAAGTCTGCTTGAAACTCAGCAAGAGAACCAGCAAGCTGGAGAGACAAGGAGAAAGGGGTTAAGAAAGGAACAAAAGTTAGTGTCTGAACATTGCCAACTAAGCTCATAAACTACCAGTGCTGATATAGAAGTCTTTAATGCTAGCCATAAACCAATTTCCAAGGTTCTTGTTAAAAGCCATGCCATTTCTTTTTGTCCCAAGACTCATTAAATGTGTTTGCTTATTGACCTAAAATCAAAGTTTTAGGACTTTGACGTCAACTGTGGTTTGTATATGTGACTTTAAGAAGATCTGGACCTGTGCTCATCTCGTGCTCTATTTTCTTGCTAAACCATGCAAGTCGTTAATAACTACCATGTTAACTGTTCCAGAAAATCCATCTGAAGTTGCTGGATCACTGAATTATATATGGCTAAAGTTTTTGGTTAAATTAATCCTTTCCTCTCTTCTGTACTTCCTGACACAATCAACTGGCTTTTGGGACACACAAAGGGACTTTAATAAATACATTCTTATATAGGGTGGGAGGCTGTATTTCTTCAAGTATTTATAAAACAGACATCCTCCTTTGTGAATGCACAAAACCTAAGACTTAGTTTCAATCTGAAACAGAATAAAACCCTAAAAGTCCATCAAAATGCCAGGCCAAGTTGTTCCTAGCAAAACACCCCTGCTGATCTTGGTTACAGTTGATATGCCACCAGAGGGAGCAGACAGCTTATGGACAGCAGCGCAGCTGTATTTTGGGAAACCGAGTTAGGAATTTTGTGGCAAGCCCAGGATCACTTTTATTCTTAAAGAAGAGTTACCTTTGCCTTTATAGGTTAGCTCACTATCGTTTTCAAACAGAAAGTTTTAGGTTTTTTTATGGCTCTAGTCATCGCCAGTCATTCTGTCTCCAGTTACTTTTGTCTGCTCCTTTCCTTCCTCTCACCAAGCATCTTGCACTCACGCCACAGGCATGCAAATGCTTTTGGCACAGTGACAGAGAAGAGGGAGCCTCCCAGGGAATATGTGGCTGGTGGAATGGAAACCCATCCGGCTGCTGGCAAACTCATTTCAGTGGATTCTCTTTCATCCCTACTCTTTCACTTGTGTTGGAAGCCAAGCCACCGTGTGACTGTGCTCCCAGGGTGTGGGAGCATGAGAACCAGTGCTGACAGAAGAGGGAGGTCCAGTGTCTAGTTTGGAAGCGTTTTTTTCAAATTATTAATTTCAGTTGGAAAAATTAATTCTGGTTTTAAATAGTGATTTTATCTTGGCTAACTATCTGGCATATGGAAAACTTAATTTTATTGCCCCCAAATTAAGAATAGAGGCTTGATTGTATATATTGCTTTTCTGAATAAAAGTAATCTACTTATCTAACTTTTCCCATATGACCTTCATACTGCAGATTTTTCTCTGAGATCAAACAGCCCTGTATTCTGACAACAAGAACGTATTAGGCCTGTCCTGTCCTTTCAAAATAACTGAATTTGATATAAAGGAACACTAAACACTGTTTAAAGGTGATTAAAAACCAGTCCAGGGATATGTCTGAGCCCTTAAAAAGATTAACACTTCAAGAATAATGATGAAAATTATGACTGTAATAGGAGCTGATTTTGAGAAACATCACTCACAGCTTTTTGATTTGTCGAAAGCGTGCTCGTTGCTAACAGTACAATGTGGATGTCACCGTGATTAACTAAACACAGAGTGAAGTTAACATACACACTTAAAGACAATAAAAAATTACAGGCCATATCCAGTATTGCATTACACAACTTCCCTGACATTTGCTGGAGTACTTCCAAGGTGTTCACACACAGTGAGGAAGGAAATAATCTTTACAAATAAATGTATATAAGCTATATCAGATTCTGACCCTTATGATTTCAGTTTTCTCTTATCTCTAGCTAGAACTTCTTGGTCCATCTGCTGTTTGATTGATTAATTCCCTATCTCACAAGTCCTTCACTGTTTTACAGGATATTAATGCCCACGCATGTGTAACTGGTAAACCCATCAGCCAGGGTGGGATCCATGGACGTATATCTGCAACTGGTCGTGGTGTCTTCCATGGAATTGAAAATTTCATCAATGAAGCATCATATATGAGTTTATTAGGAATGACTCCTGGATTTGGAGATAAAACATTTGCGGTTCAGGTAAATTTTTTCCTTTGACCACAGGGAAAAAGTAGTAAAGAGACTTTCAGTAGAGCTGCTTTTAAAAAGAGCTGTAGCCCTTAAAACCTGTTAGAGTTTTAAAACTTCCAAGTTCACCTTTATTCTCAAACTTCAGAAGCACTTTTCAGGCCACACAGGTGCCCTTTATTTTGGACTGTTTTTTAAAAACTGAACTTTCAATTGCACCCTACAGGCTCAAAGCCAAATCTCTAGTCTTTACGAACATAGGCTGCAAACACCAAAATTAAATACTATTACTGGAGTTCTTTAAGGCATTGCACACTTTTCAGTGAGCTGTGACACTGTTTCTGCCTATGCAAAATGCGTTGCAATGTTTTATAATAAGAAATTCAGGAAGAGAAGGAATTGATAGCTATGTTCTTGTTTCACTATGGAATAGGCAGTTGGAAAAATAGGAAACCAATACCTTATCCTAAATTTGTAGGTTGAATGCACATTTTTGGTGTTCATAAGACTTGAGGATTTAGGTAGCTCAATTTTGAAGGGGTTTGATAGTCAGTAATATGTATTATCATTCCTAAAATTTCAAAGAAATAACTTGTTCAGCTTTAAACAGTATGTTAAATGGAGGATTTGAGGCACTGATTTGCTTGGTTGTTAGAAACAGCAGAGTAATTGTAACCTCCAGGTTGTCCTCTAGTTAACCTGTGGGCTGGAACAAACATCCCTGCCCTGCATGGACCCTGCAGCACACTCATCTCCCTGCACTTTGGCATTTTCGTGCCTGGCAGAGGACTAACCAACAGGCACTTCAGCATAACTTAGGCTGAAAACATGGCTACAAGAATAGCTGAAAATTCTTGTAGGAAAACAGGCATAAAGCATTTCGAAGAGACCTAATGCATGACAGACTTTTGTATCAAAGTTTGCTTCTAATGTATAAATAAAAATCCTAAATATAATTAGAGCTACATTAGACAGGACTTTAGTTTTCAGCTTATTTTTTCAGCACAGAATTGTACTACAAACTTTTGACACTGATCATGTGACTTTTTGGTCTGCTATATGTGTTCTTCCAGAATGTCAGCATTCTGGAAGGAAAGGAGCATAATGGCCTGGAATTATGTTTTCTACACATGTAAGGATGTAAAGCATGATAATGAAATACGAGATTATCTAAATTTAAATTTAGAGAGTCTGTTTTGTACAGGGCCACTTCAGAATGTGTTAGAAATTACATAGCTTCCTACTAGTTTGCAAGTTCAGTGTGAAGAACTAATTATATTCTTTTGTTTAATACTTTCCACTGTGGGATGGTTTTACACTTGTAAGCCGTCTTTACCCAAATTAAATATTTCTTGTCCCACAAATATTAGTCAAACCTGTGAATAGCCATACAAAAACCTACTAATCCCTTTAAGACAATGCCAGTTATAAAATACACATAGTGCTCATATATTGATAAATATCATAGTTTTGACACTTTCATAGTAGCATTAATTCTTTCTGTATTTCCAGTATAAAAAACTTAGCACAGCTGTAGATTGCTGGCTACAATGCATAATTTCTGCAGTGGTATTCAGACAAGAATGGAATGTATGTAAATTTCTTCCATCATTCCTATACGTATCATCTAATGCCCAGATGTGCCGGTAGATTAAGGACTATTTAAAACTATTAAAAACTGTATAAACCTTAACAATAATAATCATCATTTTAGCTGAAAGGTTAACTACTTTCCCCTTTCCACCTTCAGGGATTTGGTAACGTGGGCTTGCATTCTATGAGATACTTGCATCGTTATGGAGCAAAATGCGTCGCTGTCGGAGAATTTAACGGTTCTATCTGGAATCCTGATGGGATTGACCCAAAGGAACTAGAAGATTTCAAATTGGTATGAAGCTTAACTAAGCAAAAAGTGTTTTATTTTTGTCAGCTTTGCAAGTACGTAGGATGACACTGTAGACTGGTGTTAATTTGATATTTAAATCATGCTGCAATTAGTCCTTACAAAATGGCTTAGAAATGTTGACTCTTCTGACCTTTCTCCTTATTTACACTTTGACCTGACTCTCAGAAGAATGCCTGCATGTGTGCAGGCTAATTACTTCAGTATTATTTTGCTTTTCTTATGCCTAAACTAGGAAAGATGTCTTAAGGAACCAGGGCAGGGAGGTTCCTGAAGGATTCCTGACTGAGAGTCACAAGCATGTGGTCATTTAAAGACCTATGCTTTTGCTGCTTCTTAACTATTGAGTGTTTCTGAAAGAATGAAAGCCTGTCTTGCAGTGTGACTTGAATGTGTAGTTTATAATGACAACTGGATGTGGTCTTCTTATTTCAGTTTCCAAGTGAAGCAGACTTGAGGGGACAGGCACTAAAGTGCAGTCTTCTACTTGAAGTTTCTAAGAGCCTTATTTGATGTTTCTTCTTTTAGATAGGGAGTATTCAAATGTTTTTATCACTCCCTTTCTCAGAAGAATGAAAAGCTTTGTCACTAAGCAAAAGCTATCATTGTAGTACTTTAAAATAGTACTTCTGAATCTTATGTGATGCAACTTAGCCTACGTGTAGCACTCTAGTGAGTCATTTCAGTTGTTTGAAAACTATTTTAAGGGCTGAGAGGGACCTTTTTTTTAACACTCCAGAGCCCAAATGATTATCAGTGTCTTTGGCCAGAGAGCAGTTATGCCTCGATCCCTGTCTTGGGAACTTTGACTGTTATTTGAGCTTTGTATCTTGCCTTTTATATCTAAGTAAAGATAAGAATTATGTTATATGCTGTCTTTCTAGTACTGTTGCCTTTTTTTTTTTTTTTTTTCTATTATGGAAGCCAGAGGAAGGGAAGGAGTTCATACAAGTACTCACACACTCAAAACACCCTGGTTTGTTTTCTTCGCACAGCAACACGGGACAATCATGGGCTTCCCTAAAGCAAAGCCACTCGAGGGCAGTATTCTGGAAACAGACTGTGACATTCTCATCCCTGCTGCCAGCGAGAAACAGTTGACTAAGGCCAACGCTCACAAGGTTAAAGCAAAAGTAAGTCAAAAGAGTTCAAATGTAAATGAAAAATAGGGAAGGTCTGTCTAAATACTATTATTTGATAATTAGCATGAACAAAACCAAATCTATACCTCTGAGCTGCTCTGCTGTGATTTCTTTCAGATTATTGCTGAAGGTGCCAATGGGCCTACGACTCCTGAAGCTGACAAAATCTTCTTGGAGCGGAATATTATGGTTATCCCTGTAAGGTTTTATTATGACCTTTGATTTCATTACAAAAATAACATTTTTGTGAACTGTAGGAAGACATTATTTATTGAAGGCTTTTATTAATAGCCATTCATTCTCTAAGAGTGTTTTTTTAATAACAGATGTCTAGGAAATGGGTGTCTATGTTGCTTAAGAAAGGCACTATTTATTAAAGATCTCACTGCAATATACTGGCCAGTTTGTTTGTAGACATTGTGTATCTGGGTGATACTGTAGATTGTACAGAGTAAATGTTGTCTCTAGTGATAATTTGAAGCAATAAGACCTAGCCAGGTATAATGACAATTTTTTCTTGAAGAAAGGGTGTCCTGATCAAGTGATATTGCTAGACAGAGTGGCTGATCTTCAGCCTTTACTCACTGAGATGGCCTAAGGATGCCCTAATTTTTTTGATTTAACACTTTTGCTAAAATAGAGGTAGTCAGTCAAGCACACCTGAACTTCATGTGTTCTTAAATCAAGTCTCTTTAAATCAGTAAAAGTAATGCCTGGATTGCAGAAGAGGATAAGTGTTGTCCTATAAGAGTAAGAACTGAATTGTCTTCTGTACTACAGTTTAAACTAGTGCTTTGTACATAATAGTTCTGCTTACTTTTGCATAATACCATAGAGCTGCCTTTGTCACATGGTCACAACTCAAAATATTTGCTATTTCTGTGCAGGATCTTTACCTGAACGCTGGTGGTGTAACAGTATCCTATTTTGAATGGCTGAAAAACTTGAACCACGTCAGTTATGGCCGTTTGACTTTCAAATATGAAAGGGATTCAAACTACCACTTGCTCAGTAAGTGCTCAGCTCCACTTCCACACCCTGTTTAATCAATAGATTGGACTAGCAAACACCAAATGTGGGACAAATAAATACAGAACTAACTAAAATTCACCACAGTTTCCCCACAAGTCTATAAGTACTTCATACTAAAGAATAGAGAAGGTTTTATGGGTTTACTGACTTGTGACTCTGATGGCCCAAGTTAAATGCATAGTTTTTCAGTTATCTTATTATTCTTTCCTCAGTTTTGTGAAAATACCGAAGTCAAGCTACTTATGTGAAATATTTATTACTTCTTAATAAACATCCTTCAGCTGTACACTTGGTGTTTAAGAAGTATTCAGTTTGAGTGGGTAACATTGTTCTGCACATACAACAGTAGAAGATTTCTGTAAAGGACAATGATATAATTGGTACAGGCACTGTAAAAATCTGCTTGTGGCCTACAGCTCCACTTATGGTCATTCTGTGCTGCCTGGTTTCTGGGAAAGAATACCAATTGCACAGAGAGAGGAAGCTTAATGGAGAAGTACTGGCGGATGTTGCTCCATTTTAAGCAATATTCTGTAGAAAATGTGAAAATCTTGAACCAGAGGACTTCACAAAACATACATGCATGATTTTAAATATAACCTTTTCTCATAAATCATACTTTTCAAGGCGTTTCTAAAGTAGTTGAGAGTTACAGAAATTCTCATTTAAATCCCTTCCTTAGCTTCCAGATTGTCTTATCTCAAATACTCTGTGATGTTGGTTTAGGAATTTCAGGAATTAAGATGAAATAAGTATCAATGAAAATACCAAAGCACTGCTCATGTCCTAAGGGGAAAAACCTAAAATTCCACATGGGCTTTTTTCTTAGCAATTACTGTATATTCCAAGTGCAATATGGGATAATTGATTGCTTTAATTAGTTTGTCTAATACTATCTATCAAGTTAGGAAAACTAATCCAGATTACTCTATCAGTTTGATAAGATTAGTAAAATCAGTAAATTGAGTTCATTGCCCTGCGACTGTACTATAGTAATACTGAATTCATTCACATATAAAAACAGAAAAAAATCAGTATCTTTCCCTTTTTTTAGAAAAACAAAATAAGATGACTTCCTTTACCCACAGCCCCTATAGCCTGCATTTCATGCCACTGAGTGCTGGAAGTCTTGGCCTTGCCACCTTTTAGGGAGCACATTCCTCTCCTTGTCTGTTACCTTGCATCTATTTTCCTTTCTAGTGTCTGTCCAGGAAAGCTTGGAAAGAAAATTCGGGAAACATGGGGGAACTATTCCAGTTGTGCCTACAGCAGAATTTCAGGATAGGATATCGGTAAGTAGCTGCTGCTGGTTTTTTTACTGTTAAGATAGGTTTATCCTGATATTATAACTGCAATCTAAATTTTACCATTGTAGCTACCACGGAGCATTTTTCCTCAGGTGAGGCATTAACATGTAGTTAGGCTGATGGTCAAATAAATAAGGCAAGCAAATGATCTGATCTGCTTAAGAATACTGGAAGTAAGCTATTTTTTCTTTTACTTGAGCCTGTGCAAAATGCCTCTAATATTGTAAAAAAGCTACAGTTTTAATACAGATGCATTTTGTATTTTGGAGATCTTGTTGGTATAATTTGCCTGGATTTCCAAAAACCTTTCAGCAAGATCCCACACCACAGACAGTTTGATATGTTTTTTTCTGTCACTCCAGATTAAGAGCTGGGTGAAAAGTTGTAGAATGTTCCTCTAAGACTGAATTAACAGGCAAAGAAATGTCAGGTAAAATTCATTGTTATCTAATGTGTAGCAATACATGGTGGGGAAATTTCCATATAAAATGATGGGTTGTAAGTTCATCCATTTGTATTCAAATGGAAGTTTTGGAGGTGATGACAAAATATAAGCTTAGAAATCCATAGCAATCAAAAAGCAAATCCAGCATTAGAAATTATTCTGAAGTGAAAATACAAGACTGATTTGTGATGCCACCATATAAATCCACTGTGTCTGCCTTCTAAATACTGTGTGCAGGTTGGGTCTCTGCATCCTCAAACATTATAGACGTGTGAAAAGTTCAGAGCAAGATCACAGGAATAACCAAAAGTATGGAAGCTTCTCATGCATGGAACAATGAGCTAACCTTGGTCTTACTGGCCTGAACTAGTCAGGGGGTGGAGACAGTCATCTATAGAACGAGTGGTGTGAAAATAGGCAGGTGAGGATATATAGTTCACCATATGGAATGGTTCAAACAAAATGTTCAAACAAAACCAGCACAGTGAGGCACAGAATGAAGAATAAGGGGATGGTTCCTAGCACAGTTCTGCCAAGAGATACATGGAAAGTGAAAGCATCAGTCAGCTTGTTTTCAAACACAAGTTCAGGAGGAGATAGAGCAAATGATGGGGTATAGAAGTCCAGCGAGTTGTGAAAAACATTAAACTATGCTTCCTTGGGAAGAAATCAGGGGAAATGCATGTGGACTTGGACTACTGTCAGGTGATAGAAATAGATTTTAGCCTGATCCAGTATGATCCTAGCATTTTCATACACATTAGATTTTATGGATAGCATTCCTGATGGTTCTGTGGCTTAAAGCAATTGCTGGATCTCAAACACAAGCTATAGAAACTGGCCTAGTACTTTCCACTTCCAGCTCAAATAGGTATTTGAGGGAAAGTGTATATTTTGTATATGTACCTGTCAAATCATTAGTAAATAACAGCAATCAGGACAATGCAACACTGAAGCTGATACTGAGTCATCCTAATTCAGGCAGTCTACAACTACTTACTGCTCTGTGTATTTAAATTTTAATGGGAACAAAGTTGTTTTTGGAGTTGCTCAGGGCTAATACAATGTGGAGAATACAAATTTGGGATTTATGCCCTTCCTAAAACCTGTCTTCAAAGCAATTGCAAGAAGCTTGTATAGGTTATTGACTCTTGGGAGCTTTTTTGTTTAATATTTACTGTGCATTCTGAAGGTTGAAACAGTAGTTACAACATCAATAAAAAAATGCATCATGCATCTAGAAGCTATAAAAGACTTCAGTGCTTACATTTGAGGTTTTAGAATTGAATTGGCCATAACTAGCTCTTCAAGTAACACAGTAAAGGTGATTTAGATTCTTCACCTATCTTTAGAAGGAGTGAGAAAGCTTCAGTAATTAAAGGAGTCCAACATGTCATTGTCCCTAATGCACCTTTGTGTTTTGTCATTGTCCCTAATCCCTTTATGTTTTGGATTAAACCCTGATTTTATTCCCTGTTGTTTCAGGGTGCATCTGAGAAAGACATTGTCCACTCTGGGTTGGCTTATACAATGGAGCGTTCTGCCCGGGTAAATATTGCATTACTGTAGAGACTCATATGAGAGAAAACTCACGTGACTTTGGGACAGTTTTTGAATAGGTTGCACAGAATTTCTCTGCAATTAAAGGAATAGATAGACAATACATGGTAATGGGAGTTACCACGAGTATGAAGTACTTCTACTCTGTGCCATTATGGCCACCATTAACTGGTTATAGTAAACATTAGAGATTAATACAGGAAATGAAGAAGTATTTTCTGGTAGAAACTATAGTAATTAAAAACTTTTCAGTTGTCTTCCTGTACCTGGCTAATCTGGAACACATACATAAGAGTGCTTTACTTTACCATTAGCAGTTTTAGATTAACCCCTCTATGCTGTGTTTTTAATTAATGGGACAAAACCTACAGCGAGAGACAAGATGTTTCAAGTATGTGAGGTACATATCAGTCTAAAACTTGAAGAGGGCTAATATAGTAACATGGGAAAGATTTTCTTCCCTTTCAGTTCTCAGTTATAAGGGGAATCAAGACATTTTATGATTGATCCACAAAGAATCAGAGCTCTGATACCAATCTAGCAGCTCCTTTTACTCCTAACTGAGATCCTGCAAGCAAAATTGTTCAGCTCCTAGGGAGAAACTCGCAGAAATAACATGTAACCTTTTCTGTTTCAGCAAATCATGCGTACTGCCATGACATACAACCTGGGTCTGGACCTGAGAACAGCTGCCTATGTCAATGCAATTGAGAAGGTCTTCAAAGTGTACAATGAGGCTGGTTTGACCTTTACATAAACAGGCCATGACCGCTCCTTGTTGTATCCCACCCCTCTCGCTGTTAATGTACCCTCTTCTTGAGAAAGCTTATCACAAGTTTACATGTAACCACAAAATTTTCTTTTCTTCTGACATTATAGTGGATTCTATTCTCAATTAGTTTCAGTTCCAAACTAGTCTTTTTTACAATAAAAATCCATGGATTAGGAAATTGTATACAAGTATGTATCTGAAGATAACAGTTCATCTGCACTTGTGGGGGCCATTCTGGGTATTTCGCCTACAAAACAAAATGGTACATTTTATATATGAAAGAGTGGTCTTGCCACCTGAGCCACTTCTCAGACTTCAGATCAGATACTGTACTTTATGAGCACTTAGCTCATTATTACTTCATGCACTTTTGTTTAATGACGTAATTTTGGCTTCAGCACTTTCAGTAAGGCCTTGTATGATCAATGCTGTGGCATTGTCAAAGGAAGAACGGGCCTCCAGCAGGGATTAACTTTGATAGGAGTCTACTTTTTGTTTGTAGTAAAGCTTCAGGCCTGATTCTCTTTAGGCAATATTTTTTCTTTAACTGTGCTGCTGTTACAGGACTGCCTTTTATCAGTTGTTCAAGCTAGTTTGACTGTCATCATGAAGTATGTAGCGCTGACAGACTAATATTTTTATAAGCTGAAACTATCAAGCAACTCTAGTTATGTTTTTAATCAAGTATCTGCATAATTATTCTGACTATAGGTCGTTTCCTTTTTTTAAAAAAAGGGATATTCTGAATTTGGTAAGCAATCATACTTAGGTTTTTTGGAATTCTTTTTCAGTCTTTCCTTTCAGAGGCTTTCTGAAAATTAGATATTGCCTCAATGAACAACTGAAGTGAAACTGAACCCAGAAATCATTGGCCAAACCACAGAGGAGTTAAGATGCTGCTGTAAACTTAATCCACTGTCTTAACACACATGGCCTTTTTTTTTTTTGGTCATAAGGAGGTCTTGAAAATTTTAAACATCTTGGATTACAACAAAATGGACCTCAACCAAATATTGTGGATCAAGCACAGTTTTTGAAGCATAAGGCTTTTGTCCCGTGGAGTCCCCTTGAAGTGCCAGATGTTATTTATGTAATGAATATGAATGTTTTTTTTAAAAAAACAACTAGTCCCTCCCAGAAACTCATGCTTTTTTCCTAACTACTTTGTAACTGCATGACATAACCTGGAGAGAGAGCAGTTATTAAAAAAAGTTGACCTTTCCAAACCTACTATGCTGGTGTATTACTGTTTTCTATTTCATGCAGTAGCTTTCTGTAGTTACAATCAATGTGAAAATCTTCACAGCACACTTGTCTATTACATGCCCACTGCTAAAATGCTGCCCCTAAGTTTTCTTAAGGGGCTCACTAATACTTCTCTTGAACTTGCCTATCAACAAGACTTTTAAAATTGGATATATTTGGTAAATCATTTCAGATCCTTTTACTGTGTCTTCTCAAATTTGTGTGAAGAACTATTTGGGTAGTTAGCATGGAGCAATAAACCTGCGTGTTGCATTTAATTAGTGGCTTGCTCCATCATATATACTAATGTCTAGTTTTATAAAAGTACTACAGATCACCTAAGTGCAGCATATATATATATACACACACATATACTGACATCATTTAAAAAATGAGGACCCTTTGAGCTTAAGTAATTCATTATTGTGATCGAGGTGTGGATCTCTAAATACAAGATCTATATCCTGGATCATATTTTTCAGTGCAGTTTTTGCATAAACATTTATTATATAGTAAAACAAAACAAGTATTTTAGCAATTCAGCTCTGACAAACTGTACCCAAAACTTGGAGGCTAAAAACCTCACAAATAAACAGTTGTATTATTAAAAAGAGAAATCATCTTAAAAGCAGTGTTGCATTACCTGACAGCAAATTTGTTAAAAGCAAAATGTGTACTGTTGTTCTCCCGCTCCTGCTTCATTTCCTCTACAGATAGTAAAGCACCACTAGTTTGGCTGTGCAGACTTGAAAAATGGGACCCTTTCAGTGCTGGAGCACACAGAAAGCTGGCATAGATAGCTAACTGGGCTATCTTCTACCTCCTACTAACTTGGAAGGGAAAAAAAAGCCAAAACCTGCACAATGCCTATATTCCCCAATTCAGTTGCATCTTCTGGTGTTGTATACACACACACACTAATGCTTCTTTTCCCAGGTGAAACAAAGCAGACCTCCCACCTAGCATGATTTTAGCAATCCCAAAGAGGAACCCTTAAGGTTGACTGGATCTCTCCTCAGCCAACTTGACGGCAGTGGTTCCTGACCTCTGGTTAACAGGTGTCAGAGACATGAATCTTAGCATAGCCAGGGGCTGGTATAAGGACAACTTAGGGTACTTTTGATCAAAGAGTGGAGATTCTCAAGGAGACAATGCTTGGAGTCTGATTTAAGATTACCACACATTTGGTGATTTGCCCTTTGCTTGAAGCTAAGCACAAGAATCAAATGCATTGATTCCAGACTTGCGATGGCCTGCTGTGAAGTGTTCTCATACATTAAGGCTACACTGGTTCTGAGCATTGTTGACCTCAATCCTAATGTGATCAGACAGTTAGGAAAAAGAGTCGCATGTTCCTTATCACATTTTGTAGCACAGACCTCTGCAGAACCAACAACAACAACAGAAAGAAGAAAGTGGTAAAATTTGCTACAGTTGCTATGAGTTAATATGGGGTAGAGGCTTAAAAGCAAAACAGCTCTAGCCTTTTGCCAGTCCCTAGCCACAGCTGAAAAAAAAGCAATCACTCTTCGGGATGTATATTATAAATTTTGGGTTTTTTTTTTTACTAAAACTGTAACTCCAGTTAGGTGTTAGACCCTTATTTATATGTACACCCACACACACAAGTCTTATCTGCCAGCTAACAAAATTGAATACAAGCAGTACCACTTACATGCTGCCTGTCATTCACCAAGAAACTTACCAGGTTGTTTGGCAGGGAGCCAGCCAGTACCTGAAGTTAGGTTTGAGCACAGATTTGAAACTGCTCTGAACAGAGAACAAAGTGCATTCTCACCACAGCAGGTGTTTGTAAGCTCTCATTCACACTTCATACAGCACAGGTAGGTAGTTTGTGTTACAGCATCACAGCAAGTACTTTGCTACAGTGAATTGCAGAAGGATGACAACTACAGTGTTCAGGGTTACATGCCACCTTGCAAACCACTAAAAGCAAAATATTTCTATTATGCAGAAGAGCAAGCAGAACAATCATTGTTCTATCCCAGGAAAGAACTCAGTTCTTTTCATTGATGGCAACTGTTGCCATCAGAAATCAGAGCAATGGAAATTCTTGCTGTGTTTCCAAGATGCCAGGTAAGTAACCTCTAAATAACTCCATTAGTAATTGACAGGTTCATAGTTTCAGATTCTAAGTTCATGTGCATACGGATTGTTTCTGTTAGTTGGGGGCTTTTTGAGTTGTTGATGAGTTGGGTTTGTTCATGTTATCTTTTAAACATACCTGCTCAGTTTTGATTCTTTCAGCTTCTGTATGATTACTGTCCAGTGTTTGACAGAATGTTGTGAATGCCTCCGGTGCCCCGCTGTGTGACCTGCATTGCTCATCCTTCCCTTGCCTTTTCCAGAGTTGTTGGACTTGTACCAATGACCAGACAGCACTAAGCACGTAGTGGAGCTGAGCACTCTGCTGCCAGCAAGGCAGCATTCTGCTGCTGGCATTAGTTTTGAGTATCAGAGTGCTGTTGTGCAGTGGTTACATATACCTTAAGCACACTTGGGTCTTCCTCAACACAGTAGCTAATTGTGATTTTACTGATAAGACCAGAAGCACAAACACAGTCATGGAAGCAGACGGGTGCTTACCTTGTCTGGAGGGGGCTGTTGGGTGCTCAGCTGGTGAGACTTGTACACACACAAGTGATTTAGGCTCAGAGACAGAATGGGAGAGACCAGCTCTCAAGTGCTTGACTTTACGTGGTGCCCACTCTGAGCCATCCCCTTAACCCCCACCCAAAAAAAAAAAAAAAAATGTTTGCATTAGTAGCATGGCACAACTCTATCTGCTCTGTGAAATAATCCAATCTTTCTAGACCAGTGATTTTAAATGTTTTTGTTTTGTTTTTTTTTAACATGTGTAACCAAAGGAATACACACAAGCCAGGCAGAGTATAAGTATTTTCTTTATTTAAGAGTACATGTAGTAGAAAGTTGTTTACAAAAATTTCAGTGGTGATACATTTTTATCTTCATTGTCCAAAGCTTTTTCCCCACGAAGTTGCTTGGTTTGCTACATTTTTTACAGCTTTTTCACCGGTTTCAGCAACTTTGTAGACTTCATCAAGTGCTTTTCAAAGAGAAAAACAAAGGTAACTGTAGCATCACTGCAATAGCTTTCCCTTTCCCACTAGGTGTGGGACAAAGAGCAAGGAAGGGTTGGGGGCTCTATCTGGGGTTTCACTGCCTTGATATTACTGAAATAAACACAAACATTCCTGTACCTTTCTGACCAGCATCCTTAGCCTGTTCTGCTGCTTGCTGCACAGTCTGGCTCACCGTGTCCACTGGAAGTAGGAGGAAAAAAGCATCAATTAAGCAGTCCTTACCCTTAATTCAGTAATCATATTTTAAAAGGGTTTCAGGGCTAGAGGATGAAGAATTACTCCATAAGGATGGGCACTCTGATCTAGTAGTGGTGCTATTAGAACTCTGTCCCTATCTCCCCACAGTATCCATGTGTCTAGGTATAGATGAAAATTATAGATGTCAATGTGTCTTACCTACAGGGTCAAGGAACAAACCCTAGTAGAGAATTGGGTGTGATGAAACCTTCCTTTAACTGAGCCTGGCTCAGATCTGCTGAGAACAGGCTGGGGCAGTTTGGTTGGTAAAGATTCTCTCACTAACTACATAAACCCTGATGCTCATTGTCTTAACTGCTGTAAGAGCAGCACCTCAAAGATGTAGTGAATAGTCTAACACTTTTTCTTGTAGCTAGGAAAAAAAAAATGTATTCTGTAAGAGACCAGACTAAAGGCATGGAAATATTCAATAGAAGAGACATACTCTGACATGAAGAGCAAGAGAAGGTACTGTCTTAAAGGCCTGCAGCCTAAAAAACAGTAGTAAACGTTTGGATGATCAGCCCCCAATAACTATGATGAGGAAAGTCTTGTTCTTGAGTCAGAAGTTTGGGGCAAATGGCCTTCAGTTGAACCTGTATTTGTTTTATTACCCCAGCTTCAAATACTACCTCTTAAACACCATAGACACACTCTGCACAACATATACTGAAGTGGGGGCTGACTGAGCAAGCCAGATTCCTCATGGACACGGGAGAATGGAGAAATACTGAGGTGAATGAGAACATTTAAGTGGACTGGGAGTGCCTAAAAACTTCAAAGGTCTCCAGGCTTGCATTGAATGGCTCTTCAACAGTGGTTGTTTTAAGCATCTCGTAAAAACCAGTGGCCTATTTCACCTTGAGCTTGTAAGACATTTTCTACTGCTCAAAAGACATGCTAATTATCATCACACATCAACTTTTGCTGCAGTTTCCTAACGTGGATGATGTTCATGGCTCATAAGGTGCAGCTAAAGGAAAATGCTTCCCATAGCAATCTTGGGTCACAGCAGAGTTCGTGACTCCTTTCAGGACCTACAGGATAGGAGCTAATTTTAGATACTTGCAAAGCCCAGTTGTGCCACTCTGCACTTGGCAATAGCTCATGGGACTGTTCCTTCAGGGCACACGCAGGGACAGCAGAAGTAGTTCAGAGACAAGGTAATTAACAGTTGCAGAACCACTGGTTGGACAGTCTTGTTTTAGCTGAAATCTGACATTAACCCCCCTGTATTTTCATTTAAATGGGGATTTAGAGGGTTCCTCTAGAATACTTCCAGGAGTTGGTGCAGTGCTGACAAATTCAGCATCACCTGCTGTGTATTTACTGCCTGTCATCAAGGTACGTGCAGATTGCACAGAAGTGGCCAAAGTCAGGTGAATGCCTGGGACCTCCCATTGTTGTTCCAGGATCCAACTCCAGCTGGAAGAGCCATCTGCAGCACAAGACTTGCTGGGAAGATGTGTGCAGGGTTCAGGCAAAGGGCTTCTGACTGAGTATGTCCGAAGAACTGGTTCAGCTTCAAGTAGTTGGGACAGAGGGGAAAGGACTGCAGCTACTCTTTAAAAACTTTGCTCTTGGAGTTTGTTGACTCCTAAACACTTAATTCCATCAGCTGATTGAGATTACTACTCAGATCCTTCAAGATGACAAATGTCATTCCTAAAACATCCTTCTTATCTTCCAACATAGAAAACAGTAGATGTTTCCCCGATGTTAAAGAAGTTAGGAATATCAAAAAAACCACAGAAACATGCATTTCTAGGGCTACTGTACTGCAAAAATCAGAAAGATATCTTCATTTGAAAAACTGATGGTTACTCTCCAATTGCCCACATTCTCGTGTTTTTCTTTCATGTTTCAGCATAAAAATATCTGAATTAAGTGTAAACATTTTCTGGAAAAGGGGGCAGTGGGTGCAAGATTCGCATCTCCCTAGCAAACTAAAACTAAGTATTGGTAAGTAAGACACAGGCTTCCCACTTGCTTCTTTGAGCTGCAAGTGGTATTTCCACTGCATTTGAAGTCACAGACAAAATAACTGGTTTCAAGAGTCTACCCCAAATGTCATGTAAAGAAACATGAAACAGTTTCCGCTGCTCATGTACTAAAGACAAACACTTCAGGAATCTCAGCAGTGCAGGTCTGTGTTAAAGCTCCACTAACGATGGCTTATTTAAGTGGCACATTTCACTTTGGGGCCGGTTCAGCAAACCTCTCTGCAGGAGTGAACTTGTCTTGGGTGCCCTGAACCCCTGCAACTGCACTTGTGCTTTGGTGGGGTGTGTGACTGCAACACAGACAGCAGATGACTTAGCTGTGCCTATCTGTGCAGCACCAAGCAGATCAGAGCCCTCAGAGTTCAGGAAAATAATACACTACGCTACTACGCAGCTCATATTTATCGTGGCTGTTCCTGCCAGGAAGCAAAGTCCTAAACAAGCAGCCTCACCTCCCCTCTCAGCTTTTTGCAGTCCTGTCATCAGTGCGTCATCGAGTCACCCACGCAGTGTAAGCCAGCATGGGAGAAGTTGTTGGAAAACCAACAGTTAATATGGGACCTACATTTACTATAGTGTTAGGGGGTTTGGAGATTACAGGCTGTGCTGACCCCACCCTTCAGGGCAACATCTATAGAGTTCATGCCCCAGGGGCAGATTTGCTCCCAGCAGCAGGGGCAGGAGAGGGCACATACTTTAACACCCAAGGCAAAGGAGGAGGGAAAGCAGCAATTTGTATTTACCTGCTGCCTGTGCAGCACTTTCAGCTTGTTGCACGGCTTCCTCGGCAAGCTTCTTCCCAATCCCGAACATGGCTCCTCAGTCCTCTCTCCCCGGGTGAGATGGGCGAGTTTATCCCTAAGTTCGGTTCTGTTACACTGTTTGGCAAAGTGCAGCTTTTTATAGACAAAGCAGGACTCCTCCCAGTAGTTAGAGGGCAAATGCAAACTGGAACAGGGAAAAGTCATGAGCCCTTGCTGGGTGATTAATATACCAGGCATAAAAGGGTGAAGGGACATTTATGCTTGTTATGTTTTCCTCCCCGGGGAGAGGGCGTGGATTAATCAGCAGAAGTTTTCCATAGCCCAGGAATGAAAGCTTTGTTTTTCCATATCGAGGAGTTGGTAAACAGCATGCATGCCACAGCTGTCCCAACCAAAGGCTCCCGAGCCAGTGCCGCAGGGGGATACACAGACTGGCACAGCCCGTCGTGAACCAGGCAGAAAAACATTGCATTGCAGAACACTCAGCTGGAGAATTGCTTAAATCAACTTCGGCGTTTCAAAACCTTACATAGAAAAGTATCCAGTTTCGGATGATTCTTGCCCGCATTCCTTTGCTCCTCAGTAGGACTTAAAATTCATGGTTATAAAAAGGAATGGGAGGAGCTAACCCTGCTTTTTAAAGCATCTGATGAAATCTTTATTGCATTACACAAAGCTCATAATTTTGTGGTGTGTCATAATTAATACTTTAACCTCTTATTTCCGAGGTCTGGCTCAGCAGAATAGGTTTGTGTCCTTCCCCACAGCAAGTACTTTGCAGGACCTAGCACGGGCTCCAGGGCCTTGGGCATCAGCAAAGGTCAGTGGGGTGCAGCCCCACAGCCTCAGCCTGCCCTCACCAGGCTCACATCACCCACCCAGGTGACAAAAAGTTGAGCTATTGCCTGAGGCGGAGCCAAGGAGATGGGATGTGGCATAGGGTCAGTGGGAGATACATGGTCCCCACACCATCTTGGTTCATCTCACAGGACACCTGTATGCTGTCCAGCCACCCAGGATTTGATCGCACACCAAAAGACTAGGTTTAGTTTTTTCTGGGATCACCTGCCCTCTGGCAAAACTGCTTTTATGCCCTTTCACACAGGGCAGGAGGTTTCACTCTGTTGATCAAATAATTGTTGCTGGAAATAGCAGGGGGAAAAGCCTAACCTACCTTAGAACAAGGGTTTATTCATCAAATTGATCTTCTACCTACAGCTGCCACCACAGCTGGCTTTAGAAATCTTGATCCCAGGCATGGCACTTCATGAACAACTGTTCCTCTGCAATGTCCCTTCCAGCATTACAGCAAAAGTTCTGTTTTATTACCACCATCACAGTTTATTACAGACCACAAAGTCCTACTTAATGTCAATTAAATGTGACGTAGAGGGGTTTCTGGGGAGGGGTTTCTAGGGAGGGCCTTCTAGGGAGGGGCTTCTCCATTTTATCTTCTAACAGCAAGGAAGGGGTTGCTCACCATATCTAAAAGTAAATTCTATCAGAAAATGCTCACAATAAAAAAGAAGTCAAGGGTTGTGTCATCAAGTCAAGGGTTGTTAACCAAGTTCAAAACAGACCTACACTGCAGGAAAAAAACCCTCTGAAATATTTCAGATAACTCAGACCAGCATCTGACCAATAGAAATTCTTTGCACAGCAGCCAAGAAGTAGAATGCACACGTTGTTCCCTGTGACATCCTCAATTGCCCATGGCTGGCCTTGTTCACAGAAACTGCAATTTCCTGGTCCTACTCTGCTGCTGCTCCACTTACTGAGCAGGACAGATACATGAAGACAGCAAGACTCAGAGTCAGCAACAGATTTGTGTATTTGTCGAGGCAAGTACTTATATTGTCACGAGACACTGGAAATACCCCTCTTCATCCCATCCTTACTACAAAATGGATGACAGTTCCTGCTCTCACACATTCCAGTACTGCAAATGTGACTCCTTTTTTAAAAATCCACATCATCACTAGTTCACAAGCAACTTCCTTGAAGGCGGATTGGTACAGCATCAGCACTGATGCTTTGGCTTCCCAGTGAACATCAGTGCAGAAATAAAATTACAGAGCCAATCTTAATTATATTACATCGACACACTGCAGGTACATACTGAGTTGTAACGTGGGAGAGAGTACGTGCCATTGCAATACTGCCTTGCAGACAGGTGAAGGTGATGTTTGCATCACAGGAGTGAAAACACAGCATTAAAACACACCACAGTTCTCAAATACATAAAGGACCTTCCTTATGTCACTACATAAAGCCATAGAAGACCAGTGAAGAGGTGCAGATCTTTGCAGACACCAGGACTTCCATCAGGAATGCATTTAAACCGACATTAGGTTGCACTCAGCGCAGGGCTCATCTCTATGCATAGATCTGGCTCCGCTCCCGAACACACAGACAAAGCCCAGGACAGCGCCCAGAGTGAGCAGAGCCAGGGCAGCCTGCTGAAAGCACGGGGCAGAGCTGCCAAGGCGCAAACACAAAGGTTCCCTAAACTCAACCACCAGCCAGCACGGGCAAACACACCGAGCTGGAGAGCAGAGGCAAAACCCGTCACCCTTTGCCACGACCACGGGCTGCAGGACGCGAGTCCCCCAGGCTGGCTGGGCACCAGCACTGCCAGCACCCACCGCCTGGAGCCATCTCAGCCTGTCCCACCGGGTCACATCCCACCACAACGCAGTGACAGCACCCGGAGGCAGAAATCACAGCACCAACACGCACCCGCCCGCCCTCCCCCAGAGCGCACCGCCCGCACCGACACCTCGCATGCCCGGCTCATACCTGCCCACCACGTCCACAGTCAGGAGCTTTTCTGGGCCCCTCCCGCAGTCCCTTTAAAGCCTCCCCAGCGCCCACCCGGCTCAGCTGGGCAGCCCCAGCCCAGGTGCAGAAAGTTTTGGGGAAGTGCTTCTCTGCCCCAGCCCAGGTGCAGAAGGTTTTGGGGAAGGGGCCCTCTGCCCCAGCCCAGGTGTGACAGGTTTTGGGGAAGGGGCCCTCTGCCCCAGCTCAGGTGCAGTAGGTTTTGGGAAGAGCCCTTGCCTGCAGCAGGGCCCTTATTTGTCAAACCTTGTGGGGTTTTGAGTGAAGGGTCAATGTGTGCAATGGGTAGGAGATGAACTTCAAACATGAAAGGAAGGTCACCTTTGTCCTGTGGACAGCAAACCCCACTGTTCCCATGGGCTCTGGAAGCAGACAATGCTGGCAGGCCTAAAAAGGAGCTGGACAACTCTGTTCATAAACAGAGACTCCAGGGGGTGCTGGGATGTATTCTCCAACATTGTTAATCCAGCAATCATGATTATTTGGGAACATGAAGGAAGTGGTGCCAAGAGGGGACCAGTTTGCAGGGGTCCCCAAGTCACCTGTCCCATCACTGCTGTTTGCTGCTGCTGGGGGTGGTCACCTGGCATTTTTTCAGGTTGTGGTAAAATGCTACAACACATGCAGAGTGTGCAACCTGCACAGCAGCTCCAGCACGTACCAATGGCATGTAGGCAATAGCATCCAATACACCACCAGCTTATTCATCTTCAGGTTTCTTCGTCTTACTTCTAGGAAGGCAAGTTTCTCCTCATGGACATGCCATTCCAACTTGTGCCAAGCAGCTTCTCCATGATATCCTCACAAAACAGCAAGCTGTTCCCTTACTCACACCCCACAGGCACCAGCACCACTTTGTCTGTGGCTCCTTCACAGAAAAAAGCAGCCTCCAGCAGCAGCCACCCATGTCCCACCTGTGTCTTGTCCACGTGACCTGTGGGTCTGGGATAGGGACATGGGAGGTGCCACAGAGGGACATGAGAACCCGATCAACTGCCAAAATGGTGATTTGGGAAAAGCCATAAAAGCAGGAGGGTTAGTCACAAAAATAAAGGAGATTATAAGCTAGACATGGGAAGTAAAATGGCAGCTAAGGGAGCAAGATTTGAGAGCGGGATCCAGGGGAACTGAGGCAGAGTGAGGTGATGTGGGCAGGCCCTGGAGGCTGCTCATGCCAAGGCCAGCACAAGAGCATTAAGAAGGGCCTTCCTTACCAAGGGCTTGGTTAGTATTTCCCACAGCACATCTCCCTTCACAGGCAGTGAGTCAGCTGCTGTGCTCAACAGCTGTGCTCCCTATGGTCCAGCTTTTACATCTGCTCTGTTCTCCCAGCTTTACAGTTAGCCATGAGGGCAAAAAATGCTCAAAAGGCCCTCACAAGGTGCCTGGGCTGGGAGTTGTAAAGAAAGGAAAAAACCCAGAAGTGTTACTAAATAGGAAGAAAGAGCTATGCATAAAAAGGGTTTATTTGCATTAAATTCCTGGTGATTTCCTACCTGAAGGCAAAAGAGAGACTGAGCAAGCACCACATGTGTCACGTGTGTGTGTGTGTGTGTACTAGTACTGTACACTACCAACAGCAGCTGAGGGGCTGATATGAAGCAGGAGAAGCATCTATGAAGCAAAGCTTAGGAGTACAGTGAAAATGGCTTATGTACATATCTTTTGAGGCTGTTGGCCCCAGGGGTGTGTGGATGTGGATCCCAGCCCAGCCAGAACCCCAGCAGTGCTCCACAGGGACACAGGTTGGGCCATCTGCTGCGGCTGAAACGTGCACAGAAACCTCAAAAAGGTACCAGGGTTGGAGGGAGAGGACAGGGATTTAAAAAAACAAAATCACCTTTGCATTTTGCCACATGGCAGGAAACTACGGCTGCAAAGACAGGTTTCAGAGAGCTTGGATTCTTGTTAACCCTTGGAACATCAATCAAAGCATTCACCTGAGATGAGTATTCCTGTTTTCTTGGGCAAAGGAAAGAGCTGAAGGTGGATTTTGAGCAGTCTGGTAAAACCTGTGCCCCTTGTTCCCCTGCCCTGCTGAGCTGTGAAGAAGAAATGGCGGGGACTGCATGCCCCCCAGCCGTCTTGGGAATTTCTCTGGAGCATTGGAGTGGGGCACAGAGCAGGAGGTGCTCACGCTGGGCAGCCCAGCCAGGCTGAAACATGAATCCCCTTTGCTCAGCATTTCATAGCTCGGGCAGCTGCAGGCACGCCCAGAAGCAAATTTTAGGAAATTTGAGAACTCAGGTGTTAGACAACTTCACATGCACAGTGTTGATGGTAGAGGAGCTGGTAGGAGCTTTAGGAATGTCTACTTCACTTTTACACAACATCTGGAGCCTTCAGGTGGGATGGGAAGGCCCAGTCCTGTGTTGGGACATGGGTCCTTGTGTGATGCACAAGGAACAGAGAGCCCCAAATACTGTGACTAAGGCAGGGACCTTATTTGTGGAGCAAAGTGCTTAAGTTTAGACCTGGAAACACTTGCCAGCAAGTGACTCAGACTCACGGGTGCCTGTGGCACAGCATTCACCCTCGGGACAAAAGAGATGTGAAATACTCTGATCAGGCTCCTGACGAAGCAAAGACATCCCTGTGCTGGAGACCAGGAGTCAGGAGCTACCTCCAGGTGCTTGTTGGCTGAATGGAAGAAGTGTTGTCTCCTCTCTCCAGTCAGCAGGTGACCTCCAGTGGTCCCTCCAGCCAGGCAGTCCAATCTCTACCCTGCCAGAGCTGCCAACACTGGGCCAAAGCAGCAGAAGTGACAAACTCTGTAGTTACACTGAAGACAAGCGGAATGAGGGGATATAAAGCTGCACACCAGGAGTCAGGGCTATGATCCCCATGAACAAAGCAGGAGGAATAGCGCCAGTAGTGTGAGGGGATAACTGGTTTTACTGGTGAAAATGCCCACAACTGTTCAAGGTTTCTGTTTGTAATATTAATGAAGAAGTGGTCTGCAGCAAAAAAAAGAGGTGCAATGGAAAATGGTGTATGGGCCACTGTCATCCACAAACACAGCACTGGTGTCTGAAATGCTGAGCCTAAAGAGCTCGGTCTCCCAAGATTTCACCATCAGGGAGGCAACCATGAAAAGTACTAAATAATAAAGTACTATTGAGGGTTGCCCAGTAACTGAGAGAGCAATAGTCTAATGCTTTTTCTGTGAGCTTGTGCTTGGGTAAATATTTAGGCTTTTAAAGCTTTAAATGACAGGAGACATTGCATAAGGACACTCGGTGCAAAGACCTGGACTATGTTTACTCACAGATGGTCTGTTATTTATAGGGTCCTGTAAAGACTTTTTGGTTCATACATCCTTTTGCAGATTGCAGACAGGGGTGGTCTTCGGGTTTGGGAATAAGCCAGTCTCTCCTAGGACTGCATTCACAAAGACCAGCTTCCAAAAAGCCCTGGTCAACCATAGCCTTTGGTCAAGAGAGGCGAGGCAACAATACCTCAAACAGGCCTGGATTGCCCTATTTCATTGCAGCCAGATGGCTTTGGTCTTGCTTTGGATTTTTTTTGTAAGGCACAAACTAGATTTTTACTGAAATCAGGCTGGTAAGGCTTCAAACGGGGAGGAAAAAAAAAAGGAAAAAAAATTCCCAAAGGAAATACTGCCTAGCAATGAGAAACTCCCAGAGGCCGAGGTAAGAGCACTTACTGTGAATAAGTGGGTATTAGTGCCTTCTGTTGACAGAGGCAGCACTAAGTGGGCATCCTATCTGGCCGCAGCAGCCTCTGATTGCCCAGCAAGCAGCAATCTAAAATAAATATTTCCATCTCCTAGGCAAGAAGATTGCCTCCTTGCCTCTCTCGCAGCGGCTGGGTCCCTGAGCAGGCAGCCTCTGTGCAGTGCAGCCTGCCCGGGGCTGCCTTGAAGCGCCGCACACCAACTGCAGCTCAGGCGCGGCTGAGGAGATGAGCCGAGCACCCCTCAGCGGCCTCTCTCGCGTCAGTGCTGCCAGTCGTCTTTAGCGCTGCGAGCGAGCACTGGGATAAAGTGGCCGGTTTTTGTCCCCAGGAGATTTAACAGGAGATGCGTTGTGGATAATGGTTACAAGAAATTTAGATGGGCAACAGATGGGTAGGAGAAAAGACAAGAGGGTGGACACCACAACTCCCATTCACTCACAGACACCACAGGGCTCCTCTGCATCCTTATAGGATGGTCACTGACCTCACCGGGCTTTGAATCAAACAGATTTGCAAGTCGTTGTGTGATCCTTCACTGAAAGCCGTGGTAAAATAACGAGATTAAATAGCAAGGCAATGCATTTCTGAGTGGTGAAAATCTTACAGTACTCTTTATTTATCTTAATCTAAAAATATAGAAGATGGGAACAAACAAACTACTGACAAGAAATACAACCCCAACTTAACTTTTGATTACTGGAAGAAAACTCAGTTTCATCATATGAATGTTCTGTTGTCCTGAAGTATGAACAGTTTCACTGGCTTTGTAAATACACTCAGCAAATGTGGCAATAATCGTGCTGTTGTAAGAGTAGGGCAACAACATTGCTGAATCCCTTTGAGCCATGTTGATGATTGTGAGCAGATGTGCTAAAATATACATTTTTTTCTCTGTGAAGGATGAGGGGGACCTTCCATCTTAGAATTTTGTATTTGAAGAGAGAAAAATTATCCAGATATCAAACAGCTTTCATTTTTCTACACAAAGGAGGAGGGAATTGCAAACCAAAGAGAGATTTATACATTCAATACTGTTAACTTAAATTAGCATCATTTTTTAAAGCCACATTTTTTCCCAAAGCCAGACATTGCTTCTGCAGCTTGTCCAGTTGCTTTTTCTACTCCATCTTGTGCCATCTTGGCAGCCTTGTCAATAGCTGCAAAAGAAGGAAAAAGATAAGCAGGAAGTTGGGAAAATGCAACGTTGTTAAATTTTTATGATGGAAGAGAGGTGTGAAGATGATTAGACTGCAAAAATGTAGAGATACATCTTTTAAAAAGATTTTGCTGCCTCCCCATCTAATGTCACCAAGTGCCCAAGCCCACCCTTCTCATCACATCCATGTGGCTGTAGAGGGTGTCAGCTCTAAGGAGATAATGCCAATGGATTTTGATTTTCATCAAGCATTTTACACCCTGAAATTGATAAGCTTCCTCTTGTTCTTAGAAAGTTATTAAATTGTTTAAAAAAAAAGGAAATTGAGCTTAGTTTTTAGTTTGACTTGTTCCCAATCATCAGCAACAAGATGCCAACATTTTCCTGACGGCACCTTTCCAGCTGTAGGATCAGCTTGGATCAACCCCAGCTGCTGCCTCAGTGGGTGTTGGGATCCATTATAGGGTCGGACCTGGATGGAGCCCTGCACTCAGAGCTGAGAGGGAGGTGGGAGCAAGATGTAACACAAGGCTACCTAATCCTCAAGAAAGAAGAGCAAAGTTTTGTTCATGTTGTTCCCACAAGTTTTCTAAAGAGGAAGCCAATGTCTGAATGCTGTGCATGACACTCAGTGTCCAGGGAGATTGAGCTACTGCCTGCCAGTACCTGTGGATGTACTAAGCAACAGATCCTGAAATCCTTTCCCATGAGATTTCTAAAAGCCCAAAAGTTGTCACTGAAACCAAGGCCTTTCAGGCTGAGAACACCTGTGGGGCAGTGGAGAATGAGCACTGCCCACTGCCACCTTGTGTTGAGCTGCTCCATTGCTTCTTGATTTGATCATTGCTCCTACCTTTCTGGCTTGCATCTGTAATCTGGTTGACTGAATCCTGAGTGGCCTGTCCCAGGCTGTTTGCTGTAATTAAAGTAAAAAAAAATAATAATTTCCAGCTCTTCCCCTTTATGGTTACAGGAATTCCCAATGTCAGTTCCCTTTTCTGCACGCCCACAGCAGGCTATGCCCCTGGTGAGTGACCAGGCTGGTACAGAGTAGGCTGAGGCTGTGCCCTTTGTCTGTGGGCACCCTGGGAACTGTGTGTTGCCAGAGCAGCTTGCTACGAGATTAGTGTTCACCTAGCACCTATGGTCAGCTGAGCAAACTAATGACAGATAAGCAGGAGATAAAGAAGCAAAGATTAGTGGTGAGTTGGAATGATGACATTTAGCTGCAAGCTGCTTATTTTACACTACACTTGCTTTTATTGATTTCTAGCTTACTGTGCTTGGGGAAGGTTGGCCATGTAGCATGCATTTTCTCTGTGGGCCATTTGGAAGTAGGGCCTCTTCCAAAATGGAAGCAAATGCATTAAACAAGAGCAAGACAGGAGAAGAGAGATTTTATAAACAAGATATAAATAGAAGAAGAAGAGAAGAAGCTAGAAACATAACAGATCAACTCCAGAATACAAAGCATTAAAAAATTGAGATGCAATTGTAAGATATCTGATAGTTTATGAAAGAGTGAGGTGCCGTTTCAATGGCATGAATACATTCATACCATAGGAAATGGCAAAGACTATTTTATTTTTCAGAAAGGAATACTATCATGTTTGTGGATCTACTGCACACTTGTCCCCAGATATATGGAAACTTGCTGTAACTTTGAAGAAACTAGTAAGGTTTCTCACATATTTTAGCTATACAACACAGTGTTTGCAGGATGAGAGTCCAGGAGCATACCTGATAAAATTACACACTGCTAGGAATAAGCTGCACACAAATACTGTAGGAAATACACTATAAAATGCTAGAGTAAGCTATACACATTTTTCAATTTTTCATTTAAAGGACAGGCTATTATGCTTTGCATTGAAAAGTTGATTTCCAATGCACATTGCTAATGCTAAAACTTGGTCCTACGACATGGGCATAACTGTTACAGAAATGTTCATATGGGGTCTTTTAAACCCTGCACAGCCTGGTGATTACTGCTGAAGAATACAGTAAAAACATACCTGTACTACATATTACTAACTGTGCATTGCAATCAATGTAGTTATTACCAGAAGGCACTGACAAGCCAAATGGAAAACATTAATCAAAAGTTAACTGCAACTTATTAAAAGGAGAGCAGGTTAAAAACCACTACAGAGCATGAGAAAAGAGCACCCTGCGTAATGCGAAAGCTAAGTACAGAAGGTTATTATTACCAAAAGCTGCTTCACTACCCTAAAAACATTAAGTTTAACGTTTTGAGGAGTGATAGATGTTGGACAATGCTCAGCAGCCACAGAGGGAGCAGTGGGTGGGCAGGTGGAGGCAGGTGCCCACAGCAGTTGGAGAGCCATGGCCAGCCTGGGGTCTTCCCTAGATGATGGCCAAGACTTGCTTCCTGAGAAGGGAAGGAAAAAGAGGAAGCTGTGTCCTGCTAGAATCGATGCAGCTAATAGTGGCACTTCAGATTGTGGGTTTTCTGAGAGAAAGTAGCAACTAAACCCCCATCCAAATATACAACAACATTTTATCTTTCTTACCAGCATCTTTAGCTGCAGATTCAGCCTGTTCCTTCAGTCCCTGAAAGCTTCTTCCCGACATTGTGGCTTTTGACACCTGTTAAAAGTCCTCTGCTTTGATAAAACTAAGCACACTATGTGATAGTGTCCTGACTTGTCCTGGTTTTTATACATCTGCCACAAGACGTGCTGATTCTTTTGGGGGTGATTGGTACAATGGGTGGAGTTTGAATGCGAGGAATGAGAGCTGAAAATAGAGAAAAGTTGTTTATTTACCCTCCCTGATGAGAGGGTGTGCCCAGATAGAGACTTCTGCTTCATAGCACTGTCTTTGTTTGTTAATTTGTGGTTGTTTGGTTTTTTTTTTTAATCAAAACTGAAAAAAACCTGTTCCACCATCACAAGACAGAGAAAAGCCACTGAACTGAGCTTTATAAAGAATGCTGGAATACTACTGAAGTGGTAGTGCCTGGGCATGACCAACTTTTGTCCCTGCCGGGCTGATTTCCTTCTCTTTCCTTCCTGAGAAGAACCTCACCAGAGACCAGCCCAAACTTGTTGTAGTTTCTAGCAGTTTTAATCATAATCCCCTTTTCTTGTCAGGTGGGATACTCTTAGACGGTGAGGGTTGTCACTTACGTGTACTTTTATAAGGAAATGCTAATCTGGTCATCTTTCCAGTTGGTTGCTCAAGGTGGATTGCAAATCCCATCATCACTGAAGGCCTTGCCTGGGTGAGGCAGGTAACCAGTGCCAGCACTAGCAGTTCTCAGGGGAAGGAAAAAAAAAGAAGCCAAATTAGCAAACCCACCTTTTCCTAATATGGCTTTGTGGTACTGACTTTGTTAGTACAGAAATTATGCTTAAAATCACTTCCTTTCCTAGCATCACCACATGAATAAAAGTTTCTGGCTTTAACCTCTGGCATTTCCCAGGTTTCCACTAGCCTTTGGAATTAATATTTCCTGCCATCAATCCCCAGTACAAAGGTGCTTTGTACAAGTGAACTATTGGCAGAGTTGGGAGCCAAATGGCTCCCTGGTTTTGAAGGGTTTGGGTTCCTCGTTGCCATTTTCCGGCGTACAAAGTGTCTCTGTTCAGACGGCCACATATTTGTCTTTCTGAGTAAAGATTTGTGTTGGGAAATAGGCATGAGAACAAGACGCCATGGATAAACTAGTGTGGGCACTGACAGTTCTCATAAGTTTAGTACTTCATTAGTACCCAAGTGAGGAAGAGCGGCAGAAAACAAGGTTCCCTGCATTCCTCTGCCGCTCCTGTTCCGCCTGTCATTTCAGAGAGCTCCTCTCAACTTTTGCACCACTCCTTTGTTATTTCAAACAGCAATCCTCTTTCCCCCTCGATGGGTCAATTAGAATTCTAATTACATATGCACATCAGCTATCTTTTTCAATTCCTTGCTGATTTCTTTTTTGGAATGATTTTCCTGGATTTTCAAAAACTCAGATAAAAGACACCCAGCACTGTGGGGCTCTGGCATTTTTTTAACAAAGCCACTAACATGGACCTACTTACCTTTCTTGCCCAAAGCTGAGAAGGCAGCCACAGCACAGCCCACACCAAATGGGAGGATTTCAGCTGTTCTCAGCTCCTCTGTCAGGTCACTGCTGCCTTGAGTTACTCTGTGTGGAGTGTTAGTGAAAGAAGGAAGAGGCTCTCTGGTATCCATCAGGCAGCTTGTCACAGCTCAAGAGAGGACATGCCCAGGCTCCAGCAGCAAATACCTTCCAGCTGCCCTCCCAGCTCTTTTCTAAACTGCTGGATTTTCAGTGCAAGGGCCCCGCAGGTGCTGGCTGGGGTGGACTGCCTGAAAGGGACAACAGGAGTTTGGGAGAACATTTACAGCTGGTGCATGTTTACATCAAGTGTTAAACGTGCACCACGTTATAGCAATATTTTAAAGACTCCTAAGGAGTTCAGGTAAATATTGCTCTCCAATTCTCCTTTGACACCTACCTAGATTTCCCCAGCTCCAACAACTATTCTTCCAAGTGTAAATCTCAGCGTTTCAGACTCCGTATGGATGTTTGATCTGTGCTGCTGCCTGCTTTACGTCCTGCTCAAAACATTAGGAAGCACAAATTTCTGAGTAAAACCTACACTGCTGACAGCATAGTAGAATGAACTCCTTATCTAAGGTAATGTTAGCATTAATATTATCCTGATTCCAAACACTAAAAAGGGAAAAGAAAGCAAATTACCCTTGCCTGGTAATGACATGGTGTGATCATTATAATGCAGCCCAGAGCAGAGGGAAGAGGGACCTTTGGTACAGTAAGTACTTATTTCCATATGATGGGACAAATAGTCTGTGCATCAGGTGGCTTGCAGAGTTACAAAACCACAATAGAAAATTAATGGAATATATTGCACCATATTTATTCACTCTGTGAGTTAGCATTACTTGCCTAAAAATAATGATAAACCCTTTGAACTGATGTTAGATATAGATTAGAATGCTCAGATACAAACAGGGTCATTGGGCACTGGAAATAGCGGGTCACTTCAAACATGCAGTTCGAGTATCTCTGAGTTGAATCTAAGGCACCACAGGAAAATCAGAAATTGTTCTGGTTTCCTTTCACACATCTTCTGTGGCATCTTTGAGCATCACCCTCTCATACATCAGTAACATGAACCCTTCTCTTTTACTGCCTGATGAAGGTGAGAAGTAATTGATCAGAGCTAGAGCTTATGTTTTACACATGAAAATAGGCAAATGAGGTTAATTAATGAGAAGTGTTGACATTTATTTGGGTTCTCTTAAATTTTAATTTTAGCAGGGTTGGGATTTACAGACAGGTATGGTTTCCATCAGCAAGGCAAATGCAACCATGTGTCAGGGCTGAAAGTTTTACACAGATCACTCCAGAAGTTAACACAGTGTGCCATGTTCAGCACCCGCAGCTGTGAAAAGAGACTGACATTAGTGTGGAAGGGATGTGGTGTTTATGTCAATGAAACAGAACTGTTTTGAGAAATAGAATGGTTTGCTCATAGAAAGATATAATTATTGTAAGTCATATGTTAGTCAATTAAAAGATCAAACTAAAGTTGCTCTAATTAAGCTAAATTTGCCTTTCAGTGCAGATACTGATATACAGTTCTGGGAGAAAAGTGGTCTAATTTATTCTTCCTTTAAACATCCTCCAGGAACCATTAGTCAGCTCTGCTTCAAAACATGAGATCAATGTAAGGGCAGTGCACAGGGAGTTCTTTACCTTCTGGTTTCTCAATCTTGAGGCAGCATCCAGGTGAAGTGTCATGTTTCTACCTTCTTCTGGAGCACCTGAAACCATGCTTAAATACAGGGACTGTTGTGGAGTCTCATGATACCCTGCAGCTTCAGGACTAGGAAAGACAAAAAAAATTGTCTGGTCTTTAACTTAGAAGTGGAAAGGCAAGAAAGGCTTGACTACCACCATAAGATCTGGCATGGGACTGGGGAATTAAATAACTGGTCCTATCCCAGGACTGGCTGGCTAGGAAAGCTGAGGATGCAAGCTGGGATGTAAAGTCTACAGGAGAGCTGTGCATATTTCCCTAGGCACGCTGAGAGGAAGGAGCCCTGTGGCTCTGCCCTTCTGGCACACAGCTGTGCTGCCCACCACACCTGGGCCCAGGGGGAGAGGAAAAGTGGAGAAGCAGAGCTGCCAAGCTTGCCTGGCTTCCATGCTGGGATCCACACGAAAAAAGCAGTGCCAAAGACTGACAGAGAAACTTTGCACTGCTGCAAACTCATCTGGGCAGGGGTTTGTGTGATATTCAGAAAGCTCAGTTTTAATCGGAGCTTTTTCTGATGTGCTATTAACAGTATGGAGTATCTTCCTATGACTGGGTAGGGTTTCAATGCTTTTATGAAACAGTGAAGCTGTGTTTCAATATAGAAAAAAAGGGCCAAGGAGGTGAGAACCTGTGATTTTTATAGAGGACAGTATTAAAAAACCAGCCCTTCAATTTTTTAATCAGGTCCTCTTCGAGTTCAGTTTTAGGACACGCATTATGCAGACATGAAAACAGGACTTTCGGATAAAGTGGAGTTTTAAGTGTACTATTACCTGATTTGCATTTAAGTTAGTGGAACGCTGTTTGGGATATTCTGTAGAGAGCCACTGCTTCCTCTTCTGCATCCCAGACAGACACCTTCGAGAACTCAGGCCCTGCAACGCCCTTCAGCCCTCGTCTAGGACGTAACTGGGGGGAGCTCTCAAAGGCTATGAACTCTATCAGAACAAATCACTTAATAAAGCTTAACTGCAGTTTTACATGGTAAAGTAAGTTTTGCTGTTACAAGGGGAAAAAAAGTGGTTTTCAGCACTTTGTTGGTCACTCGTATGGTGAAGCTGATGCAACGCTTGGCAGCGACTGTTCCTGGCTCGTTGGATCACCACAGAGGTCGGAGTGTGAGCACCCAGAGTCATGTCACTGGGGACAGACTGTGGCCCCACTGTGCCTGGCACCAAGGACTGTCTGGGCACAGTGGGATTAAGTCAACAGTTTGTGTGAGAGCGGTGTCACATGTACAAAGTCCACTTAAATAATTCACAGGGTGAGATGAGTAAGAGAAACTCTTGATTGCCTAGATCATGATCTGTCAGCAAAAAATTATTTTGCTAGTATCTGCCTCCCTCAGCTTTTATCTGGGGCAAGGGGATTCCCAGCACTTCCTCAGTGAAAGCACCTTCTCCTGTGGGATGTTTTCTGATGCATCTCCTCCATTCTTTCACCTTTCACTTTCTTTCCATCACCTCTCATTACATTTGCTGGAATACTCATTAAAAGCACAGACTTCTTTTCCATGTAGCCAACCAAACAGACATACAGCAAAGTTTAGTTGAATAATTAATACATAATCTTTTGTCTCTTTTATCACAGACCCTTCTGCCTCAGAATAAACAAGTGTTCACCTTTGTTTCACCTCTGACAGGCTCAGTCTGGTACATCTGCTCCCCCTGGCTGGGTGACAGCTGGTCTGGGGAAGGGAAGGAAATAGAGGCTCACTGAGCCATTGCATGGGCACAGCACTACTCTGTTCCCACTCACTTTTGCAGGGTACTCGTGGGAGGAGACTGCATGTCCTTGTCTCTGTCTTCAAGACTTGTGATTGCCTGTGCAAGGTGCATAAACACTCCTCTTTGCTCTGACTGCAAAAGGACTAGACCAGGCCTGGGAAGGGGCTGCTGCAGGGAAGTGCCTGTCCAGCCCAGGCACAGGGCAGTGCTCACACACTCCCAAGCAGCTATGGAGCTCAGTAGGGCAGAGCAGTGTCCGAGCCCTCTAAGCTCAGCAATTATTGGTCTCTCCTGGTTTAAGCCCTTGGAACCAGAGGTGGAGCCTGCTTGAGAGATGGGCATTTGGGGAGCAGCTTACTCCTCCTTTGAGCTACAGCCCAGCCCAGCTGCTACCCACTCCTGCTCCCCACACATGCTGTAGCTGGTGAAGGCACTCACCTCCTTTTTCCCCCTGGTTGGTAAAACACTTTTTTTTTGTACCCCATAAAGCAAAGCTTTGGAGCAAAGGGCTTTTCCTTTTTCTATCTCTCTCCAGCGAGCACTAACAATAGACTCCAGCCTCCTGCTGTTCGGCATGAATATCTCTTTAAGCCCTCTTACCTTGGCCTCAGTTTTGGTTATTCTGTTTAGTTGGCAGATGTTTTGCAGGACATCAGAAAAGAGCATACACATATCAGATGTAGTTTCCTTTGAGGGGTCTTGTTACCTCTGCTAGGGCTCTTCTGTTCGCTTTCAGTGTTGAGATCAAACACCACCCCGGATGGAAATCCTGTGTTCTCTGCAATGCAATGCCTTACATGTATTAATGCATGAGAGAGGCTGCTAGCACACTTGCCAGATCCTTCCATACTCCAGCAAGTCTCTCCTGTAATATCTTCCACAGTCATCATCATTATGCAGCTTAATGAGGAGTAATGATCTGATTTTGAAGCAGTTTAAATCTCTACAGTTACACTGTCTTCTCCTGGATTCGTGGGTGTTCTATCTGTAGGTAAATAAAAGAACCCACTTTTAGACCCATACCTACTGATGTGCTTTAAACTCATCCTCATGATTTACAGCAATGAGCTTTGTAGCAACATTTTCCTGTTCTCTACATCTTTAACGTGGAAAGTCTCTGCTGCTCTCACTCCGTAGCTTAACCTGCAAACTGCTGTAACAGATACCAGCCCTGTGTTTGTGGTGCACCAGTAAATTTTCCTTTGGTAGCTGCTCTCACACTGATGCATTTCACAGCCTCCCTGCCCCTGCCAGCAGTAATGCAGTTCTGATCTCACAGGTCAGCTGGTACCCATCACCTTCCAGCAGCTTGTTGCACCCAGATGTCAGCATAGAGTTTTAAAGCTCTGTAGTAAGCAGAATAAATTGACTTCAGAAATACAATTTTTCACAATTCTCCACCTTTTTAAGGCCCTTATAGTTTTGAGATCCTTGTGTTTTGATACTGCACTTTTACAGGAAGAGTGCATCTGTTTGGAAGCATCCACATCTAAAACGTGCAAATAAAACTGACAAAACAAAAAAGGTGTTCAAACACTTTTTTATTAGTTAAAAAAAAATATTTCCACGATACCTAGAGATCCCAAGTGCCAGTGCAGATGGATGTGAGACACAGACCAGTGAGTCCAACCAAAAGATGCAAAGCAAGTGGGTCGGAAAGCCAGGAGGGAGGTGGGGAAGGACAGACCCCCCGGTACACACCTGCACTTTACTTACAATCAGAGGAGTCTGGCTTACATATATTGTACAGCTCTTTCTGAGGCAAGTGAAAGACTACAGAGCTGAATGTAGTTAGTCTACGGACAGTGGGATTTTCCTGTTGTAGTCAGCTAATATTTCCATGTATGCTCTTGGAATGGTCTCTTTTGACCCAGGATTCCCTAACTTGATGGATCGCCTTCAATTTCACCCTGTGAGAGGAGAGAGACGAGAAAACAGTTAAATATTTCCAGTGGAAAACATATATAAATAAAATTAAGAGAAAAATCAATGCTAATAGTCACCACACAAAAAAAATCATAAACAGCTGCAAAACAATGAGGACCATAAGTGGTGCAGAAAATAACTGAAATACCCATTCCTTCTGGAAAACAGACACACTCCCACTGACCTCCAGGGAAAATGAGGGTGTGAGTTCACAGATGGTGGAAGTTGAGCTAATGTGGGGCCGGGCTGCCACCAGCAGGAGTGTCCTGCTTTCTGCTGCTGGGTCTGCTCCTGCAGCCTGACATGAGCCCTGGTGCAGCCATGGAGTCAGTCACATTAGTGGGGCTCATTTTGGGGACTGGCAGCAAGCAGGGGTGATGGCTAGCAGAGAGTGGTAGGTGCAAGCTGAGACCATGAAAACAGTCTGAGCTTTGGAAAAGCTGAAAAATGTGGGGTTTGGGTGCATGCAGTACCTGTGGAGTGGGCAGACAAAGGCCTTAGGACTAAAACCATAAAGGAAATACTGTGTGAGAAGCATTTGCCCCTTTAAAGCATCTTTGTTGGACAATGTTATTCTTGTTCAAGAGCTGAAAGTGGCCCAAAGACTGACATTTGACCCAGGGCTTCAAAAGGACATTGCAGGTAGAACAGATCAAAAATTAAAAGAGCTAATTTAAATGTAGAAAAATCTATAGAAAAATCTAACTTTTTATCTAAAGCTCTTCTTAAGCATGGCTGCAACCAGGAAAAAGCTGTTTCATGTGATGACAACACTAAAAGAAAGCATTAACTATTATATGTGCACTGTGATAAACTGAGAAAATGATTTGGGCTAATTAAGAGAAAACAGTGTAAGGTCAATATGATCTGGAGAGAGAAAAGAAAAAACAAATCGTAAAACTTAATTGGGCCCCTATAAAGAGATAAAACAAGTTACCTCCCTTTTACCTTGTGTAGGATTTATAGTGAGAGAATTTTGTTTAGTTAGCTAGATAATAGCACCTTTCTTAAAATTTATAGGTAACAAGCAAACATCTGCTGAATGTCTGATTTAACAATATATTATGCTTATAGATAACATTCTTGTTAAGAAATAATGTTTATACTCATGTACCTAACAATGTGTAATGTTTATACTTACGTATAATGAATATTCATGTAGTAGCTGGAAATAAATGTAGAACAACTGTCTTTGGGTGTGACAGGCGTTGGGAGTTGTTGAACCCCTTCCCTGATCACTCAGCGCTGAATTTGCTTTTATCATATAATAAATTCTGATTGGAAATTGCCCGACTGGGTTTTTATTTCTCACAGCACCCACAAAATCAACCCACACCAGACAGCAGTTTACACTCAGTCCAGTCTGTCACTAACAGAAAATAGTTGGTCCCAAAAGAAAGGAATTGGCAAAAGCGAGAACTGATGCACTCAGGTTTTTGTCAAATAACTCAGGAAAGTGGGAATACTGAGGAAACCTCACATGGCAGATCTACAACCACAGGGTGCAAAGGGGAATTCTCCCGGGGAGGGGGGGAAGCAACAACCCAGAAAGAGCCCGTGTGTGGCCCCCAGAACGCGAGGGCCGTGGCAGGCAGGGCCCTGGCACCCCCTTACCTCTGCACCGCCTGTGCCTGGCGCCGGGGCCCCCTCTCCGGCCACCCGGGGCTGCTCCGGCGGCTGCGGCGCTGCCAGGTCCTCCTGCCAAGTCACAAGCAAGACGTTTGTCCTTGCTGCCACATGCAGAGTCATTGCCCTAATGTCAGACAGACCATTCGAGCAGACTGTGCGACAGTGATTGAGCATTACACACCCAAACAAAACACCAGCTTTAATATGCTTGAAATCCACTTTTGTTGTGCACCTCGTTGGAGCAGATATCTGGGAAAAAGCAATTCATTTTCCTACCACCTGGTTTAGGGGCTTCTTCATACAGAAAATCAGTTCTTTTTCTGTTACTGAGACTCTTTCAGCGTGAAGAAATTTGGGAGGAACAAATAAATTTACCTACAGTAAGACTACACCAAGCCTTTCCCCACATTATCTTACTTACCCTAAGCACTTATTGCATAGACTAAAACTAATTTACGATACAGCAGTACTGTGGTGGTGTTAATGTCATGCTTCAGATAAAGTGTCATTATCAAAGGTTTTGTGTTTGAGTTCAAGTATTTACATAAGCATTTTTGGCTCTTTTAGCTACTTGCCTTTTGCATCTTTCAGCTTCCTTTCTAGCCCAAAAGGAAGAGAAAAGGTTTTATTACCAGGCAGTTACTTTAGGTACAATTTGACCAGAGAAGACAAAACCCTGACCGTACTGGACAGAAAGAACAAATGCCCCTGTGTGGAATCAGTCAGTGAGAGCAGGAGGAAGCAGAAGTAGCAGGACTTCTATAGCCCAGCCCCAAATAACCAGGCAACTCAAAATTACTAAGCTTCTCTGTTCCCTTTGAGCACACATGCCCAGCAGTTTCCCTGAATTACTCCTTTCCCAGGTGAAGTCAGGGCTAACACAGAGGGAACCAGAGACACATGTATTACGTAAAGGGAAAGTCAATTTTGCATGGTGGACAGTTATCATTTGAATTTTAACATTTTGAAACACAGGGCCACCACTTTCCCTGGTGCTGCTGTTGATGCAGTATAGATCAAATGTCCCTGCCAAGCCCCCTGTAAACAGAACTTCATGCTCCCATGTGTTTGGGGAACTCCACTCTTAATTTTGACATGTGTCCTCATTTTCCTGTTCAGTCATAAGTGTTCAGTAGGAGAGCACTCCTGCTGTTCTTGGGACTGAATTATGGAAGAAGAGTGCCTACAAAATAAAAAGGGAAAAATACACAGAGTTATATAGATATAAGGTAGAGTCCATGAAAATTTAAGCTGGAAATTGGACTTCAGGTCCATTTGTGGCAGGAAGGGGAGCCAGGAGATGGAAGCACTGCAACCTGCTTGTCCTACCTATAGGCTTCCTGTCCTCCATGTAAGCTACCATGGCATCAATCCACTAAAACCAGAAAACAGCCAAAATATGAGCTGCAGCCCAGTACTGATGTCTATCACAGCTGCAGGCATTGCCTTCGTCTCCCTGCTGAGACTAGAGTTGATTAGTTTTTTTATGGAGAGCACCACACACTGGGGTGTCTCCAGATGAGAAGCACAGAGTGACCACCTTTTCCTAAGGAACACACCCTTAATTTGCACTGCATTGTTGGCCTGAGCTGTTTTAAGTAAGCCCAGGTAACTTAATGACATCAAATTGTGCACATCATGGAAGACAGTTTCTCCCAGCACAGCAGGGACCATGGTTGTTGTGGAGAGGCCACTGCTCTGATGGAGCCACTCAGCCACAGCCTTTCAGAAATGCAACTCCCCTGCAGTCAGCAAACAGCTCACTACTCTGAATTTATGGAGGCTCATCCAGCCTCAGGATCCAGCCTGTGGCTTGAAAAGATTTCATATAAAAAGGACTACGCCTTATAACTCAACAGCACACGTTAGGCCAAAGCGGGTAAAAATAGCCTCAAATTGTATTTTCAAGCTTTACAAGCAGGTTTTTTGGCTGTTAGGTGGAAAGGAAAGAAATCTGCAACGCAAGCTGCTCACAGTAGCTGCAACAGCAGGTGTCTCGTAGGTGTTTTACAGGTGGAGTTACCAGCTGCTGTGTGAAATCGTGAAGGTCAATCAAAGGCAACTGCCGAAGGTGCTGAGCTGCGCTGGGAACACTGGAGGACAGCTCACAGAACACAAGGACAAGTGAGATGCACTCTGTCTTTCTACAGGGTACAACCACCTCCTGCTCCTGTGGGCATGGAGCTCAGCTGTGGTAGATGTGGAAAGAGTCATGGAAAAGGGATACCTTCCTCAGGACCACCCTCAGGACACTGCATCCAAGAGCAACGAATGGGCTTAAGAATCCCTGTTCAGCTATTGTGCTGCTTGTTATATCCCTTAAATTGTGCTCTCCTTGCCAAGACTCTGCTCCAGAAGAATAAAAATCAACCATCTGTTTTTAGAAAGGGAAGCAACCATGTTTCTGGATAGTATTTCTAAACTTTGGTGGAGGAACCAGCACAATTGCAGGATGAAGAGGTGTCAGGCTGTGTTAGGGATGTCGCCTCACAGCCTTTTTCTCACGCGCTTCCCACCATGCCCAGAATAGTGATCCTGAGACGAGGAAGGGCTGCATTCTTCAGCTGGGTGTTAGCTGGCTGAGGATTGCAGTAATTGCTCAGGAAAACAGAGGAGGACCACGTGATGGAAGAGTCTTCACTTTGGATGAAGAGCCAGAGATCCCCGGGTATGAGCTCCAGCTATAACACTGACCCACAGCACAATGCTGGGCAAGAAAGCAAAGGTGAAAATCCAGCTTCTCTGGGGAACAGCAAGAGTTTTGCCATTCCTTTCACTGTTCATCTGCTCATTAAAAGGGACAAGATTTTCTAAGGGAGGGGCATGTTGAAACCATGAAGCAATTAGTAATGGTCCTCCTGCTCTTGAAGTGAAACCAGATTTTGTCCCCTCAGAAGTCATGGGTTGCCTTAGAATAACTATTTTAAATGAAAAAAAAATCAGTTTGCTATGGGCTGTTTTCTTCTATTTTTGGGGGAGAAATTGAATCTTTTTTGCTAGTGAAGAGAGAAGAATTAAGGACTTTAACATAATTGTTACGTGAAACACAAGACCTTAGAATTTCTTAAAGGAATATCATACAAGTTTTTAAATATTTTATGAATAAAAAAATACATTCCCATATAAAATAAATACACTATAGAAGATTTATATATATAAAAAACAATATTTCAATAAGGTATGAAACATAGGTACATATTCAGCTATCACAAATGAAAAACTCGACAAATTAGGATCTGCCATTTATAAAGATATTTCTGTGTAATGTTGAGATCTTAAATAGACTACACTATAGGCACTTGGGTTCAGATACTCTAATATTTTTTTAAACTGATTTGAAACCCCAGAAATATTGAAAAATAATTAATTATAATTTGATTTCTCAGATTTCTTTCCCCCCCCAGGTTCTACAAAATTCCCTTTTCCAGCTTAGCAACTGAGTTGTATGTTCTGAGTCCATATACAAAATGGAATTTATATTTTTATCTATATTATGTTATAAGCCCGTGGGGCTTTTTTGCTTTTCCCAAAAATTCAGACAAAACCAACCTTTTTAGTATTATCTTCCTTATATAACAGAGAAAGCAATCCAATATTGGATGCTGGCATATGACTCACTAGAATCTCAAAAAATTCAGTGGTGAGCAAGAGTTCATTATTATTGTTATTATTATTATTAGGCTGTAAAGCCAGAGAGGTTCAGTGGCAGTCTCATCTGCTACAAATTTAACAACCCCCAATGGGACATCAATTGCATAAGGCAGAGAGGTTCAGCCTCCTGTAGTGCTCTTGACCTTGGGCATTGGAGCAAACACAACAGTACTTGGCAGTATCCCCACTCCACTCCCTCGTAAATCCTCAGGCAACCTGACAGGTCCTATGGACAGGCTGTGCTGTATAGGTTTCAGGCTGAACGTGCTTGGAGTGATGCTGACAGCTCTAAGAGGTCAACTCGTGCCTAAAGTGAGGGGACCTACCAACAGGACAGACAGATGGGCACATAGGAGCCCTGTCCTACCCTGCAAATCCAGATGGAATCTTGCAGTGGCTTTGTTTTCATCCAGCTCACAGCCAGACTCTCACGCTTTCCTGGGACTGCTTATAGAAATAATACATATTTAACAATGTAACCTACAGGATTGTTGTGGTGAAGCAAACACATGGTCTTGCAGACTTTAAGGCTTCACCAGTGCTACTAACTCAGCTATTTTTCATGAGAAAATGTATGCCTGGATGCACTAATGAGACTGAGAACGAAGCACAAAATAAGTGCCTGTAGGCAGAATACCCTGTTCCACACTGCTTTTGCAGTCTCCCTTGCTCCATCAGAGGTGGACGGATACGACGGATACTACTGGGATGCATCACTGCATCAGCCAAGTACAGAGAAGCTTGAATGCCAAGGGGAGGAGTTGCAACTATTTATTCTACTTAATTGTAAGGTAGTTTAGCTGCTGATTTCCCTGCTCCTCTTGCTCAGCAGCTGTGCCCTCCTTGGCCTCTCAAATGCCCTTGGTTGCTCTCTCCTAGTGGCGCTTGCCCTGCCCAGACTAACTTGAACGGGGAGGTCACTCAGTTTCTGCTTCCAATTCCTTCGGTGCGACTGCCTTGGCCTCGGTGGTGTTGCAGGGTGTGAGTGAGCAGAATCAAGACCACGAACGTTCACCTCCAGAGTGTGCAGCTGTTATGAAAGCGATGAGCCCCGGCCTGGGTGCGGCTCATGCACAGGAGATCAGGCGCACAGGGAAACGCTGCGATCCAGCGAACGCACCCAGCGGATGCACATAACTGACAACTGCTCCAATAATTAATGGAGCGAAACAAAAAAAGGATCAAACCCAATTCAAAGTGACAGAGTCATGAGCTGACAGCTAAATCATAAAAACTGACAGGACAAATAGATCTAAGGGGAAGATCTAGGTGGAGGGTGTAGGGAAGCATCATACTGGGGAAATTGTTCCATTCCCTGAAGGACATTTTGTGAGCGTGTGTATTTACGTGCCCTCGTTCCCAGCCACGTGGTGTCTGCATTGCAGCAAGCTCTGTGCTGCGTCATGCAGACGAAGAATTAATCCTCTCCTAAGACAGGGATATGTAGTGGGTGGTTATCTCACTGGAATCTCTTAATGTCCACCCCAGGGATGGGGATGGGTGCAGAGCCACAGAGAGAACACATAAGTGATGGGTTTCATTCCTTTGTGGATCAGGAAAATTGTAGCGAGTTTATAATCTCTTAACTTACATATTTTTTAGTTAATACTTAAAAACTCCCCCAAATCAGTCAATACTTTCCTGTACTCAGTGAGCAGTGACCAGGCCAGTGCCAAAGCCCTGTCAGGCAATGCCAACACTACGCAAGGTTGTTCTCATCTGGTACTTGGCACCCCTCCATAGGCATAGAGTTACTCCAGCCTCATTTCCTTATGAATGGCTCTGAGTGCTCCCACCAAGGACAGCAAGGAGCAGCAGGTTGCCAACTGCCCCATGGGTGTGCACATTTCAGTGCCTGCCATGATCCAACAGCAGGCTGAATTCTTTCCCATGACCCAAGTTACCATGTGATACACCCACAGAACTGAACCAACCCATGGCTGCTGTCATGAGCAAAACTTAACTCGGAATCCTCAGAGTTCCCCTCTCCTGCCGCCCATGCCAGCTGTCAAATGCACGGATTAAATGTCAACAAGCTCTCCATAATTGATATTAATAGTGGGAAAGCTCAGCTGGAGACATGTCTCCTAGGCCACTTGCCTCCCCCAGACCCGAGTCACCCTCCTGCACTGCTCAGTGCCAGGCATTCACACAGATCCCTGGTGCTTTGAACAACACTGGAGACAGCTGAAAACCGAAATAAGGCATTAGCAACTGCTCTGTGCAATTAGAAAAGAGGAGGACAGGACAGAACACAAAGAAGTCTCAGCACTGGGTATAACAGCTCCCTCAAACTTCAGGGGCTGAAAGGCTTGTGTATGACTCCAGGATTGCAAGATGATAACAGTATGTATTCACTGCTTAAATATCTAAAAGCTTTAACTTATCACTCTTAGTGTATCTTCAGTGGGTCTCCCATAGGCATTATAGTGCCTGGTGCTGCTCTTGGCAGACTCTGGATGTATTTCCATTAGCAAACTGTGCAGCACAAGAGGAGCAGATCTGGAGAAAAAGCAGCCGGTGCCCAAGAGCCCAGCACAACTCCTTATATTCCTTTCAGGGCCCTCCCTCAGGAGCAGCTTTGGCTCCAAGGCAATTACCCATCAGCAGCTGGGAGGTGCTCGGTCTGCTCACAGAGCTCAATCTTCTGCGTCTAGCTCTATGATAAAGTATGGTGAGTGAGCATGAATAAAAGATTTGCACTCCTAAGCTGAGCTAAACCAGTAGAATAGATGACCCCTCTTTCAAAGAAACAACCATTTTTTCCTGAATTCCTTTCTCCTGTGACTTTGTCCTGTTTTTCTCATCCTGTTTTTATTCTGCTGCCCACCTCTGCTGTTTGACATGACACCACGATGCTAAGTCCAAAGCAGTCTCCTGGTTCCATTTAGTCTGCCCTTTGGCATGTGACACATCTTAACTTTTTATTTCTTGAATGATCTGCATTTTAACTCTAAGCAGTCAGATCAGCACTCCAATCAATGGAAGATGCCAAAATGATAGTTCAGATGCTTAATGCTTTAACCCTCCAAAACCTCACAGCTCTGTATATTGCCTGCAGTCTGCATAAGCCAGAACCTCTACTAGGGTGAAGGAATCACTGATTTTCTGAGGGACTACGTTCACAAAGATGGAAACAGATAACGTTGACTGATTTGAACTCTGAAATCAGCTGTAAACTGTAGTTGTCAGTCTTTGAGGTGGGGCTCTCACTTCAGAGGAAAGGGGAACAAGATTGCTGCTGCTCAGTCCTTGCTAGAGGGAAGACAGTCCAATACCTGCAGGATGGATTCCTACTGTCAGCAAATTCCTCACTCTTTTGGGTCAATCACCCTGCACCAGGTCAGCTGAAAGGTTGAAGGGGGTATTCTGGCCCCATGGAATTAGGAATCACTGTTTGCTCCTACAGCCCAAACGCTACGGGAATAGAGATTAATTTTATCCCAAGGGCTTAGCAGAACTCCTGTATCTGCCCTTTTCACATGCTTGCAGGAGGACATTTTGCGTCACTCGTAGCTGCTGTTCCCCTCTTTTGTTAGGCTATTCTCCCAGGATTTATACGCTGTGTAGAAGTTTTGTTTCACATCACAATGTGTTTACGCGCAGTTCAGGAAATTAATCAGCCAACTATCTGAACAATTAAAACAATTTTGGCCAGCCTGGCTTTGCTTTGATTCAGGGTTTGGGTTTGTTGTGACTCATCTAGCTCATGTGGCTGTCAACAGCAGTGATCACAGCCCTCTGAAGAGGGGAAAGAGCTGGGCTTACCAAAGAGCTGCCAAGTATTAGCCTCGTGCTGTACAAATGGTTGCTGTTTGTTACCACCCGGGGAAAGCATCTTCTGTAATGGTCAATACCACCTTCATCTAGGGAACTGTTCTGCTCCTTCACATGCCCCTTAATCCCCTCACTTGAAGCAGTTCAGCTTGCCAAATTAAGCTGAAGGACAGAAGATGCCTTGTCTGAATCTGGCTTAATCCGTGCACAATTTGGATCACACGGCCTTTATCAATAAGTGCTTGGATGTTGCCAAAACCAGCAGGAAGCAGAGCAGCAGGGTCAGGCTCTCTGCCCGGACCGGGCTGTGCCTGAATTGCTGCTGCCCTCTGCTGCCCCCGGAGCTGCCGGGGCGGAGGCTGTGTATCCCACCAGCATGCACAGGCGTGAGGGCAAGTGCTGAGCTCCCATGCCTTCACACCCTGCACATCCCAGAGCTCTGACTCCATCCAGGTGCTCACTGCAGCCCAGCCATATTTCTGGTCAAGTTTCTGGGGAAAAATGAAAGACTCTTGCCAGCAGTGCCCACTGATGGGACAAGAGGCAATGGGCACAAATTGATTAAAGTGTCCATCTGAACAGAGGAAAACACTTCTCTCTCTTCCTGTGAGGGTGGTCAAACACTGGCACTGGTTGTTCAGGGATGTTGAGGAGTCTCCATCTGTGGAGATATTCAAAATTCAGTTGAACAGAGTCCTCTCTCATTGACCTTAAGGAGGTTGGACTAGATGATCTCAAGTAGTCCCTTCCAAACTAAATGATTCTGTGACTATATTACGCATTATAGGATAATATTAAATGTTATACAAAAGCAGATATTGCTGCAAACCTTTCACTACATAAGTAAAACCATCACCTGTAAATGTTTGAAGGTATTTTAAGTGAAATCCAAAGGTGACTCTTCCATCCTGCACACCACTGAAGAAACAAACATACCTTTTTTACAACTCCTGTGGTGGCTGCGATGGTCTCTGCTCCTTCTACAGTTTTGTTTGCCACTGTATTCACGCTGGCTACTACAGCCTCTCCCACCACATTGGCCTGCTCTTTGGTCTTCTCAGCAACTGGGGGTTTAAGAAAAGCAGAAAGTCAGTGAGCTAGACACTGCCAAAAGGCTGCAAAATTCCCTGGGACAATAACATGAATGTACTGAGGTAAAAGAAGAAATTGGCCCTCGTGTAGTCCTTGTTTGGATTTTTTTAGATGAGATCACGTCTGAATTTACATTATGTATGTGAGGGTTTTTGTCTGACTCAAAATGCTGTTCAGAGAGCAGCACTGCAGCCTATCAGTCATTGTGGGAAACTGCAGAATGAAAAATTCACTGTCAAATACTAAGAGACAATAGTGCAAATAAGGTATTTTGCATTGTAGACTGTGCATGACCTCTTTCTGGGTACCTTCTGTTTGATTTAATACTCCTGGGTAGAAAAAAAATAATCATTATGAAATTCTCCAGGGAAAGGATCCATTTATCTCCCTTCAAGGTAGTCCACATGGCTGCTCTGCCTTGGAGCTTGGGTCCTAGAAGGAACCCTCTGGGTTCTTGATTCTGTGACTGCCTGACAGGAGTCTCCCAAAGACCACAGTTTTGGCCCGACAGGAACTGATGCAAGCAAATCCTCTCTGCATGCTGGGCAGCACACTTGACATTGTGAAATGTCTAAATTGCTGTGAATCATCCCAGTCTGCCAAGTAACCTTCATTAGATTTTTTGACCCGCTCTACTGATCAAATATTTTCTCCCATCTGTGTGCACTGCAAATGCCAAACCCTGAACCATTGCTCCTGGCAAGCATCCTCCATTCATCACCTGGAAGGTCACACGTATCAGTGGTGTCCCCCACAGACCTCCCATTTGGCAAACCACCACAGATTCCCACATCTCTCTCAGGGCTGTGCTCTTACCTGAGGTCACACTTTGCACCACGCCTTCCTTGGTTTTGGTGCCTGTGAAAGGAAACACAGTCCATCAGTGCTACCTGGCTAAGAAACCTGTCATTTCTGGACACATACCGCTTTTTGTTCTTACAAAGTGCAGTAGGGAGCTATAGTGCTGCTGGTACCTCCTGCTCAGACACAAGCCATTTGTAGAGCCAGAAAAGGGGACCAGCTTCCCTCCCCAATAAAGTCAATAAGTACCTTTGTGCTGAGAGTTGGAGAACTTCAACAACAAATTCTCTGGAGATGTCTAGACCTGAAAAATTTTGACTATGTCATGCTGAACTATGAAAAATTGTCCCTGGAATATTTCCAAAATTAAAAGAACAGTTAAATAGTGGTAAATCAATGTTAAGCTAATTGTAAAAATGACTGTATATTAAATCACCTGGTAAAATCTCACCTACTTCAGTCTTGCAAGACAAGGAGTCACATCTGTGACTCTCTCCTGCCTTTCAGCAGAATCCTTGGTTGCAATAGTCATTTAAAATCTAATTCTATATCACAAGTAAAGACTTGAGAATCTTAAAGCTGAATTTACAGAACAACCACCCACCTACTACATACCTACTAACTAGATTCCCATTTTGGTGCCTCAGCCTAGGCTGTAAGTGCCTGCTCACAGCGATACACAGAATGCAGATGGTTTTATCTCAAATTATGAAAGTACACCATATGTATACTTACATTGTAATTTATCTCGCTGTTCTCAAGGCAGAAAAGCTAACAGGATGTGAAGGCATTCAGTTTGCAACACAAATACCCCTAAGGAATAATTAATCTCTGTGATTTTCCTCCACGTTTCAAGTGACCAGCTATATATCCCTTCTACCTTTTTACTGCAGCAGATAAGCTAAATCATATGGTAGATGGGCAGCCCCCACAGTAACTACGTGCTTTACACATTGAAAAAATAAAGGATCAAATTTATCGCTGTTACAATTTAAAAGAACACATGCCAAAACATTCCACTGGTCTCACTTTACTGTATTTTGTAAATTATCTGCACCTAAACAGGCTCTCTTCAAATTTCCCATACTGATACAGCAAAAGGATTTCTATGGCCAACCATCAAAATGATAAAAATAGAGAACCAGGCAGATCTTTGACTCCATGGAAGTGCAGCATCCACGGGTGCGGTGGGAGAAACCAGCTACAAACCACATCTCGTTCTCATTAGCAGCCTGAGAAGTGAAACAGGTGCAGTGCCCTGATAACAACAGATCCAGCCCAGCTCTGTTCTGCCTGACACATGTTACGTATTATTGGATGTTAGTCTCGATTGTTAACTTATTTTGGTGGTTGTAATTGTCGCCCGGGGCAGAACAAAACTGTTCTACTACAATATGCCCTCAACATTTCACTCCACCCTCCTGAACTGTGTTAAAACTGGAGATGAAATATTTGTACTTTATTATACTCGTTAGTGCTGTAAACTGCAGTTCCTAGTGGTGCACGTGATACATGTGCACTGCTGTGAGCTGGATTTAATAATGATGCCCGTGATACACAAATGTGAGCAAAAGCACAGCAGCAAGCAGAGCAAGTGCAAGTCTCAAGCCATGAGTGTGAGCTCCTGAGTGGGCCAAACACACACTGTTCGTTTCAGACACCATTGTGCTCTGGTTTCCCTCCCAGTGCTTCTCCTATGAAACACTGCCACAGTACTAATCTGACACACAAGATGGTCTCATGTCAGACACAGATGTTCAAGCATAGCCCTTCTTTGTTGTTTTTTGGTCAAAGAACAGTTGATAGGTAAGCAAAGTAGATGATTTGCTGTACTAGCCTTCCATGTGTTTCAGTTGTGCAGTAAACACCCTCAGTGAGACTTCTGTCTTCTATATATTTTTTACCAGACTTTTAAGGTGACTATCGGGGCTCAATTCTTTTACGGGGGAAGGGGAGTGGTTGGAGACTATATCTGCTGATCAAAAACAGTTCCAGAAAGGAGGGCTGCAGACAGAAGAAAAACATCCGAATCCCTTTTGCCACAGAAGCAGTGTCATTGGGAAGAGTCCCTGCTGCAGCCCGGGAGAGCTCGCCTCACGTTCCCGGCCCGGCCACACCCGATGACTCAGGCTCACATCCATTATGCACCGCATGAAACCTGACCTTCCGGCGCACGCTCCTGCCAGCAACCCGCATCTGTTGAATCAGAAAGCAATCACCTGATGCTCAATCTCATTTCGCTCATTAGCCCTTGCCTGCAGCTTCTGTACACAGAATTGAAAGTTCATGCATCCTGCCTCTTCTGAGTGCTGTGAGTCATCTGTAAGAGCTTTGGTACGGCAAGGGTGGGACTGAGGTGGTGGGAGAAGGTTTAGAGTAGAAAGGGATATTATGATGGGCATTAAGTCCTGCAGGAGTCACTTGGTTTAAGTAGAGCTTGGTGCGTTGGGGCTTTCTGCGACACACACAGTCGAAAATCTTCCTGGAAAACTAGAAGTGCCTTCTTTGTTGAGGCTTACTGAATTATAGCATTAAACAGTACTTATGACCTTATACTCAATACTCTGATGCAGCTTTGCATTAAATTCATTCATTAACTGCAGCATCATTTATCCCCCTTTTTAAACCAAACAAAAAAAGACAGCCCATTGAACCAACTGCTGAATCCCTGCTAACTGTGAGGGATCCCCTGCCACTTTGGTGTACCCAGAGGCTGTCACAAGTTGCAGAGCAGTCTGTGATTCTGCTAAGTGCAAAGGTGACCCATGCTACAGGATTTCTCCTCTTTTCATGGTCCCTCTTCTCTATCCTGTCTGTTCAGGAAGCCACACGAAGGGGCAGGAGCACCCCACGCCCTGACTGCCCCGGCGATGGCAGCACCTCGGGCCGGCCCGGCTGTGAACCGCATTGCAGTGCCAGCACAGGAGGAGGCATCTCCTCTCTGCCATGGCTCCTGGAGGCTGAACCTGCTTGGACCAGAGGGAGGGACAAGCTGGCCACAGTGCCCCAGTGATACTGTTTGCTCCAGGCAGGTGCCTCTGAACGAGCATTGTTTTTCTTCCCCTGGGCAGCAGCAAGTGACTCACCAGATGTGGGGGTTGTGCCCAGACACCTGGAATCCTCCTTGGAGAGTCAACAATGAGTTAGCACAAACCTGAATAAAAGTCAGGGATCCACTTCATCCATCCTAGGCTATGGAGATTTTCCTCCCTTTCCTGATGTTCTGAAAAGACCCTCAAGGTTTGAGGCAGTATTGTTTTCTCCTAGCATCCAAAAATTCAAGTTTTGTCACCTAATGCTCTAGATGAAGCTGCTGAGATAGGGCTCTGCAAGGGAAGGAGCAGGGAAAGAACAGTTCAGGTCTGCGATTTACCCTTCACATGGCACAGAGTGATAAAAGGCAGCATGAACGACATTCCAGTTTTAACAGATATACCATGCCTCCACCTTCCCCGGTAATTAAAAAACCTGATTTTCTGAGCTAATCAGCATCTGGCCTTGACTTTTCCTGCCTGTGAAAGACTGAATTTTCCCCAAAGGGCTGAGCTTCCCCTAGTGTGCAACAGGAACTGAATCAGCCCAAGGCAAAGCCCTGTGCAGTGCATGGCAGGGCAGGAACTGGCACTATACCACCAAACCAAACCAAACCAAAAAAAGGAGAAAGCACTTAATTTTCACCTTGATCCTTATTTGATCCTCATTCAGAGATTAAGGTTTTAAGGCTTTTTAGTTTTAGACTTAGAGAAAACTTTATTGAATGGTTAGAATCTCATAAAGAGACTCTGTACCTGAAAAGCAGGTCACAGTATGGAGGTGTACAACGTGACTGAACAGAGATGTGAGGAATTGTGTATAAAAACTCTGAATAACCCTGACATGACTCAAATCTGGAAGCAGGTGGAGCAGTAGTGATGCCACAATGTGACATCCATACGTGACATTTCACTGGCTGGTGTTTCAGTTACTGTCGTTAGTTTGTTTATAGGGATGCTGCTTACCTTTTTTCTTGTGAGTCAGCTTCAAATTGAAATGTGAACTTTTACATCCATTCATTTCCAGCATGCCAATAGTTAAGTATTTAAAAATTCAGGATGAAGACATTACCAGACCTGCTACATACAAATTTTATATTCATTTATAATGTACAAATATATGTCTGTAGCTATTTGCAATAGAGCTGTTTTAAATACAGTAGCTAAGTATAGCTGTGGATGTTGCAGTATGATAGCAGGAAGAACGTGCACATAAACTTTCCAACTAAAATAAACCCTCTTTCCCACATCTAGCAAAAATGAAAAGCTGTGTGAAACACAGTAATCAGCAGCAAGGTAATCAGTCTTGGGAACCTAAGACTCTGTAGATTTTGTATTATCTCGAATATCTGACCATCCAGCCATATAATTGCATTTGCTAGATAGTGAAGATAGTGGTTTTCGAGGGTGACCTTGAAAGGAGAGGTTTCTGAAACAGCCCATTAACTGTGAGAGAGGTCTCTAAGACAGGACATCAGGCGTGCTGTTTCCCAGATCCTATTCTTTGGGCAAAAGGAATTTGGGCGTCTCTTGTAAAGCAAGATTAGTGTGTGCATGGGCAACGAAATAGGTTGGTGAACAAGAGAAGGATTTCAGGATAAAACAGTTTGTTTGTGGGGAAACAGATGCATCCTGCAATCCCCTCTTACTAACACTGCTGGCTCCTCTCAGGGACCTCCTCAGCGTGTCTCAGTGTGGAGGTGAGGTGGAGACCAGCAGGGCTCAGATGCTTGAAGAGTGTCTGACTCACCCTGCAAACAATCAGTGACCGGTCTAACAGAAACCTTACACCTGAGCATCTGCTCCTCAACATTACATTCCTTCTGCCTCCCCTATAGTAGTGATCGTTTCTATGTCTAATTTACAGCTGGGGAAACTGAGGCATGGGGAGGCTGTGGCACCCCAGGTTTACAAAGCAGCTCTGTGTAGAGCTGAGGATGTTATCCAGCTCTCCTTGCTATTCATTCCCAAGCTCCAGACACAATATAATTTCCCCAGACTTTCTCGGAGACAATCTATGCAGCTGTTCATGCTCAAATGTAGATTCAAACTAGTTCTCTCTTACCTACATACATTACCCCTTCTTTAGTCTTCTCCGCAGCCTCTGTCACTCCCTGCTTGGTCTTTTCTGCAGCAGCCACCACACCTTCTTTAGCGATGGAGAAACCTTTCTTAAAGACATCCATTCTTGTTGCTTGTTAAGGTATTATCTGGGATGATCTGAACGAGGGACAGCAGCAAAAAGCACCTCAAGGCTGGGACTGCGAACTGCAGCCTTACCCTCGGCAGATACTCTGTTTCTCTGCCAGGCTCTGCCTTAGCTCTCGCTCCTCCGCTGGATGAAGGCAGTGTGGCAAACCTCACAGCCCTTGCTGGCTCTTATTGATGAAGTGTGCTGCAGTGTAGCCAATGCCTGTGTGCAGCTGATACTGAAATATTAATGATATGGATCTGCTTGGGAAGCTTTAAGAAGGGAGGGGGAGAGGAAGACAACGACAGCAGTAGGTAAGGGACTGACTGGAAAATTTCCAGACAGATAGAGCTTTTAAAATATGCTGCAATGCTCTCACTCAAGGATGCTCTCATGTGAAGAGGGAGACTGTTTATCTGGAGAGCTGAGTTCCTGAAAGGGCATCTTCCCGAGGCTGCAGCAGGAGCCAAACAACAGCTCTCATGGGTCCCTAGAGGGTGGAGGGCATATAAAGCTGCTACCACATGTGGCAAACAAACAGGGTCAAAGTTCTGTGGTCTGGCAGTTACCAGAACCCACCCTGCACAAAATGGTAACGACAACATTATTTCTAGTAAATACTGAGAGAAAAAGGAACCAGCTACAGCTTGGTGGCTCTGGTGAAGGGAGCTAGAGGTCCCACTTGCCATGTTTGTCAAGTGTGAAGGCTCTCAGTATAAATTGTGGAATTGCTCAGCTGTACATCCCATTACAACGGTTCATTTCTGAAAAATCAGATGCCTGTTGGGGGAAATCCTGTTTCCTATTTGTTTCTCTGAGTTGCTGCAGACAGAGCTCTGCTCTGCCGCCGCACAGCCAGACGACGTTTCACGCCGACGTCAGAGGCCTGTGCTGCAGAGCACAGCGGGGCAGGAACACACCCAGCACAGAACTGACTGGGCAAATCTTACAGCTTGCATAGAGGATCCATCCAGCCTCCAGGCCTTGCTAGGAAAAGATACAAACCCACAATAACTAATCACAGCTGGATATCCTAATGTGCTTGCAGTTAAACTCTAGTTAAGTTGTTCTCTGAAGTAGATGCTGAGTGGCCCAAATCAGCTATTGTCCCAATAGCAAACCAAAATTCAGTGCTAGCACCTGTGAAAGCAATTGCTGGTGCAGCAAGGTGATTTTTAATTAGTTTATTTTTAATAGTGCCATATGTGAAACTACGGAAGCCATGAATCCTCATCCTCTGAGCCCAAACCCTGACCTGCTTTGGCTGCTTCTCCTCACCAGGCAAACAGAATATGAAATTCAGAGGCTGAGCTGCATTATGAGAGGGTAGCACACAGTAATGTCATGAAGTGCAGTGCTCTGTAAGCCACTGCTGCCACAAGTTTTAAGCCTGGAAGTCTCAGATGGGCAATGACTACACAGAAAAGAAAAAGGTCTGAATAAAAAATGGCATATCTGTGTGTACATGCAGACATGTAGACAAACAGAGTTCTTACTGTGGAACTAAGAATAGTTCTGCAGTTTTTGGGAGTGGGTTTTTTTACCCTATACTGAAACAACTGAAAAACTGCTGATCTGGAAAGTAATATATAGATTTCTTAATCTTTTTTCTTACAATTAAGTCTCCGTACTTATAAATGAAGAAAAATTTTCCATTTGAATGTAGAGGAGCCAAATCTCTGTCACACTAACTAATTTATCAGTTGTTAATTAAAAAAAGTGCAAGATTGAGAAGAAGGCCAGCACAGCATACCAATTATTATAGGAGCTCACACTGTTGCAGATTGTTGCAGGAAGAAGTGAAAAAAGGCTTTTCTCACCATCCTTCAAAACTCCCCTTAGGTGGCTGGTGCCATGGCTGGTGTTTGTTTCTGCTCCCAGGGTGCACATAAACTGAAGGTATCTGCATCTTATTGTGCCATACAAGCAGTGGTTTAGCCAAGCTGCTCTTGGAGCCAGTTGCTAAACTGCCATTGATTTCATCAGGCACAGGGCAGGAGCCTTGTTTTAGCTACATTTGGTAAAAAAATGAATTTACGGCCTTTGGGAATTGATACAGGGACCATTTACTTTTTCATCAGGTTTTCAAAGACCGTTAAAGCAGAGCACAGACCTTCCCAGGGTTATGGGTTTTACTGGTATTTTTACTTGAGAATGCCAAGGCTGATAAGGCTGGGTGAGAAGTGTATTTTGATTTCGTTCAGCTATTGTTCTGTCACTGTGATTTGTACAATTGAATTCTACATATTTTGCATTGCTATAAAAGGTAACAAACACATGAAATATCAAGTCATCCTGGGATGTGAAACATGAATCATCACCAGATTGAATTAGCCAATACTCAAGTGGGATACTCCTTTCCTGCCTTCTCCTCTCCCGATGACCTTCAGAAAGGGTTCACAAGAGGCATTTAAATGCTGTTGGATCCCTCCCAAGGAAGCAGGCAGTTTGCACAGGCATTGTTTTACCTTGAAACCTTTTTAGGAAAACTCTGGACTCAAGACAACATCGTAGATGATCTATATAGGGCAAGCATCCATAGTGGCTCCTGAACATTTGCCACCTCAATGCAACTGCATTACCCTATTTCTCTCTAAGCAGAGAATTCAGTCCCAGTTTGTTGCCAATCCTGGCTCAGGTAGATCTAACTACAGGATAAGGTAAGCAACCAGATTTTGTGCTTGGTAAGTTTGCCCCTTGCATCAGATCATATAATCAGCAGCTAAAGAGAAGGTCCTCCAGCTGGCAATTCAGAGACCCTAAGTTCCTATCTCACCTGGCAGCAACCGCTTTTTCTCTGTTATCTGCCTTGTGACATTGGGGAGATGCCAGTTAAGCTACACATTAAGTTCCCTTTATTTTTATTATGATTGAATATAATTCATATCACTGTAAACAAATTCGTATCTCAAAAACATGTGACTGTTCTGCATAATACCGAAAGAAAGCCTTGTCTTGACTTGTGCAATGACAAACCATCCAGCAATTCTGGAATGTGGGCAAGAGAATTCTAACTCAAGTCTACCTATTCCCCAAAGCACTGATGCAAGGGAGAGAAAAGAATGCAAAGCAGAAATCGAGATTCCCTGTCCTCTACTGTCTTTTTGCGTCTGCAACAGATTAAAACAGGATTTTACTGAATTTGTGTCTCTTCCTTCTTGAGTTTTCCCAGTTGCAAGCTACTCCACATGCAAAACCTTAACCTTGTCCTTTAATGATGAACTCATGCTGGAGAGTAACAGCTGACAAAGTCATTTTGCTGGATGAAAGGAAAGTGATTTGGTCATATTCCATTGAAGTATTTAAATGGTGTATGATGCTGTTTGAAAGACAAGTAAGGAAAGGAAAGGAAAGACAGACTGCTTTGGTGGCTGGTAAATATCCTTTGTTCAGGAAGTTTTTGCATGAAGAATAATATTAACATTAACAGGATCAAACCTTGCTCTACATAAACAGAACTCCTTCCTCTTTCAATTTATGAAAACTTCAAAATGCAGAAAGAACCATCTCAGATCATTCATTTTCATGCCCCAACAAAAACAGGCAGTTGTCTGACATCTTCTTGGCAAACAGTTTAGGACTTGAATCTCTGCATGTACGTCTGCATAGTTAATGAGTTAATTTCCTCTGCCAGGGAACGAATAGCCCAGGGATGAGCCATTTTTCAGGCGCACCCACAGCGTGCAGAGAGCTGCCAGGACAGCAGCCTTTCGTGACTGATCTCTGCTGTTCAATACCACTGACAGCTTCTGAGCAAACTATTAAAAATATAGGCAACAAAAATTCATCTTCTTCCTCTGATGGACAGACCAGGGAAAGGAATCGCTCCCTAGCCCAGCAGCCCCCCTCCTGACACTCCTCTCCTGTGCTCCTCTGCCCCAGAGCAGCTGCAGACGCACAGGAGTGCACCAGCAGCAAGCAAGGGATGAGACAGCGTTTTCCAGATCTAAACCCCAGTGCCTAATGAGAAGTTATCCCCTTGCTGTGCACCTATCAACAAAACTGTCTTACTCATCTTCCCAGACATAAATCCTTTCAGTTATTCAGTCTGCTTCAGAGATTTGGAGCTGGGATATATGAATCTAAAGCAATGTTTGCTTATTAAAATAATTCCATATTCGCTTGGCTTTTTAAAACTTTTTTTCCAAGCTTTTTTTTTTTCCTTTTAAGTACACTGATTTGGAATTTAAGTGTATAATTAAGCTCATTATAGAGTAGGCAGTGAAACTGGAAAGACACAAAAGAAACAAACAAAATTATCTGAACCTATAAATTGAAAATTAAATTTCTAAGGGCTCTTTCTCCAGCGACATGCTGACTGGAATAGCCAGTGTGTTTGCTTTCCAAGTAGGTACAAGCCATTTATCGTACAAGCCATTTATCAAATGTATAGTTTGGCATTGTTTACTGTGTGGTTACCCACCTCTTATCCAGCTGCAGCTGCAGGGCCCTGACTCTAAACAAACAGAAAAGGGCCAAGATGAGATTTTGCACCTTAAGCAGATTGCCCAGAAGACGGTGCCGGCATTTGGCAACTTGATTCTGGAATTGCAAACAGAACACTGAATTCTTGGGGTGGGCAACATTGGAGGGGGTTAAGAGCTGTGTTTAACAGAGACAGCTTTAATTACCAGACAAAGCAAAAGCAGTCCTGACAGTTACCACCAAGATCCCAGGGCATTCTGACCAATCTGCTCTAACTGGCAATATCAACTCCTTAAAGACTAGTTTGAAGTCTGAAGACTAGTTTGAACACTTTAAGGAAGTACTTCTCAGAAATACTTGGGGTAAAAGTATTTCACAAATAAGGACACAGAAAAAAAAGTCACTAGTAGCAAGAGTGGAGGGACAATATCTTTTTGGATAGCTGAGAGGTATCAAGGCAGCTCCAAATATCTCCACACCACTATTATTATCATCACATCACTCACTGATAGGGTTTCAAGTATACTTTTGGAGTAACACTTATTTCCAAGTAATTTTCCAAATTATGTTTTAAATTTGATTTATCTTGCCTATTTCTTTCATTCCAGCAGTAGTACCCATGTGTGTAAGGTACACCAACACTAAACCAGGCCACTGAAAAGTGATAGACATCTATTGATGTTAGTTGGTGCACAGTTGCCTTTCTCACCTAGAATGTACCTCCTAGAAGAGACTCACATCAGAAAGCAATGAGCAAATTGTTACAGCAAAATGACCTTGTATGCCTGTTTTCCCTGATTCCATTCCTGAGTAGGCACACTCCTCATACATGTTCTTCTATGGGTGTAAAAGCAAGAAAACTTACAACTCAGTCTGCCAGCGAGTCCAACGTTATGAACCAAGAGTACCACCTGAACACGTTATTCAGGTACCCCAAATCAGAACAGCTATTAAACAAAAACCTGAACTAGTAAGGAAGATCCTTTGAATAATTCATGCCTTCCATGTGTTCATGGCAGCATCCTATGCAACACCTATCACGAGGAAAGAGACATCATCCCCGTCATGTCCACATTTTGACTTCTTTCAGAACTGCTCACCCTAAATTATTAACTTGTAAATCTGTGCCTGCTGCACCCACAGGGCAGCACCATGACAAAGGCATAGAGAACAGGCTCTTGCATCTGAAGGAGCAGCAGATGTTCTGAGCCAGGAAGACAGAGAAACATTGCCCCACCACTTGTGAGGTATCACATCCATGGAGAATAAAGATTTAATGGGTCAGTTAAGACTAAGTGGAAAGGTATATATTGAAAGACAAGTCCAAAGTGTTTGGAAGTAGGTCACAAGTGGGACAACTTCAATACCTGTGGCACAAACCCACTTTTTTGCAAACCAGGATCTCGCCCCAGCTCAGGTTATAAGCCTGCTGCTTGTTTTGTCTCATGTTTGCTTCAGTTCCTTCCTGATAATGGTCTTATTACATAAACAAACATAATGCTTAGGTCACATCCAGTTACTTATAAGAAAAGCACATTTGTATGTGAAACATGGGACATGAAATACTCACACACTGACATGTATTATAGCAGGATGCACCCAATTCTGAAATAAAAGCAGCAGGAAGGAACAGAGGGAAGTTGCTAATTTTTTTCAGTCTTCAGTCCAGACCTTATGATTTCATCTCCCTGGAGAAGTGACTGCTACAGAAAGAGAAGGTTTTGCCCTTAAAATTAGCAAAATCTCTCCCTACCTGGCCCCCTGTGCTGCTGTCACTGCCCTAGGGCTTAATTGCTCTTAGGCAGCACTGTCTGTCACAGTAAGGGCATTTCTACATTTCTCTGGGTTCTTCCATTAAGCAGAAAATAAGGGCAGAAGGAGAGGGGTGCAGATCCAGCTAGCAACAAGAAAATGAAAATTCACAGCCTTTAATAAGAAGGCCTTCCAAAATCCTGGAGAGATTTTATCCTCTATTTTCAGCTGTTATTGGAAGGAATCCATAAAAGCTTTGCATTTAATGCTCTGCAGGACACACTGAACTTTGGGCTGTGCATCTCATCATTCAATCTGAGACGTGACCTAGCAGTCCTGCACCAGCATTCCCACTTGTTCTGTCAGTGGAGCACCATTTTCCCTCATTTTATTCTTAAAAATACCTGAGCACATCACTCTGCAAGACAGTGAAGAAAGAAACACAGTTCATGAAAGCAACAAAACTAAAAGCAGCACCATCAAGCAAAGCAAAACCAGCAACAAAACTACATCCAACCTCTACAGCCTTTTTTTTTTTTTAATTTATTATTAGGATGTGTTGACAGAGGTAGCTCTTGGCAGCAGCTCTTGGCAAGTGGTTTTTTGTAACACTAACTAAAAATGCACAAAAAAATTAGGCCTGAGATCCAGAGATGAAAACCCAAAAAGAAATTCTTAAAAATGCCCAATTATCCTGACCTCTCTGAAGAACAACTTCATGAAAATCTTCCACTTTGATGGGAACAGAGTATGATTCACAAAGCTACTTTGCAAAGGTCACACAAGAATGGATATTTGTAAGCTCTTTTTTACTGTGCATTTGCTCTGAGTCCCTCAATGCCCGTAATTTATCATACATACCATGAATATTCTGCTGCTAAAGCCAAGATATTTCAGCCTTTAAATTGTAGAAAACCCCCCCATGTACAGCACTGGAGCAAGCAGGTCTGTAACATTTTCTGGCACTGTAATGAGAGTCTGTTACACCACTCAGTATTTTCTTTCCTTTCTTTTCTCTTCCTTTCCTTTAAGCTAACATCCTTTTCCTGTGCCTGAGGGAGAAGGCAGTTGATAAAAGCCGAGTTCCTGTTCACAGATAAGTTTAGAAGGCAGCTGAGCTCCGAAGTTCCCTGAATAAGCTATATTCCTACCACCTTTTTTTCCCCCCTGTTAGAGACGTCTGAGCCCCACACAGGAACCAGGCTCACATTGTTCGATAGCCACGGACGTTTCCACAGTAGCTGGGAGGGTCGAAAGCTCTTTCCGCTCTTTGTTACAAAATTTTTTTTTTTTTTCCTTCCTTCTTCCAACTTTCCAGTTAAAGAAAATCGCTGGGGCATTTCTGAATTAATTCGGGCTGAACTTCAGAGGAAAGAACAAGAGACAGGTGTAACTGGGAGGGAAAAACCCCAGGATGCTAGTGAAGCTTTTGCTGCTCTGTAATACAATAGGATTGGCAAAGCTGGTCGAGCACCCAGACCATCGTGGACATCATGATGGTCCAGTGCACAGCTCAAAGCCACGAATTTATGAGACCTCTGCATACCCCCAGAGGACTCCTCTGTCACACCAAGAAGAAGGTTATTGGGAGGCAGAAGGGCTCAGGGAACATGCTCAAGATTACCATTCAAGTGTGATTTCCTCACACCAGGAAGAGAGAGGGGATTTTGAAGCTGCGAGCCCACAGTCCCGAAATGGGTAAGTACCCCAGTGTGTCTGTCTCTGTGAATCCTCTGTGATACCTTTATATCCTGTTGATACAGCACCATTTTCAATAGAAGTTCCTCATTAAAATACATTAGATTCTAGGGGTCAATCTATATCCAAACAGGAGCAGTTTAAGTGCTTTAGCTACACAAACAGAAAGCTGAATCGCTTTGTAGAGGATGAAACCACAGATGGGACGGGCTCTTTGCTTAGTCTGAGACAGCAGAATGGGGTTAGGGGTCTGGACACACCTGGCAAATGTAAAGCCTTCCAGCTCTGCTGCAGCACCACAAAACAGAACACTACTTCTGGCAAAGCAGTATTAGAGGAAGTTAATTTACTGATGTTTTCTTATCACGAACCAATGCTGATTATTTTTGCTGATTGTAGCAACCTCTGCCCATCAGCAAAATGTGCCTGTCTGCAGACTTGGGCCTTGGAAATGGAGAGGGAAAGAGAATGGCAGGATATTAACAAAATAAAAATAGTGATGAGTAAATATAACAAAGTAAGGAATAATAAATAAGCATGGAAATGACTACAAATTCCACATGCCCTCCCCCACAAAAGGTTTTCATGCCAGTTAAATGCTTTTCATGGTAATCTGTAGCAGAAGAGTAGCCATCCTGAGTGGAAAAGGCATGTACTTCACTAGAAACATTCCCAAACCCTATGATTTGTGTATGGTTTTACAGGGTTTGTAAGTAGGTCTCTAAATGTTTAAAACAGATGAAAACCAAGCAGGACAGTGAATGAATCTTTCATAGCCCTGATGGATGGGTACTGCAGAGCCCTGTTTGGGAGAGCTGAAACAGCAGCACACTGAGCGCTGTTCACAGCTCAGTGCTTTAGGATGCCCTGTATTTTTCCCTTTAAATGCTCTTGAGAAAGGAAAAAAGGGAGATGGAAAGAGACTATAAAACTTTGCTCATGTCATGTCAACTAAACTCTGCAGTCTTGTTTCCAATCTCATCTACATGTAATTAAGGCCTCCCTTCTGCATGTAACATGGTGAGTGTATTAAAACCCTGCTGTCCTTCATACTCCATCTTTCCATAAATCTGTACCTCCCACCAATAGCCCCAAGTCACTTTCTAAAGCCTGTAAGTTTCATGATGGGCAATGTTCGGTAATGACGTGCTCTGTTAATTAATCAACTCCTGGATAATGCTTTTCAGACACTGTCAAAAGAAGGAAGCAAAGCCTAAGTGGTGTTCTGGGCTTCCAAGTTACACTGCAAGGTGGTAATCATTTGATTGCTGGTTAAAATGCCGAAAGCATTCTGAAAACTCCAAGTACTATGAAAATTCAATGGCGTAAAAAGGTGCATCCTAGGTCAGCAAGATGCTGTAATGTACCACCCTAATCAGGATTTCTTCCTTTGTATGTGACTCTGTTCAGCACCACCATGTCTAATTCAGTTCAACACCAGCTATGACTCATCCTAATTTCCTCCTGAGGAGAGAAATACTTCCTTCTTTTATGGACATAGTTGCATAATGAATCAAATCATAATTCTTCCCAATTATGAAGCTATGGTGATGACTACAGATGATTCAAATCTAGCCTGGCAGTAGCTTTAAGGTATTTGTTCTTTTGCAGAGCTGTCACACTTACAGCACACACAGGCCCAGGCAGCTGGGAGGTCTTATGAAAGAAATTTGAGACTTTGAGAGGAATTATGTCCAAAAGCAAGGGGAGAGAGTGTGAGTAAGAAGGGACAACACATTTCCCCTTGTAACCACAGTCCAGATTCTAAAAGTCATTGCAAATGGTTGAAGCAAAGTACCTTCAGAGCGTGAAGTCCTCAAGTGCATGTCAGGTGCTGTGGCTGCACTACCCTGCTAAGCACAGACGAGATGTTGTCATGAATCTGGTATTTCCTCCCTATAAGTGTGACACACTCCATGGAAAAAAACATCGAGGAACTGAGTTTATATCTCTAAGGGAGAGAACAAAAGGAAAACTATCAGGAGTTACACAGGAATGAAGAGATATAAGGAGATAAAGACAGGCTCCCAAAACTGCAAAAGACATGCCAAAAAAAGCCCAGGATGGTGAAGAATAATTTTCTACCAAAATTATGTCTTACATATACTATGCTTTTGAAATAAGAAAATACTTTCTTTTCAGAACTAGGAAACAAAAAAATCTATGGTAACTTTATGAAAAGTTTTGACTCCCATTATTTTAAAAAAATAAAAATTAGATATGTTTTGTTCAACCTCTTATTATTTTCCCCACGTATTAGGAATAGTGGTTGTTACAAAATATTCTTACCTTTTTAAAAATGTATAGCCTTATTTTTTTTTAGATCGTAGTTATTTGTTTATTTGTTGTTTAAATAATTGAGACCATCACAACCAGTAAGTCCAAGGTATTAGTCAGGCAGAACCCTCTGGTTTCTGTTTCACCATGTAAGATGAAATGACTCAACAGATACCATTCAAGTGCTTGGATATGTTATTTTGCTAATTAATTCCTCTAAGAAAAACAAGATTATAAATAAAAGAGTTTTAAAAGATAAAAATCATCAGAGGAGTCACTGGCCTTTAGATGACTTTTTTAAAAAGAGAAACACATGGCTAATAATCCTCTCGTTTCAACTACTCTTTAGAAGAAGAACTACTTGACAGTTTAGCACCTCAGCTGTTGCTTGTACCTGAGCAAAAAGGAGAAGCTCTGTATGTTCCAAGTGGACAAGTGCTTGTACGTGTTACTTACAAAAATCAGAACTATCAAAAGAGGCCATTTTTCCAAAGGAAATCACCTTTTTATTCTGCTTTTCTCCCCAGCAGCTGTGTCTCATATGAGCTGATTGGTTTCACTTTAGATATTTCATTCTATTGTTGAGGTAAATGGATCCACACCCCCCCAAACTTTCAGCAGAAATAAAAAGGGAAATCAAGAGATCTGTACTCCAAAATTGCTGGACTATATTAGCATTTGCTTTAGCAATGGAAGATGAAGAGTAAGAACAGTGAAACAGGTTCTCAATACATAATACCCAAACCAGATACTAAATACATTTTCATTCTTCATTTCCCTTAAATGGATGCCTAATGCAGAACTTCATAGGGACACTGTTGTTATTGGTGGCTTTCCTGTGTGTGGATACAGACAGCTACATTGAGGCTTGAAAAGCTGCCTGGGACATAACTAGATATGAGGAAGTTCTAAAAGTGACCCAGCAAATATCAAATAAGAGCTTGCATTAGCTCATCACCCACTCTAATTCTTACCACTAGGTGTAACCAAATAAACTGCTGTCTGATAAGGTCATATTGAAAGGGATAATAAATACACCAGTGAGAAGACACTACTATTGTTATCCTGACAACTGCAATGTGGCTGACACACCCGATAGTTTGTGAAAACTCACCCTAAGTTGACAAGGCATCTTGGAGACTTTTCCTTCTTTAGAGCCACTTCCTCCAAATACTTGGTTAATGACACATGTCTGAGGTCTGAGCAAGGCACAGTGCTGAGTTGACTCAGGGGAGCTGATGCTGAGGGATAGGGCTACAGAAGTATTCAGCTACTAAACTGTACAATTCAACCCTGGGCAGACAGAACTGGGCACACGTGTCCCTCTCCATGTGGCTGTTTGTGGGCCTGGATCAGCTTTTGAAAGGAAAGGTTCCCTGACCCTGGGAAGAACATGCCATCTTATCTATATATGCCCTTGCCATGAGCTTACCTCTTCTGATCAGAGATCCATGGAAAGACCCCTACTGTAATTACATTTAGAAGGGCTTGTTTTCTCTCCCTACAAACAGATTCTCTAATGAAGCACTGCACTGAAGCACCATTAGTGCTCCTGTCCTTTCTCAGCACCAAGCAGAATCCTTCTAATCCACATGCCTGCAACACCAAGAACAGCCAGGCTCACAACTCAGGTTTCATGCACTTAGTGTTCATATTTCATTAAAAAACCAGGACAAATGAAGCATGTAAAAGGCACACGCTAGCTCTGACAGCAAAGCCCAAAGCTGCCTGTACCCTCAGTTAGCCTGACCTGTCTGTCAAGTAACACTGTAAACCAGATCACTTAAGCATTCCAGGTTAAAAATAATCTTAGGAAAAGCAAAGTTATTTTTAACCTTCCCCCTCTGCTGATGGAGCTAGTTCCCAAAAGAATGGCTCACGCAGTAGAGGAGAAATGGACTGTGGTGATGAAAAGGGAAGGAGAAGAGCAACTACAGCTGTTTTCCCTGCCTGTGACAAAGTCTCACAGAACTTCTCTGTTTTTCCAAAAGTGAAATCATTGCCAAGTAGCCCCTGTATTGGATTTGCCATGCAGCTGGTTTACTTTTCCTTCTTTCTCTTTAATACACCAACACACACACACACACACACACACACACACACACACACACACACTCTCAATGTCATCTCCTGGGATATTTCCCACAATTACAAAAATGGAAAAATGAAAGGAAAAAATCCCCAACCGCCACCACCTGATCTACTGGAAAGGCAGAAATCTTCAGCTTAAGCAAATCCTTAATTGCATTAACATAGTTTGAGTTTCGGACACACAATTCTGTGAAGTCACCCTTGATTAGAGGAAGGTTTCCTGATGTCAACCAGGTGCATTGTTATCTCACCGAAACACTCATCTCTTTATGTAATTCAGCATCAAGAAGCCACAAAGAAGCAGGCTTCTTCTCATGGTTACCCAGTATGTCAAAATATAGAACCATCCTCCTCAGTGTAGCCCAGCAGAGAAAACTCAAATCATTCTAAGGAAAGTCAGAACAATGTTCAGTCTTAATAGCTTATTTTTTGTCTGCTTTTACAGGAAGAATCCATTGATTTAATTAAGACTAGTTTCACATTGACTCATCTATTTCTTCAAAACAAGGCAGGGGCTTTTGTAGGAAGCTTATGGGATACTGGGATTTCCCACCAAAGGGGCACAGAACATATGCTTAAAATAAAACATTTTGGAATTAAATGCAGCTAAAATGTGATTTTCAGACCCTGACATCCTGAGGAGGAGTGGAACTACTTGAGTGCTCAACAATAGCTATCACAGTGCCAAGTACATCAACAGAAGCAATGGTTTCCTATCAAAGTTAGGCACTTGGCTCCTTTCAGGACTTCAGGGAATCTCCAATATTTGGCTGTCATTGAGCTGCCCAGCTGCAGGTGGAACAGCTCCCCATTAGCCTTTTTGATGCAAATGACTCAGCTTCCTTGCACGCAGCACAGGAGTTATCGAGCCCTCTGTGCCCAAGGGATTGATTTATTTCACAGCTCATTACTCCAAACTGCAGCAATTAATTCCTTCAGCAGATAGCAAGGGATCCCTTGTTTCAGCATAGCCACAAAACCACCATCAGCACTGTCACCACGTGGATCCAACACCTTCCTACATGTGCAGGTCAGTAGCCCTTGAATGGGTGATCAGTGGCCAACCCTGAACCACACCACACTCAAGCCCAAAACATGCCCAGGGCAAACCTTGGCACACGCTGCCTGCACCCTGAGCGTGTGACATCTGGGAATTCTGTCTTCCCACACATTTTTGACTCACTGGCATCAGCACAGCTGTGCTTGTAGGTGGCCACTGGCTGCAATTCCTGCTTCCAGACAGGGTCTGACAAGAGAAGAGATCAGGCTACACTGGGGGAAAACTGAAGTCTGCAGGAATCAAAGGATGAAATCCAAGTGTAAGCTGCCCTCTGAACAGGCTGTAGAGCTTCTCTTGCAGGGAGGATAATACAAAGTGAGGTAGTGGCTGTGGATGCTTTTGAAGAGGAAAAACCTCTTGCATTTATTTTTCTGAAGTAGTTTGTACAATAGTTGGATTTGGCTCAAAACCAGCTCCCAGCCAAACCTGATGTCTCTTGAACTCTTGCTCCCAGTGAGGCTTCAGGTTCAGGACTGGATTTGCTCTGAAAGCCTTCACTGCACTGAGTTCTTAGGACATTCCGCAGGACAAGACTATCCCAACAGACTAAGTGGCACTACTGTTGGAATAAAAGTTGCATTCACCCAGTGAAACTCCAGGCTCTGGAACACTTCCAGCACTGTATGAAAATCCACATGTTTGGAACTACCACTGCCACTCTTTTCAGCCCAGTTTGTTACGGTGGACTGCAAATCAATCAGTCTGTTCTAACCCCAGTGAAAACAAGAGTGGCTGAGTCAGAGGAAGATCCTAGACCCTGCCCGAGAGGGAGCTCTACTCAGCCTAAGGGAAACATGGAGAAATATGAGAATTTCTCCTGTCTGATTCTAATACAGGGCTGCTGGCTGCTTGGGAAGAGCTGGAAAATTCACTGACAGACCAATAGCCCTCGCTTGCTGTCTGCTAATTAAAACCCCAGTGTCACAGCATGCTGCTTTGGAGAGGCAGCGCCTTTTCCAACAGCTGAACACCTCCTGCATTCCATAAGAAATAAAAAGATATGTCTGTCTTAATACTGACATGCACAGTCCTAGGTTAGACTAATTTAAATGTGGTACTTTACCTCTGTTTTTTGAGGCTGCTTTTTCTTGTCAGTGAGAACTTTGCATGGAGGGAAAAACCCAACAGATTATTTCATAGCTAAAGCCTCACTCTTTTATTCTACTTCAACTGGTATAAATCAGGAGTTATTCTGTACAAGTCACTGGAAAATCACATGTTTAAACTGAAATAACATAGTCCTCTACTGTCTTCTTGTAGCACATTTAAGAAGCAATAATTTATTATCTGATGCCTTTTGTGCTGTATAGGGAAGTGTCGTGGTCCTGAAAAGTTTTGCACACTGTCAAGTGACAGACACAGGACTGGCTGGACAGGAGTTTTCAAAGTAATTATAGAAACTCACTTCTTTGAGAGTAGAAACTTAAGGAAACTGATGTATGAAGGACAACTCAGTTGTACTAGTGCAGCCAAAGGAATAACAAAACCCATGAAAAAACCCCAACATCCTGAAGTCCTGAAGCTTTTGTTCAGGCAAAAATTCCACTGACCTAGGAAAGATCTAAAATTATGCATTGGCGTGCCAATGAAGAGAACATGTAACTAAGAAAACTAAAGCATGTAAGTGCCTAGCTGAGCTGGGGAGCATTACTCACACTCACTAACATGCTGCAATTGTCTGTGTCTGAAGAAAAGAGACCACCCTGTATTCATCTAAGCAGAGCACCAATTACTGCAGAGCAGCCATCTAACTTTATCTCCTGGTTCTGTGGGTTTTATTTTGTTTGCTATGACATAATGTGGCCCAGCCTAATCCTAGAAACAGAGAAAAAACTGCTTGCATTTTGCTATGTTTCAGTAAAAGCAGAAGTATTATCCAGCATAAGGAAAAGATCATCTTAATATCAGTTTTTAAACTCCTAAAAGCTTCAAATAAAAAAGAGCTTGAGCTAACCTACATTTGTTGCACTTTATTTATAAACAGAATGCTTTGTCATCAGATATATTTAACCTCAGATGTAAGAATACACTTACCTCAAAACAAGGCATAAGGGGATAGATGCATGTGAAGGCTCCATTCAGAAAGATGAATTTATAATTAGAATGAAGCCTAGGAAAAAAACCCAACTAGTTTAGCAAAGAGAATTATTCAAATACTTTTTTTCCTGGTATAAAAAAAAACCCAAAAAGAAGGATTAATTTGCGTGGAACATCAAACAGGAAAAGCTACTAAACAAATGAAACATCTGTAGCCCTGAATTTGCTAGAGCTCCCTCAAGCGTTGCTCTAACTTGCAGCATTGTGATAGACTTCACCATTCACCAGACTGGAGAGAAAGCTCTTCTGCTCTCCTCACATGAGCAGCTTCTTTCTGTTCCTCTCTCTCCCTGGCAGCAGAAGCTTGCATCAAAAGGAAACTGTATTAAAGAGAATAAAAGCAGAGGGTGTTAAGTCGGTTATATACTCAGTGAATGAGGCGACACAGTTACAAAGAGAAAAAAAATGCAGCAGCAGAACACAAGCACAAAGCTGCTGTGTTCCAGAAGCCAGCTGAAGAAAGAAAGTGCTATTTGTGAGGGAGCAGCTCTTTGAAACTTCATAGCCTGATTCAGAGCCTTTGGTGCCAGCAGAAGTCCTGCTAGCCTCCCTGAACTTTAGATCAAACCCTTCTCAGTCTTTTACATTGCTGCACCTTAACATTAAAGAATGACGTATTTTCCCTGGAGGTTAATGCACTTAAGGAGTATTTTTAGTTACAGATAGCAAAGTTTCCTTAAAGGAAGCATTTGACAAGATGTGCAAAAAATACTGCAATAGAAGTATTCATCTTTGGACACGTGTATCTATATTGCAGCTCATTACAGGCCTTATCTACTATTTGAGGAAAGAATAAATGTTGATAAGCTTTATGGAACTCAAAACCACTAAAGGTTTTTGTGATTAAACCCAAAACATCATATTATGCAGCCCTTCAGATCCACAGATTTGATCTTAAGCTTTTAAAATCAAATGAGAGAGAACTAGTGAATAGATAGTAAAGAAAATTGGACATAAAGAAATGTGACCAGCATTAAAGGAAGTTTTTATTGAGAATCTATCAAATTCCCCCCCCCCCGCCTCTTTTCTTTTTCTCATGCTATTCACTCTGTATAATACTAGTAACTGTCCAAAGCAGGCATCAATTTGGGATTAACCACTGACACAATTTCTAATAGAAGACAACCCCTTTCTACAAGCAGGAAGCCACCAGGTGCCTCCAACACTAACACGTTTTGAAAAGAAATCCTTGTGTGCAATACAGCAAGAACACTCACAGTCACACAGTGCCTAATTCTTGCTCACACAAGTTGATTCACGTGAACAGTTGGCCCAGCTCTATATGGCTTACACGACTCCAAGGACTTGTTTGGGAGCTGCATGTTGTGGGAAAAAAAACAAAATCAGCCCAGATGGTGATTCATAGGGTGTGGATTGTTTTCATTAGCAAAGAACAAAACCCCAAAGCTAAAGAATCCTGTTTTAAAAGGAGGTTTCCATACTGAATGCAGACTCCTGCCTGGATCTGGCAGGCATCCTGCTGGCAGAGCCAGGAATCCTGCACCTAGCAACGATACCAGTGAGGCTCCAGTGCCTGGGCAGTTTTTCCCCAGGAAAAAAGCAGAGAGGATCTGAGGGGGAAAAGCTTCTCCCAGCTATGTGTTGCCAAGCACATGAGAAAGGACAGCCCAAGCCCAGGCACAAACCAGGTCTCTTTTTCAGAGTTATTTAACTGAACACTAATTGCTGAAAAGCACTGCAGCCTTATAAAGCCTGGCAGACTTAGGCACACCTTGGAGACAGATGTCACCAGAGCATGTGTGCTAGTCTGCTGGCTTTTACTGAGTGGCCCAGTGACACGAGCAGAGTGTTTGATTATGAAAGAGCACTATTTTAATAAAAAACTGAGGATTTGTCTTCTGGTTCAGTCTCATAAAAACCAAGACCCACATTGGTCATAGGTGCAACAACTTGCAAAGACCTTAAAGCTACAGTTCATCAAACAAGTTGCTTTGGCTTGAAGTTGCAACCAAGGCAGCAGCTTCCTTTCCTCTCCCAGTGCTGTAGGCTTTGCCACATTCCTGCCCTTGCTTCTAAGAGATGAAGAGTTTTGCTCGTGTGAGTGCTCGCTGAAATTTCAATCACATTTTCCTTAAGAAACGGGGGAGCAAAGCAGGCTACGTCCCAGCAAGCCCGGTGAACTGTTCCCAGCTAGCCTGGGCTGTCTGCCCTTTTATCCTGATGTCTCCAGCTTCCTTGCAGCTTCCTCCCCTTCTCCTGGCTGCCCGGCCGCTGCGGTCGCAGCTTCTGCTTCTGTGCAGGACTCGGTTCCCCATTGTTTCAGTGACTCTCTCACAGGGGCAAACTTTTTCCATATATGCTGATTGTCAGAGATTTGGTTCCTGTATTCCCACTTAAAAATATATTGCCTAAAGTTCAGTTGTTTCCATTATAGTTATTACTCCTCACTTCCTGTCTCTTCTGGCCTTGGATTTTAACCATCAGACTTCAGCCAACAGTACCCTTCCAAGTCGTGACTTTAAACTCTTGAAAAGGAAGAGGCTCACCTACATGCTGGGATTAATAGCTGCCTGCATAATTTTTACTTGGAAAACTAATCAGACTACTAAAACTCACTTGTCCTTGCTAGAACCATAAAACTAAACCCCAAGCAAACAAGCCTCTTTTTTCCAGTATCGTTTTCCTGCAGGTGACAGGAGAAATTATTTCAAAGCTAGCTTAATTAATAAAATCCAATCAATTACTATATTATCCTGAAGAAGTAATACTTGGGAAGACATTATTAATGGAGTCTATGCCGGATTAAATTTTCAGAACCAGTCTGCCTCAACCTGATGAGTCAGTCATTAGGCATCTGAAATGGCAACGTGCCTAGAAAGGCAATTTGACATTTAAAGTGACATTAACCCGCAGGTTATCATGGGTTGGAAATTTCTCCTCCTAAATGAAAGGACTGGAAATGGAACTAATGCATCAAAGTGCAGACAATCAGCCCCTTCCTTACAAACTCAGATAAACATCTCAAATGAAAACACATGAATTGGGAGTGGAGGGAGAAGCTCTGGAGCATTTTCCACTTTCCTCATCATACAGCTGGGAAAAAGAAAACATAAAAAATAGAAGGCCCTTCTGCATTTCATTCTTCCTTGGCACTGTTACAAGCAGAGACTCAACAAGATCTACTTCAAACTCTTTTCCCACGTCTTTCTTCCGCTAGGAACTGGTGTTCCTTCACGCAGTCCCGGCTGGTGACATACATAGAAGCCTGCATGAAGGAGAAGTACATTGTCAACTCCCAGCAGCCCTGTCCAAATGGAACTCCTGACTGCCAGAAAATCATGTAAGTATCCTAAATGAAACCACTGAAGAAAACAGAATTTTCTCTGACGTATCTAAGTGATGTTTTCAACAGTGTTGAATGACACATTCTAAAAAGAACTAAAGCATCCACACAGTTTAATACCAAAGTGATGTAGGGCTGCATTTATGTACCTAAAGGTGATCAGCCATTTAAGTAACCTGGGAGAACAACTGCCTTTCCAAGCCACCAAGTACAGGACTACAAGATGATTAAGGAATTTTTCATATCTTCCCACATGTTCAGAAAACATACAGAGACCACACCTTTTCCACGATTCTCAAGTCATAATATACACACATAGATCTCTCCGTCTGTGGCCATCAGAGAGACCATTTACATGGCAGGAGTCAGAGAACTGCAAATTCCCAGATCTCACTGTACTTTCACAAGGTCTGGCTGCCCAAAGAGTACTAGTGAAAGCCAGTAGTGTACCTTAAGGCACATATTTGAAGCTGGGAGACACTTTTTTTAAGCTGGACTCACACACACACTTTCGAAGTGTTAAATAATATTTAATTATCATCTACACGTCCTCACATCTGTGTAGGTATTTGGTTGCAAAAATGCTTTTGTTATTTGCTAATACAATTAACTTCTCTTTCTCTGAACAACAAAAAAAAGCTTCACCATTGTGCCCAGGGGAGTTTTTAACAAATTTGTATCTTCCTGGGTAACAGTGAGGCTGACCACTGGAGCCTCTGACTGCATGTAAGAACGTGCACACACCTCCCGTTGTAAACAGTAATCCTGAAAAATAATCTTATGTAAGGAAAAAAAATTGCTGTGGACTGCCTATATGTTTTGCTAAGTAGCAGTGATAGAGATTATGACAAGTTTCTTAACTGTATTCTGCACTAGTCATCTCTGACACACTTGGTACCCAAGTGCCACCCGCTGACAACAACTTCTACTCTAACACCCAGCCCTTTACTCCACAGGTACAGGACAGCTCTGAAGCCAGTCTACCAAGTGAAACAGAAGGTTTTGAAGTCTTTGCAGTGGAAATGCTGCCCTGGATTTATTGGCAAGGACTGTGAACAGCGTGGTAAGGAAAGCTAGAGAACAAGTGTGAGAATGAACGACTAAATGCCAGGCACAGCAGCAAAAAATAAGTTTGTCTATTTGCTTTTGCCTTTTTTTCGGAATCGGTGCCTTGTTTTATTTGGTCTGATATGCCCCAAATCACTGATACTTTGAGATAAGAAGTAGTTGTAATCAGCTGAAATTAGTAGTTAATTAGCATGAGCTATGTATTCTTCTGTTAATAGCAACCTTTGTAATCTTTACACACTGAGAAAGGTATTGATTTGCTAGGGGAGCCTGCCAGATGTCCATCTAGGTAGGAACTGGTGACATCAGAAAGCTACACTGTGAAATGCCCCTGTGGTCAGTTTATAGGATGAAATTATGTGGCTCAGGAAATCCCACCTTCCAGTACCCAATGGGACTGCAAGAGAGATGGACTTTTTACAAGGGCATGCAGTGACAGGACAAGGGGCTTCAAACTGAAAGAGAGCATGTTTAGATTAGATATCAGGAAGAAATTCTTTATATGAAGATGATGAGGCACTGGTTGCCCAGAGAAGCTGTGGATGCCCCATCCCAGGAACTGTTCAAGGCCAGGTTGGATGGGGCTTCGAGCAACCTGGTTTAGTGGAAGGTTCCCTGCTATGGTGAGAGAATTGGAACCCTTAAGGTCCCTTCCCATCCAAACCATTCAATGACTCTATGATCTGTGCAGCTGCTAAATAAAAGAGAGGGGAGACAGCATGGTTTAAAAAGTAAATGGTGCATTGGCAGGATTTAGCAAATAAGACTTGAAAAGCGGAATTAAAACAGATTTAAGAATTTAAATGGAATTAAGGGAATTTCAATGGATAAAAGATAATTCCCTTAGCAATTAAGGCAACCATAATAAAAAAGGCAAGCACGTGTGAAAATTTTCACGTCTAACTCACCTACAGACTCCACAGATAAAAGTCTCTGTAAGTTTTGCTTTTCTTCACAGATAGCTTTGACTTGTAGATTTATCTCTATGTGGTGCCTCAGACTGAACTTCATTTTTAATGTTGGAAAGATATTACCAAAAGCAGTGCTTCTAGTTTAGTCTCTCTTTTGTTACACTCACTGACCAATAGCAGCTCCTCCATCATCATCTCATCATTCACTGTTGGTGCCACCAGAACGTTCAGGTAACTGTGGAACAAGGAAGAGGAATTTGCAGATCTTTGGGTGGGACCCCCAGAAAAGAAAAAAAAAAAAAGCATCTATTTGCAATAGACTAATTCCTAAGGACCAATAACTTGGCATGAGTTAAAACCCCCCACATTACTGCACAGCATTACCATGTATGCAATGTTGTAAGTCCATGCAGGGAAAGAAAATTCTCCAGACAAGATGGTCTTTCCCCAAGAATCCTGTCTCCACATCTGTTACACTACACATGAAATTCCTCTGTGTTGTCTTGCTACACTGTAGTAGTTTCTGCATCTAAAACATTTTCACAGCTTTATCACATCTCAATTGCAGATCCTAATTTTATTCCGGCACCAGGAACTGAAATTGAAGGAGGAGAAGAAGAGTTCTCAAACCACAGTATGTACTTGAAGTTATTTTGTTTGTCACCCTTTTACCTCTCAGTCACTGATCAGAAAGAACAAGTTATTTTAATAATTTTAACTTGATAAACTCTGGACAATCTCTCCAGTGAAAGCATCATTTTGAAAGCTTTGAAACAATACGTTTATTGGCTTAAATGAGGGTTTTTGCTAGAACACTACATGAATGCTCAAGACAAAGCATCCAAAAGTTTCAAAGCTGTCTGCTGGCTGGTGATCAGTGATACCAATGGAGAATGCCAGCTGGTCCAGAGCCTTACATCTCTCAGTGCCAGGGATGTTAACCCCTTGCTCTGCCAAGTAGATTCACAGGAAAGCACACTGGGCTCACAGAAAAACAACCTACTCAAAACGCTATTTTAGAACAGCCTCCCAGTAGCTTCGAGATTACTGTTATGAGGTACCATAGATTTGTATCTCAGGCACTTCAACCTACCAATCTGAGTACCAAGGACTGTCCCTTACCACTTGGGAAATGGTGTGGCTTGCAGTGCTATTAAGTATCTTTTAGCAATTAGCCACAGCGTAGTATTGCAGCTCTGAAAGAGTTTTCTTTACATTATGCTCTCAGCACTGAATGAATAAGCAGCTGGTTTGCACAACTGAATTATATAAAACAAGAGATTTAAAGGTCAAAGGTAACCTTTGGAGGGTAAGAAGCCCTTGGGATAGCACAGTTTGAACACACCAGTTTCAGCAGCTCTCAGTGTATACTTTGAAACCTACAGCTGAAATTCACAGGTACTTATTTAGAATAACATTAGTTAAAGGGCCCCTCCATGAGTCAGCTCTGACACTTACACGCTCTGCTTCTGATTCCTCAGTGGAATGCCTCAATTGCTCTTTCATCCTCTCCTTTTATTCTGGATTGTTAAACCTTGCTATCCTTTCAGTCAGTGGCTTGAAAGGAGTTAGTATTCCAAAACATTTTCATGGTATGGGGAGGTTTCTAATTAAAGAGTATTTTATTGCCATCATGGCTATTGTAGCTGAAGTTCTTTGCAGATATTTAAATACATTAGGTTTTCATCACTATCAAAAAAATTCTTTGCAAAGAAACTACAATTTAAGGTGCTGTAAACCAACATACCCCCTAAATGTCAGCATAAAATTTTCAGAGCAAAAAGTAGACAGGTGTTCTCAGAGGTGTGGTATGAATACCTGTCGCCTGGTCGCTGCACTCCGTTGCATGACTTTGTTTTTTCAATCTTGTGACTAGTGTCAACATCAGTGGATTCCAGAGAAATGTTCGAAGTCATTCAAAATCATGAGGCTTTACTGGATGATCTTCAAAGTGATATTCATCAAGCAGTCAGCAACTTAGGTGACTTACAGAGGCTATTTGAGAACAACGGTACGAGCATGGTGTTAGAAGTGAACCAGAGCAATTCAGGTGAGAGGTCTGATGCAGAATTACCAGCCTGAGATAGGCCCCGTGAGACCATGCAGACCAGGAAGAAAACACAAAAGCAAAGATACCCTGATATTCCTTGGTCTGCTGGTTGCTTCTAGAGAGAGAAAAAATGGGTGCAATTCCAGTGCAAATGAAGGAACCAAAGAGTAACTTGAAATTGGAAATGTGATGAAAGGCAAATTTCAGAAAATGCCTTAATTGAAGAATAAAGAGGTTGCTCACATCTAAAATTTGTTCATCTTACTATTCTGCTTCTGTGGCTTCTTCTCTTCTATAGGGATACAGAGTTTAGATGTGGTTTTTGTTCTTTTTCTGTACTCACGCTATATACTCTCCTGTGTGGAATATCAGATTGGTGTACACGAAAAAATGAAACATTTTACCCTTCTCAGGAACATTATTCCTGCCCTATACAGGAGTGGAGGGGAAAAAAAAAAGCTACTGAATTTGACCTACTGTTGTGAGCCACTGGCTTACAGAAACGATTTCTAATGATACAGACTACTGTACTCAGTGAACTTCAAGGCACTCGAGTTTGAATTTTAAAGTTAGAAATCAAGCCTTAGGATAAGTCACACCCAATACAGATACTTCACAGATTTTTCAAATTATTTACTCATGGCCTGGAATATTCAGCTGTTAAGATGCTGTCTAACTTTGTGTCGTAGTGTTGTTCTTTTTCTGATGCTTCACAGAGAAAAAAGGAAAGGCTCACCAACAAAGAACTGTTGGGAAAAAGGACAGTTATGGCCCCTTGCAAAACTGCCTGTCGAGGGGTTTCAAAAAGCATCATTTTTAAGACCTAAATGGGGAAATCAACACATGTCTAAGTTGTTGTCTGCAGACTCATAGACACCATGTGCTTTACAGTAACCTTGATTTAAGACTAGGCTATTTTTGCAATTGTCAAAATTGTCAATATCATGAGTTCAAATATCTGGGAAGTAAGATTGCAACTACTATAGAGAAATGCATACTCGAGTTACCCTGGTCAGATAAAGTTGTGTTCCAAAACCAGAATTTAAATCTAATTAAATTATTTTTTCAACTGTGTTAACAGATCCACAGGAAAGGCTTCTGCAGCAAGTTTTGTTTCCCTACGTGGAGAATTTTCTAAGGAAACATTTTAACCCGATGTGGGCAAGCTTCAACAGAAGCTTACAGAGCCTCTCCAACATAGTAAGAAACCTGTCCCATGACGTGGAAGCCAACAAGAGAAGCATAGAAAGATTCCGAGAGAGCTCTGTGCCCGAGAAGGAATTCCAAGAGCTGGGAACTAAATTTGAATCAAAAGTCCAAGAAAACATAGTGAGAGCTGATCAGGTGAAAAGAGATATAGAGAACCAACTGCACATGCAGCAGGCCAACATTCACTATAATCTCAGCATGATGAAGGCAGATACTGACACAAAGCTCAAGAAGTTTCATAAGATACAGCAGTCCCATTTCTTAGCTTTGAACAACAGCTTAGCAAAGGTGAAACAAGACCAAAACAATCTTGAAAATAAATTGGAGACTTTGGAAAGAAATTTAACAGAACTCTCTTTGCATCATGGTCCCAAAGATGAAAACAGCCAGACAACCATCAGACAGATAAATGACATTCTGGCAGGGCATGCAAAGCAGCTTAAAGAACTTTACATGGAGTCAGATGTGGCCTTTCAGAATATTGCAGTTTTAGAGAGGTGGTTTAAGGAGTTAAAAAAAAATATGTCAAAGTATAGGCCAGAAGATCTTACAATAACTTTAACTGAGAAATCGGTTATTATGGAAGAAAACAACGCAGCAATGGAAAGGCAAATATCAGAGTTCAACTACACTCTGTCAAACCTTCAGGAAAACTATTCAGATCTGTTGAGGTACATGGAGGAATGTAATTGCCAGAGAATATCTTCTGACACTGATGTACTCGAGGAAGATTCAAAGAATATCACTTATTCCCTTGAAGACACGCAGTCAAATTTAAAGGATATGAAGCACTTAGAGTCAGTTCTCAGAGATCTCTTGAGGAATGAAATTGAAGAGCTCTCCTCAGCTATTCCATCTATCCATCTGTCTCTTAATCTCCGTCAAGAAGAAAACAGACAGCTTCAGTCACAAGTCACAGCTTTGTCAGAAGACATAGGCTGGATGAAGAAGAAAGATGAAGAAACTCATAGACACATCAAGTATCTCAACAGTTCTTTTGGCTCTCTTTTGGAAGATGCAATGCGGCACGAAGTAGCACTGGAGGCTTTACTGAAAGAAGAATTTGTGGATGTCTTGTTTGAAGATGATTTTAGCATCCTAATACCATCAGTATTTGAGCTGCAAGAATCTCTCAGACATATCTCAGATAAACTCCAAGAACAAAACGTGACTTTAGAGTCTCTTACAAGGAGATCTCATCTCTCAGAGAGAGGTCAACAGAATAATCATGATGCTCGTACACCTCCCAACCACCCCAGAGAAGAAACACAAACGCCCTCTGCTCTAGATGAAGTCAGCAGTCAAGGCAGCATCAGAGAGCACATGGAACCCAACTACGAGGCTGCCAAAGACGACTCCTTGGACAGCTCAGCTTATAACGATATCATGACTCTGAAGAATGATATCAAACACCTGAGCCTGGCAATCAAGAGTCATGAATCCAGAAGTGACGCGAATCTCTGCTGCAATCACACAATAGCAAATGTAATCGAGCCCCTCAACAGTTCTGTGGGGATTCTCTCCGCAGATTTAGCAACCATCAAGCGGCATCTGGATGAACATCTGCTGATTTTTAAAAAGCTATTTGGAAGTAATGAAGAATTAGTTGCCTCAAAGATAAGTCTGGACATTACAAAGACTCAGTCAATGTTGAACAGAAAAGAGGGAAGGCAACAGAAAGGTCAAGACAAGCAAAGAGACAAGAAAAGGCCTGAGAAGCACAGAGAAAATATGCAAGTGATAAGTGGAAGAAATACAGTGCACACAGAACTTTTGGAAAAAGGTATGTTCTTTTCTTTCACTTGTTTATGTGCAGGTCTAACTTCTTTCAGGACCCTGTTGCAAGTTCCAAACACAGAGCACATTAGTTATGAGATTTGCCAGGTATCTTGTGGGATGCTGGAGGGAGAAGTTCTGACATTAGTTAAGTCCTCCCCCTCCATCAAAAAAAGCAGCTTGAGTGAGAACCGAGTTGATACTCTGCTGCATTTTGCTGGAGGTCAATAAAATTATACCCATTACAGCTGCTGGGAAATGGACTTCGAACTAATCCAACTTCAGATGTTTAGAAGACCAATTTTGTCTGCAGATATTCATGTTAATGCAGTAGTATTTTTGTAAGCTGCTGTGGAGTGTTAGGCTTTCTGGTCTTGCTTCTTTTTCCTGTTATTTGAATCTAGAAAGAGTGTACTCAAAGCACCAAATCCTTCCCAAGGTGGACAGATACATTAAATGAACTGCTATAATTTGCACAAGTGGAACAGGGCAGATTGACCAGAGAGCACACACTCTCTCTTACAGCTAAGCTTCAGAGACAAGTTTTCACCTTATACTTCACTGAGACTGGCCAGTTCCCTTTCCCTGTAAACATGTGGCCATAAGGACCTGGTAATTACAACCACCACAGCTTTAGCATTGGTTTTTATGATTGCAGCCCTTGTTATGGACAAATAACATAGAGCAAAAATCATCCCCTTCAGGCATCTGTGCTGCAAAGCTTTGGTCAAGACTGAATAAGCAAAGAACATATTTTTAACTAATTTATTTTTAGGACGGTAAAAAGTGCTACTTTTTTTTTTTTTCCTCTGGGTGGTCTTAACCTTATACTTTTCCAAGAGTAGTGGTTCAGGTATTTCCAGGGAACCATTTGATCTAATCCCACACACATACCCATTTCAAGCTCTGCAGGGAAGCACACAAAAATCAGGCCTGATAGGACTTCACCTTATCTCCCATCCTGATGATCCTGGGGAGAGAATACCTGCTTGCTGCTAAAATCCTGTTCCTCTTTGTTTTTCAGACTCCTTGGTGGCATTCCACGTGGGATTCTCAGAAGGAAAGGATAAAGAAAAAACTGTGAGGTTTAATGAAACGTACTTCAATTATGGGAACAGCTATTTCCCTGAGCATGGCCACTTTAAAGCACCACATAAAGGCATCTACCTGTTTGTCATCTCTGTGGAGTTTAGTTCAGGACCAGCACTGGGACAACTCTCCTTTAGCCGTGGGTACAAAAGAACTCTCTCAAGTAGTCAGAGGAAAACACCAAATGGAAACACTGTGACTACTTTTGCTATGGCAGAAATGGAGAAGGGGGAGACAGTAAGCTTTGAATTGCTGCAGGGCTCTGTAGTGAAGAGAAGTCCACCTGGAACAACTATGGGTGGATTCCTAATATCTAAAACTTGAATAGTGACATTTATGTTTTACTGATCTCTTTCCATAGATGCAATGGATCCATTCACTATTGCTTCATCTGTGATGTATTCAATCCAACTGCATGTGTTTAAACATAGCACTACCCTAGGTTTGTCTTCATGCTTCTTTTCTGGAAGTGTCTGGCTTTTGATTAGTTGCTTATGAGCAGCAATGGGATTTTCTTTCAAGTGAAAAGCTAACGGTTTGGACTCCAAATGTATCAGCACACACATTCCCAAACCCTTCCACTGCGAGAATTGCACCTAAATGTTTTGTGGGACTTTCTTCACTCACAATGCATGTAATTTCTCCTTTCCCTTGGCAAATACCCTCACCACTAGCAAGGAAGACATTTTAGAGAGGACTGCATATAGCAACTCTGGTACTATGTGAATGGTACCTTAAAACCCAGAAGCCAGGGCAATTTTACCTTTTAGTTCTCTATGGACCACAGGCAGTCACAGACTATCTTGGAAACTTCTGCAACTCACTCCAGTGTTTAAGTCTGTGCACAACACAGGAACACCAGTAGAGATCTGTCAAATCCAGTAAGATTCACTCTATGCTAATATTTGCAAGCAAGAATATTCTAAATGGCCCAGTCTTTGTTTCTGGGCCTGTGTTGTATTTCAATTACACTGCAAAAATTTAACAGTAATATAACATTAAGATGAATTACATCTTAATAATTTAAAAATATTGGTGAAAATGCAGTTTATTTCTAACCTGAAGACAATAACGAATTCAGCCCAGAGTCCCGCATTTAGTAAATATTTTAAAACCAAACAAGCAAGCAAGCAAAACTAACAACAAAAACACAAAGTGATTGGTCTGCTCTCATTGTTGAATATACATTTATAATAAGAGTAAACCAAGGAGTAGAATTTTTGAACCTTGGGATTTTTTTTTTTAATTTCCAAAAAATCTCAAAATGACCATGTCTGGTCACGTCCTAAGCTTTTCTTCTGACAAATAAAACATCCCAAAGATCTTCATTGTAAAGAAGTTCAAGTATTATAGTATTTTTCTTTGTCTACCCTAACACCTTACAAAGCAATATTAAAGCAATTAAATTTGCCAAACTGAAATGCACTTTGAAATTTCCAGTATTTCTGAGGAAGAGGTAAATTCTTATTATATAATTTCTGCCCTTTTAAGGTAGCATTTTCTAACAGAAAACTATCCTGCTGTTAAGGGCTTTTCTCCCCACCTACTTGTATTCAAAGCAATGCTAAACCACAAAATTTTTAAAAAACCCCAACCCACTGGTACCAACACATGTTGCACTTAAGGCAACAGTTTGACAAGCAGACAACACATATTTTTTGAAATAAAGCTATAAAACAGTTTCGGTTGGTGAGAAGATTGCTACTCTCCATCCTGAAAAATCCAACAGAGCAAACAATGAAAAATGCTGCCCCACCTCCTCCTAGCCAATGCTGATTTCCACATGAGATTAACAGGCCAAGTGTCCCAGTTTATCTGGCACAGAGCCACGACTTTCACTGCTCTGCAGCAGGCAGCACACACTGCCTGCAAGCTCAGGGTCATCTTCTGTCCCACAGATTGCTCAAGTATCTGAGGGAAGGAAGAGAAGAAAAAAATGGAAGAGGTGAAATGTCAGAACTGAAGGGCAGCATCAGACTGTAAGACTGGGTTCTTTCAGTACAAAGCTACTACACTGGGGTGACCCAGATGATTTTTTACCAGTGCTCCTCCAATTACAGACTGTTCCACAATTAAATACAGATGGGGGACATGCAGATATTTAAAAACACTGCTTGTTTTTAAAGCTTTGACAGAAAGCTTCAACTGGAATGAAACCCATACCATAGCCACTTGGAAAAGGACATGGTAGGTAGTAGACAGGACTTGTAAAGGTTTGGTGTCCTTGTACTTACCGGAGTTTACTTTTGTTGAAGAATACAGAAGGTGAGTTCAGAGATCGCTGACTCCAGAGTGAAAAAAAATGTTAATATAAAGATGTTTTCATATTTGTATTCTTCAAATACATGCTTAAGTTAGTCACCTGCATATACAAAGAAGACACTTGACTGGAAGACTCATTTTCAGACTCTCAAGTGAAACATTAAAGTTAAAACACTCTACTGGCTGCATAAGCCAGGAAGACTGACTTCCTTCTCAAGCAACAAGATCATTATGCTATTGAGCTGTGGTTGTGTTTTTTCGAAGTAATACACCAGATTTTTCATAAACTTCCACCTAAACCACTTCTTGCATTTTTTGGGGGGTGGTGGTTTGTTTTTTTTCTGTAAGATTAATGCAGCCAGATGACCATAACCTGCATTTCTAGGCAACAGAATAGAGGAATCAATTTAATGAAGATAATTTAAAACATAGCTATTGGTTGGCTCAGTGGATTAACAGGGGAATTTCCAAACATAAAAAACAACCTGAAGCTGACCATAGGCACTAGAAAGAGTTGCCTGTAAAAGCAGACAAGTTGCTTAAATTTCAGAGGAGAGCAACCAGACTAACATGCCTGATGGCCACATGTGTGCTCACTCCAAAATACAGATACACGTACTGTCAATATGAGTCTTGTAGTTAAAAATAAAAGCTTCCAACTGCTTTTAATACTTCCTAGAAACCTGCCAGAAAACATTGCCAATACTTCAAGTTCCTGGACTTCCACATCAAACCACTAAGCTTTGTAATAAGCAAGAAAGTTGTGCATCTTAATGCCTTCATGGAATTATTTTGTTACTGAAACTTCTGCTGCTTTATGAATGTTAGTATCTTATAGTACTTCACATTTTAAAATTAAGGCCTCCTCATGTTTTTTTCTTTTCCATTACTAAGACGATCCCCTTACTTTACTCAAAATCCAACTACGGATTGTATTGTATAGAAACAATTTTACTTTCTATAGATGCATCAGTGCCTGAATTCTACAGTCAGATTCATGTGAACTCATTCAGACATGCACATCAAGCCAGTCTCTGAAGCCCACGGAGGTCACCCCTCATGAACCAGCCTCAGGACGTGGTCAGCCCACAGTAGTGGTCCTCTCACAGCTCAGATTCACAGCTGATGTGAAATCAATGCATTGACATCAGTGAGAAAGACCAAAGCGGTGTTTTGGGAAAAGCTGAAGATAAAGCTGCAGAAGGGATTAAGGAAATCAATGGAATTATATCTGATCCTTTATTAAATTAGTGATACTTCTCCAATTTATTTAAAAGCCTGTGATTCAATTCACTAACTACTCAGTTTGCTTTTTGGCACGTACACAAATATACATGTGGGGTGTTTAGACGTCACTAAATAGTTGTTTCAGTTCTTAGATACTCATGCAAGCTCATCAGCAACATATTTTTATAGAGAGGTCAAAAATACCTATATAAAGGATAAAATTTTGATCTTTATTATTAGCAGGCAGTAGAACTTATTTTCACTCTCCAATTTTTCCCAAAGGCTCTTCCTGTCTTTAGGATACAGCATCACCCTGTGGTCGTCTCACGAAACAACACTGGGGAGGAAAAACTGCTCATTAAAACAAAGACAGGTGCAAATAGTTATCCTCCCTCTTTTCATTACATCCTCCTGTAACGCCAATAAAAAAATCCCAGTTTTAAATCCAACCATGATCAATGTAATCAGTGAAGACATTCCACAAGCTACGTAAGAGCCACAACGGTAGGAAAAAGGGTTACTGTGCCAACATACTAACTACAGGGAGACCAAAACTTTGTGCAGTCTAATTTCCTGGTATTAAGGAAAAAAAGGGTTGAAACTACATAGGCTAGTCTTCCACTGTACTTTCCAGAACTCTACTGCAAGATTTTAACACTTCATTGTACAGGGGGAACAAATAAAGGTTTATAATTATCTTTATAATATACTGATATCAGTTTATAATACGTTCAGATACCAGAACTTTCTAGCTAATGTAAAAAAACATATTTAAATCTCCTGATTAAAGGCAAAAAGAGAACAGAAATTGATCTTACTTCTTTTCTCCTTGCAAACTAAAAGTGAACTCTACAGAGAGTAGAAGCCGACACATTTCTGCAATGAGAAAACAAATTCTGACACTTTACATAATTGTGTACTCACAGGTGAGATATCCCCTTGACTGGTCTTCATTTGCTTGAATCATATAAACCAGAGTAGATTTAGCAGGTTATACAGAAGCACCTGCATAATTTTGCAACCAACAGTATGTAAGTATATTAAGCTCAAATCTCTTAATCTGTGTATTACCTCACAAAAAGAATGTTGTATGCAGAGGGAACAAAAAGCCATCACAAAATCCCCCTCCCTTTGTTTTCTTCTCTTTTTACTTGATGAGCTTGAGGAAAATTTATATGCATAAAACCAACATGTAGTGAACTTGCATATGTTCAAATAAAAGCATTATTTAATTTTGACTTGCTTCTGGCTTTGCTGTAAGACAGGGATAAAAATCAGGAGAAGGAAACACTGGTTTTACTGTTGCACCCAAATTTAGTGCAAGGAATAAAGAGCCTGAATTTATAAAGCACCAAATAATTCTGAACATCATTGAAGAATAAAAGTGATCATTAATAACTTATTCAAAGTCTGTAGGGGAAAAAACCAAACCATAAACGAGGTGTTAAAAAGTAGGGAATTATTTAGTTACAGTATTATGATTTCCAAGTCATTACATTTTTAAGGCAAAATCTTATAGTAACAAAACACATTACTAATGTGTACTAAAATAAGGTTATTTACTTAAAAATGATACATTGGACATAATCTGTGTACAGAACAAGCAATTCATGGTAAACTCAATAAGGCACCTTCTAAAGCAGATGCTGTACAAAATACATTAGTGTGTTACATTTTTATAGTATTCTACACTTCTGGCATATAACACACACAAGAGTGTGACCATTTGTCTCGTTCCACTCTTCTTTCATAGTTTATTTACATCTTCTCTAGGTTAACTACAATGTTATTTTTTCTCCTTTGTATACAATATAGTACATTTCATTTTGGGCATGTCATGTCAGAGCACAAACGTCACTACATGATGTGGGTGGGCTTCTATAATTGCATTCAACGGCAGAACATTACAAAGCAACAATTACATTAGATTTGTCAAAAAAATCAGAAGTTAAGTGCACTCCACTTCTGCTGTACAACCAAGGCTAGTACACCATGGCTCCATAAAGCACCATATCGTGCAACACTGCCAGCTGCTTTTACACATCACCCCTACTTGGAATAAAGATTGTGGGCACAGGATAAAGACCTTTGACTCAGAGGCACTGTCAGGAGAAGGAGGAAGGGCTAAATCATTCGAATATTTCACAGAAAATGAGCACGTAACTTCCCTTTAAAAATATCTGCAATAGCAAAAGAATGTTTTTTAACTTTATATCTCCGCTTTTCAAACATTGTAGACCACTAAAATACAGTCTGTGAAGATAAAGTAGACAAAATGTATCCAAATGATTTGTTTTATAAACACATTCAAATGGTCATTCAGATCAAGATCTAAAATTTTATTCTAGACTACTATGGAGGTAACTTAAAATATTGATTTTACATTTTATTCAAGACCTCAAAAAAGACTGACTAAGAAAATAATTGGGGAAAAGTGATGGATATTGGGAAAGCTGTATGTTTCTTGCGGAAAATTTACATTAAGTGAAACTCAGAATAAACTCAAAATGTAAGCCCACATTTTTCTGTAGGAATATCATGTTTCTTGTGGAATTTAGAAGTTAACCAGGGACACAAAAAGTTTCCTTTCAGTTGCTGTAACAATAAGAATTATATAAGTGACTCAAAATATTTTCCATCTAACTGAAATCACATGGAGCAAGTTAAATAAGCACAAAAAAATCCCTCCATATGAATGTTTAAGAACTTCCAAGGCACAGTCTTGATAGGCCCCAAGATATTTTCCACCCACTTGATATTTGCATTAAAAAAAAGAAAGAAATCACCTTTGCCTGTCCTGGAGGACATTTCTTTGGGTGACAAATGCTTACAATAGTGACCAAGAAAATGGAAGAGTCCTATTACCCTCCCTGACCTTAAAGGCTTCTGAACTCAACAGCATTGCATGAAGGAACAATTTACCTTTAGAGTCTGCACTAATTGTGCTTAATTACGTAAAAATTAATGGGCTAGCTTTGAGCATATTTTTTCCCCCCCCAAATGATTGTTAAAATATCCATATAGACACACTTAGCCTCCAAACAGTGAATGACTGCACAGAACACAGGTATGTGCTCAAGTGCTTTATGCAACCACATACTTTAGTGTTAACATTTTGTTGGGTATCAGGGAATCAAGGAAGCTCCTGTTCAGGCCCATAAAAACAACATATGAATGATACCTCTGAGTATGAACCTCGTAACTGAAGTGCTGAAAAATTATGTTTAAGGCAAAAAGATTTTTTTTCTCTCAGAAAAACCATCTTTGCAGCAGTTGGCTAACTTGACATCAATGTGTAAATCAATTTAGGTCCTAAGATGTCTAACCAAAGATCACCATCCTATTGCCTTGCAAATGCCTAAACAATGGTAAAGAAAACAAGGGGAAAATTACAAACTGTTGAAATTCATGCTTCCAGCAGGGGCTTCCTGAAGACTTGGGAAAAATGAACTAAAAAAATACACAAAACAAGTTTACAGCTAATAATGATGTGGCAACTCCTAAAAGAAGTAACAATATTTTAAATAAGAACGGGTTATTTTAAACAGACCTCCATGCTTTGAAAGTTTAAGCTAGCAGGGTACCTACATAATCATTTTTTCCTTCTTATTGATAAAAATCCTAGGGAAGGGAAAAAAAAAAAAAGCCTATCCCTTACTTTTTTTGGCTTATACCAAACATTTTCCATCTACCTGTGCAAAAATTATGTGCGAAGACATGATTCACAATTTCAAAATCATCATCTATTTCTTGGCAATGGACGGAGAAACTTTTTTTTTTTAAAAGCCCTTTATCATGAGGATTGTGGCACATCATCATATATCTCTTGCTCTTTTCAAATAAGTTAAAAGCATAGTTGACACACCTATGAACTTCTCAGCCAGAATACATATTAATACTTAAAGGCATTACTAAACAAAAGTAATGACTTTATTTAAAAAAAAAAAAAAAAAAGAAATGTCCCTCAAAATAGCTAGTTTTCTATAAAATATGTAGAACTGTTAAATAAAGTCTGTACATCACAATAGAAAATAAAAATACTGCAATCTTTTGCCTGACCATTTACATTATGGGAACTACAGGATTAAAACAAAAAAAAGTAACATGCTAGAAGGCTGTAATTGTTCACAAATCACATTAGTTCTGCATTACATTGTTTTCTATCAGTTGTATTTTCAAGGGAAATTTAAACACATATCAAAACAATCTCCATGTACATATTTTAAGACAACAAATAATCCGGCATAAATCAATCTGAAGTTTTAACATTTTTTCATCAATTTTAGTATTATTCTCAACTTTTTTCTTCAAATCTCGACTATGGCGTGTGTGTGTGTGTGCATGTATCTAATTGTACACATGTACCTAGAACTAGGGTTTTGTTGGCTTTTTTTTTTTTACTAAAGCACAAAACACACTGTATAAATAACTTCCCTTTTTAAAGTTACCAAGAACAAGATTTACAGTACAAAGTTATAGGCACTTGAATTATCAAATAGATTCAATGGTTCCAATACTGTGTGTTCATTCTTCAGATGATTCATGCACTTGAAGCTTCAGCTTGAGTTATGGTACTACTTTCTAACTTCAAAGTAGAAGTGCCAAAGGAGTTATAATCCGTAATTCTGCCTTACAGTAACCTCATGGAGGGTTCTGGCTTTTAATCAACCTGTGTGGGTCAGTGACAAAAAGGAGGGAACTACAGCTTCCTGTGCAGGCCAAATAGTTGGCACAATAAGACCAAATTTTGCAGTTATGCAACTTACTGTATCTTCATGAATTAATTTCAAAGCCATTTCTTCCAAATGTCCTTAACTAGAACTTAAAACATCAACTGATTTACCTTGTCTCAAATCTTGACTTTTGTAACTGTGCACTAAGTGGCCCACAGATGTGGCCTCCTGTGTTTAACCTCAGGGCAAGCAGCTCAAAATCTTCTGCACCTTGTGGATCTTCAAGAGTTCACGTATTCAGTTCTCCTGGTCCTGGCCTTTACTGTATTCTCTAGTCTTCTGAGCACCCAGTGCTTCCTGCCTTTCCCTATTTTGTGTCTGTAAAACAAACTCGTTCACGAGCTTTTCAAAACTTACCTCCTGCCTACTTTTGCCAAATGATGAAAAAGCATGCTCCTACAGCTGACAAATCCCCTCCTTTGTGGAAAAGAGTTCAGAGCATGGCAGGCACCTGTCAGTGAGTCCCAATAAAGTAGAAAGGCAAAACACATCATCAGTGGTCTTTCTGCTAAGATGTAAAGTATTCTGTGGCAAAAATGCTGGTTGCGTGTGGCATTTTGGAAAAAAATGCCAAATTTCATAGTCATCCAATTAAGGAACTCACTAGACCATGAGTGAGATGACTGAGGCAGCCTACACCTCAAGAGAGATTGTTTCAAGCTCTTTACAGACTTAGGTAGGCATTCCTGAACTGATTAATGGTTCACATTTTTGCAGTTCTTGTTGTGATCAAAACAAAAACAGAAATACAATTAAAACTGATATTTCAGAAGATAACTTAATGGCAAAGATTCTGTAGCAAATCTCTGATTGTAGAGCCACAAAATGCATGGAACCCCGACCATAAAAACTTTGTTCATTTAAATGGTTTCTTATATATTCCAAATGACAGCAAAATAATCCTGGCACACACATAAAGGCATAAGGACTGTTAAACTGAGTAGTATCACAAACAGATTCATAACCTACAGGCTCTTTCACAAAAACTTGGTATGGATTGACTAGGTTTTATCAGGTAGAAGGCAAAAAAAAGCTTATATTCTCCATCTCTGTTGAATCCATATAGCTTGTTAGGCTTTCACAGAAAGCACTGTAATCTGAACATTCAATTCAGTACCCAGAGTTTTACTGGAGACTCATTAAGTATGATTGAAGTCCCAATGCAGCTCAAACCAAACCAAAACGTGTATTTCATCAAGGCTGTCCATATACGTAGCATGTAGTGTAGAGAGGCTCTCAGTATCACGGTCTATGAAGTACTGAAAGATTTGATTAGCAGCCTGTAGAAGTGTGCTGAGAAAATACACTGAATCTCAGTTATTTCCTCTTTCCTATTTCTATCTTCCTCACCCACGTTTGAGTGAGCAGATCTAGGAGTCCAGCTTTGCTCTCCAAAGTCATTTTCCTATGTCAAATCTTTACGTCTTGGGATTCCACCATCTTGGCAAGTGTCTTCTTGATCCTCAAGGCAGTGAGCCTTGAGGCAGGATTGTGAGCCCAGCATTCAGACATCAACTTCAATATTGCTCTTAAACACTGTAAAATGAAAAACAAAAGAACAGTAGCGTAACAACTGCCTGATCTGAGGTGTATAATTTTGGTTCACTATCAAGGCCAAATTATAGGACTCTTAAGTCCAAATGTGCAACTTCTACATTTTCTGCAAAACTGTTGGTAGGAAACTATTATAAACGGGTCTGCTGAAAAAAAATCCAAACCCAAACATCCACATCCCAATCCTCCTTTTCCCTCCCCCTCACAGCCTCACATTTACAGGAGCTGGAACTAACTGAAGCGTCAATTTAGTTACCCAAAGATGCATTACCAGAACTTCTCGTTACAACTCAAGAACAGTGATACAAAAATGGCAGTAATAAGCAGAAAAATCTCCACTTTTATGTCAGGAAAACTGTAGAGAATTTTTTTCATTGAAAATGAAGATGTGACAACAGTTCTTTCAGCAGTCCAAAAAAAAAAAAAAGGAGAAAACTGGGAATTCCTAGAAGAAATCAAGGACTTGAAAGAAGAATGGCTATGGCATATTGAACTTGCTATGTGAAATAGTTATGTGTTGTTTACTGGGTTCAAGCTGTGGCCCTTTAAAAACACATCTAAAATGAAAATATTTTAGTTACGTCACAGCCTGTCCTGGAATGTAACAGTAAAAAAGGAAAAAAAAAAAGGAAATCCACAAAGGAATTGCTTCATATTCCATGAAATATCTTCTGCTACAAACCAATATGCTACATACATTAAGATTAATAAATTAAAACTTCATTTAAGTTTTATCTCCAATCAAAACTCTGAACATATTCCACCACAGAAGACCTCAAGTAGAGCAGTATTCATACACTGCCCCTCAGATACTGAATTGAGTCTTTTGAATTGATTTGAGTGTATCTTTCTCCCGCTGGTGCTGTGAGTTTTTCAAAATATCAGAATGTTTCAATGTAGTCCCTATTTCACAATGTTTTAATATTTATTAAACTAAAATACCCTTCCACATTAACGAACAAACTGAACCAGCTTTCCCTTTCTGCATACTTACTTCATCACTGTTCCATCTGTTGGACACGACCGGGCGCAGGCGTTTGACACACACCACTTCTCTCATGTCCTCATAGGATGGGTCATTTGGCACCATGTCATAATATGGCAACTGATACTCTTCAACAATACCTGGAGATAATTGTGAAAGATCAAGAACCATTAAAATGAATAAATCTACATATCTACTCTCAGATGTCCTTAGCCAGGAGCAAAAATTAACTCAACTCTGTGCCAAGTCAAACCAACCGCGCTGTTTTACTGGGATAAAAATCTGAAATTTTCACTGTAACAATGAGACACTCCCCATAAAAGCTCCAATATTATGTTTATTAACTTTAATAGGTACAACAATTCCTTGCAGTGCCTTTGATTTTGATACCCAATGTAGAATTTGGCTTCTTCTAATCCACTACATGCTACAGAGAAGCACAGAGAAAGCGTAAGGTGGAAGAATACAGGTCAAGATCTATAAGGACACAAAAAGAAGAGTGAAAGAAAAGCCAGGATGAGTCACCAAAATATGTGTCAGGAGAAAACTGAATGACATCAGAAATGCAAAGAAGAACAATATCTTATCAATTACGGAAAGAATAATATCACTTTCACAGGGGTGAAACATCTGCATCCCACTATTTCTCCCAAATCAGGCACTCTGCTTTTTGAGCGTGGGAAAAAAAGCCCAAGACGCTTAACTGCAACGATCAAAAGGGTTGAGTTCAGTGATTTTCAAGCTGTTCTCTGGACAGACTATTACTGCTGCTTTTACAGAACACAAGCCTCACGATGAAACAAGCTTGTTATATTATTTCCTGTCGAAGCACTGTTAGGGTAAGGCAAAGGCCTGGTAGATTCTATGATGAATATTTCAAAGTTTACCTCCTGTGACACAGCGCCGAGCCATTTCCCAAATGATCAGCCCAAAACTGTAGATGTCAGCCATGATGTACGGCTGGAAATGGTTTTTATTCAGGCTTTCATCCAGGACTTCTGGAGCCATGTAACGTTTTGTTCCCACTCTCGTATTCAAGGGAACATCAACTTCATTTGTGTCACTGTAGGAAAATATTAGGAAGTTAGTGAACTGTGGGCTATTATAAGACAAGGTATGAAATCTTGGATGATGCAAGCACTACACTGCCAAGCTCCCATTTACAGATTAAATTCTTTCTTATATTTCCCTCTCAATACATTGTACTTTCCTGAAAAAGATTATCCAGTAAAATCATAGTGACTATGGTAGTTGACAGTTTACTGTTTCTTTTGCCCAACAAAACATAGAAAAAAATTCATTAAAAACCAGTGTAAAGATGAATATATTTGGTGACAACTCAGAAAATTATTTGTAAAGGCTTATGCTTTCTTTTAGGCTCTACTGGAATAAGGCTCAAAAATATAAAGTATTCAATAACACTATTATAGTATCACTTCAATTAAATTTCAACTCCTTTTACACTGTTCAAATTTTTTATGAAAGAATTTATAATGAAACTACATGAGAGCAATTACTATAAATGGTCAGTTTTGAATAACAAATTAGGTGGTCTCCTCTTCCTTTCCTCTAAAAATCTTTTATTTTCCATAAGAAGAGTATTTTAATTGTTCTCTTAACAATCTATTTTCATCATGATGCCTACCAGCACTCAAGAACGTTTTACTCTCAAAACTGAAAAAAAAAAAAAATGAAACCATGCAACCAAATTATTCCATCTTCCTTTTAAACTGAATATTTGGTGCATTAAATAAAAAAAAAATATGCTAATGTTTGCCCATTACAGAGGATTTGTTCATCTACCTGTTAAACTTGACCGCAAGACCCAAGTCCGCAATGCAGCAGGTTCCATTTTTCTTTATCAAGATGTTTTTACTCTTCAGGTCCCTGTGTGCAATAGCAGGCTTGCCTTGTGTCCCATAGATCTCCGTGTGTAGATGGCACAGACCACATGCAGCAGAATAAGCCAGTTTGAGGAGAGCCCTGTTGTCCAGCGTTGTGCATTTCAGAAAATCATACAACGATCCGTTTTCATGATAATCTGTAATCAAGTAAAGCTGTGTCCAGGAGCCAGTGCCTTTAATATCTGCAGCTATGAAACCTGTGGAACACAGAAACAAAATTACTGTTGATTTGTACATAAATTTTTTTATGCAGTAGATTCAGTAATAATTCCTAAAGCTATATTGTCTTGTATTGTATCAGAGGATATGCATCCCCCTTATGAAAAGTAATAATGCAGAGGCTCTGACTCTAACTGTACATGAGATTACCACTCCGGTCTTCCAGCACAGACACGGTAGACACGTTTTCAACCAAGAGCAGCAAGATTCTGCCCTTTCAATTACATTTTATTAGCACATATTATTCCACAGAAACTGCCACAGACCCCTCAAGCCACTCTCTAAGACCTGCTCCTCCTCCTCCCTCACACAAGCCCTCCAGCAGGCAAACAAAGCACTGCTTCCTTACCAAGGATGTTTTCGTGACGCATTAAAACAGTTTGGTAAATCTCTGTTTCTCGGAACCAACTGGCTTCTTCTGTGGTGAAAAACACTTTGACTGCCACTTTTTCACCCCTCCATTTGCCCATCCACACTTCACCATACCGTCCTTTTCCAACTTGCCTCACCATCTGAATTTGTTTGGCAATAGTGCGCTGAACCTAAAGAAGATTAAAAAAAGAAATGAAAAAAAGAAAGAAGAGGGTATAAGACAGAGGAAGGAAACCCAGCAGTTTACCAAAAATACTTGGCCAGGTTGCTTCTTAAGCTTGGATTGCTTTGAATTTTGTTCCTATTATAAGATTTGTTCTATGAAATTTTCCACTATTCCAGTGCCTTACAGCACCCTCACAGTGAAGAACTTATTCCTAATATCCGATCTAAACCTACTCCCTTTGAGTTAAAAGCCACTTCCTGTTGTCCTATCACAACATGCCCTTGTGAAAAAGTCCCTCTCTGGCTTTCTTGTAGGTCTCTTTAGGTACTGAAAGGCCTAAAGGTCTCTCTGAAGACTTCTATCACTCAAAAAAAAGCAAATCTATTTTATTGGTCAGTGGACACTAAGAAAATAAAATCTCTGAGTTCACTCAATTTGGTACTTGTACTAGCCATTTATTGCATTTTTATCTTAGTGTCTGTGGGCTCTAAGTTTTCTTTAAATTTTGCTGATGCCAACAGATTTCATAACATCATCTAATTCTGCACTTCATTTTAGTTAATTATATGAAGACGAGCTTTAAACATGTTCAGTTTGTACTTAATTTTTCATAATAATTGCATATAAAACCATACAAAACATTAATATTCTGTATGGATAAACTGCTGTGTTCTAGGCATTGGATACAAACCAAACTTTGTATGTGATGGAGAGAAATTCAGGGAAGAAAAAAATCTTAGGTTATAATTTACCAACAACGGTAATCCTGATCCACTCCCAGAACTCTGTGACTGGTCAATAAGGTCTTTTAATGACTCCCCAGCTGGAATAAATGCTTCATCTTGTTCCAGGTCACGATTATAACAGTGCCTCTTTGCCATGGACTTACAGTAATGCCTGCAAAAGTAAGAGGAGTTAAGCTGAACTCCAAAACACTCTTCAAAATATGTACCAAACTGATCTAGGAAATGAGCTATTTAAATGTAGAAATTTTCTAAAAGAAAGAAAAGAGAATCAGATTTTGCCGTATCTTTTTTTTCCCCTGAAATGTACTTACATAGTTTTTTCCTATTAAGAAGTTGTAAAGCATGTACAGGCACGTCAGTTGGTTATGACTCAGGTGGAAAACCAGCATTTTAATAGTCAGCTCACAGCCAGTGTTCCTAGTATAACATCCCTTGATTTTGGTTTAAACTTACAGGTTGGACCTCGAACCATGGCAGATGAGGCTGACAACCTTTCCTCTGAAATTTCTAGACCAATGACCACCTCCAGCACAGGGCTGGAGCTGACAGAGGCACCCAGGGGCACCTGAATGAATTGCCATAGCTCAGCTGGTCAATTATTTAGTTTTGGAACACAGTAGAAAAAGGAAAATCTCAGAAGCGGATGGAATTTAATTATCAAAAGTGACTGAAGTTACGTGTAGCTTAGAAAACTGCACATACTTTGTAGCCAGAGGAAAGGATCAAATTCACTTAAAATTCTCTGCTGTGAACATTTTGTTTTACCTAGCAGTGCAAACTGCTACCCACAGAAATGTGACATTAAGTTACAATGGTTTCCAAGCTACATATGAGCAACTGAGTACATTTACAAAATAACTGTTCTGTTTACACTGGATTTGCAAAATTAAAAATGTTGCCAACAAAGAAAGTCCTTTCCTTACTTGTAACAAAAGCAGCTAAATAAGATGACCATGACAATTATGCAGACTGCCATAGAAATCAACACTGCCATCCAACGGATGCTGCCATCAAAAAGTCCATCTATTCGACAAAAAAGAGAAAGAGAAAAAAAAGGTAAAGTTTCTAAAGTCTATAAATTAAACACATATTGTAAACAGTTTATTTAGGTATATTTTCATATACTGTGTATCAAAGTCAGTATTGACACCAGAAAAGCAAAGAATGTCATTTGGATGAAAATAAACAAACAAAAAAAGGATTTAACTTGAGATTTTGAAGTTGTTGACTCCTGTTAGTTTAGAAATAGAAAGATTTAGAGCAGTAAGATTCTGAGAAGGTATAAAGCAACAGTTAAACCAGTAAGACTTGCCTAGCAATGAATGAGTAAGTGCATGAAAAACTATTTTCACTGGGAACAACAGAAAGAAGAGAATGAATTTACAGCAGAGAACAGTAAACAATGCCAGAATACCTTTTTGTGATACATTCATAATGGCAAAAGCATAGCAGAAATTAGAAAAAAAAATTTCAAAAAAAAGAACAGATTCTGGAACCAAAATAAAACCAGATCAAGAGATCACATGCAGATCAAGGTATTAGCACACTGAGAAAGAGACTAAAAATACCATGAGTGATGGTATTGATGAAGAAAAAGATTAACCTGAAAGTGGCAAAAAAGGAAAAGTGAAAATAGAGGATGAAGTGTAATACAGAGCTTCACAGAAAAACTACTTAATCCAGAAAAAGCAGATCTGTGGAATACTATAATTACATTTTCTCATGTTTAGCTGTTGATTAGGAAGAACAGAATCTACATAGGGAGCATTTATTAGCAGCAGTGTTAACACACAGGAGTTGCTTACCTGTGCTGTCAAGAGGTGGTAAGGTTGGTTGTAAATCCTGATTGCAGAAATCAGTACGGCAGCACTCGATCGTCCGACGCAACTGTGCTTTGGGTGAGTCCTGTTCAAGGAGAATCAAATAAATGTTCACATTCTGAAGACAAAACGTGGACAGGTGGTGCTATGGCTACAACACAGCATGGACAAAAGCCGAAGCTATTTTATTTAAATAACACTTCAACCACACCGTTTAATATATGAGGATCACTTCACAGTGGTAGACAGGCATCATATAATCTCTTGGAGTGCATACATTAGATATTACTTTTTTTTTTACATTTCACAGGACTTTTTCTACTTTGTGAACAAAAATACATGGTTTCTACTTAAGTTGCTATTTCATAAATTGTAAATTTTTTAAGGTTAGTCAAAACCAGTTAATAATATGTTAAATAAATACTGCTCTAAAGACACACCCCAATCGCTTTAGATGCTTTTCTCTTGTACTCATCATAGCAGCATTGTTTGCTTTAAAAACATCTTCAGTACACCATATACAAGACAGAGGGGCATGAAAATTAAACTGAAAGTAAGGCACTAATATAAAAACGAGAACAGTCTCAGGAGGACATCATGACACCTCAGGTCTGATTTGCAGTAACGCTGAACACTCACAAGCAATAACTGAAGTCAAAAGTGCTTCCAAAAAGCAGTGCTATGACAACTGTGTTATACAGAAACTCAAGCCATAGGGATTTTAAACTTTAAAATTATCCAGAACAGTGATAGCACTGAGGTGGGCAGGGAGAGTGGCTGGGTGAGCTCTGCTTCCACCTCAGTACTCTCAGATGAATCCCATCAGGCCCCAGTGACAGCAGGTCACCACTTCCTCCAGGACTGCAGGGGCTCTATTCTGCTCCCCATCCCTGCCTATCAGCTCAAGGGGCTGGCTGCCCTGAGGATAACCAGTCTCACTATTGATGGCTGAGGCAAAGAAGGCATTAACTACCTCAGCCTTTTCCTCATCCTTGGTTACAATTTTCCCTTCTGCATCCAACAAAGGATGGAGATTTTCCTTGGCCCTATTTTTGTTGTTGACGTATTTATAAAAACACTTTTTACTATCTTTCAAAGAGCTTCTCCTGCAGAGAACTCCAACAAGCTAAGATTCTATTTCAATCTTTGCTCGAGCACCATCAAGTGTCCTTCCTGCCACTACTCACTCATGACTGTTTGGTCCTATTCTTCTCAGTGGTAAAAGGCAACATGCAAAATTCTACAACTACAGTTGTAAACTACAGAAATTTAAACTGTCTATGCAGTTTCCCTACATAAGCTCCATGGAGACCTAAAATTTTAATGGTATCTCATTTTTTTACCTTGCACTGGAAGTCTGAACCTTCATACTTCATGCAGCCAGAAGCAAGTGTCGGTTCTCCATGTTCATCTTCCTCAATGATAGCAAAGCAATGCCCATTAGTTCTGGAATAAACATATCACTTGTGCTTTACCAGCATGTTTGTAATTTCATATGCAGCATCAGTTGACCATGAACCCATTAAGAATATTAGAAAGAAAATATCTAGAAAAATTCTTTAACACAGTGGCTACCATCCAGTTTGAGAACAAAAGACTCCCACAGGATTCTCAAACACCACATACAGGGAGGCCTTCTCACCAATAATCTGTTTTCTGCTTCCTCAGCCCTCTTCAAGACTGCTCATATCCAACCACAGACACCCAGTTTAGGAACAACTGAGGGGATGGAAAAGCAGACTAAAAAAAGCTTACTAACACAATTTTATAGGTTTAAACAGAATTTACTCATGTCTGTTTTGAAACTACAATGATAAACTCTCAAAGAGAAGTCCCAGTATGTGTATGGTGGCTGTTTCAAGATCTACAGCTTAGCCAGCCTTTTCCCACGTAAGTTCTCTCAAATATTCAGCCTTTAGGGCAAAACAAACAAACAAACCACCGAATCCACTTTCTAAAACTGACAGTAACAAATTAATTACATTCTTTAAAAAAAAAAAAAAGACCCTTAAATTCCTCACTATCTCATTATACAACTGCTTTGACTTCTATACTAGCTGAAAATGTCAACAATATTTGTAAGGAATCCTACACCAAATTGCAGTGCTAGGTCTGTGATTTCAATGCCTGTAAAAGTAAGATTTGAGTAAATCAAACTTCATTCATTCCCTTACTAAGGAAAACAAATCTAGAAATAATTTTGTCTTTACTACAATCTATTTAAATGAATGTAAAGAGATGCAAATTTGGGAAGCAAAACGCCATAAAATACCCTGCATATGGACACTGCGTTGAAGTGTCATTAACTAACAGCTTTATTATCAGCACAATGACCTATACAGTCACCAGCTCAGACAAAAATTAGTAAGGCCTATACTGACTGCACACACTAGAGGGCAATAAAAACCAATAAATAAATACCAAAGGATTTGAAAACAAAATACTACAACATTTTCTTGGTGCAAAACTATGTCTGTAAGATATTACCTGGGCTTACATTTAAAAAGACAGTAGTGTTTATTCTACCTCCTTGGGTTCCATAAAAACTGCCTTATCTGCCAAGTGACAGCTGTAGAGAGGCTGAATACTATGCGTTAAAGTGAAGACTCCAATTACTGCAGCAAGTAACATGTTTTCTACTATGTATATTAATTCTTAAGGCAGAAAACACAAGGGCCTTAAGCATGAACTGCAAATGAAGAGAAACCAAAGACATTTTATGATATGAAAAACACCTTAAGCAAGCATATAATCAAGTGCATGAGTCTGTTAGGACCCTTATGCCTGTCAAAGATAACACTTCCCTCCTGTCCCTACATGTTCACAGGCTTTTCTTTTTTTCCCCCCTGCCTTTCCTTCACAGGTGATAACTAATGAACACATAACAAGAATTCTCAGTACATGGCTATGTTGTCTAGGTGAAAAAATAAGCAAACAAGTGGTGGTATCAGAAGGCTTAGGTTTGGGTCACTTAATACACACCCAATTATAAAATACTACAGGTTATTTACTCAGTCCTTGAAAGCAGTTGTTGGGGATGAAGTTGCCAGTTGCAAACGGTTCTAAGTTATGGTGAAAACTGTATTGTTTACATACAGATGACCATGGGTTTTAACACTTGGCTCTTCACAGAACCAGTGAGTGTCAAATCAATTATGGTTAAATCACCTGAGAGAACCTTGGTCAGCTCTCCAGAGGGAAGCTTGCTCTCTCCAAAGCCAAAATGAGTCTCTTCAAAGAGCCTTTCTAAGCCTCAATGCAATACTCACATGCACGTGTTATTAATAGCATCATCTGGACAATGTCCCGAGCAGTAGCACTTCAGAAAAGGTAAGGTGTCCTCTGGAGCAAGTGTGACTCCATTTGCTTGTTTCTTTTGGTCAGAATTTGTCTTCATTCCTGTGCCATGAAGCATGTCTAGATTTTGACCTGCACATTAAAAAAAATGAAGTATTTTTGCATCTCTCTGGTTCAAGACTTTTACAGGCAAAACACGACAACAGAATAATTATATTAATAAATAATTGAACTATGCAAGACACAAGAACTTCCTCTCCCAAGATTATGGCAGAAATTTGAGTTAGTAATTTTATTCTAGAAATACCTAGCTCAAATATTTTTTTTACCTTAACAGCAGATTTTCCAACTCTAATAAATCTGAACAGAAAGATACTTTCCCTTTTTAAGGTGGGGCAGAAAAGTAGTGATGTAACAGGTTAGAATTTTCTGAAGAAAGCCTTTCTCATTCATGTATTTAGAAAACCAAAATGCTGACTGCTTGATAACCACAACAAGAATAATTTCATGCATGACTGAACGTACTTAATATGCAATTTTCTAATTTTCTGAACTGAAGTAACTTTTTATGGATTCAGAGTCTCATAGAAGAGCAGTAATAACTCCAAAATCTCTTGGGTTTTTTTGATCTCTGTATGCATTAGTACTTCAAAACACAGCTAAAGTAAATCTTGTTTGCAAATTAAATTTCAGTAAACGACAGGAATATCCATACAGACGAGCTTTCACAGAATAGAAATAGGGCTACATTATGTTACAAGCAGCCCTCAGTTTCTCAACAGTAGGAGAGTTAAGCATCATTTGTCCTTGTTCATATTATTAATGTGCTTTCGTGAATGTAGGCATTCAGAAGAAAACATCCACCTCTTTTCTTCTTAGTGAAGAACATCCGGAAAAAAAAATTTAGGAACATATTCTGCCCCCTTTGGAATATGCTTTGTATCACCATACGAGATAAGAACATCTTCACCCATCTCCTCCAGCTTTATCATACCTGATTTTACCAACAGAAAATTGCTTTCTGTCCACCACTTGACAGGATTGTGAACAAACTATCACCTGCTCAGATACAGTTTACAGCAAATGGCTGTGTGAGGCTCAGCGTGCAAAGTAAGAAAACACCAGTTAGGACCAACAGAAGCTTTTACAAATTCAGTTATTACCCTCAATACTTCTCAAAAATAATTTAGTCACAATAAAAATCTCAATTTATCTAAGGAAAAAAAAAAAACCAAACAAAAACTGACCAGAAAACACAGTCTCTTGCAACAGATTCTTGTGACTTCCTGTCAAACCAACCAAACCCTGGCTTTAGAGTGATGAGAACATCAGTCTCCTGTTGTACCTCGCTTGAAAGATGTGCAGAAAAGCTTGATTAAGACCCTGTGCACTGTCATTCAGACAAATGTGAAATTAAATATTTGTGAAATTTGATCTTATTGTTCTGAAAAGAGCAGATTTGCAGATTTCCTTATCTGATTAATGCAGCTCACCTAGTGCACAGTCCTGATTCAGCCAGGTAATGAAACTGTGCTTTTTTTGGATACAGCTAAGAGAATACTCTAAGAAAGTACAACACCATCTATCTAAACTCTCAAATCATTTAGCCATGTGTTATTTGAAATGTGGTTTTCAAACAGTACTTCACTAATGCTGCAGTTCAACAGTCCTGATATGTACAAAACTGTTAACAAGAAACAAGGTCCGGTGCCATAATAACTGAGTTTACCTGGGCAGTAGGTATTTCTGATTTAACCAAAGAAATTCTGCACAACTGAAATAGCTCCTCCACCCGTCCCCTCTCTCTTTCTACACATTTCTTCCCAGCATAAACTGAAAGCTCGTTTTAATCCATGCTACAGATATTTCACAACATTTCATATTCACATTTAAGAGATCCTTACCTGTTCAGAGAACAGGTAATTCTACTTAATATTTAAAGGAAAAGCCACTGCATATGTGCAAATATTGTCTTTTTTTCTTCTTCATTTTCTTGAATGACTAAGGTATCTTTCCCAATTAATGTTATAAAACCCCCCTTACCTTCAGGGACATTCCACATGTTAGAAGTCTGAATGCTTTATGATCTATGTCTCATCAGTCACTCATTCACCTTCCTACCCTGATCACTGACTGCAATTTTTTAAAATTTGCTAGAAAAGAAATCAAGGAACCCTTAAAGCATGGTTTCTTCTGATTCAGAAGAAACAGAACAACATTTTTATGCAGGTCTAGCATCTTTTAAAGCAGTATTACTCTTTGTAAACTAACACTGAAGCATGACTACAGCTATACCAACCTTTTATACTAAAGCTGAGATGAACTACGTTTTCCCTCTTCATTTATTAGGATGAACCGCTTTATAAGATCTATGAACAGCACATACCAAATAAAATCCAAAATAGATAACTGTATTTTCAAAGAACCAGCATCTTTGTCTTTTGCAGAGTTTCTATAGGCAAAGATTTTTATTCAAAGCAAGAACAGACTATAATTTCATTGTTTTCGTAGTGTGAAAAAATACTCCATAGTAGCCTGCTTTCATCTTACAGGTAATATCTGAACTGCACAAGGGATGGAGGGGGGGAAGATCACTTGACTCATGCATCCTTACTTTCCAAGACTGTAAAGAAAACTCTTATTAGACAATGATGAGGAAAAAGCTGATGGGGCTCCAAGTTCCCATTTCATCATTTGCTCTGCCCCACCATACATACTGCATTCATTGCAGACTTCTAGAAGTGTGAACAACTGCTAAAGACAGGACGGCATTTAAACGGCTTTCTGTTAAACTTTATTTTAATAATATAAATACAATTTTTAAAAAAGTTAATAGTAAGTTGTTAAAATAGGACAATGTCTGCCAATGTATCATATCCAGTCCTTGATCAAAAATATAAATTATTCAAAGCACTACCTCTTCCAATCACAGAAAATAAGTTAGACTATAAAATGTATTTCAAAGAAGCACAGGATATTAAAAATTCCACTAGGTCAGAAATCTAAGTCTACTTGAAAGCATGGCTTCAAACACAAATATTAACGTGGATAAGTCTCTAAAACATACTGTGCGTGACACTGAGGTGCTACTAACCACTAAAAGCTGAGCTAACCTGGTTGCAAGTCAATGCCAAGATACATGTATAATTTCATTAAGTCTTCTGATCTAAGAAAAACAAAAAAAAAAACCCAGCTCTATTAATAAATTCAGAGAGAGCAGTAAATGAAGACAAATACAAAAGCTAAATTATGCCTACAGTTTGTTATTTAACTGTATCCCCTCTTCCTCCACACATACAGCTGCACCGTGGCCAACAGCAGTCAAGTTGTTCGACAGCTTTCTGAATTTGTAATAGAGATGTTGCCCACAAAAACATTTCTATTCCAGAGTACACGATCCTTAAAAGGGATTTATCCCAGCAGAACTACAGGACGAGTGGCATTTCTTTGTAGCTATTCCGATCTATGCTTGCAAACTCCAAGAAATCCAACATTTAAATAAGAATGCCAGAAGACCACTTTCACCTGACCTCCTGCTGGTGCTATTGCTGCTCGCTGGGGCCAGCTCAGGGCTCACCCACACTGGGCCCTTCTCAAAGATGGAAGTTGGACCAACACTCTTTATGTCAGATACGCCTTCCTTATGAAAAAGGACATATCTTGAAAATTTTATGTGGTAGTTTTAAGTTACACTGCAAAATTATCCACTCCATATTTACCTATCACAAACTTCCATAATGATTTAACTTGTTCTGCTGTGTGAGTTAAACCTTGGTACAACTGACACGGATTAAGTACAATACTAGTACATGCCCTTTAAAGACAAAATAATAAAAAAAAAAAAAAAAATTCAGAAAAACTGTATGAGTGCAAAGAAAGTATCTTAAATGCTTCTATGAGCTCTGTGTCTTGCATTTTAACCATAATTCTCCCTATAGTACTTTTTTATATATCAAGGCTGTGATCTCCAAAGACCAGGTATGTTAGAGGTAGCTCCTCCAGCAGAACTGGTTCCTAAAAATCACAGCACGTTCCCAGACTACTTGTTTAAAATCTCTCTCCTTCCCTCCAGCTCTCCCAGGAGCTACACCAGTGCTCAACACAGACAGGCAGCCCCTGCCTCCTTACCTTCCCAACCAGCAATCCCCAGCCTCTGTTCCCACTTCTCCTCCCCAAAAAAGTCACTTCTGAAGACAACTACTCTGTTCTTATGCATTAAGCATAAAAGCCAGAGACATGAAAATGTTGTGTATTTTTCTTTAAAAAAAGTACACTGCATTCTAATTTAAATTAAATGGACTTTTAAAGAATAAAGTTACTTAAACGTGAAATTATAATAAAGCAATAGATCAACTTCTAATAATCCCTTAGAAGGACTTTAATTAGACAAATATTGAAGAATACATGTTCACTACCCATAAAGACAGATGCAGTCATTAATTGGGGAAATCACTAGTAAACAGAACTATACTGTCTTCAAGTAATGAATCAGCTACTGACAACTCTAACTTCCATTCTACAGATTTTAGAATATTTTATTTCAGATTAGTTTATATATTTGAATTCAGTACCTATTTCACCTGAAATTAAGAAAATGCGTAAAGGTTTTAAAACGTATTAATTTTATCTATCTCAAATATCTGAATAAAAGTAATTAGAGCAGTGAAATCAAACCTCAACAGATTTTTTTTCCACTTCCCTGAAGAACAGTGGCAACTTCAAGGCCATTTTAATATTTAATATTGACACTAATTATTTTTAAATTTAACTTTTAATAAACCTTCTACATATCGAACACTATTAATGCATTTTTAGTCAACTAATTTACAAGGATTATAACACTGGTCTTCTGCAGTGTCTCTGAAGAATACACGAAGGTATGATGAACGACAAATAAAGTAAACTGCCAGCAACACAGCACAAGACCTACAAGAACAAGTTTGAGTATACGTTAAGCACTTTACTGTTCTGTTACATATATTGATCAGGTATGCTCATCAGTGCATACCTGATCAGCAAGTGTTTCTTTGTAACAATGAAGAAAGCACTTTACTCAGAAGTAAAACTGGTTCTCTGAACAAAAAACTTGCACTAGGGGGAGGACAAAAGCCTGTTTGCTGCAGTCCTCAACTGCAACTGAAGCTGTAACCTCTTGCCTTAGATCAGCAAAAATAGGTGGATGAAGATGCAGAGCAAGTCACAGATTTAAAGCTATTGCAAAGGCCCTCCACAGCAAGGAAGGAAACACAAAAATGTTTTAATTGAAAAGGTTGTTATTAAGTATACCCATCTGCAACCCAGGCTTATTTTTGACCATTTCTCAACATAAGTGAAGAAGTCCCGTAAGCTACAAAGAAGATAAAATCCAAAGGGTAACCACTGCTCCCCCTGCTCTGTAGTAACGACCTGAGAAATTGCAGCTGTTCACCAATAATGTCATGGAATTGCCTCTGTTTCTGCTGTTATTGTAAGAATATTTTGACATTAATCAACACATGCAGCCACTTGCTTTTTCAAGTTACCTGCTAAGGAATCTGCACGTTTACAGACACACTTGCTATTATCATTCTCTCAGGTCTTGGTAAGCCCTGAAATTCCTACCATTCTGAAGAAGCTTCCAAAAAAAGCAAGGAAGCAAAGCATTAACTTGTGTGCCAGATACTCAAAGCACAGACTTTGAGTTTCTACTTTCTCTGCTTTTCCTTCTTCTTCCTGTAAATCACACAAATTCTCTTCAATTCCTCATAATGAATCTTCTCCACCTCTGCCAGTTACTTTATGATGCATTTTTGCAACATCCCACATATATTTTCCTTGTTGAAACTATTTTTCCACTTCTTCAAGACTTTTCACTTTAGACTGTCTCTTTCCTAAAAAAAATTTCAAATACTTCGTGACTATCAACTTAATTCTTTCCTCCATGAATAGAGGGACAAGCAGAGAGACCTGACTGTTTTTTACTCACCATCCTTGGAAACCAAACATATTTCATGTTTGAAGAAAAGCCCTTAGGCAACTTGCAAAGAAACAACAGTGTTTCAGTAAGCTCAACTTTTCCATGGCTTTCAGAATTCCCTCAGTATTGATCTGAAAGTCAGGAATATTTCTGAGATAAGGCAATTTCTTCTTCAGAAGTTGGAAAAAAAATTTTCAGTCTTTAAGCTTAATTTAGCTATAATACTTATTAGAAGTTATTTACCGAACCATTATTAATCAATATGGTCATGGAAAGAGTTAGTGTAATTTAATTTGAAGTAACTAGAAGACCCGTATATTTAGAATATTATTTCTATTTGTATCTAAAGAGGAAAATGGTTGTTAAGGCCTATGAGTAAAATGCTAAATATTGACTAATGCAAAGGGGTAACCATGACTTCAGCAAAAAGAACAAAGCATATCTTTCCCAGTCTCTTCAAGGGAACAAGGGAAGAAACTGGTATCTGCTGCAAGAAGCAGCAAAACCGCTTGAATACAAGTAGAACAAGCTCCACTGTAAAACACTGTCTGAGACTTTCAGAGTGGAAGAGACATCTAGAAGTCACCTGGTACCACCACCTGGTCAAAGCAGGACCAACTTCTACGTCAGACCAGGCATTCCAGTAAAATTCCGACTGTATCTAAGGATGAATGTTGCACAACCTCCCCAGGCAGCCTGTTCTAATACTTAACCACGCTCACAGTAAAAATTTCTTTCCTAATTTCTCACCAAAATTTCTTTTAGAGTGTGCCCATAACCAACCTACGCACCTTAGAGATATCTGCAAATATGTGCAAATCGGTACTACAAACTTCAACTACACCCAAAACCAGGCTACTTCTTGAAAATTAAAAACTGCATGCCCACATGGATGCAGGGATGAGGGACCGGTCTGGAGAATTTTCCTCTTTCAACTTAACTAATGTGACGAAGACAGAAGAATCCTGGATTTATGTTTGTGTTGTTGCTTTCAACCTTGAAATCTTCGCTGCAACGGCAAAGTATCAAACCAAGGCCGACGTTCTTTCCCACTCCTGGAACACAGGTGTGCATGTGTACACACACACAGACTGAATCAAGCCAAACATCAGTGCTTAGAGCACATCTAGAAGCTTGGTGACACTACTCTTAGCCTCTGCAGGTTAAAGAGATGAAAATGCACAAGGAACTTGGCAATTACGCAAAAACACCTGTCCGGTTTTGGAAGAAAAGTGTTTACAAGTCCACAGGCTGTACCAAACAATACAGAACCCTCAGTGTGCTCACAGCTGCCTCCTGGAGCAAACCCCACAGGAAACTCAAAAGGAAGAACAGCAGTTTCAAATACCTTTAGCTAAAGTGTAATACTGCACAGATGCAGAGAGGACTTTTGCTCCATAAAAGCTTAGCTGTGAATGTGTGTTTGGGGTAGGACTTGAAAAAGCTTAGATATGTGCTCTGAGACACTATTCATTTAAATACCAGCACATGGGAAGAGGTTGATGCAAGTCTGCTCTTCAAATCAGTTGTCAAGCTGTGGATCAAGCATAGTCTTGAAAGAGACAGCTCTGCTACATCCTTTAATCTAATATTGCAGATACACACCAGAAACAGAACAGAAAGACTGTCATTTGGGTACTTACCAGGCTTCCTCCTCTCCCCATTTTAATGGGTTCATTGAATTGTGATTCTTGAAAGTAAATAGCTCATATAATATCTCAAAATCAAGCACTAAGCAGTAATTGATCTAAGCATGGAAAGAGAATATGGAACCTTTTATAATGAAGTATTTAAATGGCAGTACCAAATTAGTCTTCTCTGTTTCTCTGAAAACATATGGAAAGCTCTGTGCACAAACACGTGAAAGGTGCAGAGCTGGGAGAACAAGTCATCTTACACAGAGACCCGTGAGGGATGTAGGTGCCTGCTGGACAGACAGAGCTCTACCGCTCAAGTGCCAGCCACAGCAATGCAGTACCAGCAACAGCTCAGATACCATTCTGCCCTTCTGCCACTTCTCTAAACTACAAGCAATTACAGAATCAGATCTGCCAGACAGAGCTGCTAATAAGGAGTAAGGAAATAATCATAAAGTGGAGTTTCCCATGAACTAGTTATAATCTTTATACTTAAGCTTCAATTCCTGATAGGGTATGAGATAGTAACATTGGTCTGTTCCCAATATTATTTTTTAATTCAATGTAATTTGACAAAGGAGTCAATTTTCAGAGTTTTTAATAACTGGTGGTTGGAAAGACAAAGGATGTACAAATGAGTGTCTTCACTAACTGAAAAGCAGGCTATTTGTGAATATCTCACAGACTCAGCTTGGCCCATCAAGTAGGCACAACAAGCTAATTTACATTGGTTACACTATCTCTTGGTTGCTGGGAGCACCAGAAGGCATGGGGAACTGCATACTGCAATCTCTTCAGTGAGTCAAGTTCAAAGGGATCACGCATGCACACCTGTAGGGAACTGAAACTCAGGAAGTCAAACCATCAATTCTGCTGGTGATATAACTTGCTCCACGGTGTATTTTTGGTACTGTCTCTATTTAAGCATTTGTTAAATAGACTTAATCTGTACTACAACACCTGACCACTAGAATGTCCTTCTTTTCAGGGAAGTGTCCATACGGCATGTCAGACAGACCAGTCACCTGCTTGCAAAAGAAACTCCAAATGAAAAAAATCCCACTTCAAGCACCGGAAACCACACAACTCTGTTCCGAATCAAAAACATGAACTTATTTCACCTAGTACATATTTACCTTGAACATGGAGAATGATTAGCAGATAGGCTCCAAGCAATTGCTCATGAACTCTCAATCGAGTCATTGTTCACTTTTAATCCTTCCTGTGCAAGGCGACTGGCCCTTCTGCTTGACAAATGTTAAGCTCAGTCTGTTCGGTGAAGCCTAATACAAGATTTGGTGCTTGACTGCAAAGATGCTTTCCTAACTTTTCCACCTTTGTTTCCTGAAAGATACAATAAAACAAAGTGTTAAGAAACTCTCTGTATTTCGGAAGAAAGAAAAAATACTCATGGTTTTTCATCCCATTGATTGTAACCATGTGGCTGGAAAAAAAAAGCATGTGTTTATTAAGATTTATTAAGAAAACATTAGCCATGTTTACTACCCAACAGAATAGCAGGGTTCCTCTGAAATATGCACTTCTGGTAAAAACTCATAGGGATGTTTTTACATTCCTATAGAAAAAATATTAGATATGTTAATGCAGTAGTCACAGCTGTATAATTTTAGACTTGCATACAGCTTTTACAGGTAGTATTCAACAGATTAACACAGCCTGAATAGAAAACTATTTTCTTTACAGACATGAAAACTAATTTTCATTATTTTTCTTAGAATTGAAACTCAATGGTGACTATCCACAGTACTACAAGGGAAAAAAGCACTACCACGTTAGGCCACCAATTGAAAAATGCTTGTAGAGAAACTTTATTGCAAAAACACCCAGCCTCTCTGATGGAAGAAAACTAAATTTGTATTAAATTTAACAATTAGTTTAGTTACTTAATATACTTACATTACCTTTGTCTCCTAGAACAGTACCACATCTTTAACAACAACAGAAAAAAGACAATATTAACTCCAATTTAGAATCACAACATCCTTCTCGATATCCCTGAGTTGTGTGCAAATTAATCCCTCCTGAAAAATTACGCTACTATAGGCACGTGCCGTTTGCTCCACAAATAAAATATAACTCTCCTCATGCAGTGGGTGAACACACAGCTAAGACGGCCAAGCTGAGTAAGAAGTTACTTTTTCAGACTGCAGGAGTTGTGGTCACATTCTGCTTAAAGAACTTTTCAGAGGCGATTCACAAGGGAAGTGTAATTGGGCCTCAAAGGACTAAAAAGCAGCTCGAACACCTAAACAGTTAATGGCAACCAAAGCAATGCTGCACAGCGATGAACAGAGGGCTGATTTTGCCTTTCCTCGGCCTCTTGTTTCGGCGGGGTTGACCCCCCTGACCCCTGTCAGCCTGGCGCTGCTCATGAATGCCAAAACTGGCGTTCGCCCGGGGATGGGTCGCAATTACTGTTGGTGGCCGCTTCCAGCATCAATAACTCAATCTGTCTGTCGGCGAGACCCAAGAACTTTTCATTTTAATTAGTCTTTGGAGGCATTTAACATGGAGGCAAATTAGCGGCCGAGCCGGGAGGTGTCCGTCACTTCCAATTTCGGTGGGCGCGGCGGCCGCCCCGACCCCTGGCCTACTTTTCACACATCTCTGACTTCCTCTGCACCAGAGGCAGCCAGGGACGAGCTCCCAGCCGGGGTTGTGCTCCCCAGGCTCCACGGCAGCCCTGGCCTCTGCCAGGATTGCTGCCAGGTTATGGTCAGACAGGCTCAGAAACACGCTTTGTAGGCATCTGGAGCACCAGTGACTTCAAAGTGACCTTCCTGGCCTAGCAGAGGTAAGAGCAATGTGACAGTAGAAATATTCACTCCTTAGTCCTCCCTATACACAAGAAACGGGACCAATTCTGACAGCTGACAAGGAACGTCCTTCTAGCTATAAAACATCAGGCCAGCAACATAAGTCTGTAAGTAATACTGCTTTATTCTGTGTTTCAATGGCAATGAACTTCCAATCCTCGATAAAACATGTGGAAGATGAAAACTGCCAACAGTTTGTATGTAGTAATACAATGAAGACTTTATTTACAGTATTCTATGAAGCAAAAAACCGGTGTGTCCCCCCCCCCCAATAGCCTGTTTAAAGTATATTTAAAAATAATTTCTTGTCCATGCAAGTTCCAGGAAGGAATACACATTCACACGCTTGTACGTTTCAAGAATAGGGGTGTTTTAAACTTTCAGAAAATTGGGGATCTTGCCCCGCAGTTCAGTAAGGTCAGAGGGCACACTGGCACAGGAACATGTATTTGCCATTGTACCACAAAGCATGTTACCAAAAAGTCAAGAAAAAATGGGAAACCACAACATTTTAATGCAACTCACTCCAACTTCATGATGATTTTTGTTCAGTGAGACAAACTAAGGTAGTTTCCAAAATGCTGTCCAAGCCTATGCAAGAAATAATGCTCTCCACTTGAACCAGTATTTTGTACCTGAGTCTTCCTTCCGTCAATATTTCACTTTTCACAGATATATATGTATTAAAGTGTAATTATGTATAAAAACATATATAAAACCACATAATAAAATGAAACAGAGAATAAATTCTGTTATAATTCCCCATTTTAAACCCACTCTAATTTGAGAATGCCTATCAGCATTTAAAAGAATACCTCAAAGATGCAAAGAAAAACTCCTATGCACATATGGCACATATGCACCATCACTTGGCAGACCTTTCTGTTGGTGCTACAGTCAGTGCCAAGTTCCCCCTTAGCCAGGAAGGCCCCATGGCTGGTTGCAAGGCTGGGGCAGACAAGCACTGCTGAGCCCTGCTGCACTGATGGCAACACTTCACTGTAGGGCAGGGGAGCTTAAGCCACCAATTCACAGTACCATGTCCCAGACCTACGTGAACTGCAGTGTGGACACACATCCTATTCTACTGCACATCCCTTGAACCCTTCGTTTGCTTCCTGTAAGTCTCTGAGCTAAACAAGCTAAGACAATTCATTCTCTAATAGTCTATTTTGGTCTTGTGCAGAAACAAAACTGAAAACATTTCATCCTAAAGATCACCTGGCACTCCAATACAGTTATGCAGTTTAACAGCTTAAAAAACTTTCAAAAAATCAGACTAGTGTTTCAGTGCTTCTAACAAATGCCACACCCCAAAAGGACATAATTATGACCTTCATATGAGAAAATCTTTCAATAAAACCAAAACAAATGCCACACCCCAAAAGGACATAATTATGACCTTCATATGAGAAAATCTTTCACTAAAACCAAAACAAATCACACAATATTTAACGGATCCATCTTTAATGGATTTCCATTAAAGACGAAGACTAGCAGCCCTGCTAAGGCACACTATTGAAAGTGAGCAACAGCTGGAATTTCTCCAAAACCTACTTGATATAACAATGTAAAATGACACAACCAAATAACCACTTCAAATGTGTTAAAGCACCAATTAACACCTGGAATGCTACTCTGCCAACAGAATCATGCTGAAGAAATTCAAACCCATAAGCCAATCAGTTGATTTTGAAGTTCCCAATCTCTCTTTTTTCTACTGTAGCCAAGCAGCAGCTTTCAGCTATGACCCATTAAAAAGTAACTTATTCATCAATTGTAACAACCAATTTGTCTGCAATGTATTTTATTATCCTTCTAATAAGAGTTTATTGAAAAAAATGCTTTTGTTATTAAAACTGTGTGTGTTTCTTTCTGAAGTGGAACTTGGCAGTGAATTCACGGCACTATCACAGCAGTCTAGTCCTATGCTCTGTATGATTCCAAATATATGAAGTTGGAAGTGTGCAAGATCTGTCATATGGTCCAAAATGACTCCAAGTTCAGTGGTAACTGTTCTTTAGATGTGGCTATGTAATATTTTTAACAGCATGATCCTCAAACCAAATGAAGCTGTGCTATTCCAAATTTCAATAAAGAATGATATTGCCGAACGCAACAAAGACAGCATTGTAAAAGGGGAATACATGAAAAAATGTCAATCTTGGACTTGACAGTAATTAGAACATACAATCTATTTCAACATTTACAGCAGTATATATAATACCAAGTTAATGTATTTGCCAAAACAAAACTAAAACATATTAAATGTTTCTCCTATGTGTAACCGGGGCAAGAAGTGACTCAGGTAACTGTAAGCATATTACCTCAATCACAAGTAGAGTTTCAAACAGAACTTTGAGTTGGAACAGAATGCCAGAGATAAACTGGACTGTCAGTCTAAGCCAGTGCACGACAACTTTCCTGTTCGATTACAAAAAACCTGATACGGTGCTTCCTTCACCAAGGAAGGCCGAGCCCAAACCACCACAGGTGCCACAAAGAAAATTACAGCTTTGGATGAAGGAAAGAGGGATTGTGAGAATAGCAGAGAATTCACTACAGGGCAGACAAGTATTTTCAAGAACAGAGATTAGCAGTCTAGTTCAAATGACATTCAAGGACCTTGATTCTTGATTCAGCTTGACTGAAGAATACTCACCCTTTTCATTAATGAACTAGGCACAAAAAGCAAAATTTCAATAAACTTTGCTGACAAACATGAACTGTCAGTTCAGCTGAGTGTTGCTTTTATGCAAGAAGATTTGGGATCACATGAAGAACCAAAGTAACAGAAGTGGAATGAAGTACAACTTCATGAAATTGGGAAAGTCATGCATATTGGTAACTCTGAAGAATTTCTGCTTCACATAGACCAAAAGCTTATGCATAGGAGCCAGCTATGTCCAAGGCTCAAGGACACCAACTGATTACAGAACAGACACATCCATGTAATGTTGCTGGGAGAAAGACACAAACACTACTCTAGTATTTCCTAGGGAAATTTCCCAGGGGAAACAGTAAGGCATAAATAGCACAGAGACAATATGATTGATAAATTCAACATATGCCCAGAAGGACTGATCCTTACTACCTCAAGAACAGGAAAGAAAGACATTTGGAGATGTATTGGGTTTGCATGGCCAGGTTTTGGTAGCGACGGGGCTACAGGGGTGGCCTCTGTGAGAAGCTGCTGGAAGCTTCCTTCCCCCATGTCCAGCAGAGCTAATGCCAGATGGGTCCAGGACAGACCTACCAGTGGCCAAGGCTGAGCCCATCAGGAATGACAGTAATGCCTCTGGGATAACATGCTTAGGAAACAGAAAAAAGTTGAGCAGATGAAAATTGAAGCCAGAGAAGAGAGGAGTGAACACATGAACAACTCTGCAGACACCAAGGTCAGTGCAGAAGGAGGGGCAGGAGGTGCTCCACGTGCTGGAGCAGAGATTCCCCACAGGAGCAGGGGAAGGACTCCTCTCCCTGAGCAGCAGCAGAAACAACCTGTGATGAACTGACTGTAATCCCCATTCCCGTCCCCCTGCACTGGTGGGGGGTGGGAGGAGGTAGAACTTGGGAAGAAAGGAGGGGTGGGGGGGAAAGTGTTTTTTAAGATTTATTTTACTTCTCACTCCCCTGCTCTGATTCTGCTAGTAATAAATTTAATTAAGATCCCCACTTTGAGTCTGTTTTGCCTGTGACAGTAATCAGTGACTGATCACTCCTGATCCTTATCTCAACTCATGAACCCTTTGCTATATTTTCGCTTCTCTGTCCAGCTGCAGAGGAGAGTGAAAGAGTGGCTTTAGTGGGTATCTGACATTCAGCCAGGGTCAACCCACTACAGGAAACAAAAAGAAAAGAAAATAATATGATTAAGATAGTTAAAGTTGTTGGAGAAATGATTACACTTTGAAAATATAGCAGGAATTATCACAAGGAAAGACAAGACAGCTATTTAACGTGAAGGAAATTACTCGTTCAACAACAAGTAGGTATGGATTAGCCATTAAAACTTATTTAGATCAGAAATTAGAAGACGATTTCTAACCAATGGTTAGAAGGTTCTAGGGTAGATTTTCAAACTAAATAGAGTTCAAAAAATTAATTAGTCTTTAGTTTAACAAAGAATGTAGCTCATGTAGCTGCAGGTGACAGGCTGGGAGCAGACTCTTACAACTTCATTTTGTTACTCATAATACAAAAAGAACTATAGTTAGCTTTAGTTTATCCGAAGTCAAATAGTAAAATTTAACCAAGCCCATAGCAAGAAAGTGTCAGATTCTGTACTGTATCATTCTGTCAAATACTTGTACAAGCCTACTTTTTAAATGTGTTTCTATTATTATACTGCAGGGCATGCCTACACAAACTGTAGAAAAGTGTCATATTGAAACACTCAAACTACCTACACTTAAGTGCTGTCAAATACGTTAAATTAAAAACAACAAGGTAAATCCACCACCAAAATCTGTCAAGAAATCCTACAGCTGATGGAGAAGTCTGCTGGCTATTGCAAGCTAGTTGGGTACACGGCCATCAAAAAAGCCAACTTCAAATAAGGCCCTGTTTGTTTAGGAACTAATCTGTTCAAGCTCACAGAAATAATTCCATTAAATTGTGGATTGTATTGGAATTACTTAAAACTATTCCCAATTGCATAAATTTAAAAGCCAAGAGATTGTGTAAATTATATCAACATTTTTTCTCCCTCTACAAGTTGCAATGAAGTCTGAAATGTTAAACGAAGCACATCAGTGTATTATATCCTTCTAAAAAGTCTGAAATGAAAAATTGTACCTTAGTTCCCTTTGCAGGACAGTTATAACCATGGGTTTAGAATACATGTATTGCAACATGTTTGATAATTAAAAAAAACACAAAGTCCCTAACAGCTGTTTTCTGCAGCAAGACAGTTCACAGTGTTACAAAAGGACTTATTTCTGGCCAGTGGGAAAAGTCACCAAAATCCACCTTGGATAGTCGCACAGAAGTCTTCTGAAAGAAAGATTTCACATTGCTTGCAAATATCAAATGTGTGTATATTACAGCAGAATTTAGAACCCAAAGTACTAAATTATGATATATCTGTCTGTTTCATAAACAAAGTTGTTAACCATGAAGAAATTAAAGCTGAGCTGCTTTTTACCATGCCCAGCACAATTAGGTAATTGGGGACGCTACTCATTGGACTCCTGAAAGCCCATCTTACTGTTATTCTGGAATTCCAATTAACTAACTGCTACAAAGTTTCTACCATTAAATTAACTGTAATGAAATGCAGCTAAATTGTTTTCCCAGTGCCATGCCGTCAGGAATTCAGACATATCCTAGTCTGTTACAAACATGACACATCCTCTTATTTGAGCATATTTAAATGAGATTTCGCTACACAATTTTTATGCATCTTGAGCCATTTCCCCTTTTTCATCACTTTGGTGATTAGCTGTCTGAGAGCTTCTGCCCTTCAGACAATTGGCAAATGGACACCCATGCTATTTCTATCATAAATGACATCAAATCCTGGTATTCTCCCCAGAAGCTATCATGCTTAAATGTTTTTATCATCTATTTATAATTTTTGTTATTTCCTTACTGTCATACCAGTTAATGCGAACAAGGAGAAAAGTCTCCACATGCAATGCATTCCATCTCTAAATTTAACAAATACAAACAGGGAATCATAACTTAAACCTGTTAAATTTCCTTTGCAAAAACAAACTTACGGAATGCTTTTTACTCACTAAACATAAGCAACAGGAGGAGAACTCATCAAAACTTTCAGAAATTTTTCATGTTACTACTAAAAATGGTCATACTACAGCACCTACAAAACTTATCACACATTTTGGCTCTGAGTTACAATAATTTTATACAAACAATATACCTAGGTTGAGGAAGGGGAAAAGCTGGGCCTCAATCCTGAGTATACATTTGCTCACTTCTTTAGATGTGAAAAATGGACCCTAAAATCATTGCCAGTGCCTTCAAAACTGTAAGTGCTTTAATAGAAAGGGTTTCTAAAGTGCAACATCCCTTTCAGCACTATAAAGACGATTAATGAATGTTTTCACAACCTTACAGTAATTTTTTCATAATTTAAGGACAGTTTTTCATTAATCTATGTCAAAAAAATCCCCAGACCAAAAAATTGACAGGGTGTTTATTATACTTAGATCCCATGATCATGGCTTATTTCTGTTACACCTACAACCTCTGCCCAATCTAGAAGAAGAAATTCACAGCTACTTTTTGTCTCCAAAGCAAAGGTGATTATGCAAATTCTGGAACTCACAAAGAGTTCTCCAGAAACTGGGTTTTTGTTTGGTGGTTAAAGAGCATATTTCTCATTTCATGATGCCTAAGGAAAACAGTCTTTTTTTTTTTTTTTGTCACTGGCCTTAATCAGTAACAAAGCAGGGTAGACGAACTCATGCTTTTTCCGCTATGTCCCAGACATTGGTTTCTCCTACAAGAGAAGGAGGGAGGAACAGAAACCCATCCTTAGGCCAGCCTGCAGCTCCGGCTCCCACACGCTTCCCAATCCCAGTACTTTGCCCACAGGAGGGTAGTGTAAGCTAATTTCCGAGCAGGGGCACGCTGCTAAAATCTACATCTCTCACGCAGAACACTCAGAAAAAGTGGCTGCTATTTAAGACACATCACTTGAATTTCAATTTCGGTACAAAGAAGAAAACAGCAGCGACGAGGCCGAGACAAATTCAATGCGGGGTTTGGGGTTTGCTTTTTTTAACATGAGAGGAAAAAAAAAAGAAAAAGAAAAAAAAAAAAGACTGCGAACTACTTCTCTCTCTCTTCCCCTCACTCCCACCCTTAATTCTTGTTTTCTAGGTAGGGAGATTTTTCCAAGCCTCCTGGCCGGCCGCCAGCCCCACGAAGGGAGCGGGAGGCGCTCCCCCCGCGGCCCCTCCCGGCAGCCCAAGGCGCCCGGCCTGACATGCTTTTCAAGGCGTGCTAGACTGCAGCGCAGACTTTCTGGCTCCACTTCCATTGTTTGCACGGCTGCTTTGCTCCTTATCCAGAGCGCGGATTAGCATAAGAATACTGTCTTCCCCCTCTGCAAGCCAGCTCCCCTCCAGAAGACCTCCACCCCTTTAAGAATAAACATGCGGTTGGGTTTCTTTTTTTTTTTTTTTTTTATTTTCTCTTTAAATTCTCTTTTCCTATTCAAGGCTTGTAGAAACCAATAAAATAAATAGAACCTTAAACAAGCAAGGCTGACAAGGCTCAGAAATACCCGATTGCATAGATTAGTAATTACCAAGGTCAAAAGAGTCAACCTGATAATGCTATTCACGGAGCCCTCACTCCTCACACTCACGTTGTGGGCATGAAAGTTACTAAAGGAAATATTTATTATCAGCTCTGTTTGGAAAGTAAGTTTAGGAAGGAGTAACAGAAAGGAGACCTTAATTCCCTTCGTCGTTTTTTTTTCTTATTTACACATGGAAGATGGAGTTTCAATTTATTAAGAACTGACAGGAAACATTACTTACGAAGACAATCCTCAGCCAAAAATACAAACCAACCCTTCCAAACAGAGTAGCGATGCCTTACACAGGGGAATCACTGCTGCCTTCTTACAAATCTGCAAACCCTTTCCCTCTGGTATCTGACAAAGGGACTATGGTGTCCCTTTTAGAGCAAGTGACATGTGATCTGGTATTAAAAAAGGCCAACAGAAGAGCATTTCACAAGAAGCAAACTGTTTGCCCTCACAATGCTTAAAACTGTCAACATGGACATATTTTTTCGTTCTGCTACCCAGAAGATAACTGCTGTCCAAATTAATTCATACATCACTTCATGAGCAAGATAAAAACACACTTGCAAATACTGCTTCATAAGCAAGCCACATAATTTTTAAATCATCAAATTCAGCACTCCCCATTGCAACAGGCAAGAGACAAGCTTTCTCTTAACAGTATTTGCTCGATACAAACAGCAGAGACAAGACTGGCAAGTTCAACATTATGATGATCTGCTAACACAAAATGCTGCTTGGCAAGGTGAGCCTTAATCCTCATTTTCCTCACCTGCTTGCCATGCCCACAGAAGCACTGTACTGTGCTGAGAGGAGAAACTCCCTGTCTAGCTGTTCCCATGAACCACTGCAAATAATACACAGATATTCTCAAAAGAGTGGTCTCCATCAGTTTTCCAAAGAGGCATTTTAATAGCTGGATAGGATAAACAAATGAAACAGTAGATGCTGCTCCTTTACACTCCCCTAAAACACTGATGTGGCAGGAGAAAATGATTTTTTAAGTGTTCATACTACAGAAACAAAATTTTAGATCAATGTGATTTGCAAATTACATTTAACTGATAAGTTTGTTCTTCATGTTTGTTATATTGCCCTTATAACTTAAAATTTCAACCTCTCTTATTCTTTCAAATTTTAATGAATAGCTTGGTGGCTCTTCTGTCATCTGTGAGCCTTGACACTCACCCTAAAAACTCATGTTGGGATGTTTTTATGAGATTACAAGCTTCAGGCACAAAACACAAGGAGGTTATCACCATCACAGCAAGAGCAAAGGAAGTGAGCAAGTATTGTCAGTGGCAAGTCCAGGAGAGCCTAAACTAGAATCAATGGCAGTTTAAATTAATATGCTGGGCTCTGAACAGCTGTGGCTGATGAGCTGCCACTTGCTGATACTGCCACAGAGGCACTGACCTCCAGGAAAAGAGCAAGGTGGACAGCTGGGGGTATTAACCTCACAAACTGTCTCACTAGGAACTCCCAGAGCTTACAAGGAGAAGCCTGACACATACAAGTAAGTTAGCAAAGCTTTCAAGGCCCAATAAAACAAGAAAAGAAAAGAAGGGGGGGAAAAAGGAAAAAATAATAAACGCCAAAATCCATCTGAGAGCAAATACCTTGTAATTACAACATTAATTATCTTACTTAGAACCTGCAAAGTATTCAGATATTTTCAGTATCTGAATTAGACAAATGCTAATGTGTAAAGCATGACATGCTCACATACAGAGTTATCTTACAGATACTGCAGATATTAAATTAGATTGCTATATTAAGAAAGTGTTTCCGCAGTACAAATACAAAATTAATTCTATGCTGCGTTCAGTCTCTGTTTGTATCTGCAATATTTAATTTTCAATATGAAATATAGAAGAAAGTATTATTGCTCTGAGAAATATTTCCAGGACTCGAGATGTATGTGTTTGAGCTTTATCTTACCCTGTTAGTATTCTGCAAGTTTTGCCGAGATGAGAACCGATTTTAATGCAAATCGAAGTTAAACTCTCAGTGCACTGTAGATCTGCTGGGTTAAATAACTACAGAAACAACATGGTATGCACATGCACACAAACTACACCTCAAGTTTAAACAATGTACTTTCATCAAATATAGCTTCAAAGACATTTCTAAATCCAAACACAGTGATCTTTCAATAAGTAGACAAGAGTTCAAAGGTAATGTTTACCTCAACAGTTATAGTCCCCTATTTCCCTGCACCCAAGTGCTAAAGGAATACTATTAATTTCTTTTCACACACAATTTAAAAGCAAACATGAGCTTTCTGGTCAATGAGATTAAAATATTTAGATTTCAATAGTTTTATTAGGTGGTTATTTGTATTCAAGCAATTATACCACTTCTCTCAGTGCAAAAAGGTTATTTTAAACACACTAAAACGTTTTTCAACACCTGTTGCACAGTAGAGCAAAGGATAGCAGGACATCAACATGTAGCATAGCAGTTTTGTTTTGTTTTATTGGTTTGTAGATTATATGAACTTCACATTCAGCTAAAAAAATCCTCATTTTTTTCCATTCAGATCTTTGCTTTTCTCTCCATATTGTAAGAACTAAAGAAACTAAGAAAGTACAGAGATTATATGATATATCCCTTCTCATATGAATTTCACTTGGTTTCCTAATTTTCTATTTGATCCTTTGGCATATGTCTTAAACTGCCCAGACTCACTACTATAGGAATGACCCGAACACTATTTTTATGGCAAATATTTCTCCCATTCCCCATCATCCTCAAACTTGAAGGTATCTCCTCTGATGTTTTAACAGTTCCTTGAGCTAAAAATCTTAAAAGTAAATCCATCTGTTTCCTAAGTCACCTCTTTGTTAACTTTGACAATTCAATTATTCCTCAGTCATTCAAGATCACATTCTTACAACTGTCTCATTCTGCCTTTTCTTATGTTACTTCTGTCAAGCCTGTTATTCCATCTAAGAGTAATTTATTCCTTCCACATCTCCACTATTCAAACATTCTTTCTTTCAGGATTCTTTAACTTACATTAATCACCTCCGATAGGATGCAATTAAGGATGATCCAAATTAAATCTGTGAAGGAAAAATTGAGGTTGCAGGAAAACCACAGGTTCCATAATGGGAAGGAATTTTTTTGCTAGCTGAGGAGAATACAGAATGATTTTTGGCAGAGAAAGGGAAAAAAAAAAAAAAAAAAAGGCATCATTATTGAACCTTCTCTGCCAAAGGGTGTATAGTATCTTGTAATACCAATTCTTTATCACATCCTGAGTATTGTCCATTCCTCTTCTTTCTTTGAGATTTTTCACACATTTGGCTTAAGGACTGTACTGAAACAAAAGCAGCAGATGAAATACTGCAGTAGTATATTGGGTTTGTGTGCCAGATTTTGGTAGCAGGGGGGCTACAGGGGTGGGTTCTGTGAGAAGCTGCCAGAAGCTCCCCCCATGTCCTGTAGAGCCAGTGCCAGCTGGTTCCAAGATGGACCTACCTCTGGCCAAGACTGGGCCAATCAGGAATGACAGTAACACCTCCGTGACAACACATTTAAGAAAGAAAAAAAAGTTATTGTGCAGATGTAATTGCAGCCAGGGAAGAGAGGAGTGAGAATATGTGGGAAGAACAACTATGGAGACACCAAGGTTGGTGCAGAAGGAGGGGCAGGAGGTGCTCCAGGCACCAGAGCTGAGGTTCCCCTGCAGCCCGTGTGCAGCCTGTGGTGAGGCAGCTGTGCCTCTGCACCCCATGGAAGTCCACAGGGATGCAGAGATCCACCTGCAGCCCATGGAGGAGCCCACAGAGCAGGTGAAAGCCTTTTCAAACTGGATTCTGAATCCACCCAACTGACAAACAACAGCAAGAGTAGCCATTCTCGCTGGTTCAAGACTTCCAAAAGATCTTTTCTTCCCAGTCAGAGGACTGGTGAGTGTGCTTTCTTTCCATCAAACTGTATGCCTACATAAGGATTCAGCTATTTCTCAGGCTCTGGCTGAGTAAGAGGCAGGGAAGGGGGAAAAAGTACCATCTACTAGTGTAGAGAGACAATAAAAACACCCAGAACCATCAATGCTATTTTTAAAGACCAATAAAACAAACTTTTTCCCCCCTCCATTAAAAAAGTCTCAGTAATTCACAGATCGGCAATATCACCAAACAACAAATTTACTGAGGGGAAACTGAGTAGATTGCAAGTGTAGATTTTTCAGATTCTGTAACAATTCAAAGTGCACAGAACTCCAAGACACCTGTATAAATATCCCTCTTCTCATACACTGCCATCTCAAAGACCTCCTCTGCACAGGCAGACCCCTTGATCATTTTACTTTCATTCCACTGAAACTGGACTGTTTCTGTGAACTATTTCATATGCTTTACCTGACAACTGGAACAAATAATTCCTTTTCAAACACCAGCAGCTTGAAGAAACATGTTTGAATGAGAACAGGAATTTCAGATCTCAGAACAACAAAAAGCACTTGAAGCACGGTCAAGTGTAGCCATTTGAGAACCCTTCCACAGATCTTCACTGTGGAAATTCTCCTATCAATGGGACTATGACCCCTCTAGCATCACTCTTAATAGATTCAAATTTTCTGTAGCTAACTGCAAACATTTAAAATCTGTGCACAAGATGCCCTGTCTATATCAAAACCCTGGCAGAAAAACCTCCTCACTACCGTAAGCAAGCCACAGCTTCTAGGAAATTCATATTAAAAATCATGACTATGAGACTTCTGTTTTCTTCAAAAGTTATGTATATATAACACACACAAATGCAGGAATATGCATAATTTTTTTCGCATGCAATTTGTGTATTTGATCATCCACATCCAGATTATTCTTTTTTTAATACATGCTAAAGAACACCTTGTTCTTCAGTTTTATTAGTAAATACAACTAAAGTGTTACTACTTTTTGGCTTATAGCTGCCTCACCTGTCTTTTTTGTTTCTTTTTCAAGCCATTCCACTGTGAAATCAGCATATTCTTACTCTGCTTACTAATTTTCTAAACAACTTCTGCTTAGTTTTAACTACAACCAGCAAACTTACTAACAGCCTAAGACATGGTGCACACACCTAAGCTTTGTGCACTTGCATACAGTAGTTGAAGCAGTGGTTTACATCTGTTCTTCCCTATACCTATAAAGCACACCATTTCAATATCTGGATTATGTTACAGAAATAGCTACTGCTTTTATCACATCAAGTCAGTGAGTGACAAAGCAGATGGAAGAAAAAAAAATCCCTTTTTTATATTAACCTGTAATGTTAAGAAGTTATCTTTCATTCTGAGTATTAACAGATTTCTCTTTTTTTCCAAAAGTGGTAAAATATTTAAATTGTCATATGACTAACCAGTTAATTAAAATTTACTTCCCAATTACTTTTCATCATAGGTACTTGAGCAAAGTAACAGAACTTAATACTTTAGTTTTAACAGATTCAAATTCTTACTCAAGATCCTGCAATTCCTGTACTGTGCTGTAAGCCCAAAACATACATATTTTAAGGACATGATAAAAGTATTTCTTCTTTACCTAGACTTGGCTATGGTACACAGTTAATTCTTTTCAAGGACAGTAAGAAAATTAGCAAGTTTCTATTACTTCTAATGCTTTTATAAACATTAAGAATATTATAAAAAGACCCTTTATCTAAATCAATCTTATATTTTGGCAAGTTCACAAGTAGCTGTTTATTATTTTAAATTACATTGATTTTAATGAAATTCTGTATTAACTACAACACTTTACAAACAGTTCACCTAACATTTCATGAAACTTCTTGTAACATCATAACCTTGGAACCTCTGGAGAAGGACATTCTTGACTTTTAAACCTAGCTCAGAGGAACCTACTCCATAACCCACTACTTAAAATTGCTTCAAACCAGCACCATTTAGAAAGGAACCTTTACCTGTTTGGTTTTACCTCAAGGAAAAAAAAAGGGAATGAAAAAAAGAAAAGAAAACAATAACAATTCAGGTATTAATGTGTAGTAAAACCCCCACATTTTACCATTCTTAATCTAAACAATAAATTAAAAAAAAATAAGTAAAACAGGAAACCTTGTATGTTTCTAATTACACATTCATGTTACAAAAACCTGGTAGCAAAACACATTTCTATCAATAGAAACATCTTCAGACTGTACTGTGAATGCACTCCCTGTACACTTTTCTCACTATAAGATCTTAAATTAGTTCTCTATCCTACCCCATAAAATTCCCATCCTCAGATACAGAAATAAGATACAAAATTTAGCCTCCTCTTACTACACAGGAACTTTTCTAGATTTCTTTGAAATAATTTGCCCATTATACTTTCAGCAGGAGCTCCTGAGTCAAATGGAGCCAACACAAAAATGAAGAGATTCTCAGACAGCTTAATCTGACCTTCCTGAGCCTGACATTCTTGGCCTAGCAATAGGGAAGGTTCTTGGTTTATGCAGTCTGAGATCAGGATGGTCACACTATTGGAACAACCTAAGGTAAGTCAGGGTAAATGGAAGAAAGGAAAGCCTGTTAGGAGGACACCAAAGTGCCAGCAAAATGTGTGACAGCACACTGCAGAACAGAGCAGCTCCAGAGTGGAACCACTGGCACTTCCTGTTTTGATCAAATGATTCACAACATGGACTTCTGGTTACTCCACTCCTGGAAAATGCTTTGAGCCCACTGACCTGCATTTCCCATTTGTGGTTTGAGCCTGAAGTGGCTCAGCCTGTTTGTTATGGAATTAACTCCTAACAAATAGTTTGCCACCAAGGAAATTCAATAGCAGCTAACTCAACCTTACCCAATAATTGTTTCCTAACTGAACAGAGATCTTAGGCAGTCTTGATGATTAATAAGAAAATCATTGCAGGAACACCTTCTTGTCACTGGCACCCTTCATTCTGAAACACCTGGCACATGTTCCTGGTTACTGAACAAGCTCCATCACATGAGAAAAGATGGTTCTACCACCACTGGTTGGGGAGCAGACAAAGATGACAACTCTATGGACACTAGAAGCTGAAAAGTAGGAAGTTATTCCTAGTCAACTAATGTTATTGGTTCAGCAGTTGTACATTAGAGGTCTTTAATCTCTTCTAATTCACGCCTTGCTGGAGGCAAGTCAAACTAAGGGAGTATTTTACATTTTAATGGGTGGTGGTGGGAAGTCATCCAAGTCCAGTTTTCAACATCCCAAAGAAAACAAAGTAATCATATGACCAAAGCGACAACACTACACAGGACACCAGTTCCAGAAGGGAATTAAGCACACACAGCCCTCCTGATCAAGTATAATATACTAGTCTGAATTTCTCCAGTTGCACTGCACTAGAATTGCTTGCACAAACTCAGAGGTGCACCTGAAAGACAGACCTATTTACACTACTATGTAAGATGTAAGAACATTTTACGCTGTCTCAAAAAAAATAGAGTAGAATTAGCAAAAGAACAATAAAGGGCTGTATTCCAGAGATTCCCTATTACAGAAAGATAAAATAAACCATCTTGAGAGCTATCAGAGAAACAGATGATACCCTTCATCAAACCTTTACATGGATGAGACAACCAAAGAGATTTCATCTCTATTTCTCTCTGTAAACCAACTAGGAACTAACAAATAAATTATCAAGCAGCAGTTTTAGATGCAAACAGGACACCTTTTGTATATAACAAATATTTAAAACTAAAACACTCGCTTTCACTGGTTTTTGTGGGTGTCCAAAGTCATAAATGGGCTTAAAGATATACATAAAGCAGGTCAGGCTATGAAATACAATACTGCTGATCTCTCACTCAGGAAGCACATGAAGTGTCTGATCAACACCTGGGACAATGTACTCTGTTCACATCTGGTGTTTACAGCATTTTCCTCTTTTGGCCTTGATGATGTTATTTTTCATGTTTTGTCTTTGCCCCCTTGCTACTGAAATTCAAGCATAAAAGGTATGAAAACAAGAGGCAGTGCACAGGAGCAGAAATGATTAGCAACAGGACTTGCTTTAATTTGGTTCTGATAAGCTCCTTCTTCTTGCCATTTGTGTGTTTGTGGACTTACAAGCCCATAATCCCTAGTAAAAAGACAACCAACTATGTCAAGATAGGGAAATTCCATGGTGGGAGTAGTGTTGCCAGTCTATTTTTTTGCCAGATCAGCTATTTACATACAGGGAAAGCATAAAACAACCTCCCTCCCTCATCTGTTGCTAATACTACTACTCTTTAAAAGGACAATGGATCAGAAGGCAAAAAAAGTTAACTTGTGAGGTGGTTGGGTGGGTGTGTTTTGTGTTTCCCTTTCTAAAACACCAGTGCATCCAGAGTTTTCAACCCAACTGCATATACTCATGCCCTGCCCCTTGACACTGTAAAGCCCCTGTCCAGTCATATCAGGAAAACAATAAACTAAAATAAACTAATAATCAACTAAAGTTTTAGTAACGTTGATCACCAGACAGATTGTACCAAATAAAATTTGTCTGATACCGTAACTTTTTCCAATGTGTCTCTGTACAACAGATGTCTCCACAGTTGATGCTGATTAGTCTTTATTCATGACTGAAAGGTGGACAGAGATTAGATCAAACAGCTGTTTCAATACGGTATTAAAGACCGCCACTAGTGTACAAAAACGTGGCTCAGAATTTTTTTATAAGATATGGTGGCTGCTTATCATATGCTTTTTATCCCTGAAATTCTTGAAATAAAATTTTGCATGTGTTAACCTTACCTCACAATTAGGAAACTGAATGAAACTGTATTGTACTTCAAGCTTCCTCCAGACTGTTTTCATCTGTACTTCCACTTCATTAGTTCAAAGGTGATATTATGGAAATGCATATTTCTATTGATCTGCAAAACACAAAGAAAATTTGATGAGAGAGATATCTGAAGAAATTGTGTTGACAGTTTATGGTGTATAATGTGAGCTGCACATTGCAGATACTCATATCTGGAATTACAGACACCTCCTGCAAATTATGAGCTGCTCCCAGCTAGACAAAAATTTCTTAAGACTCATGCATTTCCAAAAGCTGCACAGTTGCAGTATATTTGTAAAATACTGACAAGAAAAACAATTTTAAAAAAAATTTATTTATACTATATCATTAATCACTCATCTATTAAAAAGATTCTAACAAAAACATTTCTAGCCTTTAGATTAAATACACATTTGTCTTGGTTGAATGGTGATGTCAGGGAGGAAGGGCGCTAAAAATCTCTGTAGAAAGTTTCATACGAAAATAAACCTTTCTAGTCTCTCCTAATAACTCTTGGGTTCATGTGGTCTATACCAGCCAGATTTGCAAGATATCAGGTTTCCAGTTTTTATTTTCTCTTTTAAAAAGTCAGTGACTAGAGAAAGGACATATTGTCAGTGACACCAACAGAAAAAACAAACAATGCACAAGTCAATCTTTATTAAACACCAGAGAGTCTGTAGGACTGCAGCTTCACACCACAAATCCACTGGTGTCACCCCCTTAGTTCCAGGACACAAGAAACTGCAAAATACTGAGAAGCAATCAATAGGTTTACTGCAGTTGCACACAGGCACAATTACTCCTGGGAAGAAAAAAGCAAAGATCTGGACAAAATTGGTAATAAGGTGGGTTTGATTTTTCATTAGTGTTTTTAACGGGTGTACATCCAAGCATCAGAGGAAAGCACGGCACAGGCTCTTACCCAGCACTGTCAACAACTGTGAGCCTTGCCTGCCTGGTGTCCAGTCCCAAGGCTTTCAGATGGACTGTGGAGAGCTAAGAGGGGCTTATCAGCTTTGTTAGTTTGATTCCACGATGAGCAGATGCCAACTATTGTCAACCATTCCCATTTTATCACTGTCACAATTTTTAAATGTTTCCATCATCCAAAGCTTTCAAGAAGATCCTACAAGAAGTTTATCATTTAGAAGTCCCAGTCTTATGACTGTGATCTTAACCTTGAAAATAACACAAAGGCTTAAACACCACTAATCTGGCTATACTGTTAAAAAACACACGATCAGTCTTACAGTGTAGAGATGTAATGACTTAAGTTTTGAATACCAAGGCCAACAGTATGGGTACAGATGGACAAATCACGTGCCTGCGTGATTTCCAGCAGAAGGAGAGTTTCAGCATCCACTCTCCTCCTCTCTTCCTTTCTAAGCAGCATAAAGACCTTTACCATTACAAGAAGGTCAGAATACTTCTGTCTCCATGTCCATTTATAAGCACAGTTCCTCACACACTGAGGTTTAATAGTCTTGGTAATAAATAATAAATTTGTGCTCAATGGTAATCCGAAACCACCCTGAATATCAGATAGCACCAATTCTTAAACACAACTGTCTCCTCTGAGCAGACAGGCTGACACTTGACTTTTTTCTTCCACGGTAAAACTGAAAAAAACATTCCGGCCATGAAATATTGTTTGTGGAAATTGTCTTCCCTTTTTTAAAGTAAGTAAAGAATCTGTAAAATATATCCATCTCTTCTCCTCTCTCTAACCTAGGAATCTTCTGTTGGACTCCAAAAGAACAACAGACAGAAAAAACAGTGGTGTGCTTTCTGTTTTTACACCTCCAATCTCCCTGTATCCAGTATCTGATTTATACGAAGTCCGCTTCGCATTATTTAAAAAGGCCGCTTTACAAAGTAAAGACATTTCTGAACACTGCTGCTCAGGTTTGTTTTGTTTTTAAAACCATGTCCTCCTAATAGTTTTCCAAACTCTCAAACTGATGAAGTAACTGTTCTCAATTCTGTAAGCATTCCCTGCCTCTCCCGACCCCAATCCCACGTATCGGATATCCAAGCTCTCTTACCAAACAAAACTATTTTGGTGAACTTCCTGATCTGCACGACTCTAGGTATGTCTACATTAGCATTTAATTCAAATCAGGACTGCACCATCTCCCAAACAACCCTACTTTCCTTGCTTTGCTTTACATTGCAAAGCAGCCATCAAGTAAATGAACCAGATTTCTGTTGAATAAAATTAGATCACAGAATGAGCTTCAGGTGTACATTGTACACGCTCCAACCACCAACAGGAATTCAGCCACAGAATCGGACCAGGACCAGCCTGAAATAAAACTCTCACCACCTGCAGAGTGTGGATGCCAGGTTCTCAGCACCTGACAAATCTGATCCTATTACACCTCACTGCTTGGGAATGTGGACACAGACTCTTTTATGACTTACAGAATTTGTGTGTCAGTTCCAAACTCATCTCTCCCTTTTTTAAAAGGGAAACTACAAAATCTCTGTCAGAAATGGGACAAGAGTTAATGATAATTATTAAATTATGTGAGAGACCTCACTGTGTTACTATTTCTTCCACTTCTTCATCAGCATGAAATGCTACTTGAGAACATATTTAATTTTATAAAAATCAGTTTACTTAAATAATTATTTTTATACGGTTATCCAAACTGCTTAATTATTAATATATAATTTTCAGAATGTTTAGTGCCATTCTCAATGGCATTTTCCAGACAAGTGCTACCAAGAACAAAATAAAACAAGTGAATTAATTATTTGCACAACTCTAACTTTATCAGAACTTCATATACTACAACAACCATAAGAGGCACAAATTCAAAAGTAAAGCCTCACACTGCTTGTCACTAGTAACATATTAAATCCACAAATATATCTACAAATTTTTTTCAGTGCTAAGATGAAATCTGAGATCCTCATATACTATTAACTGAAAAACATCAGCACTCAGTCTGGGAAAAGAATAACCTCAACTGTATGAATACAGTAGCTACCTAGCTAACTCAGAAAAATGTAGATTTTCTGCCACTGGCAGTCCCAGGGAACTGCCAGAATATGTAAACTGGGTTCATTTAAACCTCATTCAGGAGGGAGGGGGTTGGAGAGGTACAGGTGGTCACCCTGCTAACACAGAGTGCAGGAACCAACAGCTCTAAGTAGGACAGACAGACAGACAGACAGCAGGGACTCGCAATGGCAAAGCTCCAGTCAGACTGACTCACTTTGAAGAGAAAACTCTACTCAGGCTGTGGGTTCCTTTTTTCTTGTCTTGCCACTTATCTCTAGTTACTACTTCCCTTCTCGGTAGTTCCAGTTTCTTCAGTTCCAGGGCCACATTCAACTCATTCCTTCACCTGTCTCTTCTTTTGATGCCAAAAACTTTCCAGGCACTTCACTTTCTGTTCCTCTGATTCATTCCCACCTTGTCCCAACTGCCTCACCAGTTTTTAGCTGAATGACTTTATTCATCTTAAATTATCTCTTTCTCACAAAGGACTATGCTACCTGTCAAATACAGCAGGTATTGAAGGAACATAAGTTTGGAAAGTAACTTTAATCAAACTAACATAACAGTTAAAGTGATTCAACAGCGATTAAGTATCTGATCATAGAAGGACTCATCTGTACAGATCACGGGTTAAATACTTGACCATTCACTCCAGCTTCCAGTTACTTCTTTCCTGCTCTTTCACTTTGTCATGGTTTGAGATAGCCCAAATTCCAATTCCCTAGCTCCATCCCCCCTCCCACATCTCAACCCAATGTGAGATGGGTTTTTTTCCAGACAAAACACAACCAGACTCAGAATGGGGAAAGGGAATATATTACAATGACTATACAAATAAATACTACAATACATTATACACACGACTACAACTATCTCTACCATGACATAAGTATTTACAATGGATCAGATCTCTTCTCCCCTCCAAATAAAAGTCCAGGAGGGAAAGAAGGACAGATCCCTTCCAGTCTCTTAGGGCAGCAGCTTCTTCAGAGTAGCAGTCACTAAGCAGCAGCATCTTCTAAGGCAGCAGGCTCTCTCTGTCTCTTCTGTTTCTTGTAGCAGCTGATAGCTGGATCTCTGCCAGCACACACGAGGGGGTATCCCCCTCGGCCACTCGTCTCTCCAAACGAGTGGTCTTCCGTGGGCTTCGTCACCCCAGACAAGGTCGTATCACCACGTCATATCACGAAGCACAGGGGGTCTTCGTGACGGTCTGGTATCTTCAGGAGATTCAAGCTCCTTGCAGGGCCTCTGTGCCCTGTCTCAGGCTGCGAGCTTCTTTGTAGCTTGCAGCAAGGGAGGGCCTCAAGGCCAACCTCCCACACCGTCCTGGCTGAGCTCTCAGGACGTCCGAGCTTCTCAGCTCCTCTCTGCAGTGCATGTTGCACTTCAAGGCTCTTTCAAGTAAGAGTCTATCAACTTCCTCCTTCCAGGAGGTCTCAAAGGAGTTTTGGGGGGTCTGGTATCAGTTCTTACCCCCAAGAACTCTGTAGAACTCAGCTGCTGACTCTCCTTCCCTCAGGTCTCCTTCCAGGAGTCCCTTCTCTGGTGCTGCATGTCTTTGTTGCTTCTTCGGTTCAGTTCTGGCTGCTGCTTTCTCCGGCCACTGCCACGGCCACTGCCCACGATGGAGAAAACATCTCCCAGTATAACTATAGGCACCTAGCCCAGCATTATGCTGTTCCAGGTCCCCACAGGCCCCAGCTGGGGCTGGGGGCCGAAGCCCCCCCCTGTGGGGCTCAGAGCCCCTTCCTCGTGGCTCACAACATGGCCACCTTCTTCTAACCTCAAACTACAACTCTTCTCTTCCGGTCTGGTTGTGATATGTTTACATTTTTTGCAGGAGCGCTCATTGGACAGAAATTCAAAACTTCCAGGGGTTTCCACCCCTTGGGGTCTACCACTTTTCTTATCCTCTGGGGGAAAACGAAGTCCAAACCACTACACACTTCCTCCAGCCATCAGCATATCACTTCTGCAGGGCAGCTGTTCAGCTAATCATACCTTTACTCCAATTTATGAAACAGAACTTGTTTTAAAGGTTCTGTAAGTTCAGACCACGGCACAGACATGGCCTAGGGTGATATGAGACAAACAGTTAAATAAAAAAAAAAACCAAAACCAAAAACAACCCAGGGGCAATAACCTTCAGCATCTGAGACTTGGGGTGGGAGCAAAGGGGAAAAGGAGAAAAGCATGTGGTGCTCTCAACATGTCTCTATGTGCAGTGTCAGAGTTTGAGGCAGCTGAGGGCTCTGTTAACCAGAGATGGGAGAGGTTTCAGAAGCAAAGTTAATCTTTTTCAGGTAAACTAAAGTCCTGAACAATAGGCTTTCTGTTAGAAATCTGTGCACAATGAAAATACACTGCAGGCCCATATGGCAGCCTGGAAGATGCTTCAGTTAACAGTTAACAGCCTCATGAATGCTACTGAAAAACTTAGCCAGAGTTGCTGTAACCCAGAGAGAGTTTGAAAATGTGAGTGTATTGCTTTTACAGGACTATTGCAGCTGTGAAATATGAATTTTGTAAAGGGAAAGCAGCCATAATCAAATTTCCAAATCCTACTTCAAAGTTCATATCCAAAGATAGGAATTCATTAAGGAAACCCTTTTCAACAAATTTCCATGTGAGAAAAACCTCCACAGCACACCAGGAAAAGCAAATGTCACACCACCTGAGCAAGTCTGAGGCTGGGTGGGTTTGTCTGTGGAACAGAAGGTATATGAGCAAGAACATCTCATTGAACAGAGATCCCTTCCAAATCCAGTGAAATAAAATGAACTGGCTGAACAAGCACATCACTTTCCAGTCTCTGGACACCACGTTTTCCAGGTAGCAAGAGGGGAAATAAGAGCATGAGATATGGTTAAGGAACATTTATGCAATCTTTGAAGCAACAAAATTGTTCAAAATCACTTAAGTAAAAACACACCTACATGAAAGCTAACTTTTAAAATTAATTTTATGCCTGCATTCCTTTGAGTTTTAATAAACAATCATTAAGTTAGTCTTGCAAGGTATTAAAAATGCAAAGAATTATATAACATTCAAGCACTGCATGCCAGATAATTCTTCACATCGGTATTACAGTGGTTTGGCCTTCCTATATATCTAGTCAAAACTCTAAGATTAGTTCAGCATACTACTGATCTTTCCAGCACTTCCAGGTTGTTCTTGGATCCTTGATGGCAAAAAGAATTTTTACTAATTTATGAAGAAGCTTATAGAACTTCAGAAATACTATCTTGGAATAGTTTGAAGGAAACAAGACATCACATAGAAATAGTACAGACTTAAACATCATTTCAGTAGTGATCTAACCTGGCTGGTCGGTTGTGTAGGCAGGTAGAATAATGAATGAGTGCTGCTGCCACTAATGGCAAAAACTCTTGATTAACCTTCCATTTCCAGTCTGACAGAAAATATATGATGAATCCATATCACTAAAAAAACCCCACCAAACTAAAAATCTACAACTGCTTTTTTTTAAGTCAGGTCACCCTCTTTTTTGAGAAAAAAAATTCTTCTCTATCAGAGCCATACAACTTTCCACTTACTGACACCAGATTTCCATTTTGTGAACATTACTAGCCAGAAGTTAAATAAAAGGACTAGGCCTCACATAGTGACATAATTTTTTTGCAGAACAGAGACAGCTGCTTTTCCAGGTTCTTAAACAATTTGTCTGCTCAAGAGGTATCAGAGGACTCTTCACATCATTTGGCCCCTTTACACAGGAGAGGAGAATCTGCGCCCTAGAACAACCAGAGCTTTCCCTTCTGAGCACACACCCTGAACAGGTGGTATCTGAAGGACCTGTTTCACTGTTTCACAACTAAGCACTCTCCCTGCCTTTGTTGCACATTTTTGCTTTCATCATCTTCAGTTTCCTGCTGCCATATAGGAGAAAATGTTCTACACAATCAAGCTCCTGAAAAATCATTGCCCCAGGGCATATCTAGAAGTATTAGAGCACAAATACATTCCTGAGTAAGGTGGGTCTGTGCAGTACCAGACAAACAGAATGCATTTTCCAGAATGACACTAGCCTGCATAACTCACAGTGCCCCATACTCTCCACAGCATCTAGTGACACAAGGAATTCATTATCAGGGCCATGAGAATCCAGGCATAAGCCTCGGCAGCAGGGTCAGAAAATTCCACCAAGCTTTTACTTTGCCCTGGCAGATGTAATTTCCTATAGCAGAAAGAGTCTAAGCCTCCTGGTTTCTTAGAGGGTATCCTGAGTATTTTATTTTGGCATGTGTAATTGCATCATCTGGAGTCATCCCCAGGACTCCACAGCCTGCTGTGCTGTGAGAGCAGGCTCTGTGCTCCCACTGAAGCCACAGGATTCTTCCCATTCATCTTAAATGTTCTTCATCCAGTAAGCCAGTAGAAGCTGAAAAATCAGCTCACTCTCCAAACTTTGGAGCAAAAAGGAATCTGACAACAGCTTGCTGTTATAAGAAAAGCAGTTATACAGCAGGTCACCCTCAAAAGGAAAGCCACCAGCCTGCAGACGGTGACGCAACAAAGCCACCGGTTCATTCGGCGCAGAGAGGTGGAGTCAGAATCTGACTTGCCAAGGTTTGTCAAATAACAACTGGGCTAAAGCCTTCGCTGTGCAACTCCTTTCATCATATCCCACAGCTCTCAAAGTATCCAAACCCATTTATCTAAAAAACACCTTTGCATTTCAAGACAGATGTAAAATTCAACTGTTTTACCTCAGCTTTGGAGGTACCCATTCCAAAGCTCCTCCAGCCACAATCTCAGCTCCCTCTTGGGATACAATTAACAGTCTCCTGATGCACTTGACATCCCTGGAAGCATAAGGCTACTTGGGATACGACTGACTTCATAAGCCTTCCTGAGTTGCAAAAATTTATCAAAACTCCCAAAACTCGGCTCTGTGCTGTTCAGCCATCAGGCAAATTTCACAGTCACCTTTCCCAGCGTGCTCCAGACCCTCGCTGGGCCGTACTTGCCACCTGGCTAATAGGTTGCCTCTCGTGGATGGAAGCAACAATAAAATTTGATCAGTTGGCACACAGACTCCGAGGCGCGCATTCTTATCATCACACTGATCCTGGGAATGCTGCCCAGACTGCAATTTCTCTGTGACAAACGAGCCAATGAAATTTAGCTTCTGCCTGTCCCGTGGGACATATTAGACCACATTCTGATAGGTGATCCTCTTCTCCCTCCCCCTATGATTCCTGCAAAAGGTCAAGTATTTCTCCAATTTGTCTTTTTTACAGAGTAATTCAAATAGTGAGAAACACTTTCAGGAACCCTTTGAGTTAAAAAGAAAAAAACATTTCTGCTACAACTTTAAAATCTCGTGGTCTTGTGCACTATCAAAATACTACAGGGCAAACAATTTCAAAACTACACTAATGTTCTATCACATTGCCTCTATGTGTGTAGAATTAATATTTATTTTCTTTCCTTTCTAAATTTAAATGTTAAATTAAAAATTTGAAAATTTTTTAATAGTGTGGTGGGTTGACCCAGGCTGGATGCCAGGTGCCCACCAAATCTGCTCTGTCACTGCCCTCCTCAGTTAAACAGGGAGAGGAAATACAACAAAAGGCTCATGGGTCGAGATAAGGACAGGGAGAGATCACTCACTGATTAATGTCACAGGCAAAATAGACTCAATCTGGGAAAATTAGTTTAATATATTACCAATGAAATTGGAGTAGGATAATGAGAAATAAAACTAAATCTTGAAAACAGCTTCACTTCACTTCATTCCCCCATCCCTTTTTGGGCTCAACTTTACTCCCAACCTCTTTTACCTCCTCTTCTCCCTGCAAGTGGCACAGGGGAACAGGGAATGGGGACTGCAGTCAGTTCACACACGTTGTCTCTGCCAATCCTTTCTCCTCAGGGGGAAGACTCCTCACTCTTCCCCTGTTCCAGCATGGGATTCCTCCCACACGAAAGAGTTCCCCCATGTAGCTGCCCCTTCTCCCCCTGCTACCAAAACCTTGCTGTGCAAACCAAACACACCCAGCCGGGCAGAATCTCAAACAGAGGTTGCAGGGTTGCTAACTTCTGACAAGGAACACAGGTCACAGGAACACATAAAGGGGAATGAGAAAACTTTCCAAGAAGATCACTGCCTTCAGCAAACCACTAAGTTAGAGCCATCATCTCAACAGCTCTGAACACATGGAGGCATGACAGATTCTTTAAGGAAATCAGGAGACACCTCAGACCCTCCCCCCCATCACCAAATGGTTAAAGTCCTTCACCATAAGCAGACCTATCAAGTACAGAAGTTTTCCTACAGAAAAGTACATGGACTACACTCTAACATTCAAGAGAGTAAAATAACACTCCTGGGGGAACCAACACAACATCTGCTGGAGCTAAAAAACTTTTTTTCTTTCAGATATGAGAATACAAACTTATCTAGACATTTTGGCAGTTCAAATAGACTTTAAGCACTTTGAGTCCTTATAATTAATGTTCTTCTAAAAAATGATAAAACCACTTTATTAGTTCAAAAGTGTTTCTCACTACAAGCAAAACAAACACCTATGGCTCTGTCATATTTTGGTTTTTCACAACAGAACACTGGAAGTGTGAATGCTTTCCCCTGTTGGGTCTGACAGACAGAACACAGTTGAAGGCCAGCCATCAAGCATTTTAGTTGTCAGCAATGAGAACTATTCAAAAAGAGTATGGAAACCTTTAGGTCCAGAACTTAGCAGCTGGCACAGACGTGAAGTTGAACTTTTTCCCCTCCTGGAGTCATAAAAATGTACATATTCTATTAAATGGTCTATACTGAAACCAAAATCCTATTGGCATAGAAGTACAAAAGCACAGAATACTTGCCTCACCCAATAAAATCTGTTGAAGTTCTGTTGAAACATATAAACCTTAAAATTTGCATTTGTTTCCACCATTGTAAAGTAAAATGAAAGAATCAGTCAACTATCATCAAATTTTAAAATTGGCGGTGACTACAAAAGAGGGAAGTACACTGAGATGAAATCTGTGCAGTGTGTATCATATGAAGAATACAGAGAAGAGTGTTTGTACTTACACACTAAACCCTAAATTTAGGCTCCTATTGATGTAGTCCTCAGTGATAAAAAGGATAATGCATGCTTTATTTTCTCTAACTGATTAGTCATTCTTTAATCAACACTAGAATTTTATTAATATGTACTGCAAAGTGTTTTCCTTCAGACTAGTTGTGGCTTATACTGCTTTGGGAAAAACTGACTATGAGGATGCTCAAATAGGAAGCAGATGGGGAGGTTTAGAATACTGCAAAATATGTGTGCATCCTTTGGAGATCCACATTACATCCAGTCTCCTACTTTTTTTTAAAGTCACTAACTATATAATACTAGGCAGCAAACCAAAAAGAAAGGCATACAAAAATATTTCAAACTATTCTAGACAACTTCAGAATTCATCTACTCCAAGTATACTATCTAAGACTTAGATATTTTCATAGATCCTTCTGGATAAAACTTCAGACAGTCATAAGCCCATAGTCTTCTAATGCTCAGTGTTCTGCATGGTTATTTATGGGGATGTTCTGGTCTTCCACAATTAACTGAAGTTACAGAGACAACTTTAAGTCTTTGGCAGAGAAGACACAGAACTAAATGTTTTACCATTTTTTGTAATTCAATTGTAAAAAACCCCTACCTTTCTATATATAAAGAGTACTTTATAATACAGAAAACCATATGAAATTACCTTGGCAGCACTTGATTGTATCTCATCTCAAGCAGAGTGAACTTTCTTTCATCTGTTTACAGGGTAGTACTTTTCCTGATACAGTAAGACCAACTTGATATTCAGACAACTAAATACTATCCCCAGAAAACAGAAGTCATCTTTTTTTTTTTTGCAAAAGTGGTTACACATCAGAAAGCTATAATTATGGAATCAGAACTCTTTTATTGAGATGTTTGTACTAGGGACTTATTCCTGCAGACTTGGTCCCTGAAATTTCTTCAAACATTGTTATTCCAGAGGAAAAAACCAAATTAATTAGGGAATTTAGAATCATGGAATATCCTGAGATGGACAGGACCCATAAGGATCACTGAAGTCCAACTCCTGGCCCTGCACAGGACCATCCCCAAGAGTCACATCATGTGCCCGAGAGCATTGTCCAAATGCTCCTTGAACTCTGTCAGGCTTGGTGCTGTGACCACTGCCCTGGGGAGCCTGTTCAGTGCCCAACCACCCTCTGGGTGAAGAACCTTTTCCCAACATTCAACCTAAACCTCCCCTCACACAACTTGAGGCCATTCCCTCGGTTTCTGTCACTGGTCACCACAGAGGGAAGAGCAGTGCCTGCCCCTCCTCTTCCCCTCACGAGTTGTGCCTCCAATGAGGTCTCACCTCAGGCTCCTCTTCTCCAGCAGAACAGACCAAGTGCCCTCAGCCGTTCCTCAAGGCCCTTCACCTTTGTTGTCCTCCTCTGGATGCTCTCTAATGGCTTTATATCCTTCTTGTATTGAGGTGTCCAAAACTCTGCACACAATATTCAAGGTGAGGCCATGGCAGCCCAGAGCAGAGAGGGACAATCACCTCCCTTGACCAGCCAGCAGTGCTGTGCCTGATGCACAGTTAGAAGAGAAGTCTCAAGTAATAAAACACGCTGCATACTACTAAAGTATCCTTTAATCATCAGATTTTAGAAGACATGAGCATAAAAAGAATTTACACCCTTACACTTGCATGATGATACAGAACTTGCTTTGCCAGTCTAACCTCAGGCCACCATGTCCTCAAAATCTGCCCCAGTCCAGGTGAACAGGTTGCAGTAAGGCAATGCTGCATCACATGGCAAGCAATACACATGGGTAATTCAGTGTAGAGACTTGGGTGCTCAAAAATCCTCAGCCATTTCAGATACTAAGTCTAACAACTATTCATTTAGAACGCTAGAATGTGATACTGCCACCAGATCACGGACCCTTTCAACTTGACCTAAGATTTCTAATGACAGATTTCTGAAATGCTACATCCAGAATAGACCTGAAGGGCACAGGAGAACATAGGGCAGAAAAACTCAACATCAAGTTCTTGAATATGCTGTACACTTATCTAATCTGCCCTCTTGCATTTCCTACCAATTTATACATTCAGAAGTAATGGTAAAGAATTCCAGTTCAGATCATCTTAAATTCTCTTTTCCAAATGGACAGGAGTACTGGAGCCCTCACCAAGGATCTGAAACAAAACTGTCTTTTTTTTTTTCCTCCCTAGCAAAGGCATAATAAAAAAACATTGTGGTAAAAAGTGGTGACAGGTCACTTGCAGAGAACAATGCAGATCTCTTCTGGTTAACTGCCTGGGAACAGGTTCATTTCATATACCAACACCACCTTCTGGGAACAAATACTGAAAAACATGGACTGTATCCTGAACACAAAAGGACTTTAAAAAGAATGGCTAAATAAAATCCATGGCTTCTTCAACCAGGGAGAGGTTTTTGTCAACAAAACTCTCCAGGCATCAAAGGTGTGCTCCCACTCATCTGCTTAAACTGAGAACTCCAACATACCTGGTATTCTGCACACACCTCTGACAACATTGACATATGCTAACAAAGCTAACTGACAGCTGCTTTCCTTCAGACACATTTTAATACATTAACCTAGAAGTTAAGGCATCATCCTACAAGTTGTGGATGAACACGGTGTTCCCAAGATGGACCTGATGAGTACAAGTGATCATTCTCTGCTGCACTTGCTAAAGATGTGTCACTTTGCAGAGATGGGCACAAAGCTCATGGAAGAAGAGGTAAAAGAGAGGAAAGAGGCAAAATTTGGTGTTTAGCCAATTAAGCCCACTTGGGGTTGAGTTAAGACTCCTGAAATATGACCACAGTTTTAATATCTGCTTTATAGCAAAATACATTCCAAATGAGAAATTATCTTGGGAGTTAGAGAAAGTAAGTTAGACTTCACTGTCTGTGTTCCAGAGTGGCATGAAAAATAACATAAAAGCTTTTCCATCAGAGACACCATCAGAGAAATATGAGTGAGCATTTGTGATACTTATTGTTCAATAATGTTTTTGAAAAATTCATGTTTATTTTAGTTCTGGAAAGCTTGCACTGCTGCAAGAAACTTAAGATACTTGACATTGTTGCTTTAATGTGACTTCTAACAAAAAAAAGAACAAAAACAGATCCACAAAACCCAAACCCTCTGACTCTAGCAGCTTTTTCTACTTACTGAAGGCACAAGAGCCAGCAGCTGACATTTGAATCTCATCTAAATTCAAACAGGAAATACACTTTAAAGAGTTATCAATTATAGGCTGATTCAGCCACGATGCAGTGGATTCTCCATCCTGAGAAGATTTCTAAAGGCACAGTTAAGTGTATTTATAGCACACTGGGCTAGGAATTTACGTTGGTTTCCTTTTGCCCTCAAGTCCCTGAACAGAGAACACTCACAAGTAGAGTTCCTCAAACCTGAAAACAGCACACACACTGCTCAGCCCAACCAAGCAGAGCTTCCCATACACAGAAGCACTGTGAAATTTGTGGAGACAAAGTTCCATTGCACGGAGCATGGACCATCACATGAAGACCTTTTATCTTTCAATAACTGTCCCATTTATGGCTCATTAATAATAATTAAACTTTTAAAAAAAGACCTTTGAAACAAGATGAAAGTAGAGCTATTTCAGATGTATAAATTATTACACCATGTAACGTATATCTTTCAACAAAAAGCTAAAACAAGTTTTACAGATACTCTTTAAATTATTAATTACCCTAAGTAATTGCTGCTCCATTTTTTTTTCTGGTAGAAAGGAAAACAGAGCATTTTTATATGTTCCCTTATCTATTCCATTTCCTACTCAAATAAGTGAATAAAATTCTTATTTTAGCCAAGGAAAAATGAAAAAAAAGTTTGAATATAGAGGTAACCTCTGTTCTTTTCTACACTGAGAATCAACTGGATTCTATTAAACCATCCAGAAACTACCAGGGTCGAGAGATAAATAAAAGAACCAGCAAAATGTTTAACACTGGTAGCTTCTTTATTGGCTGTGCTAAAGCTCCATGTAAACCTCAGATGATGTAACACTTCAGGTATCTCACATCCATCCATCTCTTCCTCAAATGGAGTTCAGACACATCAAGGTACGTGCTCAAGTGAAACTTGTATATGACTTACAAACTTCACTACCAGGAGCACTCCCTGGAATATTTTCATACTTTAAATAGACAACAACAATGCAACTGAAGTGTCAGTCTTCAGATGGGCCTTTTCAAGGTAACAATTTCCACTGAACCAGAAAGCCATTGTATTTCCTTACTCCTTGAAGAAACAAATTTCAGCCCACTAATGACTTACTGGAACTTCAGCATTCCCTGTCTGAGAAGAATACAAGACACTTGCAAGTGCTGATGGATTTCAACACTGGATAGTTTCCAAGATTATTCACTGAAAAGAGAAAAGAATCCCAGTTCAGGACAGCAGCTTCCTTATTCAGGTAAAGAAAGTTGAAGGGCTGCCCAAGAGCAAATTGAAAGTAAACAACAGAAAAAAGTCAGATTTTCCTGAAGGGTTTTATAAGGGATAGATTGGTTATTTAATTTTGCCCGTTTTCTTTTTACAGCAAGGTACACAAATTGAAATTCCCATATGCATACCATACAATGAAACAAGACTGTAAAAAAAAGAGATACATACACACTATCATGGCAATTTGTGCTTGTTCAAATCTAAAATGCAATTGTTCAAACAAACAATTGCAGGAAAAAGCTACGGGCTATGGAGCTAAAATTTATAAGATTACATGTCTTACAAAGTCAAGGAGGAACAGGTTCAATATTCCTCATTTTTTCGAATGTAAAAGAACATCCCTTCCTTATAAACCACAGAATGTTTGGAAGGATGAAACGACCTTCCATCTCTTTATAAGCAGCTTTGAAAATTACTTAAAGTGGCACAGAATTCCACAGCCATGCAGCAGCAGGCTCTGTTAACAGGAGTCTCTCTCACATTGCCCCACTGAAGTACACAGCTTTCCCAACCATCAGCCCTACTAACTCAGCCCAAGGTCAAAAATGGGTTACTTTCTGGAGACTGCATTAACAGTGGAAGATTCTGCAAAACAAAATATATACCCCAGGTATGTCCTTGCATTTACTTCAAGTGATTTATTCAAATATACGTGACTGCAAGTCAGGAAACAGCTTTCAAGCACACAAGGAAGTCTGGAAAGTCTGACTTGGTTCTGCTGTCTTCTAGAAGAGTCAAAAGATAAAACAATAAGAGTTACTAAAGTGAGCAGAAATAAATGAGTATGTTTAAAGAGAAGTTCTGCTAAATAAAAGCAGTACGTTTGCACATTTCTTCTAACATTAGTATATTCTCAAAACTAAAATAGAACAAATATTTGAGTACATTTAAACAGAACCACACAACAACTCAATAATAAGTTTACAGTTCTTTATATTTAAAAAGGAAACAGAACTTGAAAGATCTAAGCCATGCAACTAAATCTTGATCAAAGCAGTAAGCAATCATATTCTGGCAGTCACTAGAGCAGATGCCTGCCATTAGTGTAATACAAGCATCTCCATAAGCTAACTCATCCTTATTTAGAAAGAATATCTGGGGTAAGAACAACAACAAAAAAAAAAGTTTGGAGTTACAGGAAACACAGGAAAGGGCAAGCTCAAGATGCTGTAATATAATTTTGCTGGTGCATATATGTCTGGAAATCAGGTGAGACCCAGAAATTATGAAGTTCTTTTAAAATACAGGATGCCTGTCTCTAATAAACCAGAATGTTATATGATAAAATCAGTGACTTGATCAAGCGAGTTTTAGATTGTCAAACTGCCAAAACCCCATGTAGATCAGACTGGATGGGCCTTGGTCTTTCCTAAAACCAGAGAAGGGAGTGTGGAACATAGGGAGGAAACGATGAAGACAGGGCACACAGATATGTATGACCCCAAACAAAAACTCCTAATAGTGTCCTTGGACAGGACTGCTCACTCTTGCCAAGGCTTGCAAAACGGCCTTGGGCTATTTTCTGTTTCCTGAGCTCACTTGGGAGGGAGAGGGGGCAACCCTCCAATAGATACTCTTCAAAATACAGCTCAAAAAGCTTAAAATTTCAAGCATTCAAGAATTCTCCTGATGAATGAAGAGCTTCTGGGCTTTTCTGGTATAGAGACTCACTCGGGTAAGGCTTATCTCTTTGTCAACAACCTCTGATGTTTTGCAATTTGTACAGTGACAGCATCAGTTCTATGCACAGAGTCCAGCACGCTGGTTTGGCAGAGGTGGCTGTAGGGGGGTGGGTGTTTTCTTTTGTTCAATAAGCTGAGAGCTGTTCATAGTTCCTCTTTGTTAAAAGTTGCAAAATATTTTAAGCTATCTCAAGAGCAACATTCTCAGATACTGAAAAATAGCAGTAGTTTGGATATGGAATTCTTATCACACTACTTGTAACTCAATCCTAGAATTGACAAACTCAAAAGCAGCTTCAGAACTCTGTATCTGCCACCAGGAGGGGGAGGACATTAAAAAAAAAAAAAAAAAAGGCATTTGATAATTTGAAAACTGCATGATCAAGATGCTCTTAAAGATGTAGACTATGTTACACCAAATACAGTGAGAACAGCAGCAGGATGAAGCAATACCCTTCTGTTCGAGCTGATAGATCGGACTTTCAAAGGTGTATCAAGAAGAGCAGGAAAAACAAGAACTTACCCTCCATCAGCTTCAAAGGCCATTACAGAGCAAAGTTTATCAGCAATGTACATAGGAAGATGTCTTGCAAAAATTAAATAAGAATATTTATACTTCGAACGGGATGAAGAGGAGGGAGATTGTTTAGGATAATGAAAAGACCTGGAGAGAGACCAACTTTTTTTTTTTAGCTACTTCTCCTCTCCAGACAGAAGCTCTCCAGAATTCAGTCTACCCTTACAGCAAGGAAAGTACTCATCCCTAAGCTCCTCAGCCTCACCATGCTGCTTCAGGCACACTGACTGCACAGAGCAGCACTCAAAAAAGCAAATTGTCTACTGCACGTGAAGTAATGACAATCAACTTTTCCACTATTGCACAGTATCAGTACATTACTTTTTTACTGGTTTTTTTCAGCGCCTGGATTATTTTTAAAAATATTTTCTACATTTAAAAACTATAATAATTTTAGAATTTTACAATGTTTAAACTCTTTGGTCAACTGCAAAAGTTTTCCAAGCTTGAGCTCTAACTTTGGATCTAAAGTTCAATGTATTCTGATGAGCTATAAGAGCTTATTTTTTCTTAAAACTATGACAGGATATGACCCTGAACAAACAGAAAAACCCATTTAATAATTCAGACTGTTCTCATAATATGGTTTTCGGACAAATAATTGTGTGAAGAACCAATCATACAGCACCACCAGGATACACAGCTACCACTGAAAAGCAGATAAAGAGCTTTCCAAGCCACTGTCAGCAAGGAAAACTAAGACAGTTTATGGAGAATCTAGGAACTGCTAAATTTCAGCTACTGCAGTACTAAGAAACACCACACTACAATTATAATGGGAAGTTGCCTATAATCTACTCTTATCTTTATTACATTTATCTGACTATCTTTATTTCATCCTCCTTAAAAAGGAGGTTTTGGATGCTACCAAAAACATAAAAAAGCCACTTTTTATATGAGAAAATTTTCCAACACAGCTGTTACAAGGAATGTATCAGTGGAGGAACAATTTTCACTCTTTCTTTAGCTAATTCTCTGCAAGATCACTGCTATTTTCTGACAGTAATTATATTCAATTGATCCAACTTAAATGACACACAAAAACAAAGCCAAAAGACATGGAAGAAAGATCAAAATTCCAAGGAAACAGACTGGGTTTTTAAAGCCCAAATTAATGCAAGAGAAAACATAACAACAACAACAAAACCACTAAATAAAAAACCACAATTGTATTTCCCTGATATTTTCTTAAATCTGATAAACTACAGTCATATTTGAGAAAGCTTTCCAGTTCACAGATATGTCCTGCTCCTCGTTGGTGTTGCAATAAATCCTAATTAAAAACAGTAACCAAAAAGAAGACATGAAATGTGCAGTTTAAAGTAAAAGCCAAGAAACACACTAAATGCTTAGATTTCCGCCTTCTAGTGACCTTTGGGGGGAAAAAACCAGGACTCAGAAAAGAAGTAACAGCTGCAGAACTGCCATGAATGCACAAGGTGGGCAAATGTTTCTGCAGGGCCTTTGTGACAGGGCAAGGGGGAATGGCTTTAAACTAATCAAGGGGGTAGATTTGGACTAGATACAAGGAACAACTTTTTACAGAGGGTGGTGAAACACTTGCCCAGAGAGGTGGTGGATGCCCCACTCCTGGAAACATTCCAGGACAGGCTGGACAGGGCTCTGAGCAGCCTGATCCAGTTGGTGTCTCTGCTCATGGCAGCAGGTTGGACTAGATGAGCTTTGGAGGTCCCTTCCAACACAAACCATTCTACAGTTCTGTGAATGTTCTGTTTTGGGGCTTAACTTCATAGTCACCTTCTTACAAGTAAACATGGTTTGCAAGCTAGCACCAGTCCTTTGAAGTTATCTTCATCCATTTATATGCAGTATAGAAATTGTCATTTTCAGACAGCCAACACTAAAAGAAGTAGCAAAAGAGTGGACAGGCTACGAGATCTTACTTAATGCTAGCACACAGTTGACACCTGAAAAAATACAAAGAACAGGGGGAAAAGATTCTTTAGTATTTGAGGAATTTTCCCTAGTTTAGTAATCTGCCTTAAGGCTTCTCCTCCTCTACCAAGTTCCAACATGGCTTATTTAACACTTAAGTTGAAAAAATTTAACACAAAAAGGATTCAGTGGAGTTGAGTGATAACATTCACATTTGATAACACAGCCAAGAAAAATCCATTAGGAAAAATAACATAATTATTTACTTGTACAAGACTTGCAGATAGCCAGAACACCAATACAAAACCTGTCAGAGATTATTACATATTACTACAGAAATGATACCATTGTCCTTTCTGGAGTGTGAAAAGCTGATAGGCATAACTTATGCTGAAAAAAAATTACTGTTGGTTTACAATTGTATCTATATGAAAATAACTGCTTACAGGCCAACAGTTCTACCTGTAGCCATTTCATATCCTTCCTTGCAAAAGGAAGAAAACTACTTACAGTTCACTTTGAAATAATCTCCCCCCTTCTAGGTCCTACAATAGGATTTTAACATTTGCAGAAAAATCAGGGGAACTCAGAAGAAGTATATTAAGAGTTACTCCTTTGCTGGCAAATTGTGTGTCATGTTTGCAAAGCACTGCCAAATCTAACACTGACAGAAGAAACACTTCAGAACTTCAACATTTTTTAAAGTCTTTCCATTGTTTCAAATATGCTCTTTGAAACAAACAATATTTAACATCCATCGCATTATGTTATCTTTCCCAGGTCACAAACACTCTTACATTTGTTGTACCACAAGACTATGTACAATTACTTTTGCTAATACAAATGCTAAGAATTTAAAATAAAATAGGAGTCCAAATCTATTTAGACAACCAAGTGGTCAGACTGAAATAAAAAATAAAAAAATAAAATGCCAGGCATCCACTCAATAGCTCCCGCTGACAAAATATTCAGATTGAGATTTTCAGATAGCCTGTGGCACTAAACCATTTGGCAGCTCTCCTGGTTCAGTTCTCTGTATAAAGACAGACTTACATCAGGGAATAGGAGACTTCCACAAATGAGGGATAAACAGAAAAAACAGTCTACAGAGTTTTTCATCCTCCAGCCTAGACCTTTAGAAAACTAGAATGCAGGCTTAGTAACCTTAGTTACAAGTAACTAATTGTAGAAGTGAAAAAAGAAAATTGTTAAGTCTCCTTTTAAAGAAAGACCTACCAGACAAGTTCACCAATCTGACCCTAGAAAAAGGGCCAGCACTCAGTCCCACATCCATCAGCTGAGTCCTGCCAGCTCTACACGGAAGTTCCAGTTTTCATTTAAACCCCCTGATACACACCACAAATCAAAATGTAACCACTGTAGCCAGATAAACTAACATGGCTGGTATTAAACAAGGTCGGGCAATTTTTGCTCCAGTCCCCCATTCACCAACTTTAACCCTATTAACCTGGGTTAGGAATCAGGTGCCAATACAACCTGTAAGAGCTCCACAGAAAAACAAGGTGACTTCTTCACAAGAATTGTCAGCCTCACAGACTCACATTGCTGTCAGATAGAACCATCAACTCTCACAGGTTGGAAGAGACCTCTAGAAATCTCTTAGTCCAACCCCCTGCCCAACACAAAGCCAAATTCAATGTTAAGTTGCTCAGGACTTTGACAAGTAATATCTTGAACGTGTCCAAGGGAGGCAGTTCTGTAGCCTCTCACAGCAACGTGTCCCAGTACCTCACCATTCTAATTATTTTTTTTTAATCCAGTAAGAAATTACCTTGCTGTAACTTGCAACCACTAATTTACCATCCTTCCAACGTGCACTCCTGGGAAGACTGTAGCTCCACCTTCTCTAGAACACCCATTGGGGAGCTGAAGACAACAAACATCATTCCTCAGGCTTCTGCAGGCTGAGCAAACACACCTGGTGCTTGGCAGCCCCTCTGCTGCAGGCCAGCATTGCATCAGTCTCCCTTTTGTCCTGGGGGACCCAGACCTGGAAGACTGAGCCTGCAGCCTGCTGGCTGTGATTTCTGTTCCAGTGCAGCAGAACAGTGAGCCAAAACCAAAAGGTCTGGTCTTGATCCCACTATTGTCCCCCCAGCTGGAGACCAGAGCTAGTATCCCATGTAGCCAAAGGATGAGGTTCCTCAAATAACCCATGTGATGGGTTTTATGCTGGGGTTTTTTGTTTTGCCTTTTTTGACAGGCTGGATTTCTGAGATCACAACAACGAAATGACTTAACCTGGTCACAACTGCCACATGGAATATAATAGAAGTAAAAGGCACAGACCCACCCATTATGTCACTGCTCTATCAGACAGGTCAACAAATAACAGCTTCACAGCAAGAGCAACACAACATACACCATATCCTCCATCTGCCAGGCTGTTAGCTCAAATACCACGTTATTTCAGTGCCAAAATAATTTTGTTGCTTGCCACGGCAGATTAAGGGAAGTTTTTTTATGAAGATCTATGCAAACATTTTGCAAGGTAAGCATGCGTGGGCAGGAGCAGCAGAATTCAGATATGTGCCTCGCTCACTTACAGAGCAACTCCAGCAGCTGTGCTCTGCCTCAGCTAGGGCAAGAAATTGGGGCTTGGTGATAAACTTTTACCCAGAGCTGTGCATCTGTTAATTTGCCCTGGATCTCAGCACAGTGGCTTCACCCTCACAGACTGCTTGAAGTTTCCAAACTAGCAGGAGGATCTAAGTAAAATACATTGTATGTGCATTTATAGTTCTTTTCTCATTTCTAGGTATTATACACATTGAGATCTCAGTATAAAAATGATGAAACAATCAGAACTGCACTGAAAACAATTACTGATGTACACACTGGAACAGAAATAAAAAGGTGTGGGGTTTTGTATATTTATTACCTTTATATATTCAAAACAGCAGTTGCATCCACTGCATACTGCTTTTTGTTAATCAACCTTTTTTTTTAGCCAGTAACATACACATTTTAAATTACATCATAAGGAGCAGTAAGTTGAGAAAACACTGAGGAGAATTTGGCTGAAGAGTACCTGAGGTGATCAAGTAATTTACTTTTACTGTATATAGTCTTACTAAGAAAATTAGATTCAATGTCCATTTTCATTTTTGCTATAATGGCCAAATTTTATTGATCTTAAGGGTAAACTCAATCTTACCAATAAGTTTGCATTCAGATTTTAAACTCGTGGTGCAGACAGTAACCAGTCAAGACTAGATCTGTCATGTTCAGGCTGAGGAGAAGAAAAACTCTCCAACCTGTACCAGAGGCACTTCTACTGGTTTGAGAGACACAAAAGACTCCCTGCAGTGAAACAGAAAGAATCAGTTTGATCCCTTCAGTTTTGGGGAGCTCAGAGATGAAGCAGCAGCAACTCTCAGAAGGAATTTTCATCAGAACAAGATACTCTCTTCAAGTGTTTCATTCTAACTAAAACTGCAGAGGACTCCTCATTTCAGCGGGTGATTGCTTTTATTTGTGGGAGGAGGGAGGGGAATAAAAGGAATTCCTTTGACAAGAGAGATGCATTGCTAACCACAACCAGGATCATTTTACCTCTTTTGCTACAGAGAGGTTACATGCCATGAAGAAAAATCCCATGATCTAACAGCTTTAAGTTATTTTACAAATAATATGACTCCAACCAGTTGCCAGAGAAGATATTTTTGCAGCTGATTTGCTTTTTACATTTCACAGCACTTGATATACAGTACTCATCATGTAAGCTCTGATGAATGTGGTATCCCATACCCTTGCCAATCCTTTCCATGAACTAAATCTAGAGTCATTATTTACCTCATGTTTCTGATAACATACAGGAGGCAGAGGAAAAAAAAGTCAACAGTTATGGACACCTGACTGATAAAATGATTTACAACTCGAATTAAAAGCAGGGGGAAGGACACGACACACCAAACCCCACAACACAACATGGTCAGAGTTTCAAAATGAGATTTCTTCCTTAGTTTCTTTCACCTGAAAATATTTATACAGCCCAAAAGAAGCACACAAGACGTGCTAATGACCCTGCAGGAACAGTAGGTATAAGCTGATGTTGCTGTATCTTTGCCCTGTAAAAACTACGATAAATATTCCACAAAACATTCTGTTCCAAAGTCAACTTTAAACACAAACACAGTTCTATTACAAAAGGCCTTAATTATATTCTCCTGCAGTTTTTTTTTTTTAATGGTGAAAGCTTTAAGAAGTGTGCACTAAGTACACAACCATTGTTCTGTCAAGGAACAACTGAGAGCTTCTGCAGTGCAAACATGAAATGGAAATTACACGATCCTTAAAACATATTACTTCAAATCGGTACTTTGTATCCATGGGAAGAGAAGGGAAAACATGCAAAATACTTAAACCTACATCTCCACGAAAAAAGTAAATATTTACCTATAATTTACATAGTACTGTAAATACAGGTAACGGCTTGAAAAATGAGAAGGCAGTAAATGCAAGTGTTTCATTCTAACTAACTTTCTAGCTCTTAAGGAAATATTTGACGCACAATAGTCTGTTTCCAGAAAGTCCTTATAACCACTGCTACAGCACAGCAAAATTAAACAGAGCCACAAGGATTTCTGATCTCTAAAAATAGTTCAAAACCAAGTTCTTTCCTAATAAGTTCTTATGCTTACTCGGAGCCAACCCAAACCCCCGAAAGCCTCCAGAAATGAAAGGCACCGGGCGAGGCGGTGCGGGTCCCGCATCTGGAGCGGCCGCTCCGTGCCGGGCCCCTTCCCGAGCCCCTCCCGGCGCAGGGACAGCGGCGGCGCTGGAATGCGGAGCCGTAACCCGATCCCTCTGCCCCTCCTCCCGCTCCGCAGCGCTTGGAAAGACATTTAACCTCAAAATGGCATCGCCGGGAGCCGAGCCGGTCGTGCCCCTCCCAGAATAGGGAAGCGAAGCACTGACCCGGTGTGCGGCGTTCCCCGGGACAGCGGGAGCCCGGCCGTGTCCCCGCGGCCACCGGGAACCCGCTCCCGGGATCCACCGCTGCCCGCACAACCCCCCAGGGCTCCCTCCTCCTTCCATCTCTGCCCTGACTCAAAACTCACCCGGGCTGCACTTTCCTTGGAAACGAACCCATCCTACTCACAAGCAAGGAATTAGCAAGAATAGCTCTTTTCCATCTTGCATCTCAGAACCAAAGCATCACTTCATAAATACAAATGAAAGGGACAATTTTGTTATAAATTCACTTAATTTTTCAAACTAAAGACATTGTAGTGTTGTTGTTTCCTAAATAAACTATATGCCTAAAGTTTTCAGGTCAGTTACACACACACAGAAATAACAATCAAGTTACCCCTCGACAGAACGTGATGAGATGATCTCACAGATAAACTGTCTCCATCTATTTTCTCTGAAGGCAAGGAGTTCTGTGCCATGAAAAAAGGCTGTTGCAATTTGGAATAACTAAGTATTTTGCTGTAAACAACACAGACAAGATTTTTACCATTCTGAACATACTGAAATTACTAAGATGCCATTATGCTACCAGATAAGAGACAGAGACTTGGAAAAAAAAAATAATCAATCATTCCAGTGACAGCACGGTGCAAGAAGAGAGAAAGAACGACCTGAAAAACATTTTTTCAGCAGTAGCAATTTTGCTCATTAAACACACAACCAAATGTTATTCTATCAGAACAGAAAAGAAAGCTCTCAGGGTATCTCAGGAGGGTGCAAGTCTTTAGGCCATCACTGTGGAAGAGGAACTCACAGGCTCTCTTTTGTATGATTTCCATGGGAGCGGTTTGTACTTTTGTTGGCTTAACTTCACCTGAGACTAAAAAACACTGGTAAGGGTGGCAATTCCTCTGCAACTCTACCATGAAGAGACCTTTGGCCACTGTACACTGTATAGGTAGAATCACTCTGTTATGTAAAAAAAATACCTCACCAGCAACAAAGGCTGCCAGAAACTCTTCACTGTCGTCACATTTTGGGCCTGGATCTTTAAATACACTTAAGAAGTCAAAAACAGAAATTCAGAGCTAAGGGATCTGTATCTACAGTTTCCTTCCACTCACACGTTTTCCCCTGTATTGGTTCAGAACTACAAAATAGGAACAAATTCTAAATGCTAAGAGATGTTGAACTGAAGCACTGCCTTCAAGGTAAACCTCTAGAATCTAGTGAGCAATATCAAATACCACTACAGTGGGAGTGTCCAGAAGACTTTAAATCTGAGAAAAAAATAGCTAAAGCAGGCAGGATGATGAAAATAATCACTCTTAGAGACATACTAATACACTTAAAAAACCTCCCCACTACGAACATTTCCTAACCTCAGTTATTGCAGGTCAAGGATCAGAAACACTAACAACTGGCTACTTTGCCTCTAGAATTCCAGGTAAAGTAAGCACAGGATTGATTTTTTTGGTGTTGTTATGTATCAGAACAAAAACCCTACTCAGATGCCTTTTTTACCTACAGAATATGAGCACTTCAAATGTAACTTTTTGTTTACTGCAAATAGATATATTTGCAAGACCTCACTTTGCAGAAGGCAAAATACAGTTATTTTGCTTCTATGCATCATATATAATAACATTTTGTCTTTCAGATTATACAGAACTCAGACTTTTAAATTTTTCCACAAAGGAATCTCTTACCTTAGTAATCAACAGAATTTATTTCCAATTTGTAATTTGTATCAGATAATCAAACTTTATAAAGTATTTTCTGTTTTACTCAGCCTTTCTCAATTAACCTTAGGGCAACAGAAAATGTCACACATATTCCAACAAAACAACAGCTATTTTTCTTTTAGAATATATTTAATAATGCTTAGTCATTGAAATAAAATCTATTCAAATTGTTGGTTAAAAGTGGAAGAGCAAGTATGTTTACACATTAGAACTGAAGCTCAAAACACCATAACGTGATTACCTGACAGCCATTAAATGGTCTGCAAGAAGTTATTAGTGTTGGTTCTCTTTCAGAAGGCCAATATAACAGTTCCACCCTTAGCATCCTCCCTATAGTTTTACTTTGTTGTGTCTTTTTTTAACATAAACATCCCCTGTTACTCCCCCAGGTCGTGGTTTGGTCTCAAGACCTATTATTGGGATATTTCACACAACTACTACATATAAAGAAAATTAAGACAGTCCTAAAACTACAAAGTAATCCCAAAGGCTTTAACAGGAGTCAAACCCACTGTGCTAAAAATAGCAAGATGTATACATATTTTACCGAGGATTCTGTTTTCCAAAAGAGCAGACAGAAAACACCACTGTGATGTTTTATGAGCACTTTCACAAATACCTTTAGTACTTCTGTTCAGCACAAGTTTCATGCCAGCACAGATTACAACCAGTCACTGTGAGGCGGAGGGAGGGCCAACAAAAAAACCCCAAACCAAAAAGTCCAACAACCCCAAACTAACATTGTCACTGCAAACTAATTTTAAGGAATGAAAAGCAGTGCCAGGAAATACATCTGTGCTCACAAAAATTTTGATGTTTTCACAATCACAAACTAATTTGAAAACTACATATCACAGAAACACACATACATGGTGAAACAATGATATAGAACAGACACAAAACAATTACATAAAGCACTGTTAAAAAGTATTGAAATGGAAAATGTCTTCTAACTTCTTTATGTACTTCTCTTGGGTACATCAGCAACATGGAACCTGACAGGTGTCATTCTAAACGAACTGTCCTTTTGAACACACTTAATTTCCTATGAGAAATGTGACTGTGAACTTATACTAATTGTTTTATCAAGTGCCATTTTAGACACTGATCTCTAACATATCCCTGGACAAGCAGTCCCACTGAGCCAAAGGAAGCTATGCCTGTGTTACTGCTTCCAGGAGAAGAGAATCTTCTGAAAGATGTATCAAAATTACTGGTCTAAATAAAGTTATTTTAAAGTATACTTTTAGAAACCTGAATTCTAAATTAAAAACTCAACAGTATTGGTGAATTTCTTTGCACGACAATAAAATATTTCCTAATTCACCTTCCACAAGCACAGATTCTGGATGATAATGCTTCCTTTTGAACAGAAATCCAGTGCATAAGAGTAGCATTCAGCAAATCCAGCATTTTCAAAAACAAGTGAATTTGCAACAAGCAGTTTATAAAGAATCTGTTTTCTATTACAGTGTAATGGGTTCAGTAGGTGGAAGAGTGTGGACTGCAGACACACTAATATATAAACATGAGGCTGCATTGGGTACTTCTATGAGCTGGTCACACATTTCAACACTATATTTTTAGATTATTATCTCATATCAACTGCACTGTTATGATGGCATTTAATTCCATTATGTCCACTGTCAAAAAGGTAATCTCCTGCTTCAACTGCAGCAGTTCTTTGAAAAAGTACATTTTTAAAAACTGTATTTAATTCTCAAATATACTTCCCCATTCATAGCCACAAGTCAGCTTAGTGTAGTGCAGAGAATGGAGCACCCACATTTCACTTGTTAGATGCTGTGTCACTTCGTGCTCCTTTTGACTAACTCTAAAAATCCTTGGATTTGGCAATAGCACACCTGTTGTTATATCTGTCCCTCCTATATAAAGATTCCATTGTGCTTTCTCTCCGTTCTACTAAAGCCAGGGTTACATGAGGAAAACAGAAGAAAAAACTTGGCTGAATTGATCCCTTCTGCCCTGGCAGTGATGCCAAACACACACCTGTGGTATTTCTGGTTCTTAAAACTCAAGTGATTGTTTCATCTCAAAATTTCCTTTTCATTCAGGGGAAAAAAACAAAGGCAATCACACATCAAACAAATTGCACTACGAGCAACAGACGTAGGAAGGCCTGGTTTCCTACAGATTCATGTTCTATTTTGGTCTACATCTCTTCTCACTGTAACTGTCCCAGCTCACTCCCTGTCCTTAGCAATATATCCATTTCCCCACTCATACACAAATTCCTCTGACCACAGTTCTCTCCGCCTTTCCCTCCCACATCCTCTGGTGCCAAACATCATGTCTTGCTGGCCGGACAGCACGTGCATACTGACTTCCCCCTTATCAGGCATAACAAGTTTACTGAGCACTTCTGATCCTAACATTGAAGGATGTTGCCATCTGGGGACATGAACACAGCTCAAGACCTTTGAAACACAAACAGTGTGACATCCACTCCATAATCTTAGTAGACATCTCATCTTCAAGACTGCTGACACACGAAGCTTGTCTTGGAAGTTTTACGGATTAGAAATTTGCCAAAATCCAAAACTTTACATGCTACATTAGAGACAGAAACACTTAACAAAACTATAAAACAAAGGACTCAACTGCAAAAGAAGAGGAAAGAGGAATGTGAGGATGGGAAAGTAAAGACTGACCAACTCATTTTTCTTTTGTGGACAAGGGATATACTTGATATACACTAAGAAGTTAGGTGGATCACTAACATTCAAGCTAATTAAAAAAAAAAAAGTTTCAAAACAGGTAACATTCTCAAACAGCAGTCTTATCCACAACCACATTACACCACAACTAAGCTGAGCCTGGAAGGGACACTCTTGTTCTGGATGCCAAAACTGACACTTGGTCTGCCCCCGCAACTGCAGCTACTCTGGCAAGAAATGAAGCATAATGGGGGGGGGAAAAAAAGCCAAAAAAGGTAATTATCTCTCAGCCAGTTTCAATTCCTACAGCATGAGAGGAGTGCCAGTCAGTGCTGCTGCAGAGGAAAAGGCAAGGACGCACAAGGGTGGCGTGAACAAGGAGTAGAACTGGCCCTTCGAGTGTACCCGGCTGCTTGGCGGCTTATCTGCAGCACAGAACTGCCCTCTTCATCTGGCAGTCCATTTATTCATCCAGCAGACATCAATAGAAGTCTACCTGGCTGCACTGCTCCAGTCCTTAGGAAATTATATTATCAATCTTTCCACACCAAGCAAAATAAAGTACCTGAACAGAAAATGTTCAAGATAAGGCAGATACAAAAAAACATGTTACTTCACGTTTGACGGCAGCATCATTAAAGCAAACCCAACGAATGTGTCAACCAAGGCAGCTGGGTGCCAGTGCAATATAAAAGAAAAGCTGTAGGCGTTACAGACACTACTAAATGCAAGAGCAGAGGAGCTGACGTGCCTGGGTGCGTGTGGGTGTGATAAAAGGCCTAGGAATTAGCCTCCTGCACCGTGGCAGATGTCTAGCCAAGCACTCTGCTTGTGACACCGCCTGCTATCCGACCAGTCGGGGAAGAAGGAAGAACAGAGTCCTCCCTTGCTCCATCCAGAAACCTGTGTAGTTCCTGACCTACAACTAGACACAAGTGCCTGTGCTATTGCCATCAGTGCACACATCCCTCAACAAATCTGTGTGATCACAAATCCACACAGTCCTTCCATCCACAGCCACGTGTTCTGGCAGCGACTCCTTGACTGAAGTATTCGCTGTGACGAAGGAAAGAAACACCCCATTTTACTGTCCTTGTAAACCTGCCATTCCCTTATACTGTGGGGAAAAAACCCCCAGTGGTGAAACACTATTCATCAGTTTCTTAATTTCATTTAAGATTTGATAGATTACCATCACCATTTCCCTCTCTACTGTTTCTCTTTCCCTAGCTGAAGAAGCCCAAGTCTGTTTAGCACTGCATCCTATTTGTACTGTAGGAAGGAAAAACCAAACCAGAAAAAAAAAAAATTACCTTCTAGTCTTAATAGGACTGTTAAAATTGTGTTACCAGAAGGATATAACATATATAATGAATGTGTACAGCTGCATAATCACATTTTTAAAAATCCTGAAATTACTCCATAGAATGCTGCATCAAAATTGGCTTAAGTTCATTTAAGCCTGTGCTGATTGCAAGAAGGGAAGTGCTGGCCCTCCCCTCCCCTTACTCCTCACACGGTACCACAATGAGCTGGAACTACTGAAAATCGAGGGGATTTTTTTTTTAGGGTTAGTTTACAGCTAAATTAGCAAACAAATCCAACCTTCTACCTGGCCACAATTACAAAAGTGACAGTGGAAACACAACCAAAAAGATGAAAGAGAGGAAAAAAAAAATTTTCAACACTGTAAGCAGATAGGTTCAATCTGAAGTTGGAGCTTCAAAGCAAAGAGCTGTTGGGAAAATTATTCAGGATCTCTCCAAGTGTTAATACCTAATTTAGAGCCTATTACTGTTTTTCCTCTGTTTGAATTAAATTACACTGCACTTACTGTACCTCATCCGGTATTTTATCATCTGGGCATTCAATACTGCTACAGCCAGTTTGCAATACCTGTATCAGCTACAAGTTTCAGCACCTCACAAGCCGCTCCCCCTTCCACACTCTTTCCAAACACAGAGAATAGAACCTGCCTCGTTCACTTGCTTCCAGCACCTCTGTGCCACAGGGGTACCTGCCAAGCTTTTCCTGGGAGCCCAGGACTGGCCAGAGCCTTCTGGATGTGTCTCACCAGTGCTGAGCTGAAGGGCATCATCACCTCCCTCAACCTGCCCACAACAACCACCCTAACACAGCCCAGAAGGCACCTCCCCAGGTACAGGGCTTTGCATTTGCCTCGTTGTGCTTCATGAGGTTCCTCTCTGCTCACTTTTCCAGTCCACGCAGGTCACTGAGAGGGGCTGCACAACCACCTGGCCGACCAAACACTCCTCCCAGTTCTATATTGCCTACAAACATCTGAGCCTGTGCTCTGTCCCATCATCCAGGTCATTTATGAAGATGTTGCACTTTACTGGAAACCCAGCCGTGACCCCTGGGGCACATGCTGGTGGCTGGTCTCCAGCTGGACTTCATGCTTCTGTTCAACCTGTAGCTCAACCAGTTTTCAGTTTATCCCCCTGTCCATTTGTCTGTACTTACATCAGTTGGTTGATGAGGATGTTACAAGTGGCACTGCCGCTACCCCAAGGAAGTCAATATAACCCAACAGCCGCTGCTCTCCACTCCTGCTCCGAGACAGTCATTTCACCACAGGAGGCAATCAGACACCCACCACCATCACCTGTGCCAACCTGCTGCTAACCCTGACCCACAGCTCTCCACTGACTCCTCATTCACCCAAATGGAAGAACTTCAAGGATTCCCACGGTGCTGTCACAACAAAAAACCCCACAACACCTTGCACCCCTCACCACCCCATCCTGTCCTTCCTGGGGGGCCCATAACCAGCCCCTGCAGCAATCCAGCCATGCCAGCTGTCCCACCCTCTGATCCCAACAAGACTGCAGCCACAGGACTGCACACACACCTCCCATTTCTTCTGTTTGTGCCCAGTCTTCTCCACAACAGATGGAAAACAGAGTGAAATCCAAATAAAGTATTCGACCTAGTCTGTGCAGATACAAACTTCGTACTGGCTACACTTCAATAGCCTGAAACTTCATTTCACACCGTGACAAAGTTACAGATGCTGGAGGGAAAAACCAATAGTGCCAATGGAGTAATAACTTGTGGATGGATAGATATGGAAAGAGGTGCTATGCAGTTATATAGGGAAAGGAGATTAACAGTTCTGTTGCTCCTATCCCAGGTAAGAAAACCTCTTAGAAGAGAGCTCTGGGCTCCTCTCCAGGGCTCAAACCCAGCAAGCCTTTCTCACCATGCCACTGCTCCTCTGCCCACACTCCCTGATACCTGAGCCCCAAGCTCCACTCCTGCTCTTTCAAATCCTCAGCAGACCCTATGATTGCTACTTACAGCACACTCACAGCTTCTCTTTTCAATGAAGGAGATTTATTTTATCTTTGGTTGTTCAAAGATACACAGTTTACACATAGTAAAAAATATCTTCCTATAAACAATTACTTCTTCCAAAAGCAGAAACAGTTTGAAAACAGTATTCGGAATTTCTGAAAACCCTGACATTTATCTTACATAACCTCAAACTTTTAAATTTTGTCTAAAATTCTTCAAAGCAAGAGTGTCCTTGGTTGTTATCTTTCTACCAAGCAAGAAAACATTTTAGCCTCTTACATTAACTAAATCACCCTTTACATCAGCATTCAGAACAACCAAGAAAGAAAATCACCGAATTTCACTGTAGCAAACAACCATACACACTACAACTGCTTAAGCACAAAGAAGGAAATTCTTATGTGAGCTCTTCCCTCCACCTCTATTCTCCCCCTCCTCCACCCCAGGCTCCTAAGACCATTACTGATAGAATTAGAGAGATGTAAATATTATACAACAGCATTTGAAACTTTGAGAAAAACTTGAGTAATGCCATTTCTGCAGCGGAACCTCTGGCTAAGGAATGCACAGCTGCCGAGCAGATGTATAATTTCAGCATTTAGATTCCATTATTTCAAGGGGGATTTTTTTCTTACTAGATGTTTTCAGATTTTCTATTTCCATCTGGTTTTTGACCTCCCTCAGTTTAGTCCCCTCTTCTCTGTTTTAGTTCATTACACCAAAATAATTTTCTAAATTAGAAACATCTCGACATTTAAAAACTTGTGAATTTGGAGAGAGGTGGGGGAGTGAAACGGGGCTAGGGGCGGAACAAAAACAGACAGTTCAACAGAGGTTTGGGTTTGAATAAAAACTGTCCTGTCTGGGTCGAGTTTTATTTTGCAGTTCCTGGTTTAACCCAAATTAGCGAGTCCCTAACTGCATTCCTTCCCTGAAATTTTAAGAGCAGAAAACTGAAGAATATCAGCTATATGGGAATGTTTTTACAGTTCACCAGAGCCCTCTGCCATAAACTTCTGAGTAAAATAACATTCCAGGTTTTGATTCTCTTTAGAGTTATAATAAATTAATTGTAGTTTTAAGCTCAAAAAAACCCCAAATGTCACCATGTACTAAGAGAGCTTTACAAAACATACAAAGATTAGCGTAAACCAGTATCAGTAAAGAATTTATTAATGTTAAAGTAATAAAATATTTTAAAACATATACATGGAGTTAGCATTGTTTAAAAAAATTTCCATTCATCTAAGCAAAGCAGAAAGCTAGGGCATACAATATTATGTCTTAAACTTCACTCCACACTATGAGATTTAAAGAAGAATTATCCCTAGAGGGACCATGGGTTCAGCTCAGCAAATGTGACAGATTGGACACTAAACCTACACAATTTTTAATTTCATTTTAGGCTCACAATAATAATTTGCCTGGGTGGGAAAGGGCATAATCTTCAATCGTAATGAATGGCATGTGCTTCAGAATACTCCTGCAGAAAATTTTCCATAGGATATTTTCACAAAAAGGAAAAAAAAAAAAAAAAAGATTGTGAACTAGTAAATGTGGAAGATAAAATTAGAAAAATACATCTATACCTTAAAACAAAAAAAAGCACTTTTTTTTTCCTGTGAGTTTTATTCTTTGCTTTGTCACCAAGAAAGGAGACGTTCAAAATAAGTTTAAAAAAAATACTTTAAAGTAAAACTTTCCCTATCTTCTAACAGCAGGGACATTTCTGCCCAACACTCAGTACCACTACTGCATTTTTCATTACTGCTAAAATCCCTTCAGAAATCTGGACAGAAGAAGTTTTGGGCACTGAGTCTAAGAAGGGCTGCACCTCATTAGCTGGCAGTGCCTTCCCGTGCCCTGCCCCAATCCCCTCTTGTAATTAACTCTCACTTGTCCAAAGCAGTATCTGACAACTGCAAGGCCTGTTCCTTGGACAACACAGGGAGGGGTACAGGAGGGTTTCTGAAACCTTCTCCAAGGCACTCTGTTACAGACTAATTTCTCTTCCACAAAGAAGGATATGCAGCCAGCAGGAGCACATTTTACACAGCTTTCTGTTTTTCCCCACTCACATTTCCTGTCACTGAGGTTCACTCTGCCTTCTTCCAAGAAATCACTCTTGTTCTCATACTACTCTCCAAGTTCTTTCATTCCCAACATAGGGGACAAGGGGATGATACAGTTCTTCATATTTCCAATACCCATTTTTCCTGCTGAACGATTCCTCACAACTTTTCTGTTCATGTTTCCTTTTTAAACCCTCTGTGGCCCTGCACAAAAACATGTGCCTCTGCCTGACCACTGCACTGCAAATTTCCAACTGAACACAGAATAGGAAAAAGAATGATTAATTTAGGAAAAGATATCTGAGCTTATTCACCGCTCCCATATCCCTGAAATTCTGACTCTGAGCACATAATGTACTAATTTGCACAACAAATCTCATTAGCAGAGTATTGATTCTCCGTGTAAGTGAAATCTCTGATGACTTCAGTCCTCCAAAGTCATCTGAGCTCTGTCCACTGGATTCCAAACAAATCTGGGACCAGGCTCTCACAGAGGAAGTATAAAGGCCTACAAATGGTTTTAGGTGGTGTTTTCTCAAATCAAGAAAAAGTTCTTAGTAATTAACACTATGAAGACAAGAGAAAAGTAAATGGCTTCCATGATCCAGGTTTATATCCTGGTACATATCTTCTGAGACTCTGATATTTCTTTAACTCATCTATGCTACATCTGCTTGCATTTTTATCAACCAAAACATAGCAAGACTGACAGTTTTCTCTTTAAGATGGTGAACTGAGGGAATACAGACAAAAGAATTGCTAGTTGCTTCCACATTGTATGCTAATAAAGTTGACTGAAGCCATCATGTAATACAGTGCCTGAGGAGGCACTGTGAAAACTTAAGTGATCTTTAATTTTTGTAAAAAGCATTGCTGCTGTTATGATGCGAATTATGCTACAATACTGCAGAGCTGAATGCACAGACAACTCATCACATACTATAATTGCATTTAAACCTACTATATTTTCCTCTGTATTTGGGGGGAGAAGTAAGCATCAGAGCAATCAGCCACATGCTGCAGGTATGCACCCTGTGAACTATTACTACACAGCTTTTTGTCTTATCAAAACCTTCCAAAACATTTCAAGTTCACACCCTTCATGCTACTCAGAGCACTTTCCCCCCTCCCCAGTGAAGAGTCACCTGTGAATTCGGTACAGAACTCGGGTTCCAGACTCAGATGGTGACTCACAGGAGAGCTCCATCAAGGCAATCACTTTCACTGCAACAACAGGTGTCACTGCAGAAATTCTGAGGCAGTAACACCCCCCCCTTCAGTAAGGATTTGTTGTGGCTCCTCCTTTCACTGTGCCTGTACGATCTGTGAATATTATCACAACCATGGAGTTTATTTTCCTACTCTAATACTTGTTTTGAATTTTGCTAACCTGACCATCACAAAACAGTAGCAATCCTGACTGAAATGCACCAGAACTCAAATGAAATGGGGTAGCAACTACAAGGCACCTGTCAGAAAAATGGCAAGAAATCAAACTATCTGGATTATAAACCTGAAACAGAATGGCCATATTTCTCACACCATTTGTGCACAGCTGAAACAACTGAGTCATAACCAGAAACCCGTGCATCTTATCACTGCCACAACATGAAGTTCTTCTCAACATATAAAATACACAACAACCTGAAGTGCTTCACTGTCGTGAACCTACAACAATGAATTTCAAAGTATACAGTGAAGACTAGTAGAATAATTGCTTTGCTTTGGGCATGGATGGGAAATGGACATCAAATACACCTAATATGCTTTGTAAACATACCCAGTGAGGTTCTGGGAAGCCAACTCACAATGAAGACTATCCTGGCAAGTTGGCAGCTTGTTCCCTAGTTGATTGCCTCGTCAGTGGTGGGCCAGCTACTTGTTTTATCAAACTAAACCTCTTGGGATTTACACACCCTGAGTACTATGTACTGCATAGATGTTGCTGGGCTGAATCCCTCACAAAATAGCTATTCCACAGATCTTCTCAATAAGAGCATTCCGAAAGCTAAAATCACGTTTTCTGTAAAATGAAGAAAAATTAGGTGACTATTTCAACTTTTTACCCAATTCCAAGGATCACCCAGTGTAGTCTCTGTACTATTGTTAAAGGACATCATACAGCCAGTTAAGTTTTATATTCATTGTCAGTTTTAAACGTTTTTAAGTACAAGTCAAACTACTTTCTGCCTGAGAGTAGCAAGCCCTCAACAGACTTCACAGCAGCTTTTAAGGGACTGCAATAAAACCAGGCAGAAAGCAATCCCATTTTCCCTTTAAAGCAACAACCATCGTGGAAGGCACAGAAGACATTCAGGGCAACTGGGAACCATCAGCACAAGTGTGGTGGGGCAACTGCAGAGGGTTCTGCAGATCTTGACCGAGAAAAAAGTGGAACCCCTGAGACAGCAGCAGTGAAAAGAAAAACCTGTTGTGAGGCACAGTCTGTGCCCACCCCCAGTCCTGCATTGGGGGAACATGAAACAAATGAAGCAAATGAAACAAGGCTCCAAGTATTCCATCTGTACCCACACAGGACTCTGATGTCACATACTTTTAAATTACTGAGTTCCTTCTGTCATTTATTTACAGATGACAGTAAGATAAGAGAAGATATCTTACAGTAAGACAAGAAACGGAAGATAAGTGAAGAAATCCCAGGAACTGAAAATATGCCCTCTTTTTACTGAGGAACCAAGAAATACCTGATGCTTTCCTAGATATCCAGAGAGAAAGGACAGATCTTCAACTTATGCTTGACATAAGCAGGGAGAGACAAACACTTGTAAAACTTTCCCTGGTCTCACTCATCCATCTGCTTTTCAGCAATTTACCAAAGAAGTTACTGTGTTAGACCTTCAGCTGCCCTTGGAAAGAGGTACTGTCCTCATCATAAAAGTTACCAGCCACAATGGTCAACAAGAAAGAAAAGGAGGGAATCTTTTCCTTTGGTCTGCTTGTTTTTAAGGGCTTTGGGGGAGGTGGGTTTGTTTCTCTTGGAAAACCTGGCTATGGCAAAATCAGTGCAAGCACTGATATCTGTTCTTTGGTCCCTTCTGTGAAGGGGATGTGCTCAGATCCTCCAATCTACATGTTTGTGCCCCACCACACCTTTAAGAGAGATTCCATTAATTTAGACACATTAAGGATCACTGTTTTCACAACCATTTTTTTGTTTTTAAATACTTAGAGACATGCTTTAGTGATGGACTTGGCAGTGATGGGTTAATGGCTGTACTCGATAATCTTAGAGGTCTTTTCCAACCCAAATGATTCTGTGATTCTATGAAGATACCCTGCACTGACTTTTTGTTGTAAAAATGTAAGTTAATAAATATGTAACAAGTAGTTTCCTACTTTTTTCATATTCCATAACCACAGAATATGTATATTGCTTCTTGAACAAATCCAGTATTAGCATAATTCACAATTCTAAACCCAAGGAAAATAAATAAATTTTTTTTTTAAATCATCTATTATCTGCCTGCCTTTCAGGACTCTGGGAAGTAGACAAAGCTATTCATTGCTTCTTCGAAATCTTTTCCCCTTTGCAGTGCAATACTCCATGGCATTTCACACCAGAGTAATGCTTATCCATTGCAAACATATGTCCATTTTGGAAGTTAGCAGGTATTGTTTACTGCCCATCTGAACAAGTACCATATTTGATCCCAAACCAAAAGTTTGTTAGCCCTGACTTGGAGTAGTTCAATAAATACAACTACTATAAAAACAAAGTTATTACTTTGGTTACATCACTTACAGTTTAAATCCTGAATTCCTAAATGCTGGTATCCAAATAAAGCCCATGTACCATTCACACACTCTGCCATAGTCAGTATGTTTGTGAAAAAAGCACACAATTTTCACTGTGAGGATCTTGCATGGCAGTGTCCAAAACACTAGGACTGGGGACCCATGCCTTGACTTCAAGAAATTCTGTGCTCTAGCTCCATAGTGTTTCACTAAACATGTATTTGCTCAATGAATTCCCAGTAACGTGCTATTTCAGGATTGCAATTTACCAACAGCTTTCTGCTCTACCTTGAACAGGGGCTCAAACAGGTAACATGCAGAGCTCCCTTTCAAACCTAAAGCACTTCACAACTGAGGGAACAAAAATAATTCAGCCACACATCCAGCCACACACATTTCTTGTCCCTGGAACAGAGCAGCCAGCAGGGCATTCTGAGGACTGAGTTGAATTGTTTCCAACCAGAACTCAAAGCCTACCAGGTTGTATGTCTCTATATAAATAAATATAAAATACACATACACACACACTCTCTCCCCAAAACGTGGTGCATAACCTAAGAAAAAGTTACAAAAGGAACTAAAGCACAAGAACAAAAGACCAACACATTGCCAGCAAGAGTTTTATGCAGAGTGCTACAAATGCCACAACATGGGGTATTTCTGGCTATGGACTGGACAAAGTCTCTGAATGTACATCGTCTCATGTTAACCTTTTATTATTCCGGCACTAGGTTCTACTACAAACCAGGCAAGCCTTGCAATTCAGGCAAGTCTTCCTTGCCTACAAAAGCAGCTTCTCTATCCCTGCAGGTAACAGGCCTGAACAATCCCTAGCGCACTAACTTGATAAAAGAACGCAAAGATAATTACCTGTAAGCAGAGAACAAAATATGTAAATTCGGAGGGAATCAATTTACACTGGAAAGAATCATCACACTGCTTTTGACACAAAGTAACAGGCGACTGCTGAAAGGAAATACCACAACTTACTGCCATTCCCTGCTGCTGAATTCACTCTTAATTTTACCAAAACAACATCAGAGGGTGGTTGATTGAAAGGTGGTAAAAAGCCATTCATGCTTTTGAACCCCGTTCAATAGATTTTGTAATCAGTTATGAAAACAGCGTTGTTAGCCGGTCCTCAACAGCACCATCCTTCACTACCAAGGTACGGGCGAGAATTAGGGCTTATTATTTCTTCAGACGGCTTTTTGTTGTACGCCGGTAAAACCCGACTGGGAAAGCAGGCGCCCGGCTCTGCTCAAGGCTCGCACAAAAGGGAGGCGAAGCACCTCGTTCCTCGTACCCTTCCCACGACGCCCGGTCCGGCCGGGGCCGCTCGGCAGCGGGCCCGGGATTACAACACCGGGAAGGGAGGGAGGGAGGGAAGCGGGGAAGGAGCGCCGGGCCGGGGAGCGCCGCGCCGGCCCTGCCCACGCAGGACCCGCCGGGCCCCGCGGCGCCCCCGGCCCGGCCCGGCCCGACCCCCGCCCGCGGCCCCGCGGCGCGGCCGCAGCGCCCCCAGCGCCGCGGCGGGGCCGGGAAGGGCCGGGGGCGCCCCCCGGGCGCGGGGGAGCCAGGCCGGGGCGGCGGCACCGCCGCGGGGACCCGCGTTCGACGGCGCGGCCCCCGCCGGGCACCGCCCGGGCAGGGCCGGGGCAGCGCCGCGCAGGGAGCGCCCCGCGCCCCCCGGCCGGCACACGGAGCGGGCGCGGCGCTGCCCGGGGCGCCCCGGCGCTCCCCGCTCGGGCGAGGCCTCCGCGGCCCGGCCCGCACTCACCGGCCGTGGGGGCTCCTCATCCTCGGCGCGGGCAGGGAAGAAGAACGGGGAGGGGGGGCCGCGCCCCGCCGCGCTCCGCGGGCCGATCCCGGGGCCCCGACGGCTGCGCTCGGACGGGGGCGAAGGCGGGTGCGCGTCGGGCGGGGGAGGGAGGGCGGGCCGGGCCGGCGGCGCGGGCTCGGCGCAGGCTCCGTGTCCCGGCGGGCGCTCCCGGCGCGTCCCCGCGGGGCGGGGCGGGAACGAGCCGGATTCCAATCACTGCCGGCCGGGCGCGCGCGGGGAGGCGGGAGCGCGCCCGTCCGTCAGCACGTGCCGGGGGCGGGAGCGCTGGAGCGGCTCCGCGGCGAGGAAAAGTTGGCCGGGAGGAACCGGCCGGGCTCGCTCTGCCTCCCCCGCAGCCCCTCCGCGGCCCGCCGCCTGAGCGGGCTTGTCTCCGAGCGCCCCGGCCCGGGCGTTATCCCGCCCCGCCGCCCAGCGGGGCTCTCCCGGGGAAGCAGCTCCTCTAGGGAGGGGCAGGAAGGTGTGAGAGCAGGACGCGGCCAGGTCGCTGTCACGGGAGCGCTGCTGGCCGAGAAGGGGGATCGAGGCACGAGAAGCAGCCGCGGCTGGATTTGGCTGCAGGGCCGGGGAGCTCCATCCAGATGCTGGTGGAGTTGGCGCCATGGAAAACGGGGGAGCTGCCAGGATTCACGGAGTAGGTGGTGGGGGGGATTACCCGAGTAGCTTTGATGTGGGTTCAAGGGGGCCTCTGTGTGTGAGCTGCGGTGGGTGAGGAGCAGGACATGGTGGCAGCAGCGTAGGGAAAAATGAGGCCTGCAGTGGGCCTTTTGGCTTCGTGGAAAAACAGTTCTGAGAAGGTTGACATGTCGGTGCTGCACGAGGGATAGAGTTCCATGGCAGAGGACAGGATTGTTTGTTTGCTTTTTCCATTTCCTGTGTCTCTGAATAAATAAGCCCGGTTAGATTGGAATACATTATAACTTCTGCAATGAGCTGCTCTGCTTGCTGATAAGGATGCTGAAGGCCATGATTTGCATTGCAGTTCCCAGCTCCTTATCATTAGGACAAATGGGAAAAGTAATAATTTGTCTGTCTGTCTTCAAGTGAGGTCTCCCAGCAGCAGCAGTGCAGAAGGAGCTTCAGTGACAGCACGTCATGTTGTCAACATGAGACCCCACAGCTCCTACCTGGGCTGCTGGTTTCAGTCCTTCACTCAACAGAGTGACAGCAGTTGTGCTGCTGACATTGTCTGGCCTTTCCCTTGTCCTGTCACCCAGTTATTCTGCTTCAAGAACTTTGCACATGTAGGGTTAAATGAAGATCATATGGATCATACAGACCGACTCGGTTTCCCTTTGCTGCAGACCAAAACGCCCTTTAGGCCTTCAGGACACACCAGCAATTGCTCATGTTGAGATGCCTGCCCAGATAAACTGTTTCCATAGAATAACCAGTTGGGAAGCAATCTGGCTTATCTGTGCCAAATAGCCACATGTGCATTATACTGTGGGAAACATGGGCTTGCTTATTTTGTTGACCTCTCCACAGTCTAGCTCCATTTTTGCATGCTAATACGAGATAGGACTTGTAAATGTTGTGCACTCCACTCCTGAGTTGTCACCTCTGAATGTCAGATGAGAGTGCTGGCTCTGCAGTCTGGTTCATATGCATTGTACCCACAGATCGTTTGGTGAGTGCTTAGCTTGTGTGCTACAGCAAAACAAAAGAGGAAGTATAATTTCAAACCTATCAACTTCACGGACTCCTTTAAAATTTAGACAGGCCTTTAAAAAACAAAGGCACACCTAGTAATTGTATGTGGCCAGATACTATGGTGATAGGCATTTAAAAATGCAGCTCCTGTCTCACCAGACTTATAGAAAATTTTTTCCGATCACCATCATCCAGAAAAATCTCTCAGTGTCCAAAACAAAGCCAGCCAGCAAGAAAGACAAAATCACGGCTTCCATGCCAAGCAATACAGAACTCCTATGCTTATGTTTATAATTTCAAAGGAAAATATGAGTCTGCTGTTCTTCCACTCTGTCTACTATCAGATTATAGCAGCAGAATAGACACTCAATATGGAAGAAGAATGCAACATGCGTGTGTGTGCTCCCAACCAGAACCAGAGCTGTTAATGCCAGCATCTCTTCAGTAATACTATGTGCTAATACAGCCCTGTGCTTTTCAGATGTTAGATATTGAGTTCAATCCAGCATGCATGAATTTAGCAAAGGTCACTAGCCTTGAAATGCATTTAATCTGTTTTGCGAAATGGATCGACTCTTTTCATCCAGTTCCTGGTGTGGAGATTTGCACATTGCAGAAATTGCCATCCCAGCTGATACTTTTCAAGGCACTTGGGTGCTCAAGATACCCACAAGTCCCTGTCAGGTCAGAAGCTGTTGCTGAGAATGAAGTTTATATTACTATGGCAAATAATGCCCATTAAGGAGCACCATGTAACTCCTTGTCTTAATCACAAAATAAAGTCTGCAAAAGTAAACTACATTAGGATAATATTAGGGTTGCAGGAGAATGAACTGAAATCTTAATCTAAAATAGTGAGTCATAGCCATGTTAAAAAGTATTTAGATTGTGATGGATGTCTGATGAAACATTATGTAGAAGGTACCGGTGTCCTTCAAAACAGTGCAGTACTTAAAATATGTTTCCAATATCTCTATCAGGATAGGAAATATGACTATTAAACCAGCAAACATACACTTTAGTTGATAGGCTCTCAGAAAGGCACAGGGTTCCACTGAGATAGTTATCAGTAACAGAATCTTACCTGGTGAAGATTTTAGGACTCTGCAAAAAGTCAGACACACCAGGTTTTGGTAACATCAAGTATTTATTTTATGAATTGAGCAGCACTCAAAAGACACTGAAGTCTGAAAATCTGAAAATAAACATATGTTCATTTGGCGAGGATGGGATGTGGAAATCTAACATGAGATATAAAAAAAGCAGTTCAAGACTGACTGTCATGAGGAAGAGAGTTGTATTTAAAAAAAAATAAATCAAGAATTGGATAATCTTCCAGCTGCTTTCATTGTTATGTCCTCTCCAGGAATTTCTCATTAGTTCTTGGAATCACTTGGGAACTACAGACTTGAATATCAAAAGAACAAAGAGGTATATATATACAGGGAGAAGGTCAGCCATGTGATAGGACTTTATCTTTGTAGATCCTTCTTCCCTTCAGTCTCTGGAATTCATATGTCTTAAATCTGTGTCCAAATGTATTTTTGAAAACTGTTAGCAATTAGATGAGTATTTCTCTGTTACTGTTACCAAAATAAATAGTCCATGTTACATATTAAAGGAATATTGCCCTTCAGCCAGGGACACAATTATTTCACTTAAAATGACATGAATTTGGCTTTGTCTCTTTTTCAGATTTATTTTACTTGAAAGCATATTCTTTTCATTCTAAATTTATTCAGCTGTTTGTTACTTAGAACTGTCATGGATTTTATTAAGTGTTTTAAATTTAAGCACAATTAGTTCAATAAGACAGAATCAAATCTGTGAAGAAAGGTGGGTTTTTTTTTTTAAATTCTACTGGTGAAGCACTGGTAGAAAAAGTCAAGCCCCGGCCAACCTTTGGTCCCCCCAGTGTGATGTGGAACTGGGCACAGTGCAGCACTGGAGAGCCCTGTGGCAAGAATCCAAAGAATAACAGCTCAATGTGCAGAGCATGGGCACAAGGAAACAGGAAACTCTTGGTGTATTTTGGGGTTGCTTGGGCTCCTGCCTTGTGCGGGTGGCTGGGGAGGAAGGAGGACAAATGGCTGTACCTGTCCCTGCCTCAGGCAGCTGCTGCAGGGGGGGAATGGATTCCTTAGGAGCTGTGTAGTGGGGAACTCCACTGCACCTTGCAAAGGGCTGCAAGAATGGGAGCACTTTGCTCCAGGAGACATTTTGCCAGTCAAGAACCAAACTTCTGTTGCTTTTTCTGTTTCTTCTTCCTGTGCCTTGTGAAGCTGATTTATTTTGGTTTTATGGATTCCCAGGTACAAAAGCCATATTGTAGTCTTTTCACCAGACCATAATAAACCCTGAGATAACTTATAAATACGAAGAAACACCTCAAATTATTTTGTTTTTCTTAAAGTCAGTGTTGGGTAGGAAGAACATTAAAAGTTTAATCACAGAAAACGAAAATATTTGTATGCTCAGCATAGGCTTCACCAGGGTGCCTCACTCACATCAGTTTGTTTGGAGAATTAGTAATATGTTTTCCCCTAGATGCATGCACATAAAATCCCAAAAGTGTTCATTTTCTCAGAGAAGATTAAGTATTTAGAGTTAGATTGTAGAGCTGATTTTAAAATTTATGTTCTGAATTATCAGTCAGCAGTGCCAAATGTTTTAAGTACACTCAGAGAGAAGCTAATAACTAAGCTATGTTCGTGTTCCTCCACCTTTTATTTTAAGAGGTATTTGTTAGTTTCTTTTAAGAGTTTGAATAATCCTTAGCTCCAAGCCCACATTGTATTAACAGTTCCTCTGCTGATGCTCAGGCTTTGTCCTGATACTGAACCAGTGCTGAAAGCAGAAATATTGTTTAAACCTGCTGTTACACAAGGGGAATTCTTTTCAATACAGAAAATTTCTGTCTTGTTGTTTATAACAACTTTGTCCTCAGGAGGCATGGATTCAAATGGATGTGTTTCTGGCACCTGTAATGGTGGATACTGTAGAGATTTATGAAGATGGACATTTATGAGACTGGAAATGCTATGTTCTTCCAAGCTTGTTAGAATGAAACAGATCTGAATTCTTTACAAAATAAATGAACTAAATAATTTCATCATATCCTTTTTTTTTCCTCAGTCTGATCCTATCTTTAAACATGAATGCATTGCTGTGAAGTAAGAACAAATGCAGCAAAATACTCTCTTGGTTTTTTTCATATTCTAGCAAAACTAAGATAACATAGATCTACTAAATAATAAAAGGATATACTTGTATTTCAGTCACAGCAGTCAGCTAAAATGCCTGAAAATGTATGATGAAGTTAAAGGTATGGACATGAAGCTTTTCTCTTTTAGTCTGTAAGATACTTGAATATGTACTGAAACTGCAACTTGAACAAGTCAAAGATACAAATAAAAGCAAATCCTCAGAAACAGTCTACAATTCCCTTTGCTTCCAGTGAGAAATTTGCCTGTGTCTGCAAATCTCCACATTTGGCAGCTGTACCTAATACAGTTTAAACTCTCACTGGCATCAGCAAAAAATTACCTGATTAGGGATGCAGGATTGGATCTAAGATAATAGCATATTAATAATCCACTATGCATTCAAAAGCTACTAATGGAAATTAAATCCCCCCCAAAAAGCAGTTGAGCAGCTTTCACTGTACGTACTCAAAATGCTAAACAATAGTAGCTGTTGCTTGTGTGACCATCAGGAAACACAGCTGGGCTTCTTTGTGTTACAATTAATTACTTCCGTTGTATATAAAATTGAAAGTATTGGTACTCCGGGGCGGAAAAAGGATATCCTGATACACTGCTCCTATTTCCTTACCAAGGCCTATTACTGAATGTTTCACCACTAATTCAGTTACAATGAATTATCCTGCAGTGAATAAAGGCAGGGTAGATTGGGTGGTTAATTGTTACACTGAAAGCCGCTTTTTTCCTTGCCTTTTCACTCTCCTTCATTTTTATCTCATTTTACTACTTTCACGTGTGCCCACTTTGATAGCAATTATTCACTTTTAAGTAGCTGCACTTAATAATGTAAGTCTAAAATAAACATTTACTTAACTATCCTTTGACTTATAGATTGTTCTATCGATATTTTTTATGTTACAAGATCAGAGAAAGCAAAACCTTCGTCACTCTCCTTTAAAGGAATGTATAAAATAGTCTCAGCTGAAGGATTTGTGGCCAGGTTCTCTGCAGCTGGCACGCAGAGATGTAATTTATACCTTTCTGTGCCAGTGAATTTCCCTAAGCTGGAGGGGAATGAGGATTCTTACCCAGAGTTAGGGAGGAGTAGTAACAGCCCTCTGCTATGCATTCTTTAATTTATTTTTTTTTTTTGTGAGAATTGCACAGGAACAAAAACTGTTTGAGGTTGTACTAAATAGGCAAATATGGACCCTAAGGATATATACTACCCCCAAACTTTAATATCTACTTTTTAATAACACTGACTCTTTCTTTTTAGAGAACTTCTGAACAGAGAGCAGCTTCTGGGACTGCTTAGGAGATCAATGAAGGCTCCAACAACCACTAGCCATATAAGTCTATAAAAGGTGCAAAATGTGTTATGTATTGAGAATTTAATCTCTCAGCATGTGCCTCCTAACCTGTGGTTATGTGCATAGGTGTAATTACCACCACCAGCCTGTTTCCAGTCCATTCTAGGTTGTGTAACACAAAGCCGAATAAGTGACACGAGGAAAATGTGAGAATAAGTAAATTCTGCCAAATGAACTGAAATCTTGCAAGTTTGAATTCAGTCTGGTGTCACAATGCAGAAGAATGGCAGCTCAGAAGAGCTCACATTCCAGAAACTGGTTTACATAATAACAGAGGGCAGAAAATCACCATCCACAAAACATTACAGCCCTGTTCTCCTTTTGCTGCAGCAGCTGGCAGTGGGAATACAATCTGAAAGGAAAACTCTGCTCTGTCATTATTTTATATCAACACAGCTTAGATTTAGGTATGCTCTATTTGATGCCAGAGCTAGAACCTGAAGCTCTGGCTTGCACTATCACATTTCTTGCAAGGATTTTTTGGCCAGAAGTAGATGCTGTGTGGTGCACATGCAACAAAGCAGAAACTTTCAATTAGTGTCATATATATGGTGTACCCACAACGAATCTCAGTAAGTCTCAGTAAGGGATTTGCAGGAGGCAGCAGCTGAGTACACTCACACTGCCACCTCAGCCCATTCTATTACTTTTTACCCCCCAGTTTCCAGGCCTGGGTCAGTCACAGGAACTGGGCAGGCTTCTGCCTGTGCATTAATCACAGGGGAATCTGAGATATCCTCAGAATCAGTACAGGGAAAAATTTGCAGGAAGAAAATGAAAATGTGTCAAGGAATGTGATGGGTGCAGCAGAAAAACATTTGTTTGTGAAAGAATGTATCTGGTCTTTGTTTTTAATGCACAAATAAAAATTGTATTCCTTAATCCTTTTTTTTTTTTTTAAATATATATATATATGAAGCCAGATTTTGGAAAGTGTGCCCTTTTTTTCTTTTCCCACATCTTCTATGCTATCAGAAGTCTAGAGATGTTACCTCATAAAGCACAAATACCTAACAGATAACAAAATCTAGGTCTCTAAGTGCACTCAGTTCCATGCATTATTCTTAAGCTATATCTAATAAATGAACTATAGGACAACAGTTTAGGCTCAAATACCTCAGGTATGAAACACATCCACTTAAAGGAAGTCAGAGGCTCAGTTCTGAGTGTTTCAATCCATATACATGTTCCATACATGCACATAGGAATGCTTGCATTAATCAACATTAAGATTTCTTTAAATAAAAGTAAACCTCAATCCCAATATTATTTTCCAGTCTACATCTTAAAATAATTTAAACCCTGTAAATCATTCCTTTGTTCTGAAATGAGATATTTAATTATAGCTATAGATATTTATTAAACTTCCCCAAACAATCTAGAAGAACAGTAAGTTTCCTGGCTTTAGTGTAGCAAGCACTATTCATTCCACAAGCACTGGAAGAACCATCACCTTTATTCAATTCAAAGTTGTATTTTTATCTATATCTTCTAATTAAAAGAAAATGAATAATTAATTCTGTTTTAGAAAGACCTCCTCTCTTTTTCAGTAACACTACACATAGTAAAACTAAGTGGAAGCAGAAGAATTTCCATAACGCCTTTGTCATTAATGAAAATAACCTGATTTTTAAAGCAGTAAGATTAGAAAATACTTTTGCAGTAGAGGCAGATTTATTAATGATACCTTATGCATACTAATTTATTATTCCCTAACAGTTAAAATCTGGAAACTTTTAAAAGAAAAATGTTTTGTTCAAAAGTTAAGCTTTGTTAAAAAAAAAAAAAATCATTCTGCTTGTCCTTACTGCATAGAAGATTCTTGTGACTCAGCCTGACAGTCCTTATTAGTACAACACACGTTTGTTACTGTTTTCTTTTGATGTAATCTTCCTAAGAGGAGGAGGAACTGTATTTTAACAGCTATCCAAGGGCATGTTTTATAGGCACACAGCACAGAATTTATGCCTGAATATAATCTGAATCTCATCCATAGCTCTGATTTGGCTGGGAGAACAAAGCATTTCATTGTGTATTCAATAATGGTTTCAGCAATCTTATTCACACATTCCTTCCTTCCTTAATCAACAGAAACTGGCTGAATTCAAGAGGCATGATTGGGGTTGGGGGGGGGAATAATGCCAAGGCCTATAGTTTTGAAATCACCATTTTCTTCAGAGCAAGTAATAATGTGTCTCCTGTTAAGAATCTCTCAATGCAAGACCTGTCAAGCTATTTTGCACCATGTCCTTTCCTACTGAACTTTGCCCTGTTCCCTCTTAGCTGGCACGGGGCTATGCCTGTGCCTCTGTTGCTTCCACTTCCGACAGCTGAGCTTTCCAGGGATCACAGGGCACAGTTTAGGAACCACTGTCTTGTGCAAAGGTTAAAGGTCTGAACAGACAACCTGAAAACCAGCGATCTTGAACTGGCAGAATATTGCAATGTGATCTGGTCATTCTTTCGAATTGTTTTTCATTACCCACATTATAAACAGAAAATCAGGGCTGTAAAATAAAATCAAAGTGCACACAGCTGTGATTCCTGATGCTGTACTTTGTAATGCCATCTGAAGCCAAGTCTGTCTCTTTATCATCTAACTTCTTAATTAGGTTTAATGTACTTAGTGGTATCTCTAAAAAGCCTGCCTTCCTAAGGAGCGTGAATCAGGAATGCACAAAATGGCTGTTTTTAAAAAACACCCTGTTATATGAAGATATCCTTGCATCTGGAAGTATTTCTTGGCACTAGAGCTCACTGAGGATGTTTAAAACATTTTGTGTATTATTTAAAATAACTTTTGCTAAGGAATGGAAGAACATCTACCTGAACTTATGCAGTCAAACTTTGTTTGCAGATGCATCGATGTAACTTAAGACAGAATTTGCCCATTCCTTACAAAGTTACCATAAACAGTGTTTGTTGACACAATAAGGTCTGTGACTGTAAAGGTCTTGCTAAGACTTTACTGTTAGAACACTACATTTCTTAAGCATACTGATATTTGTTTGTTTAAAACAACATTATTTGGTTAATAAAATATTCAAGACTGATAAGCAATAACGCTGAAACCAATGCTTTTACTTTTTATTTTCAGGTCTGAAGTAGAGAGTACAAGCTTGTGTATGTTTTCTTATCAGTGTTACATGGCTGAAAGCTGTCAGCTGTTCACATGCCATATTAATAAATATGCCCAAATCATAAAGCTTTAACTGTATTTGCACATTGCTTTTATTACTAGACTGTTTTATTCATCTTGGCACAGATAATCCATGCAAGGTAGTTACTCACATCTCATAAACCACACTATATTCTGTTCTGAAATAACTAGGAACTTAGGAAAAAATATATATCTAAAACCAAGGGCACTTGTGGCATCAAGTCAATATGTCAATATATTATAAAACCTAGACTTCTAATATATGATCACTGCAGGCAATAAATCACTCAGTTTCAAATTCTGATGTTTATAAATACTAAACAAATTAATATCCGCTACCAGGAGACGAGTCTGGCAAACAAACATTAGCGTGCCCAGCATTAGACACTAATAAGTGTGTTCAGTGCTGTGGAAATTCACATTATTAAACATAAATACAAATAATCTTTAATAAAACATTTCACCCAAAATACTGACCACTGAAGGACCAAGAAAAAAATATTTTTCTTTGTTTTGAATTGATTTTAGAACTGTGTAATGTGTGAATCCAATATAGTAAAAATTAACTTCTAAAAAAAAGAAGTCCTAAGACTGGTTTTTTTTGCCTAGATAATAAAAGCAGTCCTCTTTGGAAATATTTAATTTACCTTGTTCTTCAGAAAGAACACAAAAAGAGAGAAAAGCATTAAGATAGTTTTTTAAGCCTTAGACTGAAAAGTTATTGAGCACTTTTTGTTAGATGAAAGACTGGTCTTTTTAATTGATCATTCAGAGGTACAGTATCTTTGCTTTATTAGGTAAAACCCCACATTAATTAGAATGAAAAGAAATACTCAGAGGAACTTAGGACTCATCCCAGGTTTCTATTACAAGACATAAAACATAAACAAGTACACATTATTAACCTTGCATATTTTTGTACAACATTATGTTCAGTGATAATTGAAAGGCCATGTTTTGAATTTCAGACATATATATTATATATATGCATTTTACACTCTCCATATCACAAAGGTGACATGTGGCAGAAGAGTATCAGCAGTTATGTGGTATCCTACCCCTGTGAAAGCTAAAATGCTACATTATTCAAAAATTTCTGATTCAGATATGTGCAAAAATTATATCTTAATATAGATATCAAGGGCGGGTACGTGGATTCCCTATTTTTGGACCACATTATGAAGCAGCACAAGTCATAACAGGAAATTTTTATTACATGATAATCCTCAGGGTATCTCTGTTCTTCATTCAGAGATACCACTGCACCTCATATAGTGATATGTAAACTAGCTTTAATCTCACTTGCTCAGACACCAGCTGGAGTCAGGGCATGTGCTACAGTGCAGGTTATCTGCCCAAGGAAATTTTCAAGACTCTCTCAAGTTAGTACGGCTCCCATTGAGAAGGAAATTTTCAGGATTCTCTCAAGCCAGTACAGCTCCCACTGAAGTCTGTGCTGCTGCATTTTCGCTGTTGCCACCCCACGAGTTCAGCTCAGCTCTGCTTGTGGATGTTGCGTTCACTGTTCTGCAGCGCTGACTTCAGGTTTAGTACGTTGGGATTGGATCCTCACTCACCTCTTCTGTACATACTCACAGCACCTCTCTGGGCTATTGTGAGCTACTTGTACCCTAATTTCTTAATTCAAGCCCTTTCCCTGACTGTAGTGAGTCATCCTGGCTATGCCCCCACCTCTGTTCCCGCTCTGCCCCACCCCAACTACCTAACATGTCAGCCTGGTGAAACCGGCCTTACCTGGCTATTCCCCCCACTCCAACCCCAGCCTCAGGAAGGGTTTCCCTTACCTTTTTACACTCACCCAGAGGTCCCCAGAGCCCCCACATTCTGGCTGCTGCAGGAGCTCTGCCTTCTCTGACCCAAGCCCCCCTTCCCCTGCCCACACTGAAAGCCCTGTCTCCCACAGCCCTGTCCAAGCCAGCAACTCCAGCTGCCAGTCTGGGCTCCTCAGTGGACTTCAAGAAGGGACAGTCTCAGCCACGCTGTGTCTATCAAAACATCTCCCAGTCTGTAGCCCTGCTCAAGCTGCAGCCCTCCAGCTCTGGCCATATCCTAGAATGCTTCATCCTTCACGCTGCCAGGGAAGCTTTTAGGGACATTGAGGGGGAAAGTAGAGGGAGAATGAGACACACACACACACACACACACACACGTGCACATCAGAGGTGAAAGACCTCCTGAAATTCTCCTGAGGCTTCCACCACAAGCCCTATCATTTTGTGTCTTCCCATGGAGCCTGACTCCCTGTTTTGATGTTGCAGTCAGAGACTAGTCCCAGTCACTGGGTAACACAGAAATCTGTCTAAAGAATATCTTCAATGCAGTCTTAGTATATATAGTATGCTGATATGAATTCTCTCAAATAACAGATAATGACATCATTTTGTAGAATGACATTGAAAAATGAAAAGAAAATCTAGAATTTTCTCACTGTTGTGAAAATGTATTTAATGAAGTCAAATTAGGGGTGGAAAAAAATATTTAACTTCCATAATTACTATTTATTCCTCTGGAGAATATTGTGAGCCAGATCTTTGGATTTTGTAATCTGTGGAACCATATTCATACCAGCCCAGCACCGACTGAAAACAGAAAATTTGCTTGCTTATAGAAAAAAAAAAGGCTTTGCATATAATGTACTAGTGTTTTAGACTAATTCATGCATACAAAAATCTGAGCCTGTAGCACTCAGGTCAGATCACTGCTAAGATCAGTGAAAACTAAGATACCTACTGAATAAATACCAGTCATACATGTCAAAACTGCCACAGGCAGTTCAGTTTGTTATTTTTGTCCAAGATGCAAACTGCCTGCAGCTAAGTTAACTCTCATATTAGAACTCCAAATTTCTTTTATTCCTCTCCCAAACTTTGGACAATTTTTCGTTCCTTGAGAGACACATAAATATCTTAAAATGGGCATTACCCATAGGAAGGGCAAGGCAGACAATGTTATGTAATTTTTTGTTGCTCAAAGCACAAGGTAAAATAGGTGCAGATGGCACCAGCATGTGGCCCACAGAATGCATCCTCAGCCTCAGAAATACTAATTCCAAACTGTCAGTACTGCAAGCTGTCAACACACACATCGTAATTCTCACTTAAATGAGTTAATAAAACTTGAATAGTGATCAGACTTTCCATCTTAACTCCATCAGACAGAACTGCTGTCTCCAGTATAAAAGTAATTGCTATTTAAAAAATCAGAAGTGTTATCAGTACTACAAGTTTTGCTCATTTGAAAAAAATCCAAAAAAATGTTCTATAAATAACTGTTTGAGCAACTTGAGAGTTGTTCTTAAAATGTTAGAAGAAAGATGACTGTATGGTTCTTAGAAAAGGTGACTGTATGGTTATCCTAATTGTCAGAACTTAGCTACTGTTTTACAATGGCAAAGACTGCTACAATTAATGATGTGTTGCATTTAAACTAAGGAAAGTAATACAGAGTGTGTGCCTGCTGCCTTATGAATTTTTAATCAATGTTAATTTACTATAGGAAAAAAATATGTCTTTTTCCTAATTATGTGAGATAGAATAGGGAATCTTCCACTTCCTGGCTGTTCTAGATGGATGTGTTTCTTCTGTATTCATCAATGTGAAGGTTCAGATGTAGATTTCTACCTCCCTCTGGTATCAATGGGAATTAGAATTCAAAGAGACTTTAAATTTATTTTTTTTTCCTCAAGAGGAAAGGAAAACTGATTTCGAATTAAAAGTTGGCCTTTCCAGATAGCTCTATTCCACTCAATGTCAGAGCAATTTGGAGAAAGCCAGTTGTCCCTTTTCCATTATGATTTGAAAGTGGACTGATCTACTGAGCACATATAAGCCAAGTGCCCTGGCAAGGCTGACCCAGCACGCTTTTTTTAATCTTACTGGGTTATGGGAGGCGTTATTCCGTTTCCACTTCATTTTCAAACTGTTATGGATTGTCACCTAGGCTTCCCAGCTACTTAGGAATTCAAGGCAGACTTCTTATTTGGAAAGAATCTAAAATATCTGATGCTATGAGGTAGCACCACAACATAATGGAATAGCACTCACTTTCATAGAGGAAGCCCTAATCTATTTATTTCCCTTTGAAAGCTATGGCCTTTGGTTCTACAGATGACTGTACATATGGCACTTACTCATTCTTGCTGTGAAAGAAAATGACTTACTACAAAAGGATTTTTCCAGTTGTTTTTAAACACCAGTGTGTGGTCTAAGCAGTAAAACTGCTGTGGGTAGTTCATTTGAAACTGTATTTGCACATTACTTTTTATATTAAGGTTTTCAGTTAATTTCAAGATTTTCCCCAACTGTTGCTCTAATAACAGACTAGTTCATTAGTTCATTTGGTTTTGACTGTTCATTCAGCAGGTTTTCATGTGAACCTTGCAAAAAAAGCACGTTCTGCATTTATGAAAGAGGATAAAGTTAAACTTCTGAAGTACCAACTGCCTAGCTTTTACCAAGGGAAATGCTAGCCATGGTTATCAACTTTATGATTGCCCAGTTAGTCATCTGTTTTACCCCAGCATTACTGACTACCAACTCTTCTTTTAAACATTGATGGCATGGGCATGCTTCTTGCACAGAGGCTTATCCTTCTTGGAGTAGAATGGCTGACCTTCCAAATTCACGTGGCATACCTAGAATTAATAATAAACACAATCAGGAATAATTAAGGGGGAAAAAAAGAGTGAGATAGATGTGACTATCAATTTCAAATGTACTTCTGCCCATGCATTTCATTGCTAGAAGTGCATTTGATTTCCTGGATCAAAGTGCATGCCTTGGTAGTTTTCCTACTCCACACTGAGGTTAGGCTCTGGTCTGCATCAGCTCTCCTATCTGTACTTTCCTGACACCCCTGCCCACTAAGTTTACTGGTACACGATCCCCTGGGCAGCTTTGACACATCCAAGCAGTGTTTGTGTAGACTGTCAAAGGATGTTGGCACACTGGAGCACATGCTCTGACTTTCAGACCCTGATTCCGATCCTTTAACACGCACAGGACTTCCCAAAGGCTCTGGTGAGGTGCCATGCTCCCAGGGGCACCAGCCTTTCATGAGACCATTAGATACCCACCTCTATTGGCACTTTTTCTTGGTACTGGCACTTATGTGATCAAGGAGTGAGTCATTTAGACAGCCATCACTGAATACTAATTACTTATTCTTACCAGGTTACTCTGCAACCCCAGAGTTCTCTGCCTGGCTGCCTTAGGTGTCGGTGTTGACATAACAAAGCAGGTGAGAATGCACAGCTGGGGCGGGGCAGCCCGGGTTTAGGTCAGCTCTGACTGCCCTGGAATTGCTCAGGTGTCTGCACAGGGTAGTGCAACACCACTTGCAAGGTCAGAGTTGACTAGAAGCACTTAAGGCAGGCAACACATCACAATCTAGAAGTAAGAGTAAACATTGTCCCTAATGCTTATGGCAGGCTTAGGTGGCAACATCAGATGTGCTACTGCATGTTGCAGGATATGAGGATAGCATCTTAGAAATCAGGAGTCATGTGTTGATTTGCATTTGACTTAACCCATTGAAAGAAATAAAGTTAGGTCCTAAAAAAAAACCCCACTGTGAGGCATAATAAAACTATCACCTCCACAGAAAACTGGGTAGCTGAAGTAAATGAACGAGCAAAAAAAGAACATGAAATATTCAGAGAAAGTGTCTTTTATAAGTGATCAATATTTATAAGTGATTAATAGCTCTCAGTTTGTGAAGGAAACTCTCTTCCTATGTTAGAATTTCCAAAATACTTCAGTTTTCACAAGACACTTTTGTGTCACTCACTTCCATGTACCCCTGAGAGACCAGCAGCTAGTTTAGCTTTAGATATTTATAAACATTTCTATACTTTCAACTCTTCAACGTAAATTTTAGAGTTAAACAAACATTAGAAATTGTCACTGTCAGTTTGGCGTGGCCAACATACTATTTTTAGCTAATTAGAGGTTCTAGATATTATCACTTTAGGAATACTATGTTGTAGAGCTGCACAGCAGTATTAGAACCAGATGAAAGTACTTCTATCATATGGATTTTTCTGCTTTGTGTGCAGAGTGTGGGAATATGGCCACCCTCTATAGCTGTGTGCACACCACAGATTGATGAGTTTGACCAACTTCTGTGCTAACTACTATTCATTCTCTCTAAACAGACTCCTTTTTGCAAGTTTCAACAAGCTTTCTGCTTGGAAAGACAAACTTTGCTGCTTTTTAAGTAAGATTATGGCTATGCTGTTCAGTATGGTGTTAATTTATTTTCAGTCTTGCTCTATCTTTATTTGGTAAACACTGGAAAGAGTAACAGCAATAGTGGTATGTATTGCTGTATGTACTCTCTAAAACTGGATGTTTTATCAGAAAACAATCACTTGTGACGGTCAAATTTCATAATTCTAGTAAAAGTTTATGGAGGAGAAGAGAAATTACTCCCATCCTTCTCCATCTGCAAGTGTAAAATGAAATTCCATCCCTCCACATCTTTAAGCGTATGTTAGTCATTCCTGCTTTCAGGCTTTCTGATGTTACTACACAATTTGGGAGTATAAAGGAATGAGACAGTATTTGGTGTAGAACCTACAGCACAAATGAAGCAGGTATCATGCCAAGTGTGTCCAAGAGCTTCAATGAATTTGTCTCCAGCTTCAACAGGATAATCACAGCCATGGCATTTTGTGCTGAACAAAGCAATATAATCTAAAATAAAACAGAAAGCAAACTTAGAACAAACTCTTAATGTCATTGTATTAAATCCAAGAGAAATAGAAAGTTTCCAGACAATGAATCTTTTGATTGTTTTTGCTCAGTTTCCAACTACATTCACTGAAACACTCATGCTGAAATTTGGTTATTTTCTTTTGTTTTTTCAATACAAACTCAGTTCAAAACTCCACATCAGTATTACATTTGTCATCACAAATCTAAAAGACAAAGAAAAAAATTCATGGAATTTGAACTTATGTTTCTCACATTACTTTTAAATTAGCTTTAATGTATGTGGAATCTATTAATAAGGACAAATATGGTCATACAAAAGAGTCTAATGGCCAGGGAATGTTACAAGTTTTCATCACTGGATTTATGTTCTTTCTGCATTGAGAGAATATTATGATAACCCCATACTGGCTGATTAGTACATCTTTACTTTGATTATCAAGTGCACTTGGGAAAGGCTTGACATTGAAAAAGATTAGTGGAAATTCTAAAGGTAGATGGAATTCATGAGAGTCATTAGATGTTATGACAAAACCTCCAATTTTAAAAGGTAGATGCCCAGTCAGTTCAGCTGTGTGGTTTTTACTAAGAGTTACTCTGATTTGTAAAATTTGAATTGTATAAACCATAAGGAAGGAATCTCCAGAGAGAAGTAGGCCAGAGGCTCTTTGAATGGACAAGGGGATACAGAGGGAATATCACTTAAACCTTAACCTCCCTCCCTCCCATGTCAGGCAGCTCATTTGCATGGCAAGTACTATTTATTAAACCATATTACTCTTCCCATAGTTTGGGAAAACTTGGCCTTTTCCTTTGTTAATTGGCAAGAAGGAGCTCATTTGTTGCAGCAGCCAGAAAAACAAAATCTGCACTACCATGTGTTGCACATCTGTGCAGAGCTATCTTTTCATATATGGTGGTTGAACAATTTTAGGGCGAGGCAGCAGCATCAGAGATCATAACTCAAGTGATTCAATAGAGAGATTGTGGGCAACCCTAAAGGAATAATTTTTCATTTCTAGCGAGCAGAATCTGCCAAGGAAGGGAGTGGGACAGGGGAAAAGGTGTAGGAAGAGAAATGCAAAGTATCATAATACATAAGGCAGAGAAGTGAGATGAGGCATTCTGGGACACTGAGGCAAAGACCAGCTATTCTATCACATTAACTTGAGAAAAATACAGAGACAGAAACGCTTGTATATGTGGAGAGTGGAAACAAAATCCATGTTGGATGGGTAACTGATTTTATCTTTTCATCAGCTGCTTTATTCTTAGGTTTCTTCCACGAACATGAAGCACATGATTATGAGCAGAACTTTCCAGTTTGCCATACCTTTCTCACAGTATGGTTCCCCATCCTCCATGTGAAACAGGCTATTCCCAAAAGGCATCTTACAAGCAGCACAGACAAAGCAACTTGTGTGCCAAGTCTGTCTTAGGGCATGCATCACTTCCTGTAAAACAAACAAACAAACAAAAATCTCCAGCAGAAGAGCAAGCCCTGCAAGAACCTACCGGAGAATTAACACAAGGCAGAGATGCTCTACATTCTTCCCTTCTTTATCAGCCAATTTCCTTCCCCAAAAGAAATAATTATGACAGAAATTGGACTCCTTCTGGAAAGAAAGAGGAAATAGGACTGCAAACTTTCTAGAACGATGTATTTGCCAAAATATGGTTCAGCCAGCTGTTTGTATCAACATGCCCAGTTGCTGTTGCAGGAGAGATTCTGCACAAAGATTCTGATTATTTTCTCCTTTGTTTTGTCACGACTAGTACGAACTCTTCAGTGCAAGAATATGATTTGTTAAATAAATTTTAAAGGGTGATTTTCTCTCTAAGACCAAGAATAAGTGATTTAAGTCTGTTGTTTCAAAACAGTTTAGATAATGTAGCAATTTCTTTATGCTTCTTACAAGAACGATTCACAAACTAATGTGAAAATCTAAAAAAAAAAAAAGTTCTTAGATTTTAACTTATGTAAACTTAGTAAAAATGACCCTGTGTGTCTGTTCCTAGACCATGTGTTTAGCCCAAAAAACCCTAATTCTGTGCAACTGATGTTCTCTTAAACTGAGCATCTAGATTTTATCAGCTTCTGACTTCTTTATGGAGCAATCTCTATCACTGCTTCATTCGTTTGTCCTACAGAAGCCTTCCAAGCCCCAAAGCTGCTGTACTGAGCTCTAATGCACAGTTACCTGCTAATTTGTTCAATCTTACATGTGCCCAGGATGATGTTTGACAGTGTATCTCTGTCAAACAGTCCAGATTTCAAAGGACCAGCTGTGTAACTGGTGTAAATTAACTTTGTTAACTTCAGTGAAAGAGCTCTGATTTATACCAGCTGAGAATTTCCATCCTATTTTTTGCTGCTTCCAATTATATACATAGACTCTGATTCTCTTCTAAAGATTATTTTTAATGTCCATTGATTATGACAAAATGGATCGAAGTCCTCTTCCATGCTTTTAATCCAGTGAATAGGCAAAATACTCTAATTTAGGTTTGCCATATATCTTATTAGAGAATCACCATTTGAGATTCATTAACTTCTGTTACCGTTTGCAAAGCAACCATCACTGATAAATAGGTTTGGATTCATTTATGAACGTCAGTGAAGTAAGAAGCAAAAAATAGCTTGAGAAATCTTAATAATATAAATAGAGGCAGCTGGCATCTTTGCCGCTTTCCTGATGAAAATCCATAATGGGAAACTGCTTTGTGCCAGCATTCATTAGGTAACTTAAGTCAGTACTCTGCTGTAAAATTACTCCTACTGCTGCAGTAGCAAATGAGACTTGGTTTGGTTGGAGCCAGAGCTTCACCATCAATGTCTGATGCTGCCATCCCTAATTGGCAATTGCAGAGAAGAGCATCTAGTCTGTCAATGCAAACATTTAGACAGATGTCAAAGGTGACAGCTAAGCGGTGAAAAACCAAAGTAGTACTCCTGGCTTCCTCATTTAAGAGGATCATGTCATATACTCACTACAACTGCATGTCCAAATACACTGCTGAAATTATTTCATGGTATTCCAACCTCATCACCATCTAAGCTATATGGAGAGCAAATTTAGTTGTACATTTACTTGTATATAAGTACTTTAGCACAAAAGTGGCATGTATTTTTGGTTTTTCTGGAATTCAGTCTTTGTATTTGTTCTGTATTTTCTTAACTATAAGAAGCCAGCTGTGTTGGTAACTACCAGTGAGGTGCAGCAAGAGCAATGGGCCTCCTCCCAACATCACTGACTTCTCCACTGAAATTTTGACTAAGCCCTGTGTAAGAAATAAAAGCCCAGTTCAAATCTCTTACTATAAATATCAGGAACAGAGGGATAAAAGTAACATAGTGTGTATTGGATAGCAAAAAACTACCCAGAAAGTGTTACTTACTTTACACTCAGTGAGATGGTAACTGGATTACATATTCTGTGAGTTGAATAAACTACAGAAATATCCAAGAGTTCAGATAGATTAAAATTATTATAAAATAATATGTTTCTCATTCTGAAATAATCAACAAGCTGGGAAATAATTCTTAAAAAGGAGGAAATAATAAAATATCTACATTCATTGCTTACAGTCTAAACTATTTCACTACTTCAGTGATCCACACAGTTGGAGAAAGGGTTATTGTTGCTTTCTTACCCCCATGATCTTAGTGTGGCACCTGGAACAGGTTGGTGCAAAGAACTGTTCATAGCAGCGCTCACAGTACACACTATTCTGCTCCTCCACAAAGCACATATCAGCCAAGGATGTCTTGCAGTAAGCACAGTTGAATTCTTCTGGGTGCCAAGAGCGACCCATGGCTACCAGGAAGGGACCTCTGCAAACAATCATGGTTATCTCATTTGTATTGCAAAAAGACTGGAAGACCCTGATTGCAAACCCACCTCGTCAGACACCACGTACATGTGTAAGAAGCATTCTAATTGAACCATGAGGTGCACATTAAAAACATCCAGAAGCCTGAACAGAAATGGCCTTTTTCAAGACCATTACTCATATACACTGCTAATTGGTTAAAACATTTCATTATTACTTGGTCACATACACTGGATTTATAGAGAACTGTTGGAAAAATCATCAATTGTTTTCATATCTGCATAGCTATAACAGGCCTTTGTAAGCAGCACAAAGACAACAGGAAAATGCCAAGGGTTGCAACATAGAACATAATACTACTATTTGAAAGCATCAAATAACAAGCAACTTCCTAGACCTACACATCCACACCTCACAATAGCTCCTCAAGTCTCCTGCCTTCTTTTCATCTGAGAGCAGTGCATGTAGCATGTTCTGGAAATGCCAGATTATCAGATGACAACTTACTGTTTCATTATGTGGAAGACACATTAAATTCATTTTGGTGATTGACTCGTGATTGTAGTTAGATATAGAGATTACTACTGGAGTATTTCCATTTCAGAATACATAAAGAGCAATAATCAGCATTTCTACATCACCAAACTAGCTCCTTTTAGTGGGGAAGACTGTCATTAAACATGGATTACTTAAAGTTGGATAGCAGTCCACGGGCTAACAGTAGGCACTGGTCCAGCACAATGAATTGGGAGAGGAGAAGGGAGAGGCATGCTATGAATCACTGGTAATAGACTGTAGGCATTATCTTTCTCCAGACACAAAAGCAACAATTACATTTGGCTGCTGTTCCAAAATGATGCCTCGTTCTTCTGTCCATAATCCCCTCTCTCTGCCCCCAGCCCCCCAACTCTTCTAATTAAGTTGCACAAACCTCCTTCAAAGGGTTACCTTAGGACCAGAAACCTGTTTAAAAAACAAGCAGTGATTTGCCACAGCATCCAGGAGACCAACAATTAGCATGTATAACTTTGCAGTGATAAAAAGTGAACCGCACAATAACAAAATGAGCTCTGGAAATGTTAAATTAATGAGGCAGACAACAGACATCCCTGCTGGGTAATTTAACAGAGTCTTAGGCTCTGGTACTGTATATTAATGTACAATAACCAGTCTCTCTGATATTTTTTTCTGCTTCATCCCTCTTGAAGACCTCATGCCCTTACCGAATGATGCTGTTGCAGTGCCCACAGAGAGGAGTTCGGCTGCTGGCTGGGAAACGCTCAGCCCTCTGAACTGTTCCCCGGGCTATTGGAGGCTGGGAAGAAGTTGGAACTGGAGATGGGTAAGCAGAGGTTGAGGCAGGAGATGGCACTGGAGCACCCCTTGGTAGGATGTGCTTTGTGACAGTGGTGGTGGATTTTCCAGGTGCAAATTTCTGGGAAAAGGAGTCATCTGTTACCCAGGGAGGGCGACTTGCAGGCTCCGTGTTGGCTGGGGTGTAGGAATGAACTGGTGCTGGTGCTGGTGCTGTTTTAAGTATCCCAAAAGAAACCAAGAAGTATTTTAGTCTTTTCCTTCTGATGGCAATACAGCAATACTTACCAAAGGGTACTCCATGACACACAAAAAGTAAAAGCTTCAGATGATACTTAATTATTGTCTGTTCCATTATTGCTCATTTATTCTGAAGAGAAGCCCAGGATATCAGCACAACTACTGACTTTTAATCCACATGCATCACAGAACTCATTGCCTACTGGCTTTTACAGATTTTATGGAGACCATTTTCAAGGTCATCTCTTAATTTTCTAGTAGGAATGGATATGACAATTCTGTGTTAATTTTGAAGACTGCCATATAATCTGTTTAAGACAGGTTAAAACCAGAAAGGCCAGATCATATAATAAAGCTTTAGATGGAATTCCTCAGAATTTTCATAAGTTATGCTTAATTTTTGGTCTCATTATATTTATTCAAATGCAAGATTTTCTACAGATGTCACTGTTATCTGTCATTTGTGGGTTTATTCCTTGGTTTCTGAAGAAAAACAGGCTCACACAGGGAACACAGAGACAGAGAGCACTGGAAGCAATACTGAGGGAGCCAATTCAGCTCACATGACCAGCAAGACAAAGCCAAGAGCACTCAGAGGAAGGCCAGACTTCTGGTTATGACTGATCTCAGTTCAGTTCTTGGCTCTGCCACAGACTTCCTGTATAACTTTGAGCAAAGTGTAGTATCTTTGTGTCTCAGTTCCTGTGTATAAAATAGAATATTACACTTTCTTTTTTCTACCCTTTGACTATCAGATAAAATCTTCAGTGCAGACTGCCTCTTGTGTTTGTGTGCACCAGGCTCTAATCTTGGGTGGAGCTTTATCATGTAAAAATAAGCAGGAGCTACAGCCTGCACATACCAACAAGTTTTCCCATTGCCCTGCTCTGTTTAAAACATCAGATCTCGCATTATGTAGGACTGAAGTTACTGCCAAGTACAGGAGCACTAAAAGCAGTTTTCCTTTGCAAGGAAAACAAAGAGAATGACTGAAAAGAAGCTTGGACAGTTGAAGTGTTTTGCCCAAATGAGAGGGCACAGACTCAGGAACAGAAGCCAGTTCTGCAGCAGTTTAGGCAGACATTCTGCATAAGAGATCCTAGCGCCAATAAAATGATGACCAAATACAACATGGACAGTTTTAAGGGGCTTGCAGTTAGAAAGGTATTTCAACCAAGAGAGTTCTGAGTGTTAACACGGATCTTTCTGAATAATTAAGTGAGATATTAAGTGGTGAGATTATGTTCTACTTAACACTCCTCCCTTAGCCCACATCCTGCTACATGGAATAACTTGCACTTGTTATTGGCAATTTGCAGGTGCTTAAATTGCATATATATCAATGCACTACAATCACCCTCATGATCTTTTTATCGAGGTCAGAGTTGACTCTAATGCATTTTTTTGATAAAACTTTCTTATTCTACAGTATCAACAAGTTTCTGCTTCAAAAACTGTATCCCACCTTAGCTCGAGGCTTCCGTTTTTGTTTTTTTTTTTTTTTTTTTTTACTTGGAAACGGTAGACAGTGTTTAAAGATTTCAGAACAGAGTTTATATGCAATCTCTTTAGATCCCGAGGCTGTTGCTATTTATGTATTACAGTATTAAGATAGGCAAAATTAGAAGGTAATATTTCATCTCTAATTGGTGAGTTCAAAAGGCTCCCACCTATGAGCCTCTCTAATTAAATAAGGTGACTTCTAGCTCACTTCATTTTGTGAAAGGATTCTCCCTCCCCTAAAAGTGAGCTGTGGTTCATGCAGAGGATGGCCGTGTATCCCACAGAGGGCCTAACAAAATGGGCAGATATTCAAACCCAGAGTTCCAGAAAGAAAGAACAAATACAGTCCAGGTACCATTTTTAGGATGTCTTTTTCTATTATTGTCTTTACTAAATTCAGCTTACAGGCTCTTTGTTTGTCATTTTTTTCTTCCTTAATGTCATGGTGTTGGTGTTCTATTTTTCCAGACTGAATATGATTTATCTGGGTTCAGATTAATCTAGACCCCTTTGAAGGATAAACACTGGGGAAAAGTCTTTGTCTTTCATTCTCTTTACCTTCTATTTATTTTTACTCTGTCTTTTCTACTTGCTGCGGTAAAATAAAGCAGCCAAATAGGATTTTTTTTCCAGTTACTGAAAGAAAGTACCAGAGGAATTAATGCAAAATGACAAATCTTGGGTGTTTGCAACTGCTCTGAGTTTTCTTTTCAGCTGTTGTAATTTAATTTTACAGGCTTGATTTCTTACAATACATTTTCCCCCATGAACAAGCTGCAACTATTTAAAATAGTGTCATTGCAATGTATTAGAAAGATTTCACTTACTTTGAGATTTTGGCAGTTGTTATTAAGAAGGCATTATTATCTTATTATCTTAGAACTGTATCCCTAAGCTTATTTGAACAACTTTTTTGTCTTAGTAGCTACTGCCATACACATTCACCTTGCATGTTTATGTATTTCCAAGTCTTTCAGCATATATGCAGCAGAAAAAAGGGGCTGTTTGCTGCTGAAAAAGTACTAAGATTCAGTATATCAGAGAATATATTCTTAAAATATCAGTATTGTATGAGCTGACCACTACCTGTTAAAAAATTAATACTTTAAATAATTCAATGAACTAACCTCTATCACCTTGTTTCTCTCACCCCTCAGATTCTCTTAGAGAAGGAAAGAATGAATGGGATTATTTTTATTCTGAGAGAATGGCAGAAGAGGTCTCTTAGCAGCAGCAGGAACAAGCCAATTCTTTGATTCCGGGGAACTTGGAATTCTCCCCATCAGTGTAGTATCAATGGCTATTTTCCCTCCAGACAAAAAGATATGTTACCAAAGACTCATTTAGTAAAGATTTATGTAGTCTCAAATGCTTTAGTCATAGACCAGCTCACATTGTGAGAACAATTTTCCTTTTTTTTTTCTTTGTTAGTAGATGACATAAGTTATTCTTTATTATTTTCAGTAACAAATTAAATTCATAACCACAACTGATTTGGCTTGTTCTAGACTTAGTGGCCACATCCTTGAAGCTCAAAGTTTTCCTGTACACTGTTACAGAACACAGTAGATGACAGACAGAGCAGATGATGCTTTATAAGGAGACACTATTCTTATTCAGAAGAATTAAAAATGAAATTATATGTAGGCTGCTGTTTTAGTAATGAAGGTGCTTAGGCTTCAGTGTAAAGTTCATTAAGGTCTGTGGGAATCTGTCTACCAGTTTCTAAAGGAGCAGATCAGGCCTTTATGCTTGACCACTGCATACACGAGTAGTCCTATTTGGACGTGGGGATTCAAAGGAAAGATCTGCTTTCTTACACTTAGGTATCATGTTACTTCGTGACACAAAACTGGCGTTTGAGTTCCTTGGAATATGAGAAAGAGCTATCCCAGTCTGGGAAAGTCTAGGGGAAAGGAATACACAGGGATACCCTGCCATCTAGTGGACCTTGTTCAGAAGAGATGTCTATATGCCTTTTAAAAATGAAATTTTAAAGGGTCATGAAATTTAGGGAAAAGATTTTAGTGTTCACAGCTTTTCCTACAGGAAGAAAACAAAGATTTTTAGCAGCAGAAAATTCCCACGTGAGTTAGGTTAGTCAAGTTTAGACCTCCTGATTACTCCCATCTGAGCCAGATACTCAACAATGCAGTTTCATTTTGAGGTTTGTTTCAGTGTAAACAAGATTTACCCCTTTTCTGTTTGTTTTCTTTTTTTTTTTTTCCTAATCTGAGACAGATTAAAAGAGTCTTGTAAATCCTTTTAGTGACTAAATCAGGTTTCTTCCTGTTGCATATATGGGCCTGTTGGCAGGTGTTGTAATCTGGAAGTTGGTGCCCCACATTTTAAGGGAAGCCGGTCATGTCACTCCCATGGACACTGATGGCTGCATAAAGACATTCCACTTCTAATTTCTACACTGCAAATTCTCCCAGCAACCTCCACTATTTCAGCCTTTTCACACAGTGGATTCACAAAAATAGATGTAATTTGTTTAAGTGAGAGTGCAGTTATTGCAAAAGCCTAAGTTTGCACTTAGGAAGAAAAAGGTGTATTTTCTGACACGTCATAAATTGAGAACAGCTGGTCCTCTCAGACTGAGGTTGCATTTTACACTGCAGAACAGAATTTATATGTGTTGACAAAGCTGGGTGAGGAAGTTTTTTAACTGTCTTGATGGTTTGTTTCTAAGTACTATTCATCTTTCAGGTCTGTGGCAGGAAATGCCGTTTCCTCCATTTCTTCCCAAGTGGCAGTTTCCCATTTGCTCAGGACTGCAACTGTCTCCAGGGCCAAGTCACATTCCAAAACCAGTGTGAAGTGCTACTACATCAAACATATAAAAGTTAAAAAGGGTGTCAAAACAAGACCCAAATATCTTCAGTAAAATATCCATCTGCAATCTCTTTTGTACCTTAGTCTCAGAATCACAGAATATTCAAAGTTGGAAGGGACCCACAGTGACCTTGGTGTTAAATTATGAAAGTATTTCAGAATCCTTCACTGGATGTTTCAAACTCCTGAACAATACAGGGAGACTTTCTTTCTCTGTCACCTACTTAAGCTTTTATTAGGAGGTAATAGGGCTCAAAATCAGCAATATAAGGAACTTCAAAGAAAAAGGAAGTGCAGAGAAGATGCCTAACCCAGGGGAAAACAAAAGGATTGCCTCTTATTTCAAGCTGAGTTCAACAGCCAGCTTTTTCTTTAACAGATACAGCTAATAATTGCAAATAGCTGCAGATTTATTTCTGTGGCAGGTCTGTATATTAAAAACTGGAGTTCACACTTCCCCCAAATAAGCACAGGGTTTAGTATCAATCAGTGTATTTAGGAGATATTTTGACTTGCCATAGTTTTTGCGTTATTGAAATAAATCCTCTGTCTTCACCTTTCCTTTTACAAGTCAAAAATAGTAACCTTTGCCTTCAGTGAGAACACGATATATGCTGACACACTTAAGAGCAAATGAGAAAAAACTGAAGGTTTATTTACTTGGAGATCCTTAAATAGCTTATGATAGCTCTTTTCTCACTTGGCTTTTTCCACCTTTATGTCTCAAATATAAAGATCAATCAATTGACTTGTCCGGGTGCTTTATGTCTAAGTAAAATTTCTATGTTTGTTTAATTTCAGTAGATCCAGAGATAGACCGTTACAGAATACAGAGTTTAGGACTCTTAGAATTCTTGGCCTTTTCATATTTACTTGACTGTCAAGATATAAATCAACTTTTTAGTTCTCTTGCTAAGATCAGAAAAACCTTAATTTGAAACAGAACTGTATTTAGACTTATATCACTGCCTCATTTAATTTGCTCATTTTGAAGGTTCACATTTTGGTCATCAATGGCTTTAGACTTTCACTCCATTTGTTACACATTAATACAAAGGGAATTAAAATAATATCAAGGAGCATATTTTTCACATGAATGACTAACCAAATATATTCCTTCAGTTACCAGACCTCTGGAAAATGGAAGCAAAGCATTATGAAGTACATGAATACGTTATTCTTTATTTCAAATGTAAGCCTGAGTTTGAGGATTTCAATATTTGGCCTTATCTATTTTGCAAATACATTCTACTCAAGCTAACTCCACTTATTTTATCTTATTCCTGAATTGTGCATTCTTCAGCTAGTTTATCAATTCTGTAGTGTCACTGGGCTCCTAACTGTGTTATTTTCCAGTTGTATTTCTTCTGAAAAATCAGGCTACACATATTTTATTACAGACTTTTTCCTTGCTTTCATTCTTTCTCCTCTATTTGTTCCACATTTTACCTCTGAAGCAGAATACAAACACAACAAAATCCTCGACCTTCAGATAATTTGAACCAAAACTAGCAGCTAGCAGCATTTAGTCCCATGTTTATAAATATTTTCTGATGCATCTGTGTCCTATTGCAAAATGTGCATTCTTTGCATTTTCTTTCTCTGAAAGAAATGTGTGTGCATTTTTTTTCTGGATCCTTTCAGTACTTTGAAGGCACCTTACCTGGCTGGTAGACAGAGGGCTTTATGCTGGCAGTAGTAACAACTCTTGGTTTTGAAGTACCAGAAGCAGCAGGACTTTCACCGTAGCTTCCAGAAAGTGGTATTGGTGTATATGACTGGCTTGTGTTTCTAAAAGCAAAATGTAGGTGTGAACAACTTTATAAACAGCAAAAGTTACTGATAAAGAAGTAACAGATCCGGCAGCATCCAAAGCACTCCAAGAGGAACAGTCCACGAGAGCTACAGAGAGAATACTGTGAGATTCATCAGTCTTTATCACTGCTAAGAAAGGCTGGGACAATTGTATTAGCTGAATAAGGATTTTAAATAATGCCAATTTGCTCTTGCTGTCACAGAAAATAGCTTACCAAGGGAATATGACAAATTTGGAACTCTCAGTTTAATAAGGGATCAGACTTCAGGAACCTCCATACAAAATATCTGTTTTCTGTTCCTCTACAAACAAAAAAGCCTGGCCTTGTATAAGATAAATCAATGAGAGGTATCTTGACTTAAAAATACACTGGCTCAGCACAATTACTACTACTACAAATGCTAACTATATGTGTTGTACTCCTTTCGAAAATATCGTAGTGACCTTTAAAAAAACATTTCTAAAACTAACTCTTTTCCCCATTTAGACTGAAACCACAATTTACGTTAATTTTCCTAATGTTCAGGTTCAGACTACCCAAAAAACATGTGATAGGCAATATTATGATGCAATTTCTGCATTCTTAGATTAAAAACATTTGCTCAGAATTCCAAACATCCATAAGAAACAGTTCTCTATTTCATGGCTTGGACGGTGATTCTCAGTTTGATTACAATAACACATTGAAATATATCCCTCTTCTATTTGCCTTGGGATGATTCTGTTTGTACTGTCTGTGCTTCATAGACCATTAAAAGAGCATCATAATCAAAGTAAGCAAGAGAGAAGAAAGAAGTACAAGGAGGGGAAGCAACAGATACCCAGATGTGTGCGGTAAAAAGAACCATTCACTACAGAACATAACTCTTACTCACCCCAAAAACACAGTTTTACTTTCTTTTTCCTTTCAGTTTCTCTGTGTGAATCACATCCCTATCCATCTGTGCTGACAGTTTGGAGTTATTTACACAGTGGCTTTGTCTAGAGGAAAACACTTGTCAGCACATGAAAACAAGTGTCCAGCTTTGCCAAACTCTTGGTCCATCTTGACTTTTACTTTCTTTAACAGTGGAAACAGATGCCATCTGGAGAAAACACGTTATAATTTTATGTGGCAAACCCAGCGAATTTCCTCCAGTACAGGTAAAACCCAAACATTCTGACAAACGGAAACTTTTGATTTTAAATTTTGAACAAAATAAACTTATGCTCACAATAGCTTTTTGCTGCTCTGACAGTCCTCCTACTATAGATCTAGCTTGCATAGCATTGCTGCCTCAGGCTAATTTATTTTGTCTATTTAGCAAGACCTAGAAACTTAGCTATTGCTACAACGGCAATAGTTAATTATTTCTGTACCTACTCTAGGGCTTAGGGCTGGATTTGGGTCCACTATACCATGAGTGAACAGGAATCTCCAAGATAAACTGTTTTAGGGGGTTTGTATTCACTGTAAGTTCTGTTGTGAATTGTGCTGTGATTTTGTAACTGTCAAAGCTGTTGTAAGCACAGTAATACTTATTTTCCCTTCTTACCATCTATTTCCTGTTGCTACCTCCCCATCTGTGGTGCCTAAGAACAGGCTGTACTCGGGGTCAGTGGACAGAGGGTCATTGCTGCTACCATAGCACAGACAGGGAGATGCACACTGCAGGCACACTGGATCCACACACAGCTTTCAACATGCCATTATCTTAACACATGATATAAAGAATTTTCCTTGGTTTAAAATCGACTATTCAAGATAAACCAGACAGATCAGTATTTACAATGTGGATTAAAAGATTTTAAATCACGTGTCACACAGCCTTAATCTGAAGATGTCATACAGTCAGGAAAGTCTACTCCCAGATGCACAGGTCCATTGGCTGGAAAGACTCATTTGAATCTCCCTCAGTGCACAAAATACATAAAGAAGTTCTGAGCCAGATCAGTGACACTTACACTGTCATGAAGAAAAAGGGTTATTCAAAATTCAAGTGTTTCCCAAATGTAAAAGCATAGTGAAACCATGCCACTGGATTTCCTTCTATGGTCAAGAGAAATGAAGTTGAAAAACAAAACCAAACACAAACACCTGCGCATTCATAGTACCAAAATCATAGCAAAATTAAAAGAAGTATTAAACTCTTTTAGATGTTTATGATGCATATTAAATAGAGTAAGAAAGATAAAAAGGCTTGTCAAAGAGAAATAAACTGTTACTAGATCATTAAGGGTTTTAGTGAAGTTAAAAGATTTATCAGAATTTCTGCTGAAGAGAAGGAAATGGCGTGTGATTAAAAGAAAGAAAAAAAAGTAAAAAGAAAGAAGGAAATTAAGAAGAAAAAAAAAAAAGATGTCCTAAGGACCAAAGATGCTTTAATGGATTAGGAAGCACTGGCATCTCGAAAAGCAGTGAAAGCAACCTTACTGAATTTATCTGTAGCAGTCAATGGCAGGTGACAGGCAGCGAATTAAATACCGGCTCTGAAAACTATTAGTTGTCAGAAAAAGAAAGAGTAAATTTCTACGCAGATCATTTTTATGTTAACGCTTTACTAGATGCTTACTAGCAGCAATAAACTGGTTTGTTAAGTGCTTTTAAGGTAGAGTAGCTGCACAAAATATTTTTATACCTCTTCTGTGACTGGTAGCTGATGGAGGTGGAAGAATGCCGGTTGAAACTAAAATGAGACAAAAGTTGTATTTGAAAAAATGTACAAAAAAATTTGGGATATCTTCTCCTACCATAAATTTCCTATGAACAAGAGGTGCTCTTAAGTGCTAAAGTAAACAACATGTACATATTTATATGAATAAGAGGTGCTCTTTAGTGCTAAAGAAACCAACATGTACATATTTACAATCATATAAGATCGGTATTGCATTACATTTTGTTTTCTCATTTAAAGCTAGGAATCACAGTGAACCTGAATAATGATAACATAAGTAAATGAGGTGAGTATATTGCTCCCTAAGCCACTCTCATCAGGACTGCTTGTTATTTGGTTGTGGAATTTCAGTTCAACTGCTGGACTGTTGGATTTGACATTCACCTTTTATTTGTACTAGCACAAAAAAATAAGTATGAGGGTTTATTTTGTCATCGTCATAAGCTTAAATTGCAGCAAATGTTAGAAGCAAACCTTGAATGAACTAAAGGCCAAAGATAGGTAAGTTTCCAGCTTATGAGGCACCTGGAAGAACCCCATGGAAAGGACGGGCTGGAGTAGCTGAAGCAAAAACCCATCACATTCAACTTTGCCCTTGCAGAACCATTCTACTGTTAGAGAATCATAGGTAAACAGGTAGATTTTTTTTTTCTTGGGGAAACAGCATCATTTCAGAACATAAATGAGTCATTTATGCAAATACAGGAAGTACTTAAAAGCCTGCACAATGTTTGGTGTGAGAAACAAGAGGATTCAGAATGAACACAGCTCCTGTCTAAGTGCAGAGCAGTGCAGGACTACATGGCATCAACCCCATCCCATGGGAGCACAGCCCACATTTGCCAGAATTACCAGAAGCCTATCACATGTCAGATATTTTCCTAACTTCTGGAGAAGTTTTTCCTCCCTTTACCACGAACACAGTGCTTGGATTAAAATCCCAGGATCAGAAGCTATACCTTCCTTAAAACCATAATCGTAACTCTTTCTACTGTTTCTCCTGGTTTTGTATTCCCAGAGTTCTGTTTCATGAGGTGCCCTGCTTCAACCCTCCAGATGGAATAACAGATGCATAAAGAGCTTCAGGTTTATTTAAAACTCTCCTGCTATGCTTTGTTCTTCGTAAGCAAGATCATAAGTGAAAGTCAGATAACATTTCAGATGTAAAAGTAAGAGTAACACAGTCAGTTAAGGATTAATGACTTCAAACATTCCTCTTTAAGAGCATTAGAAAGATTTTACTCAGGTTAGGTGTTATGCATATGGCTTTGCTCGCAGAAGCAAAATTACTGTAGAACTGGATCTACCAAAGTTTGAAATCATGTTCAAATAGTTAAGGATATTAAGATATCAAGAAATCCTTCTGCATTTTCCATCTAGAAGGAACAAAACCCAACCCAAACACTGGAATAATGGTAGTAAAATCTTAGCCTCATCTTCCTGAGAATGTTTTACAGGGTAGGGACAGTATTGTAACTAAGGTCATCCATATTTTATTCTGGAATAAAATTATATGAAATGCTCAGTGCTTCTCTGGTGTATGTGAAGCTGAAACTGGATTTTTAAGTCCATATTTTGGTATGCTAAAGCACTGTTTAATTTCTAAATGAAAACTATCAGATGCTCAAAAATTTGACTTACAAATTTATTTAGAAGCCAGTTTTGTTCCCTTGTGTTTGAATACGCTAGCTATAACATATAACTGTTTTTAAAACAAACATGGAAGTAGTGCACAAAGATAAAGAACCTAATTCAGCTGCAACATAGCCCTCCAAAACCAACCAACCAAACTGAGTTTGCTCCTTGTACCTGATAATCAGAGAACCAAATTTTTACAGGCCCTACAAGTTTCTGATTTGCCTTTATGTCCCAAGGCTTGCTGAAGCTCAGTCAGTAACATCTGCCTGTTGGTAACAGCTTGAAGTGTATGTCAGCACCAAACCTCGTGTCATCCATTGGCAGTAAGATTTCAGGGCAGCAGCATATGAAGTTGATGTGCTGTAGATCTGAAGTTTTCGACTTAAATCATTGCCAGGCACAAGCAAGAGGTTTTAGTAGTCCGATTAAAGCATTGCTTTTTCAAAAGGACAGCGATTTTTCATAGATTCGCAGAATCTTTCAGGTTGCAAGAGAGCTCAGGAAGAGTCTTATCTAACCTCCTTCTGGGAAGCAAGGCCAGCTCTGAGGTCAGATGAGATTGCTCCATGTTTTATCCAGTGATGTCTTGAAAACCTTCAAGAATGGAGACACAGCCTCCCCAGACAACCCATTTCCTTTCAAAGGGGCAGGAAAGGGGAAAATGGCCCATGTCAATCTAATGCAGGAAATTCACTTCCAATTCAAATGTCTTAATATCTCAAGGTGATCTTTTTATCCTCATGACTCATTAAAATTGTGTTTCACACCGATTAGTCCATATTGATACATAAACACAAATGAATTTATAGTTTTAAGGCCTCACACTGCTTCCCTTCTCCCCATTAAATGGATATGAAATTAAAGGGAAATTAAAAATGCTCAATCAAGAAATAGTACTACACTAGCTCTAAGACAGTCATGCAAGCAAATTAAAAGTGGATTAAATACTTCTGGTGACATTTAAGAGTCTAATTGTACCAGAAGATTGAATGAAAAAGTGTTAGGTATTACTTCTGCAAAGCATAGTACTCTCCTTTGTGATAAGTAATATGGCAAGAGCAAATGGCCTCAAGTTGGCCATCAAGGGGAGGTTTAGGTTGGGTATTAGGAAAAAATTTTCTTCACCAAAATGTCTATCAAGCATTGGAACAGGCTGCCCAGGGAAGTGGTGGAGTCACCAGCCCTGGAGGCATTTAAAAGACGTGTAGATGTGGCACTTAGGGATGTGGTTAATGGTGGACTTGGCAGTGCTGGTTTAATAGTTGATCTTAGAGGTTCTTAAACAATTCTATGATTCTCATGATGTAAAAATTAGGTCCTTGTAATGGATACCTCTAAATAGCTCATCACTTTGGAATTTTGAAAGTTCATACATAAAACTAGAAGTCAATGGCAGTAAACACCCCTGCATCTGTTTTACCTTCTATTCCCAGTAACATTCTGGTGACACTCACCAGCTCCTTGAAACTAGTTATGATTAGTGTACTTCCACTCAAATAAATGGAATTACATCAGGAGTTAATTTTATTTCTTATGTTTGATTAGCTCCATATGGGAATTACTTCCCCTATGTAATTCCCACAGCTGTAAACAGACACGTTTACATTCTAAAACTGAAAACTCTCATGTTGTGTTCTGTAGCTGCTTCATTTTTGCATTGGTTTCAGTGATGTGAAGCCAATCAAAATGCTTTCAAGTACTACCTATGCACAGCACTGAACTGCCATTTTCTGTGATTTTCTGAGAAAGATCATTATACTTCTTGATGTGAAGCCATCAAACTTGCACAGTTTGTTCATTCCAAACATCCCCTTTGGGTGATTCCTAACTACCTTCTTATGTAAAGATAAGAGGTACATGGATAATTACAATCTCAAAAGTCTTGCTAGTTTTTTGTTATTTCTGAAGACTGTTGAAATGAATCTTAAAATCTGCTGTTTTCTCCTCTGTTAGTTTTGTCAAAGTGTTAATGAAAGCAGTGAAAAGGCTTAGAAGTGAGGCAGTACAGCAGCATCCTCTTTTTCTAGTGAGAGAAGCTACCTTTCCCCGTCACTGGTCTTTCACTAGTCATGATTAAGAGCATAATAAAAGGTTTGTGATCCCTGTGATCCTATGTTTTCACCAAGGAAAAAAAAAAGGTCCATCATTCCCACCCAGTGTAACTAGACAAATACTTTGATTTTAGGATGGCAAAAGCAGCACAAAGCAACCAACTGTAATACCTTTGTTCCAAAAGGACCTTTTGGTCACATATCCTATATCTAAAACTTAGTTGTTTCCCCACTCAGTTTTCATGTGAAAGATAAGGAAGGAGGCTACTGCTTCAAACACATCATGCTTTCAACAGTCTCTGCCAAGTCAATCTCTTAAGAAACTGAAAACCTTAAATCAGAGAGCATAACACAAATCAAACCAAATTAAGTTAAGAGAGCTTTACAGATATACCTAGACTGAGATGAGATAGCAGATGAAATAGTGGAAGCTGCTAATGACATGTTCTTGGACCCATGGAAAGGCTTAGGCTGTGAAAGAGAGCTGGGGGCTGCAAGTACTCTGCAGAAGACACAGTAAAAGCACGAAAGCATGAACAAAATGATTGAACAGGGACAAAAATCATGACATCACAACCAAGCTCTGTCGGAGTTCAGATACAGGAGGACTGCTGCATAGTTACCAGGAACAGGTTTTCTGTAGCATACATCTGCAGACTTACACAATAGCACAACCAAGCACATTCCTACAGAACACAAGACAAAATGCACACATTATGTAAAAATCTTAAATCCAGACTCTACTGATAACTAAGAAAGACAGTATTACAGGACAGGACTTTGTCAATGATACATGCTTTTATCTGCAAGATCTGAAGATGTTTGAGACCGATTATAAGATAAAAATTTTAATATGCAAACAGTACCAGACAGAAGATTCTGATATTTAAAACAGAAGTAATTGGAATGATTAGTTTTGTAGAGGCATTTTTTTGTTTGAAGCAATACTAGTTAATCCATTTTCTTCATGCTACAATTTCAACTGAGGGATAAAAGTTACTTAAACCTTATCATTATTTCACGTGCAAGTGCCTTACAGCTCAGTTCAGATATACAGCATAATACCTTACTCAAACTTCCTCTGCTGGCTGATTGATTTTCTTGGACTGGAATAAAAACACTGGATCCTGGTAGGTCACAATTAGGTAAAAACTGACCAAAGTGAGAAACTAAGTTCTTAGTATACATACATAACTCAAGTCAACTTGCAAAAAGTAATCAAGAAGTAGAGCCAAGAGAACATTTCAATTCCATCTACACACATTTAAGATGACTGGCTACAACTGAGGTCTTGATTAAAGTAGTTTACATTACTGGAAGTGTGCTTTTCCTTGGCTTTGTAAAGCATGCTAAAACATACATCTTTTCAGAATATCCATGTAGCAAACCCCAAAGATAAAAGAATAATACGCACCAAAGGAATTCACTCTTACTATCTCTAAAATTACTGTAACATAAGTGACAGCTGTATAAATCCCACAGGTTTCCTCATATGAAGTCTGACAGCTTTTAATATACAACTGTAACTCCCACTGTACTACAAGTGTTACAAGTGCTCACCTCCTTGAAACTCACTTCAGCTCTAAGGCTAATTCTCATTAGAGAAAAAGTATTAGATAAATCTAATAGAAACTACTTGACTTAACTTACAGAGCAAGTCAATCATCAAGTGTCCACCATGTTTTACTGACATCTGTTACGACAGGCTGAGCTCAACCACGTGAGTAAATGACTTCTTTTCATTTTCCTTTTCATGTCCTACTGCAGAAAGACTATTAAAAGAACCTTCATTCACATTATTAAAAGAACCTCCACTCAATGTAACTATTATGAGTTCTTTTGGCTTTATTACAAGTGATGAAAAAACACTTCTAGTTTTAACCCTAGACTTGCTTTCTGAAAACAAAGTTGTACTCTTGGGGCAGTATTATTTTGCAAATGCTTTGCAAACATGAACAACGTACCTCAAAACAAAAAAAACTGCACCAAAAATATATAAAAGCATATAAAACAGGTTACAGCTTTTCATACCACATTCTGAAGTGAAGAATGTGTATGCAGCATTTCCAGAGCCATATGGGGGGATAAAGCAATGAAGCATTACCTTTGGAAGGAGGAGGAGAACGACTCCTGCACTACTGAGGTGGTTGCTGGTGGTGTCATCAGGCTGGCTGGATTTTGAGCAGCAGTAGCAGGCTGAGGTGCTGAAGCGTGTGGTGCAGGAGCAGCAGAACTGGTAGACACCGGAGCATGCTCGACAGGGGTACTAATTAGACTTAAATTAAATAAAACAAGAAGCATCTTAAGAAGGCACACATTTAAATGTAGAGCACAAAACCTACTATGTTTGAACCTGCAAACATAGTAGCAGGCTGGGTTACTGAGGGAAAAGCACAATTATGCAAAGAAAAAAAAAAGACATTTGTTCAGTCTTTTCTGTTGTGCAGTTAAGACTGGAATGCAGTTTTGGTCCTGCTTGACTGAAATTTATCCCAGGTGTTACACAGCACTTCAGTCCTGCTCCCACTGAAGCCTGTGGCAGGAAATGGGGCATGGAGGACTTAAATGGTTGCAAAGAGCCTGTCACAAACTCTTTGAGCTCGGATAACTTTCATCCAATATTTACTCCTGGAACTGAAGTTTATATTAGCGTAAATTTTTTAATTAGATGAAGAAAAGCAATTTAAAGGATATTATCACAGTCCTGTGCCAGCAGGTTTCCTGCAAATTCTGATAGTCTAGAAATCCAGTCAGCACAATTTTCTGTTGAGTTTCATCAGTTTTGTGCAACCAGGGTAGTGGAAAGATGTTTAAAAGGAATCCCTTCATCTCTGACCTGAATTCACCTTACATTACACCGTCCAACCCAAATAACAGTGAGATGCCCCTTCAAACACAGAACAATATGTAAAATACAAGGGGATGATGTAGCATAAAATTTTACTATGCTAGTTTTAAAACCACTTGGGTGATGAGCGTGAGTTCTTATCCTTGTGGTCCTCTTGAACTATTGTGGCACAGATTACTTGGAGCAAAGTAATATTAATTTTCTTCATTTTTTCCTTATTTGATTGCAAATAAATGAATTGAAATGAATAATAATAATCTAGTCTGGTATCCTGTGGCCATTTTAGTAACCTACTGAACTACCAGTGTCTTTCATCACCCAGTGCTTATGAACATACTTCAGCCTGAATTACTCATCTCTTACAGACAGACAAATGGGGCCAAGTTATCAGACAGCTTTGCAACATAGTTTAGTCAAAGTCATCCACTGCCAAGAAAAGAACCAATCTTTTGGAAGGTTCAGTTTATTGTCTTCCCTTAGCTCTTACATGAAATGAAAAACAAAACAAAATAAAATCACTGAAAACATTCAAGTTATTTGATGACTGTTTCACTGAACTTAATATCAACAGAATAATAATATTAATAATATGTCCATTCATAATTTTCTTGCCAATAAACCTAATAAAAATAATTTAAAGCAATTTAAAATTTAAAAAGGAGAAAGAAGAAAAGAGAAAAACTTCATTATTTTGTGTTTAGGCAGATTTTAGTGTGGATCTTATTAATTATTATCCACAGAACAAATAAGCCACTGAAAAATAACAAATTGCAACACTATTTTGGGGCAGAAACTTTCATGACAATATAAGCATATGTTCCCTAGGCATAAGGGACGTTTTTCTTGTTGCTGTAGATTCATTTTCGTTAGTAGTTATCCAGATACATACTTCTTTTTTTTTTAAATCAGAGCATTACTGTACATAGTTGTCTTGTCCATGAGCAGTGGCCTAAGAAAATAATGGATGTATCTATACTTCTTTAGACCTAACTCCTAAGCATATTGCCACATCTCTGCGTTCTTACAAATCATTCCTATCAGGGTGATGGAATTCTGTGCTTCTCTTGCACAAGGTACAAAATGCCCCAAATACTCGTTCCTAAGCACAGTAAGTATCAAATAACAAAAGAAAGCTTACAGTTCCACTACTGTTTCTCAGCCAACCTTAGCCCTCAAGCATTCTTTCTCTCAGCACTTTTTCCTTAGCAGATTTACCATCCATTGTGCAAATTTTCTCTGTTTCAGCCATTCTACCGCATTTTTTCTTTTTGCTTCTCTCAAAAGTGCTGACTTGGCAAGTTACACTCCTGAGGGCCTAGAGTGAGTGCTTCGTACTTCAGAATTTGTGATACCCCTTGTTCTTAAAGGGACTCTCCCATTTCCCCTGTCCTTCTTCTCTTCTTGTACGGCTCAGTAGTTTAATGATGGTGTCTTAATTATTTTCTGTTTGATTAGCTGCAACAGAAGCGTTGTTGTTATACCCATAAGTTTCAAAGTAGAATGTAACCCACAACAAAAGCAGAAAATCAGTATTTTCTCCCTTATGAATTTCATCTGCAATCACGTACATAAGAAATGAGGTCCCGAAAATACCCAGTTTGCAATTCTGGGTTTCAAATCATTACACCAAGTTTTGCAAAAGTTTGCCCATCGTAATATGGAGTCGAAATTCAGATTGGTTTTTCCATCTTGATGCATTTTATGATGCAAATTCTTCCAATTAACAAATAGACTATCAATTACAAAGCCTGTGCAGCAGAGTAGCTGAATATTATCCATCACAACTATGGGTCACAGGAGAGTCTGTTACTGAGTTTCAATACCAACAGGATTTTTTTTCCCCTGTGCCACGGTGGGAACTGGAATTATCACATTAAAAGGTGTGGAGTCACAATTTAGTACTTACATGTCTTTGATCTGGCAAACAGGAAAGGAGTGAAACTACGCTGCACATTAAAAATGGAACTTCATATATGTCTTAAAAACAAACACAAACTAGGATTCCACCTATTTTGTCTATTTGCACTGATGTCAAAGGGAATTGGCTACAGATTTCAAAAGATTCATGACTTCCTACTTTGAAGAGAAGAAAACAGTGAACTTACTTAATTGTAACAATCTCCAAAACGTTAATCAAAATACATATTCAGTGATATCTATTGAAAAGAAAGTAAAAAACCCCAAAAACCTGTGTTTGAGGACAAGGACCTGTATGGAGACAGATTTGAATGGAACAACTCATGTAAAATAAAATAAATGCAAATATACTGAAGTACCTTTTATAGTTTAAAGAAAATACAAAAAAAAAATTATCTTTGTTGGTGTTTGCAATATTTCTTTTTACATGGTTAAAGTGTTAGGGGCTTGATTGCCTCCCTTCATGGTAGAATCACAAGGTGATTTTGTTCCATAAATTATATGCAGTTGGTAACACTCTCAACTCAGTTTTTAAAAAGATCTGAAGACTAACTTGACTGGTTTTAATTTAATGACTGTAAATTTTAAATAAATATTTAGATAGTCAAATAAAACAACTTTTCTTTTTTTCTCAAGATTGCCTACTTTCTAGATTTTCAGTCTGATTTTTTTAGTTCTTCAAGTGCAGCAGAATTTTAAGAACTGATAAATGTGAGTGCTGCTTTATAAAATAGATAATATATTGCAACAGCTTCATTATTACATGTTACAGATGAGTTTTTGGTTGGTTGGTTGTTTTTTAAATGCAGTCATTCTGTAGATTTTAAATCTTTACAGTACTTTGTATTTTAAGGAAAATCAAAGAAAATCGAAAAAAATCAAACATCTTCATATTTGTGGTAACAAACATAAAAGTAAGTTAGGTGGATGAAAACAAACACACATCTCTTCTCAGCTGATTTTCACTCATGAAAAGGAACACAGATCAGTAGAGGTTAAGAGGATAATAATGGTTAACAACCATAATGAGAAAACACAGCAACAAATGCACTTTAAGATTTAGAAAAATAAGTGCAGATTATACTTCTTTCTCTCAGTAAAGTCCTCAGTTCTGAGACTTTCTGTCCAAATAACAGTCAAGTGGATTATTAAAGCAGTACTTAGCCTCCTTTATGTAATGCATGAAGGTTTTTTTGGTTTCTAATCCTCCAACATATCACATGTGAAGAATTGAATATACAGGGAATAAAAATTAAAATGGATAGGAAAAAAAATATCTCTTATTGTAGCATTTGTAGAAAAAAGTGCCTGAGAATATGGTTAGAGAAAGCCATAACATGGAAGAGTCTTATATTTGAATATGGGAATGGTTGTAGAAATACAGTCAAAAGAGAGAAATATCAGCTGCTGTTTCTCTGCTGAAGGTGCTTTATGACTGTTGTCTCTGTATTTTATGCGTGATCCTTAAGAGAGCCACTGAAAATGTAACATCCACATGAACTGGAAGTTTCTGGAATTTGTAGAACTTGAACACCTTCCTTTTAGGCAATGGGCATTTCCAGCTGAACTCCAGGAGTTAGAGGTTGTTATTACCAAACCACTCCAAAGCTCCAAACCAGGTCAGTTATGCAGTTACACATCACAGTGTACCTTTGGTTACTGGATGAAGCAAGAGGGACTTTCTGGCCAGCAGTGGTGAAAGTGGCCTCCCTCTGACTTGTACCCGCTCCAAGCCTCACAGAGCCCTTGGAGGCCATTGGCTTGGCACTGTCAGTGTTGGCATCCCTGGTGGAGGATTTAGGAGGATGCCAAATACTGGAGGTCACATACTGTGGCGCATGCGCAGTGTCTGCAGCCCTGGGTAACAAAGATTACAAGGGGGTTTGTAAATGAGGCATTTCCTAGGGAACAGCAGGTATTTGAGGAAGAGACGGAATTCCAGCCACAGAAGAAGCTGGAGATCATCATGGTATCGCAGATGAAGTAATGACAAATCTTGATAGTTCATTAGTTTATTACTGCTTAAGACCGGGAAAGGCTTGAAGAATTAAAAAAGGTACCTCGTGTTAAATCTGGAAACCATATTGCTATGAATATCAAAATAAGACACAAAGCAAGGCTGTGATGATAATGGAGGTGGAGAAAAGCTATGGTATGACAAGTCACATAAGAGTAAGGCAATGTAGTATGACACTAACACCAGTCATATATCAGAAATTGTTCCTGGTAAAATAAAATAATAATTAAAAGAAAATGAGATTTCAGTGGAGCAGCTGCACAGTCCTGTAGATGGTTTTAAACAAATGAAACTGTTGGCAAAATGCCAACATATTCTTTGTTTTATACACTTTAATTTATATACAGAAATCAAGGTATTTATTTCCTTCTATTTTCATAATTAATTTAAAAATAAAAAATCAATTTTTTTCTACTGTTTCAAGGGCCAGTTGCCATTGCTTGTGTCACTAGTAACAAATAACACTTGCACTTAGATTTTAACTCCATGCAACCTTTGTTAAAACGTGAGCAGTCTTATAAAGGAAAAAAAATACAAAGTGGTTGCACATCTGAGGCAGGAATCAATAAGACAGAGGAAAGCAGCGAGGTAGAATTCGTTTCATGACAAACTAATAAGAGGCATTTCTTTGCTCCGTGAAACTATTGTCAGATTCACTTAAGAAGTAGTTGTATCAGTACTTGTGTGGTTTAGTACATGAACTAACAGAAAACAGCACATTTTTATCTGTAACTGCAAAATGTGCTGAGATCCTTTGGGAGAAAACAATTTGACATGAAAGAGCTTACTTACAGAGAGACTATGTTTTGAATCTCATAACCCACCGAGGATCAATCAGTATATGCAAGAATCTGACATGCAATAGTTCTTGAAATACCAAAAGGATAATCTTACTTAGATTTAAAAAATATCTTGAATGATCTAGGCAAAGTTTAAAATGAAAATGGTTCTTAAAACTCCACCATAAATTGATAATACTCCATTTCAAGAATATTTGCTAAAAACTTGTTATTTTTCAGGTTTGTAATTTCTGAGAAAGATGATCCCCACCTGTCCCATGTCACAGTGCTTCTTGAAGTCTGCATTAGAAAGAAATGTCTAATGAACCCACTTAGTTGAAGCCTCCACAGTCATCACCTGCTCAAACAGTGTACAAATCTCATGTTTTTGAGGTAAGAACAATATGGGGAAAGTGGAGATAAACTCTTAATAGGAAGTAAGTCAAACACAGCAAACATTACCTGTTTTCTGATGCTGCTGCAACATTTTCCTTGTCTCTGTGAAAGGAGGGATACAGTGTGAATGAAGTAAATGCAATTGCCAGTGGTGGCAAGAAAACCCACCCAAAAACAACCAAGGAGAAAGAAAATGGGTTGAGCAGAAATGTTTGGTTGCAAAAAGCATCCTAGAGTGGTTGCTTATAAACATAGTTGTGAGAAATCTCTTCAGCTTTCCAGGTGAAACCCACCAAATATACAAGTTTACTGCATATTGCTTCTTATAATTATATGCTTCTTATCAGTTGCAAACAACTTTGTTTCAATAATAAAGTAAAAGGAAAATTAACAGTTACAAATTAGATGTTGTATGTCTGCTTTTAATTTCAGGAATAGTTTTGATTTTAATAAGTTCCCTTTAAAAAAAAAATTCAATAATATTCCAGCAGAACATATTTTGATGCCAAATCCAAGCAGTGAAACTAATCAGACTTGGGCAATCCTCAAGGATCTGGTATTTTGAAGTGATAAAAATGGGTAACAAAGACTCATAAAAGAAGGATTTCTTGTGCCTGGTATAACTTAAAAATTCTCTGTCCTATGCAAGTACTCGTTTTCTCAATGTAAATCAGATTAGAAACAATTCCTTCACTGAATTCCCTCAATTAGAAGTCATTCCTTCCCTGAGATGAGGAGTAAATCAGCCTTGATTTCTCTGATAGAGGACTGGGCTATTATTCTGTAAACACACACACATGCTTACAAAAATAACTGATCAGTTTAAGTGCAAGCAACTGTGTATCTGTAAGAAGTTAAGACAAAAGTATTCTCATAAAGAATAGAATCCGTTAGCCTTAAACTCCAAAGTTTGAAATCCAGTTAGTTAAGTAATTGAGATAGTCTCAATATTTAGCAATTTAGTGAGTGGTTGTGTCCCTTCCTATTTAAGGAATTATGCTAAAATTGATGGGTTTAAAGCTAAAATATGCCAAATGAGAACACTTTTTTTAACTGGGATCTGAAATTACAAAGCACAAAGCAAATGTCCTAATTTATCCAACTGCACCTTTTCTCAAGTGTCCTTTGGAAAAAAAAAAAAGGAATACATGTATTTATGTGGATTTGTTGGGCACCAATCATTAACTTACATTACGTTTGGAAGGCTATTCTTAATATTTTCCCCATTATTAGCAGTATTTTATATGTCTCTGTGTTTATGTACTTACAGATACATATGTATGTATAGTCATATATGAAATGGTTTTCCCTTAGTTCAGTTTTAACAAAGTTATAAAAACCAATCCAGTTTAGATCAGCAAAGGTTTGGGCATAGGTGTCCTCTACAAATTTTTAAAACCTCTAACTAACATGTAACTCCTAAAATATATGAAGTCAGATTTTCAAACCTAGAAGTGGATCTGAAACGCCCCTCAGACGCTGCCACCTGACTACCAACGTTACTGGGGTTGGTCCGGAAGAGCCTGTCTTAAAAACAAACGCCCTGATGAGATCAACCAGCTCACCACTCCGAAGCAATGAGAAACCAAACACTGCCTTTGTGGTAACCAAGTTGTGAGTTCATTGCAATGTCACGTAGAGCAAAGCCAGGATGAAACAGGGTAGAGGAAGATGCATTAGAGACTGTGTGTGTGTGTGTGGGAAGTGTTAGTACACCAAGAGCCACAGTCATGCGAGGACGTTAAAAAACACAGTCACAGCCTGAAAGGAATAAAACATTGCTTATTCCCAAGTATTCTACCAGGGATCACAGCCAAGACAAAAAGGCAGGCAGTTGGGGTGAGGCTGAAGCAGTGTTAAGCCTCTGTTGTTATTATCAATCTGATCCAAACTTTTCTGCCCCATTAGGTGTGGCTACACCGAAGAAGAGCAAAAAAAGTCACTTGATTTTGAGGTCAGCATTTCACAAAAGTTTTTTCCCCGAGTGTATAAAATAGGATGACGTTGAGTGACAATGGCAGGGGAGTTGGGAAGGGGAAAAAAGAGACAAGTATAGTAAAAATACTTCCACAGAATAAAGCAGGAAAAGGCAGAGAGTAGAGGGAAAGATGAGTTCAAAGGCACACAATACTTCTTCATGGTGTGGCTTCCAGGAAGTATTTCTCTTCCCAGTCAACAGGAGTAATGCCCATTTGGTTAACAATAAGAAAGGCTCAAGATCCGTTGTGCCTCTTATTTGCAATACTTGCATTTTGAGGAACAGGTTATTGGATTTACGGCCTTTACAATCAAACATTTTCTCTAACTAAATGCAGAAATAATTTTACTTTTGAGTCCAATACATCCCTGGGGCAGGCTCAGTAAAGTCAATACCTTCACCACATTGAAAAAATTTGGCTCAGAATATTATGAGCAGTTTATATCTCTTTGGCTACACAGGCTGCTCCAGTAACTGACAGCAGTTTTGAGCTATCTGGAAGAGATTTAAAATTAGTGGGTTTTTTTGTTTTGTTTTTGGTTTCGTTTGTTTGTTTGTTTTTTGTCTGCAGCCTTTTTATTCCCCACTGAAATGGCTTTTGACAGAAGGGTCATTCTGAGAGAACAGTGCAAACTCCCACAGACTTCATTAAATGTTGGACATATATCTAAACAAGATTTACACAGTATACTGTCTTCCCAGTTACAAGGTATAGTATACAGTGGAATCTTGAAATGCTTCCTTCTCATAAAAATATGCTACAGGATATGGTCATGCAGACAGAGTGACTGAAATTATAGCAATAGTCTTTCCCCCCCACACCAATAAGAACTGGTGTAACTGAATGCAAAATTCCTTTGCAGGCCAAGCTTGTGTGTGCTATTGGATCCTAAAAAGAGCCTGGAGACACTTCAGAGAGTTTCCAATGAGTATGTTAAATCTGAACTGTATGAACTGGACATGGGAATACTTTCCCATTCTATTTTATTTTTGGAAACCAAATGTAAAAGATTCCCAAACACCTACATATAACAGGCAAGCTGAAATGTGGAGGTTGTGTACCTTCCATCTGCCTTCTCTTTAGATGGCAACAGATGTTTAATGAAGACCTAATGACATAAGAAACATGAGGCATCCTGAAAGACCACATGGTCCTTCAGCTCTGTCTTTCAGACTGAAGCAGTAAGTGAATACTGTAATTGAGTTTTTTCTCTATACTCTTATGGAGCAAGACTGTTTTCCTAATTTTACAAATGAGAAACTAAAACTTAATAGAGTTGCTCATGGTCACAAAGAAGGTCTACAGCAGGGCAAAGAATTGAAGTAAGTTCTCCTGAACCTCAGTTGAGTATTTAAAATATCAGCTCACCCTCTTTAATGAGAGATTATAGATTTTTTAATAAATATATCTATTCAGTTTATTGTTATTTTCCTGTATTAGTCATCCAGTAGTCTTCTACAGAGCCTGACAGATATATACTGGCCTTTTTTCAAAGGGGAAGTGGATTTACAGATTATTAAGGTCTATATCTATCGAAATTAAAAATTCTGGTTTTCTAGTAGGATGGTGCAGATTTGTACCATAAGACTTATGATAGCTTTCATCCTAACATATGATAGCTTTCATCCTAACATACTTATATTTACATAAGCATATTTGCCTACAAATACAATTTCCTTTTAAGAAGTATAAGTTACAAAATAACTTCAAAAGAAATTTTTATAGGGTGTCTGGGAGTAAAGTTGTGTGAAAGTTATTTCATAATTGCCTTTCAAACATTTTTTTGTCTCAAAGGCATAGACACTGACACTGTTGAAAACTGGACAGTGAGCTACATTAAATCCTGTTCTGATCCAATGAGGCTATTTCTACCTTTCTGTGTTTGCAGCTCAGAACTTTTCCATGGTCAGATGACTGTAAAACTGTTGAGAATGTTTGTCTTTTTTCCCCCCTGCTATATTTTTGTTATTCCAACATAGACATCCTAAGACACACAAAGAAATCATAGGCAGTTAACGGAGAGGACAGAAGACAACTATCATGCTGGTTTAGTTAAAACTTTAGCTTGGAATCAGAGAAAAAGGGGTAGAAGAACTAGTCTCTCTTTTTCAGCCACTGTAGTTAAGAATGTGAGCAGCCCACGCCAAAACGTGGCAATATTGTAATATATCCTCCTAGTATGTCTGCTTTCCAAAACAGGGAAATACATTTCTCCCAGAAGGTATCCTGGTTTGTGCAGACAGTGGCACAGAACAGGAAAAGCATTATCATAGATTCAGTGGAAAACAACCAGCAACTCATTCTCAACAAGCAGTATGGAACTCAGTCAAAGCAGCTCGCTAAAATCAAAGCCAACCCCTCCCATGAATGCATTTTAGTGGCACCTGCAGGTTTGCTGTTAAATGTAACAGTCACACAATAAATGCAGCTGGGCACACAGCAGCATTGGTGTGGGGGAAAGGTAAGGTCACTCTTTTCCAAGATTTGCAGAGTGATATTTGCCGTGCAAGTATAGGTACTCCCATTTTCAGTTTTATCACTAAAGACTGCAAAATTCTGAGCATGTGTAGTAATTTGAGCTGGGACTTAATTTGCATAATTATTCTCTGTCTTGGCCTTAAGTGTGCAACTGGACTGAACAGAATGATTTGGCCCAGCTTTTTACAGCCCCACTGGTAAAGTGCAGGTATCTGCCACCAGGCACCTGAGCACAGGATCTGGACTTTCAGGCTGTGTTTGTGACCATTACAGACAGAACCGGTGCACAATAAGTTTAGATTTTGTATGCCAGGAAACAATTCCCCTTTCACTGAAGTGTTCTTTCTCTTCATGACTTCACTTTTTCTCCAGGAAAGCTGAGAGAACAAGAACCCAGAGATCTCAGTTTCAGTTGGTAGTTCTTTTAGACCTACTTTTTAGTTTGTGCACATTGCTGATAAGAAAATTCATACTTCTTCTATGTGGCATTATGCTAAGTTTGCAGCTGCCTCTGAAATACAGCAATGTGTCTGTGCTGTTTAGTTCCTGAGTCAAGTAACTAAGTGGTATGAAGAGAACACTTGTCAGTCTTTCAGAATGTGGATTGCATTTTATTTCATAAACTCTCTTAAGGATTTTCTTACCTTCCCTCTCTCTCGTTTGTAATCATATAACATTCTGGGTCAGCTACAACAAATGCTCACATGGAAATGAACTGTTAGGAAGTTATTAGTATTTAGGGTAATTTTGCTGACACTAATGCAATTTAGAAGCAGAATAAAAGGAAGCAGTGCCAGTGCTATGCTCCAGCTCACCCTCAGCAGGGCTCTGTGAGCCAGGCTGATGATCCACAGACCATAGCTGAGTGGTCTGAGCTACAATGCTTGTTGGAAAGCCTGCTGCATGTTAGAACTGCTTTACCCTCGCTGGACTGAAGGCAATGCAAGGGACTAGTCAGAGAGAGGGGCAGCATTGTGCACTGGTGTCTTGGTTAGATGCCTGCAGCAGCTGCAGAAGGTATAGGAGAATTTTAAAGGTTCCACAGTAGGAATGAAAGTTAACATTAATTCCTGCTCATGCAAAAGTTATGTGGTGGACAGGAACATGCAGGAGACTGAGATGGTAAAGACAATATGTTACATACAGGTCAGTACATCCACTCCCAAAACTGAATCTCAAGCTTTAACAAGCTCTGTTAGCTCATGCATTACTTTCTCTATTAACTATTTTGAGAAAAGCTTCATGGTATTTCTTAATTGCATTTGGAGCCCTCACTCATTCTGTTTTAAGTGGGTACATTCAAGTGGATACACTGTACCCCAGAGTCACTCACTATCTCTGATGAATTTGTTCTACAGGGAACTGGCTTGAAAACAAAGGCTTTATGATCTCTAAATAGCTCTTTTCCCCACAGAACCTCCAGAAGTATATTGAGGAAGAAAGACTTTATATTTGATCAATTTTCCCTTCTGGTTTCACTCAGAATTCCACTGAGACAACTGAGTTATTTCACTATTCCTACGCTTTTGTCAGTCTTGAGGTGCTAAAAGGTAAGCAGAGAACAGAATATATGAAATTGATGTGCTTATTATCCTTTATTGCAGTTATGTTCCTTAAGTGAGAAATCTACCTAGAGAAGTCTGCTTTATTCCATTGGTTGTTGTGGAAAGATAGAGTATGTCTTTCAAAAGGATTTTGGTAATCTGAGCAGCATATAAACAGGAGGTTTTTGGCAATTGGGAAGGTCAGTAATGCTAATCATTGGAAATTTTGGCCAATCAAGGAAGGGAATTAAGGTGCCTTAGCTTGTCTTGGTGGTGTCAGATGGCTTTGATAAGCAGAAGTAGAACAAAGGATGTTATTGCGCTTGAGAGCAAATTTTAGTCAATTAATTTTCATGGATACTGCAGAAAGCTGTCAATTAAAGGCAAATTGATTAAAGGAAGCAATTATCTGGTAATACCATGTACCATACCAAAATTCTAGCTTTTTAACTTTGCCAACTAACATTTGTGTAAATATCCATGCATTTTCCAAAATACGTAACGATAGTCCCAGTCACTGAAACTCATGGTAGACACTGCTAAAGAACCCACAAAATCAACTCAGTTCCTGTGGGAACCCGACTGTACAAGTGAAAGATTGGTGTCACCTCATCTGCCCCTGAGGAAGGCTTCAGAAAGCTCTGTGATATGCAAGAGTTGGACTTTTGAAAAGTGATAAAGTAGTCCCTAAAATACTTGTTCCTTGCTATGGAAGATTTACTCCACCCAGCTGCGCATAATGAGAGAGAAAGTGCAATGAAGTGACCTCTGTATTTATGGCTTAGCACAAACGTCCTGTCCTTCCTGTGCAGGGACGGGTGAGAAGAGGGAGGCAAGGGGAAGAGCCACAGAACCTTTCTCATTTTGTCATGCATGAAAGGGAGACAGGTCAAGTTCTCATACCCACTCTCCTAAAGTCACACTCTAACCAAGTCCCATCAGCACACATTGCATGCAGTCAGTGTTTCTGCTGCAAACTAAGCACTGCAGGAGGTGAGGGGAGACCATTTGAGCACAAGGCAGGGCAGCAGGATTTGGGAAACAGGTTAGTTTAGATCAAAGAGTCTTGTACCACAGCAGAAAATAAGCATGTCCCTGTGCCATAACCAGACAAGCAGATTTACCTGGAAGGCCTTTTGGTTTTGATTTCCTACTGGCATCAGCTTTGCTGTATCTTCATTAAATGCTTATAAGACTATGCTTTACTGGCAATATTGGGAAGGGCAGGGGGTGAATATCACTATTCATATCCTACATTTTATTTTATTTTTGGCATGGAGGTGTTTTGGAAGACAGTATTGTCACTGACCATTGTCCTCTGCTCAGCAGAGCAGTTACAGGTCAAAATATATTGAGCATGGGACAGATACACCTGCCTGTCATCAGTGCTGTGTTAAAGAATTACATGACTCATCGAGTCTTCAATCAGGAACCTATTTTAAGCCTCACTGTCATTAATTGTGAATAGTCTTCCTAGGCAAAACAGCAGACTTCTGCAAATGGTCAGGAAACACTGCAGGATGGTGCTGGTCAATCACAAGCCACATACAGTGAAATAAGCCTGAACATACTAAAAATAGGGCAAAATTAGAACAGACTTGACCTTTTGCTAGAACAAAGCTACTGTTTCTTCAAAGCTGTTAATGCTGTCTTATCAGACCTCAGTCTGTTACAGTCTTTAGCAATGGTATGTAGTAGAATGAAAACTCCAGGCCAATTTCTCTACAAAAGCCACCTCCTACTCAGGAAGCAAAACCAAGGCCTCTTCACAGTTACATGAAAAAAGATCGGTATCATTCAATTTTTTTGGACTTGAAGATTGTCATGACTACATAAAGGAAGATTTCTGAGGAGTAAGAGCTGAGGAATAACTAATCTAAATATAAACAAGAAATGGCATAGAAAAATTTGACTGACAGTTAATCCAAAGTCCATCACTTGGAAGATTTTTTAAAAAGGACTGGACTGAGTAGTAGAAATATGCTGTAGTGAAAATCTTGTCATAGGGATTAATGAAGGCACCTTTACAAAAGATCTTCAATTTTGCAAAAGTTCCAAAAGCTACCAAATCAAGATCTTTTTCTATTAATCTTTTTTTCTTTGTAACTACATAAAGGATTGAAATTCTACAAGCCTGTTTAGATTCCACTTTGTATCCTACAGAAAAAAGGATTAATATTATTTCTCTATATGATTACATGGTTTATATGCATGAATTTTTATCATTAAATCCATTGAAGAGAGTTAAGGAGAAGGGGTGCCTTAATTACATTTCCATTAATTTCATATCTTATCAAATTACTAAAAAATACCTTCAAAATAACAATAAGTGTAAGCATTGAGATATAATCTAGACGTTTTCTTTTTCATTATAACACATGCACTAGGACTATTTGAAACATAGCATCTGTATTTTGTTCATAAAACATTAAGGATACACAATTCCTTTTTAAGTGGAGAAACTGTATTACTACTTATTCAGAAAAATTGTCAAAAATCTAACTTGGTTAAAAATTAGAACTGGATAATTTTTTACTTAGGTACATTTAATGTTTGTGAAAAAACTGCCTATTGATATTTTAAATTCTAACAAAATTTCCCATATATAAATAAAATTCACCACCACTTTGGTTCACCAAAATTTGATCTTGGCAACATTCAGGAAAAGTTAAAATGTTGCTCTTATTTCATGCAGTGATGCTGATTTTCCACAGGCAGTAGTAAGATGGTATGACCAGAACCTGTTTATGTTCCCATAAGGAAAGTGTACATGCATGCTGTGAATTAAGTAGCATGTTTACTGAATTGCTATGGTACTTATCTAAGAAAAGTGAAATGCATTTTAGAAGCAACTAGTGCTCACATACTCTTTAATATTCTCAAGAATTGATTTTTTTTAAAATATGTATGATAGCCCTTTAAATACTCCAGTATTTGGCTGATTCATGCAAAATTCTCCATGAACAGTAGCTTTTCCTTATTTCTAACACAGAAAAACAATGGGAGTTTGAATGAACTTGACTGCTGATACAAATTCAGAAGCAGCGAAAAGCACAAGAGTTTGAGTCTGATCTCATGCACTGATTAATCCCTTTGATCAGAACTATTGCTACCAGACAAAGGTACCTGATTTGCAGTTTATAGAAGTTAATGAAAAAAAATAACCCTAAGGGCTGTCAGCAGGCCTGTGATAGAGTCAGTCTGTCACTGCAGAGATCAGTGTTCATCAGAGAAACTTCTGCCTCAGTCAGTGCCAAGGACTCCTAATGCAGCCTGTTGAGGGCTCACATCAACTGTTTCTATGGAAACCACAAACTGTTTAATGTAGTTGCATTTTTTGTTTCATTTGATGATCAGAGCACAAACAAGAAAGGAAAGTAGCATTGCCCTTGGTGTACTTCAGATGGAATATAGAATAGTGGCTATAGGTTTGCCATGTCTCAACTGATACAGCAAAGAACTGTACTATTGTAACAAAAAGATCTCATTCTAAGCACCAGCAATGTCTCAAGTGCCTTTGCCACAGAGACAAATTAATAATTACTGCCAGAGAATGCAAATTATTTAAATGGAAATGCTAAACAATATTATCAATAGGTTGTCATCTAACATCTATTAATTATGCTATTACCTATTAATTATGCTTTGTTCACACTTAGTAAAATATTTTGTTCATTTCTGTTGTTCTTTCAGCTGCTTTGTCAGTTTTATTCTAATTCAGACAACTTAAAGGTTAAAGCTTTTTGACTAAATTTTCTATTCAGAAAAGAAAAGTTCTCCTTCTTTCAATAATCAGTTGAAGCAGTTACTGTTTTAAAACAGAATAAAATACTTTGTAAAACAGGCACATAATTATTTTAGTTTTAAAACGTTTTATTTCAGATAAAGCATGCTGCTATATACAGAAAAAGTGTGGGTCAAAGCAAGAGCAATACAGAATGGGCAACATATTCCTTAAAACTTAAAAGATGCTTTTAAAAGCTTCAGTGCAACAGTAGTATGATATATTCTTCTCACTCCTAAATCACCTCTAGCAAAATGTCATTTCCTTGCAGATCCTGAGCAACCCCAGCTATCTCTCACTTTTATATAATGATAAATTCAATTTTCCAACACGAAACTTACAGCAATGGTTTCAGCAAATAACCTCTACCAGTTTAATATACTGAAGAAATATAACTTCACATTGCTAATATCTTATTTCAAACAGCATCATTCAACTATGCAAACTAAGTATGTTGTACATTTAGCAAGGTCTAGGCCAGTCAGTTTTTCTTTTCAGCTTTCATTCTCCTACTTCATTATCTTTACAGCAGCAAAACTCAGTAAAAGTCTCATTCTTCTTCCTCCTAAAGAAATACTGTCAGCAACTTCCCTCTAATTTTCTCCTAAAGTTAAGGGACTACAGTAGTGATGTTTTCCTGTATACTGAAGTTTAAGATAGTAAAGGAGTAAAACTAAACTACTTTAAAATGAAGAACACGAACTGGGTTGTATTGTTATTTTTAGTTGTGGTGACAGTGAATGGCTAACAGGCTAATGACAGAAACCTACAGAGCAAGGCCCCAGCAGTGTGTGTGACACGCTGGGGCTCTAACTCGGGACAGCAGTTAATGTTTGACTGTAACTCTGTCTGTGTTTGCCCCAGAAACGTGGGCTTTTTAACTTTTGACATTAAGGAGCTGCGCTGACAGGCCGTGATGCCAATTGCGCAATTTGGCAAAGCGTGGGCTGTTACGTTCCGTTTCAAACCTTTCCCTGTGGCATGAAGAAAGAGAGAGAGAGAGAAAGACAGAGACAGAGAGAGACACAAACACAGAAGAAAGAAAGGAGGGAGAAAGAAAGGGGTTAGGGACCATGGCTACCACTCCCTTGCCTTATAACTAGGGCAATGGCAATTTATTTGGATTTTCTCCTCGGCTATCAAATCAGTACAATGAAGGCTGGGTGATGCTTTTTGGACCATGTATGAAAGGTTTTGCAGTTGTTTATTTCTGAGAAGTAACTTGATATAACTTCTTATTCTTTGACTTCTGCTTGGTATTACAGGGCTGCTTTTGCTAGAAATGCAGTGTAATCCCATTGTTTTCCTGCCACCAGTTTCTCTTGGCTTTTCCCTCCCTTGCCCCCAACTGAGCAGTCAGTGACAGTTAACTCATAAAAGTGCAAAATGAATGCAGGTATTTTCCATTCTGTAACACCTAGGCCAGCCCATATGTATCCTGCTGTCCTTCCTGCAAGGACCATCACCCACAGGCTTAAGCAGTACTTTTCTACAGCTTTTCTCAGCATTAGTAAGTATTAGTGTTGACATTTGCATAAATATTTCTGGTCATGGGTGTCACAAAGCAGAACAACATGGGATTTTCAAAGCAGAGTCCTGTGAAGTATTGGCCATCTCCTGCCCTCCCTGGCTACCTCTGACTGCACACTGGGGCTGTCGAGCCATGTTCAGCACCCTCTCAGGATTTAGCCTTTTCTAGACACTCTACAGTTTAAATTCAGGTTTTGTAAACAAAAAGGGGAAGAAGGAGGATGTGAGATGAGAGCACAGTGAAGGAGAAGTATATCAAACAAAATGGAAAATAAAATGTTCTCATTATTTGCAAAATGTATTTGAATCATTGCAAACAAGGTAATTTTTTTTCCTCATTATTTACACTCAAAACACAAGACAATTAATTGTGTTAATGCAGTGGAACTTGAGAGTGAAACCAGCCAAACAGAAATGAGCAGACTGAGCTGGTTTTACCCCTCAGGCTGAAGAAAGCACAAAACAATAAACAGAGTAAATACCAACAAATTCACTGATATTTCTAAATCTTCTGTTCTTAATAAGTGTCATGCAAGTAACACTCCTAAAGAAGTCCCTTACTACTTTCGAGATATCATCCCTCCATTCAAGGAAAAGGTATTCAGAAACATGTGTTTGGCTTGAAATATATCCCTTCTTTCCAGAAAATAATCCACAATGATCATCACACCAGCAATGGAAAGTTTTCATAGCAAGTCATAATCTCATGTGTGCCTTCAAAATAGCAGCAGCACGAGTGAGGGACAGTCATGCAACGTGCTCATTAACATTAACTGAAAGGGATATTCTGCCACCCGAAAATGCCCAAGCTCCATGGGTTTCATTTAGAACATATGTCATGAAGTTAGAAGCAGCAATCTAAAAGTGACTATTTTTATGTAAATCAGTTCTGTCAAAAATAAGCTACACGTATCGCCCTCTGTCCCCCAAGAGTTTGGGAGAAATCTGATCAGCATTTCATGCAGTTCTTGCAAGAGAAAGCACCAGAGAGATTGCTCACAGCATGCCCTGAGACCAAAATCCCCTGCCCTCCAAATCTCTGGCAGTTTAACTTTTGGAACATGAAGGATTTTTCCAGAAGTCCAGCACAGCAGGGCATTAATACTGAATCTGTCAAGACACAGGTTCTGTGGTTCCATGGAAAGCTTCTGCTTTCAAGAACCCAGGAAACCTTCCAGATGATCCCAAACTGTGGATGTGGAGAAAGGTGTGGATCTGGAGTAGATACTGAAGAGGACTTTCTATTTCATTATTGTGCTGGAAGAGTGGAGTTCAAGCATGGAGTCCGTGCATCTGACACAGGTCCTTCCATCCATTACAAAATCAAAAGTGGCAGGTGCCTTCCCAAGAGATGAAACAGGCCCCAAAGAGCTGTCTATGATCGATGCATGCACAACTGGGGCTTTTGCTACCACATCTCCAGTGGAGTGTATGCAATGTTTGAGGCAGACACCAACCCACCCACATGGGAGAGGCACTGTCAGGGAGGCAGGAAGGAGACCCCATTTCATTCCTTGCCCCAGAGCTCACACCAATTGCACAGTTCCTGTGTAACTACCTAGTACATGTTCCCTTGACTCTACTGCCGATGAATGCCCTTAAACCTGTTCAGCTGTGCCTAAACATAGCCAGAATCTCCTTGTGAAAACAAAAGATAACACAGTGAAACCTCAAAACTGCAGAAAACATGCAAAACATGGTGAATATAATCATGTACTTCGAGATAGAATGTGCAATTTCCATGTGTTGATGTGTTACTAGATAATTATTGTCAGCATAACTGATACCACCTAAATTTTCCAGTATCTAGAATTTTCCAAAGCCACAGACTACACCTAGAAAGATTATTCCTCTAAAACAACATATTACTCTCAGATGTGAATGGGGGACTTTTAAGTTCATCACAATTCTTTAAATCCCATCATAGTAAGGATTTGGATGTGTGGTATTACATCAAAACAGATAATGCACAATACATTTAATGAGAATTAGGCTTGCACATTTGAGGGAAGAAATAAATCCCTGAGGGATATAATGTCAAGCCTGATGTTCGGGCACTCAGCTGTGAACTTGGGTGAACTGCAATGGAAGGTTTATAGCAAATGTCAGCTGAAAGCACACTTGTATTCTCACAGGGAAGATAACAGATTTCTTTCTCACTGATTCAACATTTGTAACTTGCACTGTGATCAAAAGCTCAGAACCTTTAAAGAAGCCGTACAGCAGTAAAAAGAAAAAAACAAAAAAGAAAAAGGAAAGGAGGTGGTTTGAGTATCAGACACATCACAAACTCAGCCAGCGGCTTAGAGCAGCTCATGTGAATAGGGATTTGAAGTATGCAAACAGAAAATAAGGCTTACACGCAGGATGCTCTTGATTCAACTGCAGTTTTTAGCTCAACATAAGAATCTCTAATACATCTATTTCCTGGCTATGCAGGATGATGATAAATCTTTAATTCCATAATATATCTCTGAACATATCCACTTTTTAAGTGTTTTTGATAGATCATATGAAACAAATACATTTATCCACTAGCAAAAGCAGTCCTGTGCTTCCGTATTCTATAAATTTGGGTCACGTTTATTCCAAATAAAACACAAGCTAATGATTATGGGTATGGATGGAAACAACTCCTTTACTGTATCATTTAAGGAGAATCAAATGTCAATCAGAGGGTCATCCAAATAAATTGCTCACAAATTTCAGTGCTATCACAACATTATATATTTTCATCCAGTTACACAATCAAGTAGTTACACGGGGCTTGGAATTCATCACATTCACACACCCAGTAAAGTACAGGAAAGTTGCATGAGCAAAGAGCTTTGAGATTTGAACACACACTCCAGGAATTTTGCACTGTCTTTCCTAAAAGCATGCTAATTTGTTATCCTTCTCATTCAAATGCCTCTCACAAATAGCATTTTAATTTTAGTGATTTTTAAGTAAATGTATTAGACTATTTTAGGACAAAAATATAATAAAGGAGGTTCGTATTAATGCCATTTTAAAACATTATTGGGTTATCAGGAAGGAGAAAGCCATATTTTTCACAGGGAGTTGCCTACCTTGACCTCCTCAGGGCTTCCTCATCTGGATCTTGCACTGTAGACAAAAAATGTTTCAGTTAAAAAAAGAAAGAAGGAAAGGAATTGGCTTTATGATGAAATAATAAGTTCCTTAGAAACATATCAAAAGCCTATCTAAAGGTGCATTCATGCTGATCTTGCAGCAGTGGAATCTGTAAGAACACCATAAGGAGGAGCAGTTCTCTAGAAATGGGAAGGAGGATGTTAGAAGGAATGTAGCTATTACAACTACTTTGTCATTCATTTATTAGCAGTGTTTCACAGCTGTAGCCAATGATTCTACAGAGAGGTCCTGCTGTTTTGCAGGAAAGCACAAGAGGCATCAGCAGTAGACCCATAGGAAGCGCTAACTATTTCCCTTTGATGTGGGAAAGGGCCCTGAACTTCCTTATCTCTAGATCAGAAACCAGCTGTGAAGTTAGTACCAGGTGGTCAGAAAAATGTTTTCATAGGCAACAAGCAGCAAAGTTCAATCTCCTGTGACATTCATAGCAGATCTAGGTTTAGATAACAAGGCTGATAGAACCATAGATTCAAGACAACTGGTGATCCATGATTTTTTTTGACCTCCAGAAGTCACTTCTATAAAAGGCTGTTACAAGAGACATGACTTATTTGTCATTTTTCTAGTGAATGGACAGCTTTGTATGTCTAGGCTGCTGGAGAACAAAAAATTGCAGTGCAGAAATTTTATTTGTAAGTAGGAAGAACTATGGGGTCCCAAATGCTCTTTTACTATATAGTCTGTTATAGTTTTATGGTGAGACCTCTGGCAGATCAAAGTATTTTCTTCACAAAGCATAAGGTGAGACTGTACACTTTGATTTCCTATTCCCTCTAGTTACATCCAGGATCTTGGACTGAAAACTATGAGTCTGGTCACGAGTATTCCTTCAGAATCAGTGGCCAGTACCGGGGCGATACATAACGACAGGAATCTGAAATCGGGATGAGGAGGATGTTCTGTTATTCCACTTACTGTACTCCGTTCCAGTCATCTGGGCAAGGATGCGGAAGGACTTGGACTGCAGGTTGGCGGAGCGGCGGCTCCAGTCCTCGCTCTCATCCTCGGGCTTGTTCTGAGTTTTCAGCACAGCCTGATACACCGGGGAGGCACTGTCTACGTGAGGGTCTTTAAGAGGGAGGGTACTGCAATTCAGAAAGCGAAACGTTGTGAAACAGCACATGGTGGCTTTCCTCCCAACCTCTCTGGTCTCAGCTTATCACCCAGAGTATCAGCAATCCACAACATGGCTTTGAAATTATCACTTCTTAAAAAAATACGTTGATCAATTTTATGTTATGGTTCGTTCTATCTTTGGAATGGCCTGTTATCATCAAATCTGCATATTCAAAACAGCATGAAAATGCTTGGAAATATCTGTTCATGATTCTTCAGCCAAGGAAACCACAAGCTTATAGTGGTTAGAATAACGTGTGGTGATAAAGGCGAGTATGCCAGGCAAAAACATTTATTTCTCTGAGAATTCCTGTCCCCTATTATTTCTTATAAAAATTACTTCATGTTGATACTGTTTTATGCTACCTCTTTAAATTACAGTGTTGGGCCAATGCACTTTGAGATTGTACTTAGAAATAAAACCCATATTTCATTATAAAAATAATGTGGTAGGCTTTTATAGCTCTTTCTAGAGATGATTCTTTGTTAAACTCTGAATTAAACTTCCATCTGCCATAAGTCTGGATTCATTGTCTACTAAACTTGTGAAGCAAAGAAGTCTAGACTTGTGCTCAAGACTTGCATACATATGCTGTATCTGAAATCTTTAGCAACAGAATGTATCTCAGAGTCTTACAACATGTCTACTCATCTCGCAAAGCGATAGATCCAGGAAAAAACTTTCAATTGTGCACACCTAAAATCAAAGCTACAAAGGTCTGTAGAACAAGTGAAGTAACCTCTCTTTGATTTATGATGCAAGCCAGAAACAGGCTTAGTAACTTAATAGTGCCTTTTTTTCCCCTGTGAAAATAACTTTTGCATAGCACACAGTTAAAATTAACTATTAACAGAGCTGCAGGAATATACACTGAGGGGATGATGTATGCTTGGAGTAACTTGGCTCCATGGCTTCTCTAAATACAAAGTCTATTTTTGAAGCGAGTGATTTATTGTAACAGCTTTAACTTGTTATTCCATAAAGAGCTTTGGAAGCAGCAAGCTCAACTTCAGGAAAACTGAGAAATGGTTCTGTTAAAAGTTAAGGGCCATTTGGTCCAACTAAGTCACTGCCATAAAGTTCCAGGAGCAGTCCTCTGCTATAAAAGTTTCTTCCTTGGTTCAGGCTCAAACTTTGTGTTCTCTAAGACACCATTGTGTAGAGAAAATCTACAGAGAAGCTGAGTCTGTGATTTGAAGACCTGAGAGAAATTATGAAAAAGCCAAGAAGCATGTCTGACATCCTACACACAGCAACAACATACACTGTGATGAAAAATATTACCAGGTAGTGCTTTAAATATCAGTATTTTCCAGCTGACATACTCCTCTTCATCAATACACGGTTTTGATGGATCTCGACATAATAGCATGGGACGTGTTCTTCAGGTCAGACCACAAGTGGCTCACAAACTTGGTCATGTTTATATGGACCCAAAAGAACCCCATCTCTCTAAGAATTTTCAGGTTTTATTGGAGGAGTATTTATGTTCTTCATAACCCCCAATATATGCAAACTTATCACTTTCTTGAGGACCCAGCACAGCACAAACCTCAGTAATTTTTTTTTTTTTGCATGTTTCAGCACAATCATCTATGTGATGGAGCACAGCTCAGAAAAAAGGTGAACTTAGAAAAAAACCTGACTCTTCAGTTTAAGCTCTGCCACAAAACATACAAGTTATGTAAAAAAAGTTTCTCACCATGGAAGATGCCCTGTAGGAAGAAGCAGCATTTTCCAGCTCCTCTTTTAACTCATGTTTCCAGACAACTATCCTTACAATATCTAAACACTAGCAGGTACACAAGGCATAATGTAGACTTGTTTATTTTGGGAAGGGTGTGCCATCAGTGGCTTGCACTAGTGTTGTTCCTAGTGGAAGATGGGAGAGCAGTAGTCTTCCTCTTCTGGCCCATCACATATGGCTGAAGGACTTGCTGAGGGAGAGCACAAAGCGTGGGAGCAGGAATAGTCTTTGCATGGAAAAGATTCTCTGTAATACCAACAGTAAGTCAGCAACCCACTCGGGACCGTTCTGCTGCTGCCTCTGACACTTGGCTACGCTGAAAAGTTCTGTCACTGTAAAGGGTCTTGTTAATGTTCCCCAAAAGATGACCCCAGAGGCATTTGAGGGTGCTGAGCACCCAGTACCTTGCCCTGTACGACTGCTATAAGTGACTGCCTGAATTGGGCCAACAGTTAACTTTATATTCCCAGATTGACTTTTTAATCTTGCTGAAGCTTAAAAAACTGCTGTTTTTAGCAGCGTGATAGCACATTTCCCACCTGCATACTGTTGCAAAGTGGATAATAAACCTCTGCTGACTTCAACCATAAACCACTGTGCAAGTTACAGACAGTACAAATTCCTTTGACTAAATCCTCTTGCTGAAATGCTTTGTTCTTGTATTATGACCAATATACCAAAAAAAGCAGTTTAAAGGTTTATGTATAATTATGCTATTAACTCAAGGTTAGTTAAAAAACTAGAGCTAAAGGCTGGACCACAAATTTCACAGTAGCAATGTGTGGCATTAACAGGACATATTAATATCCTTATGGTAGATGATTAAGGCAGGAAATGGAGCTTGGTGAATTAAACTTCCCTAGCAGAGTGAAACATGCTCATATAAATTGAACTAAATTAATGTAATACACTGGAATATTTCCAAATCTGCCTTTAACTCAACAGGCCTTTTTCTTTTTTTTAAATCATAATTACATTGTAGATGAGTAACTAGGACATATGAGCCACTCAGCATGGAAGTGCAAAATAGAGCGCATCGCTGATTATGAGCATTTCATAAACCTAAATGTGACAGTTGATTCTTACAGACAGCCTAAAGATGCACATAACCACATTAATACTTCTGTTATACCTCTTTGTAATTTAATTTCTTTCCATCTGGGTGTGGATGTGCAGAAATATTATTCATCTTTAAGCATATTATTCTAAATTGATGTCACTGAAAAAAAATTCTTCCCAAATGGGTTAGAGCTTTTGAGGGTTTTCACTCTACAGCCTGAGGTATTTTAGTAGGAGTCAATAAAGAATCATACTCCTTTTTCACATTATCATACTAGTCACACATTATTGACATTAAAACAAGCTTTAAAGACAGTCAAACTTTTTTGAGTAAGTAGCAGTGGGATTATTATTTTTTGGAGTCCATTATAAACTACAGTTTACCATGTGAATGGTACCCTGGAGTCATTAACCAGGTTTAATTTAAATAGATAATGAGTAAAACTTAGGAACACTGCAGTGTTCTACCCCTGGTGTAGACATACCATGAAATATTGTGACTTCAGATATTGGACTGATTCCAGCTATTCAATAAAAGGGCTAAGAGGTAAAAATCCCCACAACCCAACAAAACCCCAAAAGTTCATGTAGACTGGTAAATATCTACCCAAGTTGACTTACTGCAGAGGATACATAAGACTTTAGTTTCTACCCAATCACATTATTGATTCTGCTACTTTAACTTTTCAGTTCTTAATCTGGATAAAGTTGTTGGATTTATGTCTACTTACGACTTGTGAATTTGGCTAAAACTGCATAACAGAATTTAGAAGAGGTTTGACAGAAATGTAATCAAAATGTACTAACCACGTGGTTTTACTGCAACTAGCTCTTGCTTCTTGGTTTAGCAAAATCAATTAAAATAAAAAAAACATAGAAAGAGAAGAAATGATAAGAAGCCACAGCATTCAAAATTCTCTGTCTTTAAGTTCCAGTGTGATGTCTGAGTAACTGCAGTATGAATAATTCTATGGTTTCCTTTGTGTTTTCCATGATGGTCCAGTATGTGTGGGTTATTTTCTAAGTGACAAGGGTCTGATTCTGATCTCACTAAGTTACAGCATCACTGATTTCAAATAGTGAAACTAGAAAATGGATTCTTATCTTGAGCCTGTCTGTCCTTCATCATGAATAGAAGAGGTAAGCAGTGTTTCCAGGTACTGTCTGCCCTTTAGGTCTGCAGTCTGAGTGTGCTTACCATCTTACAGACATCTTGTGGCTTCAGGGCTGACCTCTAACGTGAAATGAAAAGCCAGAAGAAGCAAAATTAAGCACTGAGACTGAATTATATGCAGAGAATTGACACAACATGAATCAGTACATAATTTGGTCTGCTTTTATATGAAAAACTCCTCATACAAATACTTCTGCATTAAGCATAATCTTATCTCAGATTTGACCAACTAAGCAAATGAAAGAACATATCACTTTCCACTGCAAATTAAAGTTCAGAATATCATGGAAGCCAAAAGAACCTAAAGGTTTAATCAAATGAGTATCAGTCAACGGGTAGGCCATTCTTAGGGTAGCACAACCCCTGCTAGGTTTCTAGATATATAGATTAAAAATGCTGTGTTAATTGTAATAAAAAAACCTACAGAGAAAATTGAATAGTCACTAAGTGTTATAAATAAAAAAAAAAGGCAAGAAAAGTTACAAGACAGGCTGTAGCTCTGAGCACAGCAGGAATAAAAACTTTAGTTTCTCCTTGGGACCAGGCAAATGTTTGGCTTGGGAGTCACATTCCAAAGTGAAGCAAAAGCTTAAATGTAAGCTTATATAGTGAATCTTAAAGAAAAGTGGGTTTTTGCAACATTACACGGGAGAACGTAGTCATGGAGTTTTCTGCAAAGAATAATGTTTCACTAGAACTGTCTGATAGAAAAGGATTAATGGAAATAACAATCTCATATCAAAACCACCCATGCAATAGGTGGCTTCCATGTTCAAAATGAGGGAAAAAAAGTAAAAAATTTAGAACACAGTGATGCTTAACACAGACTTTGCTGCCGGTGGTGTAATGAGTCAACACTCCATAACAGTCTATTTTTTATCTATGTATCCATTCATTTGGTTCTTTTAAAGATATATGTATATATCTTTAATATATATATATGTATGTATCTAATATAATTCATGACTATCTTTTAATTTATGATTCAAGTCTCTCTTATAATTGAGATTCTTTACTTCACAATTTTGCGTTTTAAAACAAATCCCTGGTTGCACTCTTTGGACTTTTCTCACTCTATCTGGGAATTTCCAGGAACAGCATTTTCCCCTCCCTGTAACAGAGGCAACACAGTGTGTCGTGATTTCTTCCACAGGTGGGAAAAGATGAGGATGTTTTCCAGTCCAGTAGAGCCACTCCTGGTGACTGGAACTGCATTTGAGAGATTCTTTTCATGTGCTGCTTATAAAATGAAAAGGATCCATGTACTCAGCAATGCAACTTTATAATCATCTGATCACTTAAATAAGCAATTTTTTTAAACATTACCATTTGCATCATATACTACTACAGCATTTAGTAGAAAATTCCAATATACAATAAAATTACTCATATAATCCATGCCTATGAAAGATGTGAACCATTATAAAGAACACAGAATGAATGAACTTCTCTCTTTGTACTTGGCTAATTGGAAATATGAGTCTACTCAACACCTGTGGAGATTCACTGAGTCATGGTTAAAAACAGCTAAAGGTATTGCTTGGGATCCATCATTAGGTAGAGCTGTGATGCAAAAACTTAGTGGGAAAAAAATATATATAAAAAAAAGAGAGAAAAATGGCCAGTAAAAGGGAGCAGAAGCAAATACATAAACCATATTCATTTTGAATAAGCCTGAAGCTAACAGATTGAGAAGAAACTATGTTAAAGTGTGTTGCTGTACCTATGTTTGGTGTCACATGAAAAGAAGGCAAGTTCGATTTTGGGTAGAAAGACACCTGGCAAGAGAGAAATCTGGCTGCATTCATTGCACATGTAATTTCAGTTAAGTTGTAACAACTCTGGAGAAGTTAATCAGATGGATTTCCAGAAACATGCATTGGTACAAGCAGAGTTATTAAAGATCAGTGGCTTTTGCCATAGTCCAAAGGATATGTATAAAACACATGTACTGTATGTAAACCAAGGAGAGAGAAAATACAGCAAAACACTCCATTCTGCAGAATAAATAAGTAGCCAGTACTAAATAAATATTTTGCATTCTTCACGCACCAATAAAACTTCCACCCCCCTTTCCTGTTATTCCCAAGCTATGCATAATACAGTGGTTATTACAAAGCATGATCATCAGAAATGAAAAGCCATCCAATGTCATATACAGAGCACTAGATATATTTTTGTGTGGTTTACCAGTTCTAGGAGGAACACTAAAAGAGAAAAGTTAAATTAAAGTATCCCTGACCATGGCAGATTTTTGGAACTAGATTATCCTTAAGGTCCCTTCCAGCAGAAACCATGCTATGGTTTTCTAGTTATCCACCCTTTTAACTTCAAAACATGGAAGTGCTTTCAAACATTGTCTAGTATTGATATGTATTTTAATGTATAATATACCCCAATAAAACAAAAAAGAGTCTAGGAAGAGCAACCATGTCATGCAGGCAGGGACTGTTACACGTACCATGCAGACAAAGAGCATTCCACACAAGGAAATGACCTTACCCAGCAAATTCTCCACCCTGGGCTTGTGCCTGGCCTGCAATTGCATCCATGATAGCATCCTGGGAATACATGCTGATCGGGGTGTTATACTGGGCGTGAATTATGGTAGCCTTGCCGCCAAGGCCCTTCACCTCAATGGGTTTGTGTGTAGACAGGGCAGAGTCCTTCAGGACATTGGGGTTGAAACGCTCCGTGAACTCCGGGCTGGGTTATGCAAGGGTGAGGTTCCACAGGGAAGGAAGGGAGGGGAAGAAAGGAGAGAGGCGTGAGAGTTAAGTGAGAGAAGCACCACCAGCAGAGGAGTGTGCATGTCTGTTCACGGCATCTCACCAGCAAAGCTTCCGATCACAGAATAGGAGACAACACAAGTACCAAGTCGCAGTTACAAGCTGGCTGCCCCAATGGATGACATTTTTGTGTTGGCTCACAGATGTATAAAGAGGAAAACAAAGGTGAAATAGCTGTCACTGCATTAAAATATCATGACAAATCCCTAAGTATTTATGTGATACTAAAATTCTGTTGTTACATGCATATATACCTATAAGTGTACACAGACATACACACAGGTATATGTGCATGCCCATGGGATGCACATACATACTGCACTTTATCCACTGCATCCATTCATGCTTTCAGCATTCTGACAAAGTGCTAGGAAATGCAGCGGGGTGAACAGATTTCTGGTCCTCTATTATTTAGAAGGTTCCAGTACTTTCTGTCTGGATTATTAATCACAGTGAAATTTAGTTCTTGTGCCTTTTAATCTTCAAAGTTTTCCTCACAAAGACTAAATCTTCCCAAAATCTCTGTACAGCCAGCCCCAAGTGCTGCTACAGCATGATAAATGCTGAGTCTCAGACCAAAATATCCTACGTTGCAACCAATGGGACAATTGCATTTGGAAGAGTAGCTGCCGCAGTTTCCATTTATGAGGAAGGACTTTTATTTGAGAGATTGAGCCCCAAGCAAGTTAAATAAAGCTCCCATTATATCAGAACGAGCCAGTTTAATGTCAGGCTGCAGCCAAAGAGCACCTGGCTTCCTTGTAGGGCTGAGTTGTACATTGTTCTAGCCCTAGAGCAAGGACTGAGCACTGCCCAGAGTTTCAAGGAGAAAGTCAACCCTCAGCTGTCAGACACTGAAGTAGCTGCTCTTCTCTAACCTACGGAAATCAGATGATTCTCTAGTCTGCTCTTCCTGTCCTGCCAGCAGCAGAGGGATGCCAGCAGAATAGATTCTGTATGCTCACCAAATTGGACAAAACTGGGAATTCTGTCCTTTGGGAAATAACGAATAATTCACAAATGTTTCATTTAGAACTAAATCCAAAAGCTGGAAATGGATATCTCTTCCCCTGCAAAAGGAATTCTGGAAAATGTAATACCATTTGATTGGGGAAATTTTCCTTTTCAGTTTAAGACATTTCACTGTAGGTTTATCAGCTACTGCCAAGTTTTTCTCTTTACACACAGAATAGTTTGCCTGTTTGCCAGGGGTTAACCCCAGAGGGTTAAAACTGAACCCTCAATCCAGCATGGAGGAAAAAGCAAAATCAAGTAAAGCTGGCAGCCATCTGACTTAATCTTCCAGAGATTATCACAGGTGATGTGCCACCTCTGAACCCAGCCAGGGGATTCCACTGTGTTTTCAGCCTTTTGTTTGGTGGGATGCCCTGACTGAAGATGGACAGAGAGACGGTCACATATCATTCCAAATACCTGACAGAACATTGACAGCCACATGCTCAAGGAACAGAGACACATAAATGCACATGCTGCATCACAGCCACAGCCTTTAGATACACATGTCGACATTTTAAGGGAGGGAACCAGGAAGCTGCATTATGCACTCAAAAAGTGAAAATCGTCTTTTTACAAAGACATTTTCACATTTAAAATATATCTCCATTAACTATTCATCAATGATGACAATTTTATTATTACACTGACATCATCTGTTGAAGGGTGACGTGCAGGGACGTGCAGGTTGCTACACTGAGCATGAACATGCCTTACTTCAACAACATCATCTCTTTTCTTTGCAATACCCTAAATGATCACATGACAATTACAAACACACAGGTCCTCAAGATCTTGAATTTAGTATTCTCTTTCCTCCATGCTGTTGAGTATTGAAGAAATTCTAAACCCAAGATCTGAGAAGATTGTGCGAATGAAAGGACAGAGGTTAAATATGCCACCTTTAAAGAATAAAGTTCTAAGCAGTTGGTTTCCACAACTACAGAAATCAAAGTCAGAAAGTAAAGTCAGAGCAGTCTAAACTTCCCTAACAGTAGCAGCAGGAGTGATCTGGGCTTTCACTTGTGGTCTTTAAACAGTTTCAGTGATGTCTTTCAAGAAGTTTTAGTCACATTACACATACCAAGGCAAAACTTTAATTGATGTTAACAGGATTCCCATAAAACTAATAGAAAAAGGGACAGATTTTCAACTGCAGAGTTTTGTTCATAACTCTGGAGGTAGAGAGAATATATTAGTGCTTGTGAGGGGTGTTGCTCTCTAGGACAAAGTGGCAGAGGTAAGGCTGCAGGAACAGCTGGAGCACTGCTGCAAAATGAATGGGATCTTCTCCTAAGATAGAAAAGGATTGGAAAAATAAATGCCAAAGCAAGTAAGATTAAAAACACCCCAATACTGTGACTTCTGCTTTCTAAGACAATTGTGTCAGAATAATTATCAATGTAAATTTTCTAGACTTTGTCACACCAAAGGAGTTCCAGCATTTGCAAGACATCACACCCACACCTCATTAAAATCAACTGAGAATGCCGGATCAGTGTAAGTTATGTGCATTAAATATTATCTCAACTTTTATGTATTCTACTGCTTCTAACCTTGTTTGTCAGTTTAAATTTCACATTTAACTATTAGAATTACTGATTTTATGCTGAATTTAACCCAGCCTCTAGAAATTTCTGGATAACATCCATTTCAGGGACAGAAAATGAGAGTTTAGAGATAATCCTCTGCCCTTAGAAAACCAAAGATCAAAACTGAGGACTCTTGTGAACTTTCTTAAATAAAGCAGATTGACCATATTTTCAAAGAGTTATTTCTTGTTTGGGCAATACACTTACTAAGGTAAATGACTCTGTGGATTTTTTTTCCATATCAGTATCTCATACCAACCTGAATTTGAATTTTAGCGGGGTGGGGCTTTGGAAATTAATTTTATGTCAAAGCTCAAAGTACATTGCTAATAATACACCAAAAAAGGCTCAGATAATGCTCAACAAACTCTGAAGGCATGGAGGCTACTGAAAGATTTAAGAGGACAAACCTGGACTGCAGAAACAAATGCTTTTGAAAGCCTTCACAAGAACTGAGCAGGCTCAGCTGCCAACTCCATTCACAGCGTTAGAGCATCACCAAGTGCGTGGTGTGCTCAGAAGGGAGCACTGCTGGACACCAGAGGCAGCACATGATGCTGGCCATACCAAGCAGATTTTTAGAAAAACACTTCCACTTGCAAGCAGACACAGCACGAGCACAGGGGATCATGCTACCCCAGAAAACACATCTTCACATACATAGCATAACACAAACATTTGGCACTATATAGAAGTGATACTAACTTGGCAGCGGTGTTGGTTATGACCTAAAAGAAGAGAAAGAGAACAAACAACATCAACCACACAGAAAAAGTCAATAGCTTTTAGAGTGCAAGGGGCAGAACGTATTTATGAAAGCTTGCTACAGGCTCTTTTCACACCATCTACAAATAAGAACAAAAAGTAAATGTATGCCTAAAAACCCCAACATGATTAAGAAAGGAAAAAATTTGGGGATTATACTTGATCCACTAGGACTTAGTAGGGTACCATGGCATTTTGGCTGACCCTTGAACATGATTTTATTGCTGTACATCCCTAAAAGTACTACTATCAAAGTGTATGGGGGGAGGGAGCAGAGGGAATAAAAAAGGATTTGCAGAGTATATTCTCATCTGAAAATAGCATATGAGTGGTAGGAATTATATTTTTCCCCCTAGATACTAAATATTCAGGGATGAAGTCTGTTCTCCTCAGGCACCTTCAGAGTTGGTTTTGCAAGACTGATTTTTTCATCTTTTACATGCTGGAGAACATCCAAAAAATACACTGGTAGATGTTTTAAATCTAAAACTAAGGAAAATGCCTTCATATTTAACAAAGTATTGGCTTAAATCTGACTGTACTTACATTATGCCAACAGTGGTGTAAGCCAAATAGCCTCAGAATAGCCATTCCTAATTTTATTCCATTTGAAATGAAGCAAGCTGTGCATTATGTGTTTTTTTGGATATGGATATCAGGATATTTTATTGATCTGGTATGTATACAGTGTGAGAAAACCACCTGTTCATGCTACATTTCTGCTTTGCTGCATAAACAAGTGACAGTGGCTTGCACAGTAATTCCAAAGCAGCATAAACCAGCTGAAGTTGGGAGTGATGAACAGTGTGCTCACACTGGACTGTGGTGTATTTGCTAATAACAAATAGCAGTAATGGGCTAGGATGTTTATTTTAACTTAGTTTTTCCCAAAGCTTAAAATACCTACATTTTGCTCTTTTCTTGGTTGAAGATTAATCCATTTTATTTTGTGCAAAATAAAGAGGAAGAGATCCAGGATCAGTTAATAAACTTTTCTTCTTACTTAGCTGCACAGAATGCTGTTGACAGAACTGGGCACTGAACCTTCCAACTTGCTGCTGTGACATTTCTGTATCTGGGACCGATAGAAAATACTGGACAGCAAAGTTATGCTGACATCTCAAGTGGATTTGTCTCCTTCTGCTTTTGCCTGGCAGAACCTTTGATATTACTGCTTCTTTCTACATACAGTCCTTTTGCCTTGGCTCATCCAACAGCCTTTTTCATGATCAAAACCACTCTAATGAGCAAAGCTGTAGTAAAGGTTTTGCATTTCTGCATTTTCATGGTAAAACAACATCATAGATCACCTTCTGCAGCTACTGGTCAGACCCTCAGATAAACACCCTACATTAAGCCAAATGTATCAGTTTGTTACAGGAACTGGTAGAGATATATTAGGAACAAGCTACAGCCTGTAAGCACATTAGTGATCCTATATCCATTTTAGGTTTATGCAGGACAGCTGGACACTCATTTACAAAGAAACAATGTAATAGTATCATTTTCTGACTAATCCAGGCCTCTACCTTACATATAAAATAATATTTTAAAGGTAGAACAACCATCCCTAAAATACAACTTAATTAGAGGAATATGTTTGCATATAAAAATGTTAAAAGATAAAAATCATTTTGTGCACGCACTAAGAAAAGCTCAACAGACATGTCTCAGTCAAGATTCTGAGATGCAAAGAGGCTACTACAGCTTCCTTCAGAAAGACTAAAGCTTTGCTTCTCCTTATGTTTCATACGTGATGAGAAAATTCCCCCCAGTTCAGAGCCACACATTACTTTAGTTTGATTCTAAATATGGACATGTATGAAACACCCAAGTTGCTGCTCACAGAGGTCACAGGGTAAGAAGCCAGTAACCCAAACCACCTGGCATGCACTTGTGGGACAGGTATTTACTGCCCTTGACCTACAATGTGAAAAGTAACTCACACTGGAATGAAAAAGATCCACATGTTACGAACTATGACTCACTCTTCATATTTATTAATACTCTCCAGAGCTTCCAGCACATCACAGCACACTCTTAACAGGCCACCACTTTTTTACCCTGGGTCAAGGTGATAAAGCTTTAATGTAAAGTGTATCAGAGAGACAGGTGCTTTGTTATTCTTCACAGATCAAGGAAATAATTTTAAAATTAATTTTAGTTCCTTGATAGAATTTTCCAGAGGGTTCAGCTAAACCTCTAGTAGCAATTCACACAAGTTTAAATCATTTAGTGAAAAGGTCATGGTATTGAAATATGAAATATACCTAAGATCAGCCCCCACACCTGAATTTTTCTAACAGCTTTTACCATACTAAGCACAAGTTCATGAATTCACAATGAATTCAGAGTTTTGGAGCACCATGATATCACAATCTTTACACAGCATCTCATGTTGTACTATATGATAAGAATGTCCCCAACAAAGTCCAGAGCTGATCTTGCAGAGCTCACAGTGCTTTCCCTGTGCATTCTGTCCCAAATATCCACTATGAGATTGAGATTATCATGGATGATACCAAGTGCCAAGCTAGTTACAGGTTCTATGTGTTATTCTCCAGAGAGCAGAAGGAGAGATGCCTCTCAGTTCATGGATAACATTCAAGTGAGAGTAGGAATAACAGCATTCTTGAGCTCTGAATTTTCTCTGCAAGTAAACAGAGATCTCAGAAGAGTTACCTGAGAAGACACATTTATTTAGTACCTCTAGGCTCTTTCACCTTTTCAGAACGTTCCTGGGCTGCAGAAAAAAGGCTGATTTTTAAAATTTCCTGATTTGCTCATCAGTGCTACAGATATTACAAGCAGATAGACAGAAACTCCCTAAAATTTTGTTCAAACTAAAAGAAAAATAAAATCTCAGATGGTTGTTCTAAGGTAGAGCTTTGTAATTCAGGGCACTGCCACAGGCATGCACTAAAATGTTCACATATAAAGGGGACATAAAACATGAAAAAGCAGCAGAGTGAAGACAGGGAAGTGTTTTCTGCAGGTACACCTTCTTTGCACCCCACTAAACACTGTGATATCATGTAGCCCTATTGCAATGCCCTCTGGCATGAAAAGAAAGGCTCACATAGACTTTGATGGGTGATGGATGCAGCTGTGCTGTAATTCTGATAACAAACAGTCACAATGCTGAGCTACCCAAAATACAGCCCCTTTACCCTCACCCTTGAAGATGTTAAGGAGGGTTGTGAAGATAGTGAGAAAAAGATAGTGAGATATACTCCCAGGAAACTCTGTATATTGAAAAAAAGACAAGGATTAGTATTCTTCACGAAAATTGTAAATTAAGAGAGAAGCATTCTGAGGTTTATTTTGCCGATTTTGTTAACTGAAATAATTTTCTTCTAAACAGTAATTGCTTTTCTTAATTATCCCGTATGAGAAAGGAGTATAGGATTTTTGCAGATAACTTAATTAGGATTGTTAATGCCGAGTCCTCAAGAGAGTTACAATGAATCATATAAACTGCCTGAATCATCTAGAACACATATTTATGCTCTTTTATAAGGATAAAATATCCTTAGTTTGCTACAAGTTAAAACCTCTTGCTTTTGCTCTTGCAAAGAGCTCCTACAAAGAGATATAAAGTACTTGAAGATATGCATTTGCTATCAGATCTCAGTGGATTGTCTGAATTTTCTGTTTTTTTCTTATACAGCCAAGTCCCTAGTGTCAAAAGTACACTTCCCCCCATATTCATAATAAGAAATTCATCTTCATTAAAAAAAATTCCGAAACACAAATAAACAAACTAAAAAATTACATTTGTTCGCCAATTAATACACAAAGGTAGGAAAATTAGGAAAACCTGTTTCTCATTGCTCTTTCTCATGTACTGTAGTCCAAGGTCCTCATTTTACAAACCTTCTAACAAAACAGTTGATCTGCAACAGAGTAATAGGTAAAACCTTGGACAGCATGGGGTCAAACTATCTGGGCAGTATCTGGAGTTCGTTCATTGTTACATACAAGTTAACAGCAAAGCTAATGGATGCAAGACAGACAACGTCCAAACCAGACAATGTCCAAAATATTGCAATTTTGACTCATTTTGCATAGAAAAGCCAATACATTAAGGCAGGAATTACAGCAGAACATTCCAGTAGCCGAGCACGTCAGATTTGCTGGTCCAAGCCATTTGTCTTTAGTAAAGTACCAGAGATCAGAGCTCGTTCATGGAAGCTGCTCTAATGGCCAACAGCAATACTTGGTTCTGTGAGACTGCAGGCATCAGTTAAAACTGCTGAGTGCCAGAACCCCAAGATGATCACAGTCACTTCAGTCCTAGTGTTCCTCCTCATGTTCTGGTGACTATTGCCAACCCATGTTGCAGTTCAGATACCAAAGAACAAGGCTTATCCTGTGATGATACTGTGGATATATCTTGGGGGCTACTGGAAAAGGTAATGATTGTTCCACACCTTAATCATGATTACCAGATAAAAGCACAATAGGGTAGGTACTATTACACTCATTTTTCAGCAAATTCATTACTTATTGAAATATTAAATACGTTACCTACCCTCTAGGAAGTCCACCTTCTGAAGCCCTTCGGTTGAGACTTAATTTATGCATCTCAGCCATTTCCCTGAGAGTCTCTGCTGAGTAAAGGCCAATGGGGTTGTTATACTGCCTTGCAGGGCTCAGCTGGTGTGCAGGGCTATTGCCACCAGCCAGCACAGGGCTTGGCTTGGAACCTAGAGTACTCTTTGCAGGTGAAATGTCAGGAGTCACAGACTGAGAGGACATGGAAGATCTAACTGTGGTAGTCTTTAAGTAGGAAGAACTATTTGAAAAGCTGATCTCTTGCTGGTTGAGGTAGCCTGAAAACGTTCCATTGGTTGCTAAACCACTACCCACAGGCCCAGTCGCCGTGTTAGTTAGAGGGCTGAAGGTTGTTCTGTTGCCATTGATTTCCCAAGCAGGTTCCTGTAGTAGCAAACATGCAGGCCAAGAAAAGAAAAAAAAGAAAAGAGCAATCATAGAACACATGCAAAAATAACATCTGCAATTACTGCTTTAAACATATTGATAAACTTGCAATAAATAGATTGGGGCCAAAGCATTCAAACTTTCGGGGAAGATTTTCAACAACGAAATGCATTGTTTCCAAATAAGGGAAGCAAAACATACTCAGGCATTTTTTACCAGGTTTTAGTTGAAATCAACAAATAAAGCTTAACATTAAAAGAGCATTTGCTACTAGTCAACCTCACAGCAATAATTTTATATAAACACAATGCTGCCCATTAATTTTTAGTACATTTAAAAACCTTTAAAAAACATCTTGAGGTCAGAATCATTTTAGATAATATACAAACATAAAAGTCAATGCCATTATTAGAAATACATAATGATTCTAAACCACACCATTTTCCATTTTCTATTTTCCATGAGTGCACTGTGAGTTATGGAAGCTCACACATGGCACTGCTTTCCTGGGCTCTGGTTCATGCTAATTAGGCCATGCAGCAGGGTTAGCAGATAGACCAACACAATTCGAGGACAGGCACTGCTCCACAGAGAAGATGTTTCTATGAGGATCATTCCTGCATAATTTACACTTGAAGGAATGTGTGCATGACTATGTTGATGATGTGTGCATGATCCCACTGTCATGTCCCAGATAATATTCCTAACTAGGACACACCAGGGTGCAAGTCACAGGAATCTCTCCTGCAATCGCTATACCCATAGAAGTCTGTGCTGGTGCTCAAATTACAAACAATCTAGAAAAGAATCATCCTGGAAAAACACAGTCCTACACTTCAGTTTCATAAATGATTCACTATTAATGCAACTTAGTTAAACCAAAATAAAGGCGATATTAAAAAAATAAAAACAGTGCTTTATCAGCAACACAGTGCAGGTGATAAGTTGTCATGTGAGTTCTGAGGCACATTCATGTAAAACTTCTGTGCTCTTGTTGCCTAAAAGCACCTTATCACAGCTTCAAGCTCCTTCTGGTGCAACACCTGGGCCTGAAGGATACTCAGCACCTTGTGGGAAGAACAGAGCACCATTAGGGTTAAATTGCCTCCTTCCAACTACTGGCAGCGTGTAGTGACCACAGCTCTATACTTTCTGGAAGCCTGTCTACCTGAAATAAGGACAATTTTATTACAGAGAAATAGGAAAATCACTTCCGGGTGGGAATTTTATACCTTTACTCTCAATTTTGCTATTCTTTCACTTCTAAAGGCTTGGTGACAGGAACATGAATAGCTAGATTTTGATGCTGATTATCTTTAACATCTCTTTAATGTTTGCCATTTTAGCACCCTGAATGCCAGAACTCATTAGCACCTTTTAAAAGAATGAGTTACATAGTTTCAAAAGCTGTTCTATTCCTCACTTCTGTTTGTCTGTAATTATGTGCTTTGCATTAAAAAAAGTCTATAGCTGAGCTATCCAATGAACTATTTGAATGCTTTGCAATTTACAGATTTTTCTAGAGTTGGGATATTCTAATTTATTGCAATAGCTCCTGGCTCCAGCCTGACTTGGGCTACATTGCTTTTGTTACAGGAAAAGGATCACTTCAGCCTCTCTCTCTGAACCTGGACATGCAGCCACAAGCAGGATCCAGATGCTCACAGTTAAGAGGCCCAACAGGAATGCTGCCTGCTGCAGTCCAGCTCAGGGGACAGGGACAGGCAGGGGACATTATCCTGAAGAGGGAATGGAGCCACAATCTGGCCTCAGTGAAAGCCAGTTCAAGAGCAGGTGGTGGCCTGCAGTGACATTTTGCCTCATTTGGGCTCAATCACCATCTTTAACATCTTACACTCATCTTCCCCACAGCCTTGCATGGAACACAGGCCTGAGAATAATCTGCCCTCTGATCTTATACTTTTGCTACTATTGGTTATCATTAATGTGATTTACTAATTTTGATACTAAGGCTCACTAGAAAAATAAATATTTATGTTGTCCTCTTTGATTTTTCTATGGGAGCATACATTTGAAAAAAATCAAGATAACATGGTCTGGTTAATTAAAATTTATTGAAAAAAAACCCCTAAAGTTCTAAGGATATATTTAATCATAACTTTAAACACCTTATAAGACATTTTGATTCAAAAAGTAAGGCTGATAAAATGAACTGACATAATTTTTCTTATTAATAAACAGGAAGAGATTTTAGCTGGCATTAATAGCCGCCTGAGGCTGTAGAAACAGATAATCCTAAAAGCATTTTTCAGACTATGCCTTTTTAAATAACTACATTTGAAATACATACTTTGGTCACTATAAACTGACATTAAAAACAGCAAACAACCTCCCTCTCAGTGGCTTATTGCAAGTTTTGAGATATTAAATAAACAGCAAACAGAGGTAGTCTATAAAAATGTGTTGAAAAAGAAGCACAAATGCACAAGGCCTTGTTCAAAAATTAACTCATCACTTGTGCAAACGAGTTTTACATGCCAGCAGAGAGGAACAAAACAATTATTAAACAGAAAATAAATATAGAGGCAAGAGACAAGAAAAAGGATATGTCAGTTATATTTGTTTGTTACCCTGAAAACTCCGTGGCTCTTTGTTAACTGTGGATTTCCTTTTTAAACCTCAAAATAAAAAGAACATGCAAGGAGAGCTGATCAAAAAGTATCAGCTTCAACTGTTAATGAGAGAAATGCCAGATATTTTTTAATCCTAATGCATTTTCAAAGTTTTTGTGTTACTGGACAGCAACAGTAGGCAAAGGGAAAATTACACGATAGCCATAAAAAATGATGGTTGATAATTTTGCTCACCTTTATGACATGGATGGAATTTTGGTTTCACTCCTCAAACAATTTTGGAATACCAGCATGATGGGAACTCAACACTAGAATTCCTAAGAACCCAGCAGTGCCAGGTTTACATTCTCCATTTTGAAGAAGTGTATCAGAGAGCAGCTGTATAACTTCTTCTAAGGAATTACTGCCCAATCATCAGCATGTTTAGCTCTTTCCTTTTGTGTTTGACAAAGAACCCCTCATTCAGCTTATTCCTGGTAGGGTACTTTTGAATTTTTTTTCCCCTGTCCAATGGTAAAACCAGATCAATACAGCATTTCTGAAACCATTTCTGTCTGTGAGGGGCAAATTTCTAATACTGAGCAGCAGCACAGCTTTGGGCATTGCATCACACGGAATGCAGCCAACAGTAGAAACGTTCCCCTGTTTCCTGTCTCTCATCCCGTTCTGTTTCAGTTGCCGTGTGTGGAAAAGCAAGCTGACATTTCCAACTGCGGCAGTCTGATGCTACCCCTGCAGCCGACCAGAAGGGGAGGCTCTGACACTGAGCAATGGGCTTCCCTCGAGAAAGATGCCGGGATCGGGCAGCGATCCCTCACTGCAAGAGGAAAACTGCGTTTTAATTTCCCAGCGTAATGTCAGCGAATGAGCTTAAACCTGATAAATGTAGAGGAGTTTCATTCTGAAGTATTATTGTTATACCTCTTTTTATAAACATCCAGTTTCTGTGAAAGGCAAAACCTCCTTTTTAGGGATCAGAGAAGCGAGAAACAAATTTATATTGGAAGACATGATACCAAATTTTGCAGGTCCTCTTCATCAGCTCATTTTCTATTTATCTATTGCTATGACCTGACAGTTCTTACTCAACTTTTGCACTTCTGGGAGAATAATTTTAACAGTATACTAATGAATTTGACCACCCAACATGTCCAAGAAGCAGTTGTTGCTTTTAAACATTTTATAGAAAGAAGGTAATGGAGGCACCAAATGATTCTGCTCAAGGATATCCAACAAACTGCTTTTGGCTGAGCCAGCTCTTCCATCCTATGCTTTACTTAAAAAGTCAGTCATCTCTTCTTCTATTTTCTCTTAGCCATATAGGTTCCCAAATTTGGCAGAAAAAAAATCATGAGTATTACAAGATCCTCACTGGGACTCCAAAAGCACTATTTCATAAACATCACAGCACACAGTCATACTATTAAAATTAAAGAGGCTGTCAATACTTTCATGCAAAGGGACAAATATTAAAGCTGTGCTCAGCCTTAAAGCTTCTGCTTGAATGTTTTAAACTGCACTGAGCTGAATCTTCACCTGTGTTGTGTCACTCCTGAAGAGCTGCAGGAACTCACTGACTGATGATGGCTTAGTTTCAGTCCTTGGACTCATGTTTATGCTTATTGTTATTTGAATGTTTTCAACATTAACTATGTCCTTCTAACTATGCCACACCTGCACAAAAGGCTACTAAATCTTTTGATTAATTAAGAAAGACTGGTTAAACTAAATGAGCATTGTTTCCAGTTTGAGATTAATGTCAGATAAGGATACAATGCAAATAAATCAAATGTGTATTTCCAGTAATAGCCCTACAGCTCAATTGGTGCCTTATTTATGGTTGTAGAACCTTTATCATCCATAACATTGATCAGCTATGTGAAAGAATGACTGACCTTTGTGACAGAATGTATGCCTATTTTCCTAAAACACAAAAATCCCAAGACCACAGTACTCAAAGAAGAAATGCATGCTTGAAAATTAGTGGAAGCTGCAATCAGATTAGCATTATGTACAAGAGAATTTCAGGTTTAAACTAGACACTGAACTTGCACATGCAGATTGTTTAGCTCACATTGACATGCCTTAACCTTAACCAGAGAAGGGTGAGAAAAACTCCTCTTGATGTTTGAGGATGACACTGTCACAACTGTCTTGTAATGCAGTTTTTTTTGTTGTTTTTTTTTTTTTTTGAAATACAGTCAAATTCACTTCATGTGATCCATCAGTCTAAACACTGTCAAGCAGTGATGTGGAGGTGACAGCTTCTGCCTATGTGTCACAGATTTCCTCATTTCTACAATGATACTGTTACTAGAAATAATAAAGGGACAAGCAAAGAAATCTTGATTTTTAAAGTATATTTACTGTGCCATACCTTACTGCAACATCACCATACCATTGTTCATCAGTAAAGAATTTTTATTCTGGATTTTGAGGCTTCTCTGATGGTTCAATGCCTTCATTCCCTTCCAAACTACCTCCAGAAAAGAATTCTTCTTCACTTAAAAATTACTGTTGTCTACCAGTGTAGACCAGTGACATAAATGCCCCTCCTCTTGATCTACAAAGGGTTCCCCACTCCAGCACTCTACTGGTACCACTTCCCTCTGGGCCAAGATATTTCTGAATAAACTGTTTCCCACCACACCTTATCCTGGATGCCACCCTTTTCCTCCAGAAAGGTTCCAGTAACTCTCTTTTCCAGCTGCCAGCACTACCTGTAGCCCATTCAGAACAGCTCCTATAAACCTTTCCTAAGCACCAATGCACAGAATTCTCAAAATCTGAGACAGCAAGCTCCTGAAAATGGGTTGAGTCCTTTGATCCTCACCTCTCTCTGAAGGGATAGGATAGAAAATATAAAATACCTTTATGGCTTTCATGCCAAAGGCTCTTTTAGGACCTTTAAGAAAACCCTACAGCGCAAAGAGTTAACTTTTTTATATGGTAGATAGTTAAGGGAGGAAAATGTTTTGTGTGATAAACAGGTTTGAATACCTATGGCAGTAATTTTAAAATTGACACTTGACAAGGAAGAAACGCACCTAACACAGAGTCATGAAAATCCATATATAAAAGCTCTGTGTAACTGTGGTGGAAGCAGACAAATGTTTCATACCTGTGCAGGTCTCAAAAGGCAGCTGTCAGTCTTGTGTTTGTGAGTAATTCTGAAGAGACATATCTACTCTCTGCCTTGAAAACTAACAGCATTCTGTGTAATTCTTGAGGGGAAATAAGAAATATCTCCCCTTCCTGTCCCTATTACTTTGCTGGTGCAGTCAAACACCGGTCTAACTAAAAAAAAATGATCCATGGCTCTTGTTACAGCAATTTCACAATACTGTTTAGTGACTCTTCCAGTAACTTTCTTCAAGATAACTTTTATAAAATCATGATATAAGCAGAAACAACTCTGAGCAGGATAAATCTTTAATTTCATCTTCCCTTGCCAAAAAGTTTACAAGATCCAGTCTGAAATAACATGATTTTTGTCTCAACTAATAAATGGCCGGTCAGGTTCATTTAAAATTTCACAAAATAAAATCGAATCAAATGATTCTCCCCAAGTACATTCTCCTCTGTTAGTTTGAACCTATTTGAAGCAGTTTCAGGGATGATGTTACCTTCTGCTCTGATTTGGAAGGCATAGTGTTTATAAAAATTACTTAAAATTGATCTGTGAATGTCAGAACTGCCAAAACCAGTAGAACATCATCTAATTCCCCATGTGTTTTGATCTTTTGCTTCTTATTTTTTAGTGCATGGTAGAGATGAAACTGGTACTGACAGAAGGGATAAGTTGCACCAATGGAGACTTTACCTCCTCTCCATTTAGCTAATGAAACGTGTCAGCAATACAAACATCCTAATATCCTACCCAGGGCTTGAGCCTAAGGATATACACCATCTTTCAGGTATCCTTGCTCCTCAGTGCCTCCAAAGATACAGAGGATGAGTTGCCAGGTACAGTCAATTAATGCTGTTTGTTCTAAAATGAATGTTTACTTTATGAAAGATGACGAGCTTTGACAACAGAAACCAAGCCATCCATTTCCTCTGCCACTGGTTGTTATTAATTAAATTGACTTATCCTCTTTATTTTTTTTATTCTCATTTTTTGAATACTGTGACAAGAGTGCAATATGATGCAAGCTTTCAAAAGGCCTCATGTCCTCTTTCCAAGTCAATGTCTGTTCAGTTCTAGTCAGGATTTGGAGAGACTGAGGTACAGGCTAATGGTTTTCCCCCAGTAATCTACAAAAGCTAATGTATGTTTTGAGAAGCTTTAGTAGCCTCTTGCAGCCTAGATGAGAACAAGCTGCCCAGAATGGGTTAGACAAAATCACATCAGAGGTTGGCTGGAGGCTTTGGTCCTGCTAATCAAAAATTAGGCAAATACAGATCACTAGTTGCACTGCAGCAGTTTGCTGCCTCTGCATTCATTCAATGTTTACTTATTTGTGGTAGACAAAAGCTGTTTCCTGTAGTAGGTATTTACCTTCACTGCAGCAGATAAAAATGGTGTTCATTTTGGCTGAGAATGTGCCACTTACCTTCTGGTGGGGGATTACAGCCCTGGGAGAGTCAATTCTAGGAGCTGTGGTTGAAACTGGCACTGGACGTTTAGATCTGGGGATCAAAAAAAAAAAAAAATAAAAGATGAGCAATTTGGACTTCTATTTTTCAGCTCTAATTTCTTGCCAAAATGCTCCTTCATCAGGAGTGAAAGTTCAGCATAGCCTAGACTTTTTCCTATCAATCATCACACTTTCTCTACATCCTCCTTTACAAAGGTCTTATATGTGAGAAATAGCTTGAGAAAGTTTCTCCGAGTGATGAAAACCCACCAGTTATGGAAACAGCCTCTGACTTGGAAGATCATCTGTTTTCCAATACCTTGTGACAAACTGCATTTTCATAGATGAGAATCAGCCACAACTGGATAAATTCAGGTTTGGGCAGCACTCTGGGAAAAGGGACTTAGTGGTGTTTTAAAATGCTGAGGCTAAACCTCAGTGCTGAGGCATCTCAAGATCAACTCCTCAAAAGATTATTATTTAATAGTTTCAACTGTAGAGCAACTGCAATTATTTAAACCTCTCTGCAGGAAGAAACATGGGCTTCATTTCTGACAACTTAGTTTCACAAGGAGCAGAACACTACTGAATTAGCTACTCCAAATGCCTTTCGCCTGTATTTGACACATACTTGATCATTTAGAAACCAAAAATAAACCGCACTAAAATGCATCCAAAACACAGTTTGCCCCTTCATTGCTAAACAACCAAGAAAGCACAGTGACAAATGCTAACTAAAGCACTTGTAGGATGCTCAGGTAAGTGAAGATGTATTTGTGGGAGGTGTTGTACAAATCTGCACAGTGCTGAACATTCCACTGAAATCTTTCCAACACACATGGGATCACCAGAGAAAATGAAATCAAAATGCAAAAATAATCAAAAGAATCAGAATTTTACAAGTAATATCCCATTGCCAACTCACAGATCAGGGTGATGCCTTGAATTCTAATCTTTAAAAAGTACATTGCAAAATTAGGACAGGGACAAATATGAAATAAAAATACTTAAAAGCTTACAAATCAAGTAGAGATGACTGAGACATTTGGCACTGTTTGTTTTAGACAGGAAATGAATAATGGAATATAGAGGCCTAGAAAATAATGAAAGCTAGAAAAAGGGAAATAAAGCCACACTTGTGGACATTAAGTGAAATGGAACACAACACATATAAAATTGATAAAGGCAAACATCTTTTCCTAGAGTACTTGATTAACCTGAGGTGAAACTCATTGCCACAAAACATCATTGAGACTATGAGAATAGCAGGATATCAGAAAGGATGAGATAGTTATGGTTGCAACAAAAACCCCAAGAGCAGCTTTAGACTGCGTATAATAAATAAACATATATATTCTCATTTTTCAAGGCACAACTTAAAAGACTGATAGGGAGAGACCTTCTGTGTTAGGTTCTTTATTTCCTTCCTGAGGGCTGTGTTGCACTTTCCCCTGAAACACTTAGCAACGGCATCTATCAGAGGGAAAGCTGAGCTAGACAAAAACTGGGCTCATCCACAGTGGCAATCCCTGCCTCAGTACCGAGCTTCACGCTGAGCTCTGTGTTCAGCTTTTGCTGCCACACACAACATTTTTCATAAACAGGAGTAAACAAACAAAAAAGATCACCTAGGAGAAAGGAGCAATCCTTACAGGAGCTAGATTTCCACATAGGAGGTATAGAAATCTTGCTACTTTGAGAGCTGAAAACAAAGCCAGTGTAATAGACGCCTATCTCACAACCAGATCCTGTGAAAATGAACAGTCTGAGGCGACAGTGAAAACTGGTATTTTGTTAAACAATATGTAATTAACCTGTGAAATTCACTGACAAAGTATTCCTGAAACAACAGGGTAGAAAATCGTTAAAGGCACTAATATTCATACTCATAGTTGAAATATATCACAATATACTCTCTAAGACATAATTATCTGAGAAAGATATACTTTCAAGTTCTAGGAACAAGAACTAATCACTAACTGCCTAGAACAAACTTTCCTCAGGCAAGTTACTAACTGATCTTCCCTCAGGAATAAGTGCCATACCCTTCCTACAACCATTTTAGCTTACAAAGAGAAACAATAAATCATATTCATGAGACACGCACATGTATCATTAAAGACAGTAAAAAAGAGAAAAAAAACCCAACTGCAGCTCATAACACAGAGTTGCTGAAAACTGACAGTGACAATTTATGAACAGACAAAGATTTAGGGGAAGATTCTGATCTTCTTTCCAATGGTGTAATTTCCAAGTACACTCAGTTATTTCTGTGAAGTGACATGGGTGGGCCTGGGCAATACCACACTGAGTGTCCCCTGTTCTGCTCCCTGAGCATGAATTTTAGAGCCAGAGTTGCAGAGCACTGGAAATGTGGTTTGCCATATACAGAGGTGGAGCAAACAATGACACACTGCATGTTTCATGTGTAACTGGAAAATAGTTGTATTGCAGCAAAGGAACTTATTTACCAGACTGCTTCATCACTTCTGATGTTTATTGTATGTCTGTTTTTTTCTCACTCATTACCTGACCACAGAAGATGATGTTATAAAGCTGCATTCCTTCCATATTACTGATAAACTACATCTGCCATTCACAGTGCTATCCAACCAAGATTTTTATTTGATATCAACTTGGAGGTTTCAAGATGTTACTCAAAAACAATGAGGTTCCTACGTAACTCTGCCCTGGATGTTTATAGCTTTGATATTTAAAAACAGAATAACGAGACTTGCTAGATTTAGCAGAAGCTTGCACCAGAGAAAAGGGCAGGAAAGGTGAAATCAATTTGTGGAATGAAAGTCTATGCACTTGCAAAATAAAGTGATTATTTACATAAGAGTCATTACTCCACCGAGAAAAACATCTGCAAGTTCAGAATATTTTTTTTCCTTCCTCTTTTGCTAGATGAATCCAATCCCGCAGCAACACAAGTTTGCTTTTCAAGTGATGATGGTGCTGTGGTAAACATATATGTCCAGGTTTATATTTTAATCCATTAACGGCAAAATTATTTTATTCCAAACACTGGAGAAGTGTATGCTCAGTAGGGCTATGAGAGGGATGAAAGTTCTAATTTCACAAATGACTATGATAATTTCAGATTTGACATTGAAATTTCCCATCAAGATTCTTTTTCTTAAGCAATTAATTAGATTTCAACTTTCAGACATTTTCTTCTATATTTTCCAAGTTAAAAATGGAAACAAAGACCTCATTTCCAAATGAAAACTCAGAACAGTTCTAATGATGACGAAACACATCATTCCGGTATTTTTTTAAACTTTTCTCCTTTCCTCATATATATCTCTCCTCTCCCTCAATACTGGTTCTCTTTTTTAATTAGGTTCAAAACCAAGATGGATGTAGTTTTGCAAAGCAGTTCAATTTTGAGAGCGCTGCTGAAATAGCTGTCAAAATTCCTACTTGTTCCCACCTTCCTAGATATATCTTTAATTGAAGAGCACTTGACTTCAATCCTGATCTTTTTGCACTCACAACAAAGGTTCATTAGGAACCAACTGCACTGAGGAGCTGCCTGCCTAAGGAAGGGCTGCAAAGGAGTTCTGTGATTCACTATCAGTTTAAATTGCATCCTCGGAGGAGAAAGTATACAATATTGTACTTGCAGAGAGGTGAAATGATCTAAGAGATAATAGCTTTTTCATCTTCATGGGGCTTTTTTTCTACTATATCTTTACCAGTTAGTGCCTATCTTTCTTAATTCTCAGGACAGCTAAAATGAACATTTCTTTCTCACAGTAAGCTTTTGCTTTTATTTTGTGACATAAGCACTTTATACTTTGTTGAGCATTGTAATAACTGTATCTTAATATTTCAACCACTGGAAGATGAAAAGTGTCAAGTTTATGGAAAGGTAATAAACCAGATTAGACTAGGGTTAGAAATGCCTAGAACACTTCTTACATACTTTACCTATCACCTAACTGAAATGGAGTCATTCTGGAGTGGAGTGGGAATTTGCAGAATGCAAAACAACAGAGCATGTAGAATTGACTGTCTGATATGTATTTCTCTTAATGCATTCTTATTCCTGACAATTTAGTGGGAGTGATGGGAGTGTGGGGAAGAGACATAAAAAGGACCAACTAAGTATTCCTCGTGGTTATCAATTTAAGTCTGAGATAGCAATGTGCCAGTTAAATCTTCAGCTAACCAGTGAATTAAGTAGCCAAACAGAAGCTGCTTCTTGTTTCTAAGTCTTGCACAGAAAATCTTGAGTCTCATGATACCATGGTTTAATTCTCTAAGCCCTGCCTGGGACATCAGCAATCAGCCTTAGTGACTCCAATGAGAATCACAAAGCCCTGAACATTTCACAGTACTTCAAACATAACTGCAATCCCTTTGGGGCTGGGATGAGACCTACTTTCCCTCTCTAAGGATATCATCTGTGCCTGCAATAAAACTGAAAAATATTTCCATCAGCAGTTTTGTTCTCTATGTATCAATGGCAAATGCAAATATTAGCATTTGGCTGGATGACTGATTTGTTAATTATTTCCCTGCATTGTGCTGCACTCGGATTGCAAGGTGGGCAATTACACTTTCCAGACCTAATGTTCATACCCACAGCAACACATGGACAAGAACTTCTCAAGCACAAATGGCATCAGCCTAAAAGGAAGCAGCTCTCCAAACAAAAAGCTGTTTGTAAGTATGTAATATCCTTTTCCCTTACAAGAGATCTTAGTCAGAGGCAACCACAAACACAAATACAGTGATTGCAACAACCTTGCTGACATCAGAATATCATCATCCCCATCTCTCACACAGCTAAGGTGCTACATTTTAATCTTAAGTAAGGTATTACTAGTTTTGCTTAGACCATTCATCCATGGCTTACCATCACCATGCTACTTACCTGAATTCACATTTTATTTCAGATTGCATTACAGGACTTTTGCACAGCTTTTCTAGTTATCCATACTAACTCCACTTGAATAGCATGGGATTCACAAGTAAAATACATTTTAATTAGGCTGAAAAGGATTCTATTGGAGAGAGGATATGAGTTCTTTTTACTTTCTACTTTTTATTTGCATGTTTTCTGTGGCGGTTACAGATCTGGTAAAAGCATCAGGTGTTCCTCTCAAAGCTTGCTTTAAAACAACAGCAGAAACATTAAGGTGAACAGAAGTGGTACTTCCAGCCCAGTACAGGAAAACCCACAGTACTTGAAATACTCAGAAATATATAAATAGGTATTGATTAGAAATAAGAAGCCACTATTCTCACCTCAATAATAAATTGGCTAACTGCAGAAATGCAATCAAATTTATGAGAGAGGGATCAAAGCTTAATGGTATATAACCTTCAGATATAGTGTCTTCCTTGAAATTTTACAGTTTGGCATAATTATTTATTGTTAATGATTTAATTATTAGATGATTATTTATAATTACTGAGAGATGCTAAAAAATCTATTGAAGGTAAACATACAAATTAGAAAAAGATCAGAAGAAATGTTTGGGTTATGAAAAGATCTAATAGTATAAAGCAAAGGATTAGCTATTATTAATAAGGAGCAGAAGAGATACTGAATAAAGATTCAGTGCTTGGATGTAGCTTACCATACCCTGGTCCTGAGATGTGATGCAACTCTCTTCAATAAACACAATAAATGACAATTCTGAAGAATTGAATATCAAATATTTAAATACCTGAAGTGAACCATAGTGATTTACTCTGATTATTTTTCCCCTCCCATACAAATAGTGTACCTGAGACTTAGACTACCCCATTCCAGTATCATCAGGTTCCCCTGCAGTCCTGCAACTCTTGGCATCTTAACAGCTCCTTTAAAGGTGAAAGCCATTCAGGTACAGATTTCAGAGCAGCACTGGGGACTGCTGCAGAGCATTACTCATTACATATGACTTTGTAACTGCCTTCTGTTCAATCAGAGGAGTTTGAGTGTTGTTCAAATCCAAACAGATTTCTAACACTACGCAGAAAAACCTCTGTTTTCCCCTTACCACTCAACATTTTCTAAAAGCAAAAGCCCAGCTGTGGATACTTTGGGCATCCTGACCACAAATTACTTTTGGTAGTTTCCTGAAGCTATTAATGAGGTATATTTATTTAGCTGATTTTCCTGTAATTTCTCGTTGTTGGGATGTGGACCTTACAGTGCGCCACATGGTTTTCAGAGCATTTCTAACTGGCATATATGGAAGAGAAAAATTAGTGAACATGGATAATTAGATCTTAACTACAGTCTGCCTCATTTAGGCCTTCACTTTAACTTTCCACACTAAAACACTTGAGTGAGCTTTCCATTAAGGCCTATACCTGAGAGACTTTGACTGAAAACATAACTCTGTCTTCAGACTGCTGAGTCGAGAAGGGTAGCCAGGACTTGTCAAAAGATTTTGTTTCCTTTGGAGGTATTTGAGTGCTGTTTGGAGTTGTCATTACATTAATGCAGTAACACCCAGTGCCAGCCTGTGCCTAGTGCTCAGTACTGATGTGCTGCAGCAGCACCAGCCAGGGAGAGACCCCAGGAGGTGGCCAAAAGCCAGGTAAAATGGACCTGGGTGTATCGCTGCTCTCGCTGTAAGAAACAACCAGTCACCAATGATTAAGACTTCGTGAAAAAAGAATGAGGCCAGGCAGCTTTTATAGTGGCTGGTGGGCAAGAAACACCACAGTAAAAAGGATCCAAAGGAAACCAAGAGCCTTACATGTGCAAAGAATGTATTACAAGACTGATCTAGTAAAGCCTTAGTATTTTACCTAATTGAACGATTTCTCATTCCACTTCTAAAAAATACTTTATCATCCATTCCAATTAGCTTCAAGTGTGTAATTTACATCTTTCCATGACCACGCTTAAGCTAATCAACATTAATCAATAAGAAAAGGTCCCAGATCTAATATACTGTGACATTTTGGCTAACATATCTGCTTCCTCACTGCAGAATGCAACCAGCAAATGTTTGTCTGAAAGAATACAACTGCCATGTGCATTTAGCTGTGTCAGCCCATTGACTTCGGTGAGATGTGCCCCTGGTACCCATCTTGACCTTTCCATGGTGAGTGCAATATAATATGAGAAAGAATTCCCATGAAGATTATCTTTAGGGGATACAGAGAATATTTCTCAGAGAAATAAAATAATGAATTTTAACCTCATCTCTAAACTGGTATTTGGGGGAAAAAAAGTGATGGGCACTCTGAGAACAGTTCTAATCCCTAAGTAGAATCCTGTTGTAATGAAAACTTCCCTGCCCTTTAAAGCCTTGGCATATATCCACAGTTTCCAGGCTCTTTTCTAAAACTAACAAGGACACTTTATGCAGTGAGTGTAAATAGCAGTCCACTCAATTAAACTGCTCATGTAAGGAATATATTTGTATTTATTGTAGTGACTGATATTTTATTTCATTTTCCATGGAAAAAGCTGCTCATTAATTTTAACAGCAGTAAATGCCACTGCTCAAAAGCAGTAACTCACAGCCCTGAACAAATGCTAGCCTGACACTTATAAACAAATCCTACTGTCCTCTCATACCTGCATACAGAGGCAACCGGGCACGCAATGGAACTCACCTCTAATTCACCAGGAGTGAGGGAGGACCACCTCTCTCAGCTCACAGTAATGCAGCCTCCTTAATTCACTAGGAGGAGATGTCTTTTTTTCAGTGCTTTAAGTGTACAGCATCACCAGAAGGAAGGAGGAAATCTTGGCTATTGGAGGCAGATTACTCTCAAAGTTCTAGAGTCACATGTCTAAGCAAACTAACTGGTATCACATGTCACATCCACATTAGTGTTCCTCTCCTTTTTTGTACTAATCTGCTTAAAATTTTGAATAGTCCAATGATGACTAGTTCAGACCATGCTTTCATCAGTATCGTTTATATAGTTCCAATTTACACTCAGACTGGGAGAGATACCCTCTTCTAATTCTTCTGAGCATAAATGCAGCCTAAATCTGGTTCTGATTTAAATGTGCCCATCAGCAGACCTAGCACATGCACAGAATTGGTTGCTATTCACAGCTTCAGACAAAAGAAAGCAGTTTACAATAACCCCTGAATTCCCCCTGCTTGCAGTTTGCTGTCACCACACGCTTTATTTATAGTAGGCCTGAAATGAATACTGCAGGATCAGCCATCTTTTGGTGCTGCACAAAAAATGAAAGCTATTAAATATTTACCATAGGTGTCTCATGGCTTTCCCTCTGACATTTTCTCTTTCAGTAGAGAAAAGAATTATTTAGCTCATGATTTTCCAGTAAAAGACAGTCAGTTGTGGCTGTCTGGAAGCGAATGGCATCACTGGGAGGGGGAGGTTTTGTCAAAGCACACCAGGCAGGGAAGGTCTCCACCTCCAGCACAGAGTGACGCCAAAGCAGAGTCTTAGAGTGACACAGGAATGTTTGTGCCAGCAGAATGAGGCGCACTCATGTTACAGCACTTTCCAAAACCAAGCCAGTACATTCGGTGAATCCTTTCCAAGGAGGCTGATCAGATTACTGAAGATCAAATGAATGTTGTGGATGCTCCAGTGAAACATGTTGACAAATAATACTGCTCTCTTGTGCATTGCATTTACTGTGTATTTGAAAGAGAAACCCATTTTTATGAAATAAAAATAAATTTTGCATGCATTTTGGTTTTCATCCCCTGTGAACTGAATACTGCAGGACAAAAAGTTTGTGGCCTAATATCTGTGGGGCAGCCAGACAGTTAAAGATGAACTTTGACTGGCCCAGAATTAAAATGCCTGAGGGCAGCTGTGTAGCTCAAGTAACTGATTAGAAACTGATACTGGAAAATGATTGAGAACTAAACTCCAGGAGGTCACAAAATGACTATAAGCAAGGTAATGTCTTTTTCCATCATGATCCAGGCCATTCTGGAGTATGATCATGGCCTTCCATAGCATGGTCTAGAAGAACTAGCACCAACACCCCACTCAGTACACCTGGAAGAATGCACATTTCTAAGGAACAAGCTGTGCCTATGTACCTAATATTTTAGAATAATTAGAATAATAGATCTAATGTTTTCAAATATCATTCTGGTTTGCCTGGATACTATTGTGCCTCATGGAGTTCTACTGGGCGCACTGTGCCAAAGACATTTCTTTCCTTCTCCCCTCACTCCTGCTCTCTTTCCTTCAGCAAAAAAAGAATTCACTCCCCAGACGTATTTCGTCCTCTAAACTGAAGGAAGCAGAGCCAGTCTTTGATCACTGGATCACAGGTCTCTTTCTTCAGGAATGGTCCAAATACTGACACTTGCCTGTCTTCATCCTTTAACTTCCCCAGAGCAGCACAGGGAGGCATGTTGTAGGCTCTGGAGAAATAGGCAACCAGACAACACAGTGTTGCACTCAAGCCACTAACAAGTTCTGGCTGCCTGATCAAACCTCTGGCATAGCTGGCGAGTCTTCCAGGCTAATTTTGTGGTTTCATGTGAAAACACTGCATGGGTGAAGCGGTAAGAACAAATTTAACAGGGAGCTTAGGGAAGGAAGCTGTCAGAAGAAACTTAACATCCACAAATGCCTGAACCCATAACGGGATATCTACATGAGCGAAACACGGAGAACTCCATTCAGGCCAGCACTGAGCACTTAGCACTCACTGGAGATCTGTTAGTGTGCCTTGAACAGTGCAGACTGATGGTACTCGAAATAAAACTCAGTTAGTACAGCCAGGGAAGCAGAGACTCTTGTTGTTTAGGCAGGCAAGTATGAATGGGCGCTCTTAACACTTCCCTTCTACATTTGAGGTCTTGCAGTTTGATGTCCTGCACAAGTGCTGACACCATCTACAGATTATCTTGACAGCCAAATAAAAAAAATAAACAATTTCCCACCCTGAAAAAAACCCACTAGGAACTGAATTGTGATCATAAAAGTGAGTAGTAGCAAACACTGTCTGAGCTGTCAGGTTACAAACAATGCTCATGAAACCTTCGTGGCCAGGATCAATAAAAGAAAAGGCCATTGCTCTTGAGAGCCAAGAACCATTAGAAAAATAAAAAGCTTTCTATCTCAGAGCATTTATGTCTAGATTTCATGTTCCACTCTTTCTTCCCTGGATTAAGCAAGCAAGTTCACTTCTAAGTTCCAGTGCTGCAACAACAAAACCAAGCCACAGATTGCCTGGGAAGGCCTTCCATGACCTTGAAGCCTATTCCGTAGAGCCACATGACTACTTCATGTAAATGTCCAATATCATCACAATTTAGGGCTTAAGTTTTCTTATCACAACAATCAATTTCCTAATGCACATATGTGCCTTTTCCATTTGAACAGGTTTCCAATGTTTGCAAATTTTTATACAAATAAGATAAGTGAGCATTTCCATCTCTGTGCTCTTTATGGCAACTCTTGTTGTTTTTCCATAGTAGTAGAACACTCCAGTTTCGTCCTGCAAGCCATATCTAAAAATGTCACAGTGATCTCTCAGCACAGTCATGTTCCTGTTAACCAAGTCCCAGGAGATTCTGCCTTTCTTCTGTTTTGTTCTTATTTGGTTGAAAGTTACTATCCCTTGTCACTGCTACCATATTTTTCATGTTAACTGTTATTCTTCTCACCAATACAATACCTCTACAATTTTTTTTTTTAAAGTATATTGCATTGTGAATTTTGGGAAGGTGACTAAATTGACAGAATCTTTTCATCCCTAAGTAAATTAACCCATTTGTATCCAGGAAAAAAGTGATTTTTCAAGATATAAGTTCCTGAATATTGTGGAGGTGCCTTTTGTTCAAGTCTTTGGGATAGTGGATCTTTAATAGGGTTCCATGCATATGTCAGTTGGCTGAGATCACATGCTGATAAGCTTTAGCTTGTATAAATACTGAACTGTGCAGAGCAAAAGCCAGCTTAATGCCTCTGAGCACAACTCTTTGAATAGCCCCTAATCATCTAAGAAAAAAACATTGTTGAAAAAACAAATTACTTTTCAGTTCTTGTCACTGCTTTTTCCCACATAACTCTAGTGAGGCTGAATGGGTCACCAAGATGAACTAAGAGCTCACACCATAAAGCAGCTGAAGACAAGATTCTATGAATTGTGTAAGTTCAGAGCAAAAACATGACCTATGAAAGTTCTCCCTTGTTAAAAAAGCACATTTCTGACCTATTTGTGCTTACTAGTATTTCATTTTACTTTACACCATTTTTTCTTCTTTTCAAAATGAATTTTTAGTCATCTACATCTATTATCTAGGTAAGCATATTTCAGTCTGTGGAGCACTCCATTACTGCTTTCTTGGGCTGGTCATTATCGACTATCTGAATTCTATACTATTCTTTTGGAATCAAGAAACAGGGCAAGGCTTAAAAAAATAGAAGAAACAATAAATAGAGCATGAAAGCAATTAATAATGGTACTTCTACTAGTTTCCTTTTTTTTTTTTCCTTTTAGTCACACTTTTGGAAACCCTTCTTCTGTGTGGAAGGAGAGCTTTTGGTTTGCAGTTTTAAATGCCAGGCCAATAGAGGCAGACACTGGACCACTTTTCAGATCCACTATTGGGGAAAATTAATTCCAAGTATGCAACAACCCAAAGCATAATAAGAAACATTTTCTCTCAGTGTAAAAACACAAGGATCCAACAGAAGAGCAGACAGAAGTCCTAAAATAATCAGAAAGGATTTTCCTTAACTTTCAAATACAAAATAATCCAGAACAATGTAAATCTTTATAAAAAAGTTATCTTACATATATTCATAATAAAACTAGCATGCATTAGAGTGGAGAAAAAGAGAAGCTGGAGTTGGCCATAGAAATGAGAATTCAACTACACACATCAAGATAGTGCCCCATCTTCCCTCAACAGCTCTGGAAGACTATTTTCTTCTGGCTTCTGATATAATGCCCATTTCAGCACATTTAGGATTAGGCTACTGGTTTCTTTTGACTGTTTGGTTTCTCATTAATCTTCCCTAAGCACACATGAGGCACACGTGCACACCATATGAGGTGTCAAATTATTCCATGTATCCTCCTACCTCCCCTGCATTCACTGAAACAGGCAGACCACACTGAGAAAAATCTTAAACCTGCAACAACTGAAAATCTCAAGTACTTTAATTTAAACTCTTTTCCGGAAAATACAGTTCTACATTTCCAGGAAATATACAAGTCTACCCAGTGTTTTCACAAAAGCTAACATATATGCTGCAGTTTTGCTAGCATCATCCTACATTTTGTACTGATTTTATACACTACACCTGGGGCACTCCCTTAAAGACCAACTTGAAAGTTAAAGCCATGAGGGAAATTTGCTTTGGAAGACACTGCTCTGTCTTGGAAAACTTAGCTAAAGATCTTATTCCTTTAGGTATTAGTCTGTTCCTGATACTGATTAGCCCTGCTGCACATTCCTGGATGAGATTTTTTGGTATATTCTAACTTGTATTTCCACATTACGAGTTTCTTTCTGTACCAGTCTTTGCCTGCCCTATGTAAAAATTATCTTCTCCATAATGCAATAAAATTAGCAGCTACTTTGCCTTCTATAATTATGGAGCTTTAAATATTTATGCATTTATTACAGAAATTCTCTTTGCAAGGTTATGTGACTTGAGAACAAGTTTCCTTGGAAGCAACATTAACCAGGAAAAGTTAAAAGACCTATTATCTGCTTTCTTAATGGCAAGACAACTTCTATCACATCTCTGTGAGAAAACCTGCCCTCGCCATGTTCTACTGACTCCCTTTCCTGTACTTGGGCTACACCTTTCTCCTTCTGCAAGATGTAAAGTGGACACCTTAAAACTCTCAGGTGCCAGACCATCAGCAGAAATTCTCAGCCTGCTGGGACTATTCTTCCTGTGAATGACAGGTTCCTCCTATGCAGCCATAACACTTATTTCACTGGCTGTTTCTAGAATGGTGGTTCATAAATGAACCAAACAAAACTGTGTTGTCCATATGGGAATAAACAAAAGAAACATCACTGTCGAATTTATTTAACAGAAGCTTGAGTGGATCTGGCATGACACCTGTATTCAATGGGCTAAATTCCAACATAACCATCCAATTTCTACCAGAATCAGAGCAGATTTTGGCTTTCCATCTCATATCTGTGTCATGAGCACTTCAAATAAATCTAACAGGCAGAGATAAAACACTTATAACTCTTAGTCACAAGTTTCATAGGATGCCCTTAGGAATGCAAAGACTTTAACTTATATCAACGTACTTTTGAAGAGTGAGACTCAGGTTGTGGCTGGCTGATTTGATCTTGTTCTGGGCCTCAAGGTGGGTCATGCTGTCAGTGTTGACTCCATCAATGGCCACCACAAGGTCCCCCTGGTTCATCTGTGACTGTGCTGCCTTGCTGCCAGGGGTGATCTGTGCAGGAAAACAAAAAAAGGTCTCATCAGGATAAGTTATTCTGTACACAAAACAGTTGGAGAAGTCACCCTGAATTACAATACAGAATACATACAGCAATAAATACACTAATAGATACAACACTAGCTGTATCTACCATTGTATGGGTGAAACAACAACATTTGTGGCAATTAAACAAATCAAAGTTAACTCACACCTCTGCAAAGGTCCAAGACAACATCTACTTGTCATTACTTCCATTTTGACAGGTTAAGCCCAATGAAGTGGTTCCCTTACTATCTATTATCTCTTCCTCAAGAGGATAATTATCACTATTTATATTATAGTAGAATATAGAGACTTTACTCAGAAGCAGAAAACTAATATACTACTATCTACTGCATTTATTGTATTTTTCCTCCTAAAAGCCATTTTTTCCGAATTAATTAATTTTATTGAGCAGACAGAAAACAATTGTGTTTGAGGGGCCTTGGGCATGCTTTGCTTCTTTTATAGCAAGTTTTATAGGGTAACCTTACCTACATACAACTACAGGGTAACCTTACCTACATACAACTACAGGGTAACCTTACCTACATACAACTACAGGGTAACCTTACCTACATACAACTACAGGGTAACCTTACCTACATACAACTACAGGGTAACCTTACCTACATACAACTACAGGGTAACCTTACCTACATACAACTACAGGGTAACCTTACCTACATACAACTACAGGGTAACCTTACCTACATACAACTACAGCTCCATTACCAAGACAGATCACTACATCCCCAAGATGATCTCATCAGCTTGTTGGACCTCACACTCCAAAGACAGACTGGCACTATTAGAAATAAAAAGCCACAATGCTTCAACTACAAATGCAACCACTGACACAACAGTTCAGAATTCTGGTCATTCACTATGGTAACACATTTTGTCAGCTCCAGGTACCTTGTGAAGTGCATCTTCTCCAAATGGACAGTGCCCTGACCTCAGCTCTACACAGCAGTCTCAGCTTCCATATGGATGACACCAATACAGCTACTTATGAAACTCGACTCCACTGGGGAACTCCAACTAAAACAGAAGAGCCTTCACACACTGTCAGCCAGACAACTTTTAGTGAACACATTGGAGTTGTCCTCTGCTTTCAGCACTCAGAACTTGAAGCATATGGACAAAAGCTATAGGCCTTTGCTCTTATTTTTAGAGACTCACTGCCTTACATTCCTCACTTCTAAGAAGGCTCAAGGATCTTCTGAAATACTACAACAAAGGCTGTATTCAAAAATTCTGCTCCTTCAGTACAAAGGACATAAAAGAAAGATGTGTTTGATTATGAGCCAAAATTTCCTTGTGAATTCAGCCAGGCTGAAACTGTGAAGTTAAATTCTTAGGGAAACCAAAACTCAACAAAAATTCAAACACTTCTAAGTGTGAAGTGGAATTCCTTAACTTCCCTTCCCTAATATGACCTCAAAACACTTATAAATATGTACATACTCAAAATGAAAAACTCCTTCCAAAACAATTCCCCAGACTGCTTATTTATGCTCTTCACTGGCAAAGAAAAATAAGCAAAAGAAAGGAAAAACCCCAATCCTTCCTTCACATCCCATTAAAGGTGTTAAGTATTGAGGCTGGCAGTCTAATTTACAGTGTAGCCTGACAGCGGGAGCTGTCAATTTGCTAGAACACAAGTTTTAGTATCAGGGAGCTAAAACACAGCACCCTGCTTACTCAGACATTACTTAAAACAAAGATTACTTTCAAGCTAGGCACTGTAAATAACATCCCAGAACTGATCTGACTGGAAGGGACAAGTTTTTATACCTTTTCATTAGAGATAGAAGCAATAAGAGTTCTGTGTTTTCTGAGTGAAAGACAGCCACAGATATAATGTTCTCATGCAAGCAGAAGTGACTGATAATGGCAGCACCACCTTCCAAAGTATTTTTCTTGTGTTAGGGCATCAAGGGGTGGGAGAAATTTTTTGTGGTAGTTTCAAAGATGCAGTTTTATTCTGTAGTCTAATACACCCTCATAGAAAGAGATTAATAAAAACAAGAGATTCATGTTACAAACATTGTTTTCCTAACCTATTATACAAACATTAGCTTCTATGCATTTTATTGACTTGCATTGTGCCAAGCACACAGAATTCAGAAGCCTACAAAGAATACAGATTATTTGCATAGCCACATGTACTGGTATGCAAAGTCCTCCAAATATGTCAAGAAACAGAATTTGAAATAAAATAAGAGGTCAGGAAAGGGCAAAATGTGAACTAATGCCAAACTCATTTGTCTGAGTCAGTAAGACTTGAATTCATCGAGTAGGACACTTAAGTCTTTCTGAAATTATCCTTTTTCTTTATTACATGAACTGTTTGCCAGTCAGGCAGACACTAAGGCTTGAGCCTGCTTGATAGAGCTTTTTTAATAAATAATCACCACACAACACTTTTCTAAGACTCCACCTTTTACTTGCTCATCAAATATGCAAGTTCTTGCCACAAAACATTAACTGTGTGATGCTGGTGTTTCCAGTAGCCAGACAGCTGGTTCCAAATTCTGGGACACCCTTCCCACACACACATACACACTTTTTCTCATCAAGAACAAAGACTGGTTTTTGTACATCAACCCGTTACTGAAAGTCCAATGTCTGCCCTAATATGGCAACTCCTACTTAACCCATATATTTCCCTTTCCACTCCCCAGTGATGGTTCAAAGAAAATAAGCCCAGAGAAACACAGTTTCCACAGAAAGGATAAAACAGTCTAGATCTGGCACTAGTTTAACACAGCTGTAACACACAGACTTCCCTCTCACTTTCTCTGACTTCTGCTTTTAGCAGCCCCAAATGTAAATGTTATATCTTAGAGATACAGCAGATAACTACGATTGTCCTAGAATTACAGTTAATTTAGAGGCAGTGGATGGTTATAACTACTGACATGATTTCACCTACTATAGTGGGATATTTTCTGCATAACACTTCTGGAAAACACTACCTAAATGAAAAAAATACATTCATCAGAAGAATCTCTTGAACATAAGTCCTCAGTAATTTTGAGCTTGTGATTTATATGAATTTATAACTATAGCCATTGCAACACCCTTTCTGAGGCAAAGAGGTCCAGGAGAACCATACTGTGAGAGACAAGGAAAAGATCTCAATCTTGGCTTACCAGCCATTGTTCTTATATTTGAAAAAGGAAAAGAAGGGGATTTGCAGTCATTTCTTCAACTAAGATTAATGGTAGCAAATTCTGGGCTTAAATTCAGCTTATCCTAACTTCACAGACAGCAAGACTCACAAGTATAAAAGATGGACCCAATTTATTGCATCAGTAATTCAGAAAAATAATAAGTATCAGGAAAGCATTACTTCTTCCCCCAGTATTTCCACTGCCTAAAAGCATGCTAGATTTTTTGATCCTGTAGAGCTTCATACAGAAGGTACTATTAAGGACTGGATGCAGAATCTGTATAAAACATTCAAAAATTGAAGCACAAAATTATACCTATTTTAGTTACAAGCTGAGAGGCATCTCTGAGAGTTTCAAGAGAAGCCACAGCATGCATTAACAGCAGACATTGAGAACAGTCAGTAATTGTTGGGGACAAAATACCAGCGTACAGATGGAGATATAGGGCAGCCAGATCTGAAGTGTCAAGGCACTTTCAAGACTATCTTGTTCCCATTTTTAAAGATCCAGCTGAAAGGAATGGAATGCAAAGTGTTTATCTTTTATCTGTCGGTATTTTCCTTTGAAAATTCATCTCTGATCTACTAAAATTTACTAAATATAACCACAAGCAGAGAAGAGCTCACTGTGTATTTGTGAAATCTTTAGGGAATATTTTCTATTTAAAAATATATTTTAAAAATATTTTTGAAGGACAAATGTTAATAAACCCTTGGAATTAGAATGCAAGTCTAGGTCTGTCTACACAGTAGACAGTAGAGTTCTAGTTTGCTCTCATCTCAACCTCTCTTCTATGAACACAGGTAACAAACAGAGAGAAACATATAACTGTATGGGCCAAATATGCATTTTTCAATTTGACCATGATCTTTTTACTTAAAAAATCTAGACTATTTCAGAAAACCTTTGTAATAGTCTTAGCTCACTTGCTCTGGGTGCTGCAAATGCCCTTATTTAAGGCTACAGAGAGACGTTCACCAGAGATTCAAGGCACAGCCAGTTCTGTCAACTGATTTACAGAATCCAAGCCAAGGTACCACCGACAGATCTAATTTTAATAGTGTTTCTTCAGTGCCTCAAGCCCAAGCACAAACTTCATATTGAAAAGGCAAGCATCTTTCATGCCTCTCAGAAAAGCAGAGGAACATGTGCTGCTTCAGAGATGGGAATTTTCAGCCCTCACAATTTTCCTACGAGGCAGACATCTGACTTCCAATATCCCTGGCTTAAAGCAAGTGGGCAGGCTGGAAGTATCACATGTTACATTCAATGCACCACAGAGAATTCTTACTACTCTCTGCTGTGAGCAGCTCTGTATTCTGGGTGAATATATAGCACCACAGTGACAGCTGTGCCCTAAAAAAGTACGTCTGCACTGGGTTCAGAGTAAATACTACTTAGCCAGAGCTCTGGGAGGCAGTGTACAAAGTGCAGCTGCTGTACCACCTTGAGAACTGCACATGTTCCCATCCAAGGCCTCTTAGCTCCACTCCAAGTGGGGGAGAGATAGGGATCAGGCAGCATTTGAGTGGATGAGTGTTAAAATACTAATGAGAATGCTTGTATAAACAGATGGATGGACACAGCCTTCCTACCCCCAAGGAACTGCTAGTTTACAAGGCACACAAAAATACAAAGGAAGGCCTATACAACTGAGATGTTAATATGGTAGCCTGCAGCATTAGCCAAGGCCTCTTCTTTGTCCAGGACTTCAGTATTCCTGACCTCAACTCTAAAATCAACAACTTATATTTTCTGCTTCTCATTTAAGAACAACGTTTCAGAGAATCAAATATTCACTAGCACTAGAAATAGGCAAAAGCACAGGGAACAAACACCCTCTCCTCTTCAAGATCTCTGGAATAGAAGAAATTATTAAAAGAAAATGTTCCTTTCCATAATCAAAAACTCAGAGATAGGACATAAACTACCAGTGACCAGAATCTGTAAAATGCTCTTACAAGAAAAGGACTGGACAGAAACTAAGGATCACTAGAAAATACAGTATGTTTCCTTTATAGTGAAAACAGCATTTAAATCTCTATTTTATTTATGCGAGTGGTTTTTTGCACAGATGCTTCCAACAAGTCTTTGCAGTTTTTGTGAGCCCTGAGGCTCTCAGTGCCTGAGGGTGGCTGCGAAACTTCCTCACTTTATACATGGGAGCATGAACTACTGAATGGAGAGACCTGCTTTGAAACCCCACTGCAGAACAGCTGCCCATATGAATCCAAGGAGTTATCTCTGGACTGGAGACATCAGTTCCTCTCCCATTGTGAACAAGTCAATTGAGGAAATTTATATTATTGTTTCCTAAATGAGTCACTTTCCTCCCCGTCCCCACAATAAATGTGTAACAGCTTCAAAGGGAAAATCACGGGTTTTCTTAGAAAACAGAAGTCAATTATGGACTAGAAAAAACAGCAAAGAAAAATGAATAAAACTTACAGGGATAAGTCAACAGGCAGAAATTCACCATTTCATTTGACACATTGTCAGAAGGCATAAAACAGAATCAAGGAAAGAAACAGCCTAGATAACCTACACCATAGAGCAAACATCCCACTAGCTTTGATCGTGGCTTTTATACCTTTCTGTGTCAGATGGGAGAGCTGAGCAAGCACGATTAAATGTAAAGACAGGACTGTAGGAAACCTGAAACTAAAGTCCCTGTATGTACCACTAACCAAACCTAAAGAAAACTCCCTTTCTGCAGCTACTATTTGCCTGAACAATATGTCTCATTGTTTTAAATTCACTAATGGGCTTTACTGGCCTTTTTTTCCTTTCTGTTTTTTGTTTGTTTGTTTTAATAAGACAACAAAACCTGCCTTAAATGAACACTCATGGCATCTGCAAAACATGCCCCTGACACCTTGAAGAGCTTCCATTTATACTAAACAGAGCTGAGCTGGCAAGCTGCAAAGACACTCTGAAGTGGCCTCTCAGGCTCTGCTTCATCTGTAGCTAGGAAGGGAGATTACAATACATGTGAGAACACCCAAAATAGCTCTAATCTACCTCTCTTGGGTAACAGGAGCCACAGTAGCACAGAGATTTTGTGAGATGGTCAGTCAAGCACTTAGGATTAAGGACACTCTGTGCCAAAATCCATACTCCAACATTCCAGCTATCTGGCTTACCTCAACCTCGGGTGTGCCAGGCCATACTGGAATGATGCAGCCTTGATTAACACCAAAATTTCACTGCCACACTGCTTTTCATGCACAATATATAGGCTCTTCAAGGAAGCAGACAGATAGCCCTTCCTGCCAAGCTAATGAGACCCAGGTGATGAAAATAAACCAAATGTAAAAGATTTTCAGCTGGGAAATGAAAGGAAGCATATAGCAATGCTTAGGGGATTGCCCTAGGCAAGGCTTTGGGGGATTTTTTGAGAATCAGTGTGAATACTCCTGTTCCTAGTTGGAAGATCGTTTCATTTCATTCCCTGCCCCACTCCCACATTATCTGATTGAAAAAATTTCAATCCTTTGTTAAAAAATAAAAAAAGGAAATACTGTGGACTTTGCAGCTTAGCTTGTTAGAAGCATGAGTACTCTATGTACACCAGCGATACAGATGATAGTAAAAGTGTGGATGTGGCTTTTTAATAGGATGTGTTGGCGTTACTAGAAGGTTAAGCAGCTCTTTAAATCTTGCATGGTATGACTAATAGTAATATCTCTTCTCCCAGTCTTTATCCAAATATAGCTGTTAGATCTATTCAGTTTGTTCTCAGTTAGCATCACATACTGTGCCAAGGTAGTGTGTGCTGTGCATCTCACGGAAATTAAATGGAAGCAGAGAGGTGAGTCACACAATAATAAATGTGGATTGTTTTGTTACAACAACAGGTTTCAAGGAACAAGTGACAAAGTTCTTATTTGGTATCAAAGAGTTTATTAACCTGAATGCAAATCAAAACTGAGAATAAAAGGGAGGCACTCATCCTCAGTATTCTGGCAGCCCCCGTGTGTGTGTGAGTTCTGTCAACTTGCACAGGACAACCCCCTGCAGCAAACAGACACTCAGCTTCCAAGTGTTTGTGGGATCACAACTGCCAGGTTTCTTCAAAGGTTCCCTATCCTCTTCTCTGCTTCTCTTTTCCAAATCTAAATTCATTCCAAGGAAGTTGTAGAAGGTGGGATGTTTCTTTGTGTTTCAAGTAGACAGATCTCAGTTACCAATATTTCCTTTTACATTTTCACAGCTATCATCTTCTTGAATCCTACATTCTCTGCAGTTTTTTGACCTGCTCACAGAAACACAATCTGCATTATTGCATTAGCAATAAACTGAGGGGTTTCTGTCTTTTGCTAATGGCCAATATGGTAAGATTTTATTTTTTCAAGTTCATTCTGCTTAATGCATCTCGTGGTATGTAACTATGACCACAACGCTTTATATTTGAAGGGCTTTTGATTGGTTCAGCAACAATAAGTTCTGACTAAAAGGACATTTGAGACAATATTGAGAGTTTTAGTTCGGCAGTTAGTGGCCTGCAACCACGTCTGATATTAAGCAACTTAAAATAGCTTTGACTTCAAGTCCTGAGGTTCCAGCACAGATCTGACTGATATAAAAGTGATTCCTCTGCTCCTGTGTGTTTGTAAAGGAGGGTACTTATTATATTGATGCAGGCTTACATTTAACTGTTCTTTAAATGTGCATTTGTTTGAGTTATTTTTGTTTCTGGCCACCAGAATACAAAGGAGTAATTCTTCCTCTGATCACTAAAATATGAACTGCCATTTTGACACAGCAAATAGCGATCCTGCCTCTAAAGCAGAAGTACTTAGTACTCAACTCTGTGCTCTGCCTACAGATGGTAGAAGAGTATAGTGCACACAGAAAGGCATCTGCATGAAAGAAGATGAAATGTAGCACACAGTGACAGAGATGTTGAATCAGAACTAAATTTGCAGGAACTGCACTTGGTATCGTGCCATTACTTTGGTATCTAAGATTTTAGGAGGCTGTCTTGCCCAACGTGAACCTGGTCCAGCTGGAAGGCCCAGCATTAACCAGTCAGCAAATATCAGCAATTACTCATTAAACACTTGCTTTATCCACAAGAGTAACTGTTCTGTACCTGTAGCAATCATCCATGCTCCGTGAGAGAATAAACAAAAGCACAGGCTTCAGACTTCAGAGAGTGAAGAATTCTTTTCAAGATCAAAGTTAATAAAAAAGAATAGAAGGAAAGTTCCCCCAAGAAAGTGTAATGCCAATTTGTTCTGTAATATGCTGTGTCACATTTAGTGCATAACATGACATTCTGCCAGGTATCCCAGCAGGAACCTTGGAAATTTAAAGATGGAGCAAGTAAAATACAATCTTGATGCATGTAACAGGTACCTACACTGCTGGATGTTTCAGGAAGCTGGGGAAGTTAGAGAGACTGAGGACGGTTCTTTTACCTGTTAAAATGTAATGGCTTAAACTTTGTTTTCCTAGCTTTTCATTTGAACACAGAGAGGCCACTTCCCTTAGGAAGCCACAGGAGCCACATTTGTTTAAGAGGAAGTAATCTGAACATAATGATATAATCTCAAATCTAAAAGGGAAATCTTGTTATGCTGTAGATTGTTATGTTGAAGCAGCACAATCTGAATTTTAAGAAAGGCACGATCTCGTTTTTCTAAATTCTTTAAAAGCATCCTTGAGGAGGGTTCAGAGGATTGAACTTTATTGATAGTATGATGATGCCAATGCTGGTTTTGGGTGTTTTAACCCATTACAGTAGTGAGTACAGCAATCTTCAAAGATTTCCCACTGAAAGCTTGCAGAGTATAACAACACACACACACAATTTTACTTGATAAAGTACCAGCCAGTGACATATATGGTTTTACTGAGCATCTCTCTAACTGGATTTTACACCAATTAGCTTTATAATCCTGTGTTGCATAAATACAGTATCTTCCTGCACATCTCTCAGTGGCTTCAGGGCACATGGCAGTATTAAGCTGACAAGTTTTCAAAATGTGGTTTTCTGCAGTTTTTTTGCAAATGCTAGAGTATTTTCCATAACTCTACAATAACAAACTTTTATATGAGTTTAGAATGGCTTTCTGTTTACAGACAAAATAAAACAATAGAAATGAAATGTTGTAGGACACTAGTACTGTCTGTAGCTAAAGGCTATTTCAGACTCAAAAAAAAAGAGTCAAATTACTAAGATGGGAAAAAGAATCACTTATTGAGAAAGATAATTTTTGGTTCAAATCCTAATGCTTGCTTAATTTCTGGTCAAAAAGAAGTCAGATCAGATGGGTGTGCTATACACAAAGGTAACCTGGACTGACAGTCTTCTTCCCTCATAGAGAACTGCTTCATCAGCTCCGCTTCCCAACCTGCACTATTTCCCAGGGAGAACCTGAAGTAAAAATCTTTTGCAAAAAAATTACACAAAAGACAAAGAGATTATGTTCTGAAAATTTATGGAAAGTCTTCATTAAACATCATTATTGTATGTAAGCCAACACATCCTGAAAGGTACAACTGAAAATACTGCTAGGTTAAGAAAATACAACATCAAGAAGGGTATATTAAAATAAGGTTTCAACAAGAATGTCCTATAAACTTGAGAAGCCATAAGCAGATTTAGAAGGTTGTTTAAAAAGAGCTTTAAGAAATTAAAGACCTCAGCTAGTTAGTATTTACCTATGGTAAATGGCTCTTCATTTAAAATGAAGATCCAAACAATGCCACTCATCTTCACTGCACCACAGCTTCTATTTTTATGCCCAAGTTTGGGGCTGAAACTTGATTCAAAAATTCCCAACAACTACAAGGAAAGCTGTTCTCATTCCAGAGAAAGACAGGAATCTGTCATCTTGTGATTCCTAATTCAGCAGAGTGCATAGTTTGAGCAGCCTCAATTATCGTTGGATAAGCTAGTGGGGTTTCATTTTTATTTTTTACAGTGTTGTTTCTGATTACATGTTTTGAATTCCCCAAGGAGTTACCCAGCACAGGTGTGTGTGGAGGGGGATTTCAATGTGCAAAGACTATGATCAGTAACTGGCACTTGAAAGAAAGTATGAAGGCAGGAAGAGAATCAGTATTTCCTACCCAGCAGACATGTTACTGTGGACACCCTTTCACCTTCTGTGCTGCCCACCCTGGTGATCAACAGGTGAGGGCTGGAAAGCTTTCAGTTCCATGGGAACTTAATACATTCTTCAACTTTATTTTGTACTACATTTCAGAGGCTTCAATCAAAAACCTCCATTGTTTTAATTACAGAGAGGCCCCCATCAGTTGTGAATGAACACCTTCTGCCAAACCCAAAGGCCCCTGCAAAACACAGCCTGCAGATCTGCCTGTGACACTGATATTGCTGGTTAGGGATACTTTTACCTTTTTACTTGGGGAGCAATGTTACTGCCAATTCCTTTCTGGGTACTCTGCTTCTTTCCTCACCTAGGTTTGGTGTTCACCATTTATTGGTGTAAGCAGCACCAAGATATGGCAGGATTTTTCTTCCAGAGCATGCAGGTTTTAATGGAGTGTTTCAGGTAGGGCCTTGAAGTCTGCTGTCTACAAATACTCCTCCAACTCTCACTCCTCTTTACATTCCTGTTTCTTTCAAGTGATTAACTGTACTTAGAAATGACAACGAATGTAAGATTTCTACCAGTCTGGCAGCATGATCAATGGTTTAGGAACTTAATGTGGATTTTCCAAAATGGCTTGGACATTTGTATCTAATAAACATTCTCAGGCAACAAAGGTTAGGTGCATAAATTGTGTGAAAATCATAATTAGCTGGCTTTTTATACTTAGCTAGGCTTTATAGAGCTGAATATGATCCTGATTCTTAGTGTAAGATACTCGTTCATCCTCAGTTCAGAGCATTGCTCCTTATGGATCATCAGGCTGTTCAATTCAAGAGGAAGTAACAGAATTATTCTGCAGGAAGTGCTTCACTTCCATTTCAAAGCTGTACTTTTATCTTTAATTTCTCAGTGATAACTGCAGACACTTTGCACTGCAAGCAGAGGCTGGAATGAGCTACACACCTAGTCACAATTTGTTTCTAAACTCTGTGTGTCCAAATTAGGAATTTTCCTCGCCTGATCCAGGGCAAATATGCTAATTATGATAATCCGGTTGCATATTTTATTAAGGAATAAATGTTCACAGGGCATCTATTTAAGTCCTTGGAAGGAATGCAATCAAGTTCAGAATTTGCCTTAGCAGTGTTTTCCTTGGCTGTGTTAGACACTAACTTCTGCAATGGAGCATGTCAAAATAATTGCTTTGGGAGAGGCAGCAGGAAAGTTGTTGTTTGACCAGGAAAGAATTTCAGAAGGTCTAAGGTGGTCTGCCTTTCTGTGTCCAGTTTGTCTTTTTCCCTTCATCTGGCACCAAAAGAATTGCTAAACAATGGATTGTATAGACGAGAAAATATGACAGTTACTTTAATAAGGATTCCTGCTGCTGGTGAAACCATTATTTGCCTGATACAAATGAGGAATGAAAGGAACACAGAAAAAAAGTTAACCCTCCACTTTGATCTCAAATGAGGACTTAGTTAAACTGCAGGACAATGAGCTTCATCACTGTATTTTGTCATCAAGCAAGCATCTGAATGGCTAAATTGAAGTGACATTTTGGACTGCATAAAGAAAAAATGTCTTTAAAGAAGATGGATGTATTCCCTAATACCAGCATGTAAATCTCAGATTCAGCCAGAATTATGACTGATGGAATTAGGAAAGTTCTCTGTTCTAGGCAGTTATATTTACAGTGACATTTTTCAGAGCTGTGCACCCACGTGCAAACAAAATTTGTAGGCGTTTCGGAGTTTTAATATGTTGTCAAAGCTTGATCTTGGCCAAGTTTCTCTAAAGCCTCTTCAATCAGGAGATTACTAAGTGGATGACTGGCTCCCACTCTCCCTAGTTTTATTTTTCATCTGTTTCCTTTTTCTTACATCCTTTCTTCTCTCACAGAATCTTGTTCAGTAACATTGCTTAGTCTCATTAAACACATTTGCAGAGAAAATATTTAAAACTGCCAGTGATGGAACTTTGATGTGACCAGCATCAACACTGTAACAACTGCAATGGCAGCAACCATTTTGCAAAGTGAATATGTACCTATTTAACAAACAGGAGGCTTTTACTTCAGATACCAGGAAGTGGAAATAGATGAAAATTAAGAATTCTTGGATGATTATTTGGCAGCTGGGGAGATTCCTGGGGCAGAAAGAGCTGTATTAGTAGTCTCTCTTTATCCTAGGATGGGTCTTCTATTTATAGAATTATGCAGCCCTTGAAGAGGCTATAAGATTGCATATGTATATGATATGGGAGCAGCATATGCATTTTACATGAAACTGCCTAATAAAATCCAAAGATGCTCCCAGAAGTTTAGAAGAAATATTTTAAATAGTACCATGTATTACGTCCATCTGGTTTTCTCAGCTGGTGAAAGGGATTTTCTTCTGAATGGCCTTCCCCTCTGCATTTTTGTCAGGATTGAAAGAAATTCACCCTCTATCTTCTGCTTCCATTTCCTGCATATCTCCAACATAAAATCCTCAGAAAAGAGCTCCTTAACAAGTCCAGATCATACCAGTGAGTCTTCTGGGTCATAGCCAGTGCAGTATACATTCAAGTAAAAGTAATTTCTATTCCACACAGTGACATTAACCTCCTATTCTATATCTAGAAAGCAATTATTTCATAATGATGCTATTCGTCAAGAGCTATCCAAAGTAAGAACTAGAAAAAGATTCCTATTATTCAGTCTTAACATTGAGTCACAACTGGAAATATCATTTTACCAGCAAAATTTTATTATCAAATTGGAGACAATCACAAGGCTGCAGAGGAAAATGTTAAGCATAAACTGTAGCTGATATTAAAGCTGTATGTATCAACCACACAGAGAAAATGTAAATGTAAGCCTAGACTCATCTAGCTATCTGTCTTCTCTGATGGACACACCAGAGATCTGAGGAAATTCTCTGGTTTAAACAGTGAGGCATTGAAGCCTCTTCCACACATGGCCAGTGCTGAGCTCAACGTGGCTTAGACCCTCCCTGTCTCTGTACTTCAGGGTAATACAAGCACTACAAATAAAGAACCAGCATGTTTCACAGTGACAAGCAAGACATCAGGCAATATTTTGAGCAAATGACACAGAAGACTGGTATAAATAAATCATACAGGCATTAAAATGAGTTCCTAATAAAAATTGAAACAGAAAAAACCCCAGAGCAATTGAGACATAATAAGAAGAGAAAACTTATTTTACAACTTTCTGGCTGTGTCAGAGAAGAACAAGACACTCTCTACTTCAAAACATTTAAAATCATCTAATCTGCTGCTCTGTGTGAATACCAAAGAAAAACAGAATTGCCATGAAAGCATGCATTTCAAGCTCTATGCTACGTTGCCCTTCATCTAGGCAGTAATTCTGGCATCTGTTGCAGCCTCTGTGAAGAGATTTGCAGTGAAGGTGCAGAGGTAAAAGCTCCACAGACAATAAGGTGTTGGTCACGTCTCTTTGGAGGCCCCTTATCCTTTTTTAACATGCATGACCCTGTAAGAATGTGCAATGCAATCATCCAGAGGAAAAAAAGCACTAGGCTTTCAGGCTAAGCTTTTGCTGGCTGCAACTCAGATATGACACGAAGTCATGCCCATCTTATGTAAAAACTGATAAGAAGGCTCTGTGTGTGCTGCTTGTGGTATATCAGCGTGGAATTAGAAAGTCTTGTGCTTGTATTAGTAGGGTCACTGATAATCAACTATCAGAAAAAAAAAGCAAAAAGAAAAAGAATGGAGAACTGAAAGTTTGAATATCAAAAGTGGTTACATCTTACTAAAGAAGGAAGGGCAAAGAACTGAACTGCTCTAAGATTAACAGCTTTTGAAACAGCATCATTACAAGTACCTTCCCCAAGTAAGGTGTGAATCAAGCTGTTGTGAAAGTTCATGACTCAAGGAGTCTCATGCAGAAAATTAATTCCATTGTGCATATTCTTCCTGTGACCCCAGCCTGTTTGCTTTGGAGAACCAGAGATCTCTTGGGATTTTATTTTTCTGTCCTATCAACACATTAGAAATAAAGCTTTTGCACAGCAAAAATATTATGGTTCCAATTTCCCACTACTTTGCACAAATTTATTCTCTTCGTTGCAAATGCAAATACTTCAGTTTCTCTTTTAGCTGCTTTGCACTACAAATGCCTTCATAAACTGCCTGGCAGTAGTAAATCAGAGTTTTCATTTTTCACCTCGGGCAAAATATAAATGATTTCTTCTCAAATAACATTTGGAAAACATACCTTTAATTTACAATAAGGTTCTAAAAGCTCTTTATTCCCTCTACAGTTTTATGAGTATGGAAGTCAAATTAAGGAAAGCAGGCAGCCTGGTGCTCCTGTCCCCATTTCCTCCCGTCCCGAAGAGCAACCTCCCTGCTCTTCTTATCAAAAGTAACAACTTGTAAGTCCATGTCACCCTTACATTTGGGAGCCCCTCTCTAATGACTATGGCTGGGGCCACAGCAAACACTTCACAAAAGAGCTGTCAGGACTCACATGTAACTTGCCATCTTGCAAAGTCAATGAGTAGCACACCTTCCTCTTTGTACCAGAGAGTCCTTTTCTGCTCCAGGAGGCAAACACCCAAAGCACACATCATCTTTGCAATCTTTTGAGTGACAAATAAGCTTAAATCACAGAAATTAAAGTTTCAAAGTGCCTGTGTTGGCAGAATGCAGACAACAAGCCCATGTTAGCAGGAGAAAGTCAGGAGAACGTCCACAGAATCAAAAGGATCCGTCTACATCTATATGTAGTTCAATTAAGCAACTCCTTGTCATGACAAATCTGTGAAGTGTAGAAATCCATTTAAAAAAATCAACATATAATGGGTTTAGGAGAGACTGGATTTCAGAGTTGTACACATCTCAATGGGAAGAAAGGACGACTACAGAAACTTCTGAAGTAAACATGAGTCCATACTAAGTAATTTTTTTCCCTCTTGACACTTTCTTTATTTCTCTTTCTAGCTTTATGTAATGGATATAACAATCAACTGGGAAACATGATCCATGTGCAGATAGTGCACACTCTCAAATCCAGTCATAATATGTTAATACACTAAAGAGTTTGATGGATCTGTATGTTTTTGCATAAGTTATAGACAAAGTATTTATCAGTCCATGGCACAGGTTTTTCCATAGTGGACAGCAATATTACAATACAGCACTTTGTTAACCCATCATTTGAACTATGTTGATGTTAGTAAAGGAAAAAAAGTTTAATCTATTTTTAACATAAACTTGTAACTTAAGCTATGATAGTATTTTCAGTATTTAGTAATACAGATTGACGTTGCTAAAGCCTGGCTTAAGAGTATTCAGTGCAACAGCGCTTGCCAATATATTCACTATCTTAAATATGTTTTTAAAAGTGGAGTTTATTTGTAACAGAAATTGTTTTGCCTTGTTAAAAATGAAAGGACACCTCTAGGAGGCCTGTACTTTTATACATAGCCCTGTTCATGAAGGGCACTAATCCATATTATTACAAGTACTAAATGCCAATTAATTCTCCCTTATGAGTTATGATAAATGATTATTTTAGGGTGAAGCTATACATTTTCCAAAGGGTCTTTATCACAGCTATGTTGACAGGACTTTAAGTATGGTGGTATGCTTAGTACTACCCTAAAGTAGCTGAAGTATGTGCCACAGCAGGTGCCACAAGTAGAACATAGATTTGCTTTGACATTAGAGCGTAGGGTATAGAATGAGTGCAGGATTGTTTGATGGATTTAAAAAGAGCATATGTTGTGAATGGTTTGGAAAAGTGGAGCCTTCAGGGTACAGCATTAGCGTCAAAGCTAACTAAATTTGAAGAAATCCTGCCTTGTGATGGCAACAGTTCTTTGTACTTCATGATCATCAGAATATCTGCCATTAAAGAAACATTTTGACACCTCTAAGGGAAAAGCTCACTGAAGTGTAACCCTTTGGGGAAAGTACGACCAAAGTACTAAAACATGCAGTTTGAGCTTTAAGGGATACATTTCTGCCAAAGAACTGCAAAGCTTATACCTGCATCTGTTTTACAACACGGAAACACAGTTTACGTTTATTTCTCATTCTTGACAATGTCCTCTTTGAAAAAATTAAATCTTAAATGTTTGTGCCAACTCCCAGTGTCACAGGATGTTGGTAACCAAGGTACTCCTAGTCTTTCAGGCACAATGTGACAGCTTTTTACAATCATAGGATCTCTCTGCATCTGTGACTTCATGTGCCCAACTTAGACTGGCCGATCCACTCTGACAAAGCAGCTTCTAGTAGTTTTGGCCTTTGTAATGTCATTCTATAAAGATGTAAATTATTCCTTTACTAATACCTGAGCAAAGGTAAAACAGTATCTAGTTTTCATTTTCTTGACCCATCTGCAAAATCAATTTTTGCTTTCTCTATGAATTAAGGTCACAGAAAACTTGCAAAAATGAAATGAAATATCTAACCAGTCCGCTTGATAGTCAGTTTATGGACTTGAGGTGGGCCAAAACTGTAGCCAAAATTAAAGATCTGTAAAAATAATGGAACCATCCTAAATGCCACTAGGAAAGCAGCCTATGCAGTGTCTAGCTTTCCTAGATTAGCCCTAAAATATTTACACACCCAGAAAACCTCAGCCTCATCTGTAATTAAACATCTAGAGCTGCATTCTCTGATATCAGAAAAAGTACTACATTCTATGGTGGTCGGTCTCCTTAATGAAGTTACACTGGTTTATACCAGCTAAAAACATTATTCTTATCTTAGTAAGTGTAGAGTTTCTCTTACAGAAGGAATTTTAATGTTACATTAAATAGTACTTTTTCCAAGCTCCTTTTACCCACAAGTTATTGAGAGCAGCAGTATTATCCTTCAACTCATAAGGCTCTCTTGACAAATATACTTCCCCTGTAACTTCGTAGAACTAGTGGAATTATACCAGGAATAAATCTGTTCCAGTATCTTCAGTTACTCTATTTGGAAACTAGTCATTTGCCTGACCTTCAGTGCAATGCTAAAAACAGAGTTTGTCTGTCATCAAGAGCCAGTGAGATTTCAGATAAAACAGAAGTCATGGCTCCTGCAATGAAATTCCAGGAGTGTCCATCAAAGGCTTGCCAACAATAGCATCTCACTCAGTCAAGACTTTCATACTTTGATAAAACTGAAGCGGGGGGGGGGGGGAAGACAAGATTTGACATTGGGAATTGGGTATGTCACAGCATCTTAGTACTCAGTCTGAAATATCCAAACCCCAAAGAATTCTTTAATTATATTCTACCTAAACTTTTATTACTCGAATAGTTTTGGTTCTTTACAGGTCCAATAATTTCTCACAGTATCAGGAATTTACTTTTTGGATTTTTTTACTTGGTTGTGGGGCTTTTTACCCCTACTGGGGAATGTTTCTTCCTGCTGCCAGCACCAGAATGTATTTAACATAACATATAGAGCAACAAAAAATAATTTATGTTTGTTTTAAACACCAATGTAAATATTGTGAGCAAGCACCGGAGTGGAAGCAGGACTATTTATTCTCCAACTTCCTTGTTTAAATTACAGTAGATTAATCTTGTGTTCACCAGAACAACAGGACTGTTATAGAAGGACAATTGCCAGGCAAGACTTCAAACTTCTTTCCTGTGGTCCCATGCCAGTGCACAGGCTTAGAGTGCTCTATCTTCTGTCAGACTTGACCCTGGCCTTTCTCTAGACATTACTTAATCCAAACTTAAATCTCAAAATATCATCCCACTCCTAGCAGAATATTGCCAAATGTTTTAATAGTGAGAGATGGCAAACGAAAAAATTACCAGTCATTTCCACATGCATCCTAGATATCCAGCCTTATATACAGTGCTTCCTAACAGCCTTACTATCTCCAATTATATGCTTACATTCCTAGTATTTGTGCAGTTTGTTCAGTCTTGTAGTTACTTTGGTTTCTACTGAGAGGATAGGAGCAGTTACATGTACGCTGAGACTATGGATAACACTGAGTTGGAGTGAAGCCAACAAAAAGGATACCTTGTAACATGGTCTTCTCATATCACAAAATGGAAAATGTATATTTTAGTCAAAAAAATAAAGTTCTGTCCTAGTCTGTCTCACTAGTCTTTGCAATGAAAATTAACTATAAAAAACAGATGATGAATGTGTCAGAGGTAAGAACAGAAAGGAAAAAGACAATGCACTTCAAAACAACGTCAACAATTACAGGAATTAAAAGATGTATTTCAAAGCTAAGCAGAGGTTAAAATTCATATTACCAATTTTTAAGTGCAGCCTATAGGCAGCTCTCCTTAAACACAAGGCCATGGCACTCTCTCTGTTGTGTTATCTAAGTCAATTGAGGGCTGTCACGGTGCAACCTACTTGCACTACAAAGTGATACAAGTCAGCAGAGGAAGAGAGGAAAGCGTCAAGAGGCACAGCCAAACCAAAGGCTGTTTGTCCTTCGTGTCACAGGAGTGCCCAAAGTTCAGTTGGAAATGCTGAGCCTGCTGGACAAGTTTTGCAAATTCATCCAAAAAAGAAAACACCCACAGCCATCAAAACTTTTGTCTAAATAGGTGAGGCATATGAAAACACTAACAAAAGGAAACAAAGCACTACAGTTGGGAGGCAAATTCAAGTCTCCATGTTCTTGCTTACTAAAGGAATGAAACTGGACAAAAAGTAGAAAGGTACCATCAAAAAAGCCTAGATTTTACTTATTCTGGTATCAAAGCAAGATAAACTAGATAAAATGCAAGTCATGGTGTATCAAATGACAGAGAAAAGCTACATATATTATTATATGCATATATATAATCAAGAGTACCTGTTCATCACAGGTGTACCCAAAAAAATAAGCAGGGGAGATTTTTCCATAGGCCATTTGTATCCAAAAAGAAATACACAGGTGACAGGCAGTGAGGGAAAATCCCACTCAGGAGGGAAAATGGGGAGAACACTTCTTGCATTCCAACCGAAAATGTAAAACTAAGTTCAATTAAAAATGTATTAAGGACATTGCAAGTCACTGCATTTTTCATCTCTTCTCAGGATTTGGTATCTTTCTAAACAAACATGCTTTTAATTTATTTTTAAAAGACTAATGAACATAGGGATTTGGAGCTTTTAATATTGTGGCTTTACTCAATAAATATATGAAAATATTCAAATAAATATTAAACAATTAGATGTTTCAACTTCACCATTTCAAGGTAGTCACCATCACCAATTTTAAGGTGTTAGAACTGAGCCAGAAAAATGCTTTTCTCTTATGACACACTGAGAAAACTAATTTTTACTGAGTATCACATTAATGTCGTTGCTGCAATGGTGGGAAGGTATGAACAGCTTCAGAGGATGGCATGTACCCTCTATTTTCAGAATGACTTTGGCAACTTAGGGGCTTTTTTCAATAGTTCCTGATCCATATTTTGCTACTTTAAAATTGGGTTCTCTGCTGTGGAAAAAGATATTTTAGAGAGTATTTTCTAAATATCTTTTTACAGTATTAGTATATGGGAATATTAAAACTAAAGCCTTGTGGCATCCAGGCCAGAACATTCACTGTGGATGTTCTAAAATTAAGTGGCAACAAGGAAAGTTTATACCTAAACCCTTTATCTACACATTAAACAAAGAAGCCAAACAATCAACTCCATGGCAAGGGCTCTTCCCTGGCCTCCTGAGCTTGGAGGTGCATTTAATATGGGAACCCAACCCAATCTCTGCAAAACCAGTGGAGGAGGATCAAGACCTAATGGAGACAAAACAAGTAATATTGTTTACCAGTCCTCTTAGTGATGCTCTCCTCAGATACAACTAATCAAGTGTCCAGTTAATAAGGTAAATCAGTGTTAAATTACAATAAAACTACTTATTTATGCTGTTTCCTGGTCTATAAAGAGGTTTAATAAACCAAAAAAGTTGGAGCCCAAATTAAGTATTGGAGCTAAATACTCAGAGTGGCAAAAGACATCTACCCATATCATCAAATGGCATGAAACTCAGATCCAGCTTGGAATTCTTTCCCCATGAGAAGGATCAGCATCTCACACTGTACTTATAAAATATAATACTGTACAAGAGAATGTCCTGCCTCCTTTTCCAGGTTGTCTTTAGGACACATGAACTCCAGGGAATTGTGGGTGGAATGTATAAAAGATCTTACTGCAGCTGCTTGCACTGCATCTGTTCAAGGGATAAATAAAGCAGCTAAGTTCTAGTTTTGGTTTCATTCGCTGCCAGTCCCTTGACATGCCAAGAAATTATATACCACCTCCTCATCTTGTCAATCATGCTGCAAATATGTCTTCAATATTGTGGAAGTGATGATCACTTTTTTTTTAGGCCAGGAATATTCCCGCAAACTGGGATAACCTCCATGGCAAGTCACATACACTGGGGAAAAAACCAAACCCACATCATATTCTTCCAGAGAGCAACACTGTTCATGTAAATCATCAATCCTTAGACTTCTCATCCTTCCTAGAAAAGGAATTAGAATGAGGTCTAGATAAAACTGATTTGAAATTAAAACTGAATTAATTCACAAATTCTCTAGATCTTACAGAAGGTTTATTCTGCTCACCCCCCTCCACTCTATTCATCTCTGATTCCCAAAGCTAAAAATCACAGAATCATGTTGTGTAAAAGAAGGAATACTGGACCTGTATGAATTGAAGATCCAGACTTTTTGATGTGAGTCACTGGGGCTCTCTGCATTGCCATTTAGGACACACACACACACACATCTTCACAAGGCACATTTTCCACAAAAGCTTGTTGTTTCTGTTACTCTACAGGATGGAATTTTTTAAAAAATTCTTTTATCCACTTGCCGATTTCTTTAGGTCATCAAAAGAATGTTTTCTAGAAATTTAATCAAGTAAGTGATGTTAGCCTCAGAAGTTACAACATAGGCTTGGAAATGATGCACATATTCCCATGTTTTGCCATGAAGAACTCATGCTCATAATCAATACCTGCTTGTATTTTTTTTTTTTTGAAAAAGAAATAATATGTCTTACTATGTTCAGCATATTTTCTTCACATAAGAAATTGGAGATTACATTCTAAAATTATATTTTGCAGGGTGAGGAAGCAAAGCTCTGCAGAAACTTAAGCACAGATACATAGGAAAAGGGAATTACTGATGAGCAGGACAAAACCCATCCTTTTGTGGACTATAGGATATGTGACTGTAAAGGGAAGAAAGTATCTTCCAGGAATGCTCAGAGCAGATATTCTCAACACAGAATTTATATTGATATTAGTTGCAGCGTGAGTTCCTCAACACAGGCTATAGAAATAGCCTGTCTTCTATTAAGTAGAAGACTATTTAATACAGCAACACATGTAATCAGAGAAACAGGAAACTCCACAGCTTCACACAGAGCAGTTATGAACTTCCATGAGGTCCCATATTTAGCCAGCTCCTTCCTGCACATCTACATGTACAACCTGCATATTCTTCTTTTCTCTTTACTGTTCTATAAGAAATTTTAACACCCTGTGGAAGGGTCTATAACTTTCACTTTCCAAATGCTGTCTTCATCTCTTTGCTCCTCCACCTTCAGTGCACTTAATCTGAACATCATGGAAAGCTGGAAGCAAAGAAAGGATAGCAGACTTTGATGAGAGAGAATGTGTGAGAGTAGTGCAAGGGAAGGCAGGCAGGGGAGGAAGGCCACATCCCAGGCATATGGAAGGAGGAGACAGCAGAGAACCATCCCACATGGAGTGAGGATGAATGCCAAGAGCCAACGTTAGTCATCTCCCACATGACCACGGCAGTATCAGTACTTGTCCTCGCAGCTGACTGCTGCAACCAAGGCACACAGTTCTCAGGGGTGGGACAATGCCCCCCTCAGAAGAGATGAAACAGCCAAACAATTCTGGCACCCCAATAATCTGCTCCCTCTTCCTGTCAGGTGTCAACACTCTGCTACTCACAGCTCCGCACACTCATCCTGAGCTACCGACAACTCACTCATCCTGAGCTACTGACAACTATGTGCCAAACCAGCACACACTGCATTTTGAGAAGTGTTGCACTGAAAAGAAGCAGTACCAAGTAGCAGGCAATTAAACTGAGAAGAGATTGCTGTTCAAATAGGTTTGGTTTGTTGTTCACACAATCTATGATGCTTACAGACTGCTGACCACTTCTTGTCATCAAGAAAGCAAAGCACACATGTAATAGAGAGATCCTCACCCATCCCACCCCATGCAGTTGACAAAAGGATTTTATCTTGAATAATTTGTTAGATAATTTAAGCAAACAAGTGAGATAAGAATCTTTTAGACAGGAAAGCAATTTTGACAGTAGGTCAGGAAGGTACTTGTATTTCACAACTCCTGTCAAAAAAAAATAGCAGAAAGACTATCCACTTATTTCCTACAACAGTTAACCTTAGCCAATGCTGATGAAAAAGAACATCTTGTTTTGGCTGCCTATTTGTTTTTTAAACACCTGACATAGTACCAACTGCCCTTGGCCATTTTTGAACCAGCTATGACTAGGTAAGGAGAGAATGCTGACATTCTCAAATAGAGCAGGATGGTCCCAGCGGCCCTCAGGATCAAGAAAAGGCAACCCAAATTCATCCTAATACCAGAGCATTCCAATTTGGCACTAGGTACCGGAATCTGGGGTTACACATAGTATTTTTGGAGTTTTGGATACGATGTCCCATTCCAGAAGCTTGAGGTAAATGTAGCATAGCTTCCAATTCAAAATAGCTTCCTAAGTTACAGGATGCTTTAAATATAGCATGAGAGTCCCACAGAGGCTTCTCAAGAGTGTACGTGGCACCCTAACCAGGTATAGTAAGTACTACAATGCCCTACAAATATTTTTATTCACGCCACAAAGACTAATTGTCACTAATACTGGCTTTAAACTGAGAACCCATCAGTTGTTTATAGTAAGCATGTGTCATTAAGCCTGTTACTTTTAATAAGAATAAGTAGTTATATCTGTATGGCTAAGCAAGAGAGGCGAGGGGGTCAAAATAGTCCAGTGGCTGGAATTTGGACTCTGAGCAAGGGAAAGGTAGGAGTATGGTGGGAACATATGAAAGGCTGTGTTCCTCCTAATCCTCAGCTGCCATTGCCACAAATCAAGTTTATTTTGAAGGATTTTGGAGAAAGGTTAAAACCTATTTATGCAGTGTCCAGGCACTGAACACCTGTGGCACAGATGATCACAACACCAGCCACGCATGTGGGAGGTGCAGAAAGTAACTCTACCCTTGTCAGGGGATTTGCGTGCCGTTAAGACATTTGACCCATTAGATCTTCCTAAAAGAAGAGCAAGATCTCATTGACTTTTTGGGAAAATGGCTTCTAGCCACCACTAATAGAAAGAGGAGTCACCTTGTATGAAGCCCATTCAAGATGCCATCTGAAGCCATTTGTAAGCTAAAAATGATATTTTTTCAGGGTATTTCATTCCAGATACTTTCTTCCCCCTATTTGTTGGGTTCTCTTTTTCCTGAAAATCTCTCCGAAGAGCACAAATGGCTTTACATTTGGGGGAAATATTATACTCTTCATTGGTCTGAAAAACATGGAAGTTTTTAGAACTGTTTCCAAAGGATATCCAACAGTAAGGCTGAATTGAGTTTCAGAGCCAGCTTCATATAATCAAGCTTTATTTCTTTTAGGACCTGAGGTTATGATAGCAGCTAAGTAAAATAAACTTTTTTTATCATGAGCTATGTAGCACATTTTGAGAGGTGGTATCTTATTTGCTCTTAAATATCTAATGTAAATTATGGGTAAACACAATGTGCCTGAACAGCAGGCCTTGTCCTCACTCAGTACCAGCAAGAATTAAATTCTGTATGAAATGTCATTTATGAAATATCATAGCTTACTTTTATCAAATTAGGATTTAGGAACATAGACAACTGTAACAAAAAGCCTCTTCTGAGATTTTGGTCTCAGGTAAGCTTTTTATTAAGGCTTTAATTACACTGGTACAGAAGAAACAGCTCTTTAACATGCTGTATATAAGCCATTCTTTTTCAATTAGCATTATTCATTTCAACATACTACTGCTGACATTGCCGGACAATGTTTTAAATTCATTTATTTCCTCAAGGCTTGCAGTTGCAATTGATTTTTTACCATGTTCACCAGAAATTTCTTCCCTTCCTCTCCCCTTCTCATGATCTTTAATGAGGATTAATAATTTACCCACACATTGATCATCTGGCTAATCTTGCAATTAAAATCAGTGAAAAAAGAAGAGCAGTATCTCATGTTATGTTGGACACCATTTAATGTTATATTAGGCATTAAAATGTTGGCACCTCAGGTATCTATGTGCAGAAATTTCTAGTTACGTGCAGATCAGCTACATGAAATTGTGCTCTCAGCTAGCTCCAAGTCCATTACAGAATCTAGATTATGGTGAAGGCCATTCCATTTTGTACAGCATTTTCATACTTTCACAGCGCTAATCAAGGTTTGAGTTGTTGTTTTCTTTTTAAATATCCACATTTTAGATAGTTATAAAATAACATACACTTTATGCTACTCATTAGATAACAAGAGCGACCAGATGGGAACTGCTGCTGCTAGAATAGAGAGTTAATGTTAACATATTTGCAGAGCTAATTTCTCTTTGTGTTCCAATGGCTGGAGAACATTTTGCAATAATGTATTCAGAATGGAGCTAATGACAGTTATCTGCTGTGTTATTAAGACAGTCATTTACAGAGTTCAGACATCAGACACTAATAAAAAGTTCTACCTGAAAAAAAGCTTATTGTGCATTTTAATTATAAAGCACTAACAGTTCAGCAGCTTTAAATTCAGAATTTAATTGTTACTTCCTGATGTGTTTACTGGTTCTAAAAGATCTGCAAAATTATTAATTTTAATAATAATCCTGTAAATCTGAAGACTTCCTGAAATGCTACATGAACTGTATTCTCCAATAAATAAACTCTAGGCCAAAAGCTGAGCAATTTGTCAGACCAGACTATCCGGTTGCTAGGGAACACTGTTAAATGTTAAAACAAGAGAAAAAGGAATATAACCCATTTGAGTTGTGGATCTGTTTCCTTAGGTTAAGAAACCTTCTCCTCCTCCTCCTCCATAAAACCACACTAACTACTGTTATCCTCACTTGTGAACTTCTCAGTTTCTTATCAGTCTTGGGCCCAAGTTTCTCACAGCTAACACCATATGCCTCCTGGTCAAAGGAAGGGTTACATTCCCCTTCCTTTTGCAGGGAAGAAAGCTGCAAAGTCACTTTATAACTGGCAGTTGCATAGTTGCCATTCAGCCCTGTTATTTCATATACCGAGCTCTTTTCATGGATAATGCCACATGAGTATTGATGACTCAGATACAATCACACCCCAAAGAAAAGAGCTGCATTTAGCAGGTGAAATAATGAAAAGGCTTCAAACCCACAGGTTATGTATTAAGTGTCAGAGCAGCCAGAGCAGCAGGTTTGATGATGTAACATCATTTAAGACAGTACCTCAGCTACTACAGGCCATTACTCATATTGATCTGGCCTATATTCTAACAGGGCTAAATGTTTCTCCTGAAATTCAAAACAAGGATAGAATTGCAGAACACAACCTTAAACAGATGATTTTTGCACAGACACTGTGCAGAGTACATAATACTCCTTATATACCCTGACCTTCAGCAGTGGACTTACTATTTAGTGATTACTTTAATCACACAAACAGATAAGAGGGGCTGCCTTGCTGTTCCAAGTACATACTTGATTTAAAAGAGAAATCATTTGACCAAAAGCTGTAGTTAGCTCTACATCCTTCCTGAAAGCAATTTTGTTGTGTTTGATTAGACATGCAACCTTAGCATACAAATGCCCTGTATACTGATCTGCCATTTATAGTACAGATGCTGACTACTGGAACGTCTCAAATAAACAATACCAAATCAGGAGGCTGAGGAGTTACTTGTAGGGTTCAGGCTCCCAGAAATACAATAACTTCTGATAACTGTAGCTGTAAACACACAAGAATTGGCTTGTAAATTAGTTTGAAAGCAAACACATCACCTAAAGTAACTAGAACTCTCATGATACTGACACATCTGCACATATAACAAATAGTTGGATGCAATAGAATTCAGAATGCTGTAACTGCAGATAGGGTGACTGTTGCTCAAGAAGTGATCTACAAATTAAAATGCTGATGCCTACAGAATAGTTGTTTTATCAAAAAAGAGATAGGAAAGTTTTGAAGTGTTCTTAAAAGCCAGCCTGGAAGTATTTAATTTTCCTCTCACAAGGAACTATTTTGAGTTAAACTGTAACAAGACTGGAAAAATGTGACTGCTCAGGCATAAGAAATTACTACAGTTTATCTAGACACAAGACAGTCATTATATTAAATGGTCCACTCCCTTCTCAGAAGTTGACTCAGTCATTTGAACTTTGGGGGAAAAAAAGAAACATCTCTACTGCATAGTAGTTAAAGAGGAAGACTTTCAGAGGACATGAGACTTACCTGTTAGTTTAGTAGAATATCAACAATTATAAACGATAATCTGTGGCTTTTGGTACTGTGAAGGACTTCCTGTTTGGAGATGAAAAAAACACCTCTCAAAGTTGCAGTTGTAGCTGCAGGACAGTTGCTCAGCAGTTGGATTCACCAGAGGTGATGTGGGATCAGCATTTCAAGTGAACTTGTTAAATTCAGTCAATAGAGGTAAACTGCATTCTTATTATAATTTATGTACAGCACCACATGGCCATTCAAGTGACAGTTGCAGAATGCATAAAGCCTGACCCAGATCATTTGAGGTTTCCCTGCTTTCAAGAATAGAAAAAAAAAATAGAGGGATTGCCTTCCCCCATCACTTGTCTGTTGTAAGGCACAGATATGCAATAGCCCACAGGAAATGAGTACTCTCACATAGCTCCTCTAAAGCAAAGGCAGTCACAGCCAGAGGCTGACATATGTATGCTAGGGAGTGGAGGAGGGACAGGAAGCAATCAGGAAGGGATGCTGATGAAAGGAAAGACCCTAACAACTGTGACAAAAACCTTCCTGCTCCTGCAGAGACAGACTGCAAAATGCTAGACCAGGGGTTTCCCCCAGCCTCAAAGAGCAGTTTCAGGCTGCTTGTATCAGAATAAGCACACAGATCAGCTATTTCAATTTTTTTTCATAGTAGTGTTTGCTGTTTCCCCTCACTGTGCTTACATCATCATTATATTTCAGCTTTTTCCTCCCTTAATCAAATAAGGAAAAATAGTTCTTGAACTCCTTTGTTTTGTTTAAACATTATCTCTTTCTGCTTCAGGCTCTAGCTTTTGATTTGGAACCCAAGCAACTAAAAAACCTCTCTACTAGGAAATACAAAACTATGGATAATAACAAAAAGAATATATCAGTCATGAGTTACCACAGTGTTCTAGATAATATTTCCATTACCTCAGGTGATGATAGCTCCTGCACACCTTTCAGCTCATTACATCCCCTGCAAGCCAGTCTGTCCCACTAGAAAATTAACTGTTCAGCAGTAAACATTCAGAAACACATGGAGAGGTTCTGCTATTGCATCCAACCATGTACAATTGTACCATCTTAGGTAACATGGCAACAGAGCACTTAGATAATTAACTATGTCCAAAAGCCTTCTTACAGAGGATTAGGTCTGTAAAATTAATGAATTCTGCTTGCTTCCAGACAGTCCATGCAAGCAGTAGGAGAAAATAAACGGCTTTGCTGCCCACGTCAGTTTGGAAAGACCAGATTTATGTGTGTGATCATGCCACTGGTGACAGCTCTTAGCTTTGCCAACAACCTGCAAGTCTCATTCATTTCAGCAGGGCTGACAGATGCTCAGCTTTACTAAAAGTCTGTCAATACTGTTTTCCTACCTCTGCTACCTGCCCATGACATCTCATGACAGAATTTGACATCTTATCACAGGATTTTTCTAGAGGGTAGGGGACTGAAATAATAGTTTTAAAATCTTCACAGATTATTTTCCAATGCCATGGTTAAAGGAGTGTAAAAGCTTCAGAATGGCCTTAACTCTTCCCTACTTGTTTTTGTCTTTTCTTGTCCCCACCCACTAAGTTAGTCAGGCATTTATTTTTAGATAAAGAACAGATAAGCAGAACAATCCATTTCAGAGGAACACATCTTCACCTGTCACCCAGCTGACTGACTGTGAGTCCTGTGTCTAATGCTGCTGACTGTTCAGCAATGAGCTGATCACCTGGACCTACCTGAAGGCAAGAAAATACAGCATCTCAGATACTACTTTAAAGATTCCTTTTTAAAGTGAACTGTTGTGCCAAACAGCTCTGAGTAATTCCCTTCCTTGTCCACTGTTTTAAGAGCATTTTTCCTGAGCAGCAGCATTAGCAATGCCACAATCTTGTATTGTGCTTTCGTCACTAGGCTTCAAAGACCTTCAGGATTTCTCTCCTGGTCCTCAGGTAAAGTGCAAGATGGGTGGGAATTGTATAGGGCTGGCTTACAGAGTGCAGGTGAACAGACAGCTAAGCCACAGCTCTAGTTCCAAGTCCAGGGTGCCCACTTTCTGACTATGCATGGGCCAGTTTCATTATGGCATAACATTACACCCACTTTTGGGAAGGTCCTTGGAAACATGTTGTCATAATACTATAGGATGGGATGAACCATCCCAGTGTGTTCAGCTGTTGCCATTCTCTTTCTCAGGAACTCAGCAGCAACTCTTGCAGCATGACAGAAGAGCACAGAGCTTTCCTGAAAAAGGATGATCCTTTTTCTTTTCTGTGGCCCACCCAGCCAGGCTCATTGCTCGGGGGCAGATGGAGTGTAATGAGCATGTCTGCATGCACACCCTGTCTGCACACAGAGAGGGACCCTGCACCTACACAGGCAAAAGGGCCATGGCACATCTGGTAGTAAAAGCAATTACAAGACCCTTTAAGTGGAAGTGTTTGGGGTTTAGGACTCATCTTGCACATAGAAAGTCATATCTCGGGGTAGCTGTGGATCAAAACCAGTCCATAGGTAAGTGTACAGCATCCACCAGCAACATTTAAAGCTGTGTGTCTCTTCCAAGAAAGGGATTTTCCTCCCAGTTATCTTCCCCTCCATTGCCCCCCAAGAATATCTTGAGAACGTAAGCACAGATTTCCTTTTCCCCCATGATAAGATTGCAATTATGGCTAAGTTCACAATTCAACTCCTTTATGACTGCAAATTTCTGATTAAGGGGAATATCAGATCTGTTTGGAGACATATTTACATGAAAGATGCTAAAGAAAAACATACACTATTACCATCAAAAGCCATGTACTACACAATGTTCCAATTAAAAACATCACAACCAGCAGGCATTACTATCCCAGCTCGCCCTGAAAGTGGCTGTGTTCATTCTTGTATGTATGCTTTTCCCCTCATAAGGCAGGATACAAAAACCAGTCCCATCCCAAATCAATAGTCCCAGCTAAAAGCTGGGCCTCACTGGGATAGAGTTCAAAACATTTAGCAGTGCTTTCTGACACTACTACTGCTGGAAAGGCAGTCAGCTGTGGGAAGAGGTAATTCCTCCACACCTCTGGGAATTCAGCCATTGTAGTTTCACTCCTGCTCCTCATATGGTCTCAAAAGCCCCATGAGAATCATACAGCCTCTGGGCATAGAGTTTACACTTTAATAAATTACAATATGAGACAATGAGTTATTTGGGAAACAACTGGCTTTTCATTACTGATTGTGTCATACACAGTGCAAGTGCCACAGCCCTGCTCCTCGACTGACAGCCTCCAGGTATGACTGTCAGGCTGCAAAGTGTCATGAAAATGCCTACAGAAATATGTTGGCACCTCTCTGTACTTACCTTGGGTGGGATAGGAAAAGAAAGACCAACACTATTTACAAGTGAAATTAATCTGAGTTCATGAAGTGAGTTTATTTTTGTGGGCAGGGGGTATTTTAGGTTGTCTTTTACTTGCTTGCTTTTAATAATACTGACCAAACATCCTTCTTGGCTGTTACTGCACTGTTTCTGCAAAAGGAGTTCTGAAAAGTTCCTCTCATCATCATAGGCCTTAATAATAAAGGTAAATGAAGCTCTGTCTTCCGAGAAAGGGCTAATGTGCATAAGAACAAGGGAGATGAAATGATACAAAGCTTCACAAGGTGAACATGAAGAAGCATAGTTAAGATTTCAGAAGCTCACTGATTGACTCCGAATCACGATTGTTGCAGAGACACCAATTTTGTACCCATAACTTAACAGACTGTTTTTTTCATTATGAAAAAACCCAACACAGTTTTAAAAAGTAGTGTAGGTGGCTTTTTTTCTTTTTTTTTTTTTCCAGTGGAGCAGACCTTTAGTTTGCATTCCACTTGTTTGTCTGATTAAATCATTCTGGTATTCCTTTTAAACACTGTTATGTAAGTAACCTCTCTTGTCACTGTACTGCAAAATAAGCCTTCTGCAGGTGATTTGTGGAGGAACCAAGGCTTCTCTAAAGAGATCTGAACATTCTGGAGCAGATTTGAGACTGTCAAAAAGAAGAAAACAAAAAACAAACAAACAAAAAAACCAAAAAACCCAAAAACAAAAAAAAAAGAGAGGGGAGCTACCAGAAGTTACATGGAACTATCTGATAAGAGAAAGGTAGGTAAGGGGAAATCAAGTTTCCTGAAAACCATCCAATGTTAAAAACTTTTAAGAAACTGAGCTAATTCAGATCATAAGAGTACTCAAGTGCAGCACCTTAAAATAATGCTTTAAGGGGAACAAGAAAAAAGGTAGCTAGAAAATAAATGGACTCATCTGTAATTGACAGATGCACCAGGTAATTAATTATTAAATCACATGCTGTTTGTCAGCTGCAAATGGAAGGCTTCTGCATAATTTAAGACTGTATTTTAAGCACTACTGAATCTTCTTCTTGACATATCAAATTTTTATCCAATTATTGCACCCCCTCACAGGAGGGGACACATATCCCTGTCTTTGTCCAGTATTAACACCTGACTTCACAAGTCTACCAGCAGTTACGTTTATTTTCTAGAAATATAATCTATATTCTCATTCACAGTTCTTCTACTCCCTTCCCCTCAAATAGACAGCATCATTGAGGCCCCTACCAGCAGAAAAAGAGACAACACTGTACAAAATAGAACTGCTCATGTAAGAGAGGCAGTATTGCCATTCATAAAAATATACTAACCAGAACTGTCTTCCTGAGGCATTACCCATGCCAGGTTGTACTTTGAACAGGTATATTTAAAGTCCACATTATATTCTCTTGATTCACACCTGGGTGCAAAGATCCTCTATTTTGCTAGTCAGAGTGTGCATGTGACTGCTATTTTCCAGCCTAAACAAGCTCAGCAAGGTTTTTTGCACACTTACTCTGGAGATGGTCAAGGGCATGTTGAAGTCCTTGCCCCCTTGCAGTCGGAAGCCCCATGGTCCAGGTCCGTTCAGAGTCACGCTGTAAGCCATTGTGTGCTGCTTTCACCACACCACAGCCAGGCACTGCAGAACACAAGGATGGGGTGGACAGAGAGAAGTGTGAAAACAACAGAACGAGAAGGAAGAGTTTTACGTAACGAAAGCAATTCTCTTTCTGCCTTGCCTGTTCAGTCGTGCTCTGATACCACCTAAGAATAGATGGGAGCTATAATGCAGATGCTGATATCCCAGCTGAGCAGGGCCCATAAAAGGTTTGTAACCAGACACCTACTATGCAAAGACTTCATGACTCAGAGATCTAATATAGTCCTCAGGGAAGGGGACAGATCTTTCTAGGCTCCTGAAGCCCCTCGTCCTGCCCAGTTACTTTATGGACAAAACACATGTTTTAATAAAACAAGCAAATAAAATCCAATGCTAAAATCCCAAACACCCAAATCTCTTCACTAACCTGTTAACAACTACAGAGCCATTTTTAAATTCTGCTTCAGCACATGTTTATTGCATTGTGACATATAATATACTACAGGTGAGTTCCTTTTATATAGATCTTTCTATATGTAGCAGGAAAGGCACCAAAAAAGTGTTTGCCTTCCTTTGCAATAGTTTGTTAAACTGAAAAAAGCTTTAGCATCACAAAAAGGTCCCACAACTTCATGTTTGGCTCTTGGTTCCACAGCCCTTGCTTTCTCAAGGGAAAATTAAAATTTATTCTCTCTGAATGCAGAACAATGTATCATGAGATACTTCTAATCAGCATTTAATTTCTGTGGCAAAAGCATAGTTTCACTACATACCTGCCTTGTCATTTTAATACAAGTCTTCTAAAGGCACAACACTTAAATGAAAGGCTAAGAATACAAATAGTTAGCCAACTGCTTTCTTAATTTATTCCTTGATTTTTTCATAGTTTATATTCCAGTTCTTAGGTATTTCCATAAAACTGTAACCCTTGTTCAGTAATGCTGGATAGCATTTCTGCCTTAGATTGGAAATTGCTAAAATGCAGAGGACATGAGGGAAGGGGAGAAGCTGTTGGCAGATCTACAGATATAAACGAAAAATTTCTGCTTTCCCCTTTCAAGTCATTAATATGTGCAGGAACTCCAGGAGCCCTCTCCTGTATCTCTGCAGCATTTATCCTTCTTTATCCTCTGGTTAGAAAAAAATTGCCATTATGTTAAGGTGGGGGGGGTAGAAGCATGGGTTCTGCTCTGATGATCCAGAAGACAACCAAAACCACACAATGCACCAGAGTGAGGCAGCTCAGCTTGAATGTTGATAATGGGTCACTCTGCCAGCACACCTACCTTAAAATACGGTAAATATCTGGTGGCGAAATGGCAGAGAGCAAACACTACCAGGAACTCAGTCTTTATCTGAGGAGATGGTCGATAATTTTTCAAAATCATGAAGCAATACAGTGTCTGTTTAGTATTCACAGTGTCAGAAAAGCCATTTGTACAAGGGAATAATTAATCTCTGCATAGACCAAACCATATCTTTTCTCCAGAGATCCACATTAAACCACAGCATTTCACACGGATTTAAATGGAAGTTACTCCAAGCCAGCAGAACTGGCCCAAACCAAAACTAAGGCAAATAGCAAGACACAGCCTGAGAAGAAGATGGGCTTTTGATGTCTCCCAAATACCTCTAAGGTATTGATTTACATCAAGAGGATTTATAACCTGTCCTCTATGAGTCCAGAACCAGTGATGTTTGGATGATGACTTTGAGGAGACAAAACTGACTTGTTGGACTTCAAATGGCAGAGTTTCCAGGCCTGCCAGTTTATCTAGTACTGAATTTATTTTTTTTTTTAGAAAGTCACATGTACACCCAAGTTTGAAGATAAATTCTCATTGCAGTATTTCTTTCCTATTCCTAAGAATTGACTGCTGGTTTAATGCCCTTTCTTGGCTCCATTTAAAGGGTTCAGGAGAACAGAACTCTTTACCAGGAGTAAGATAAACACAGCAAGTCATGGCCTCACTAGTAAAGACAGTATCACCTAAATAGGTATTAGAAGAAAAGTTACAGCTTTATGGACTGTGAATTCTGTGCACGTTACCTTCTGATACCTAAACTTTCAGTCATTCATAGAAAAAAAAAGATTAAAAAAAGGGGAGGGGGGGGAAGAAACCCAGAACAGAATAAAACTGCACAGCAAGCTGAACAGAGCTAAGAATTAAGAAACAGAGATGCTGTTTAATCAAACACTATGTGCTTCTGTCCTACTTTCACATCTATAACATGCCATTCCTTTATCAGTTTAGGACATCTGAAAGGATCTGAGAGATCCTTCAGGCTGGGTGGTGTGCTAAGAAACTAGAGTGGGAATCTCATTAGGGGCTCTGTCATTTGAATGAAACGTTAAACTAAGGTCACTTGTTCCTACTCCTTTGGTTTCTGTCTGTGTCTGCATGAATGTTCAGCATAGCTTGGCACTTTTAAGAGGAAAGTGGAGAGGATATGCCAGAGTCCTGGCCAACATTCCCCTTCAACACTGCAGGACCACAGCTCTATCACTACCAGGTGCAATTTGGAGAAAAAAATATTCCACAGTTTTCTTTCTCCAGGCCTCCGTAAGTCATTTCCCTCCTGTGTCTGTATCCCCTCTGCCTGCCTGGAGAAAGTTCTGTGCTTAATAACGAAGTTAAAATGCTACAGAAGCTCATGCTGTAGTCACAGCTCCATTTGTTAGGGACATTTAGCATAGGTCTCACTTTCTACAGACTTTCAATACAATGAGCCTCTAAATAAGAAAGCTGGTGATCCACCCAGATGGTTGGTTCAACCCCACCCTGTTTTCAAAAGGGCAGCAGGTACAGTGTCATCACAGCTCACAGGTACAAACCTCAGCAACACCTTCTGGGAAACCTGAGGTTGCAATAAACTGTGTGTACATAATAGACAGTCCCCTTGTTTTTCAGAGGCTTGTGATGTTTAGATTAGGTTTTAGTTGCTTTACATAACTGCCTGTTAGACTGTTCCAAAACTCATTTTTTGTTTGCTCAGATAACAGTATTTTGTTTCTCTTGGTGTGCCTTCTTCCCTACATTCTCCTGCCATGTCAAAATCTATGATTTGCTCATAGCTCCCTCCCTTCAGAGAGAAGCTATGCTGAGTCAGATGAGGTCACTGATGTAAGGAGTGACATTTAAACAAAAAACATATTCCAGGAGCAGGGTGACATTTTCTCCACACATATCAAAGCAGAGAATTGTCCAGAGCTCACCAGGCCCCGCCCCATCCCGAGCTATTCCCAGCTGACTGATGGGAACAGCTGGGAGGAAGCTGGATGGGCACCAGGCTCTACAGCAGGGGAGAGTGCCACCACCTCCAGCAAATGCCTCTGAGCCTGAGCAGAGCTGTCCTGCCACAACTGCATCAGAGATGTTACACTGGCGGAAACAATCCCCACGTGCTGGGAGACCACGCTGTGACACATTACAGTGAACCGGCTTCAGGAGAGCGACGGCTGCATGCCAGGGAGAGCACAGCCATGGAGTCAGTGAAATCAAACCCACCGGTGTCAAAGCTAAATAAAAGTGGGAGGAAACAAGTAATGGAAATTCCAGTTGTTAAAGTTGCTACTGCTTCATGGAGCTGGAGGCATTACTCAGGGGTTATATTTTAGCTGCAGGGGCAAACCTGCGCATAGAGGAGCCTTGGATTACTTGGATTACTGCAGCAACCTGGTTGTATCATTTGTATCATTAAGGATTTCAGAAGCAGATTGCTTAGTGTTTGACTTCTGATCTGCAATATACTGCGCATCTCTGGCACATAAAAAGATGTGTACGAGGTCATGGTTTATGTTTTTCTTTAGCCAAGTGAAAGACTTGCACGCCGCAGGAATAAACTATCACTTCCTATTTGATAAAAAGATATTCAACATTCCTTTAGGGGGAAAAAAACCTGACAAAAAGATTGCCTGCCTTTGTTTCTGTCTCCCTCACCTGAGGGAGTGGCAGTATGAGAAGGCAGCATTAGGCTTTATGACAAACAAGCCCTTTCTGTCCCATGGATTCCTGCGCTGTCCCCAGTACGATCATCTACATTCTTTCAGAACAGTGGAAAAGCAAGAAGAATGGAGCCTTGAAGAAACTACTCACTACACAGATGCATGAAGAAAACCCAAGCTTTGTACTGGTTGACTGATATGTGCAATCCTAGAGTTTTCAAAAATTTTGAATTAACCCAGCGTTAATTACATTTCATGTGGAATCAACAACTCTATTTGGGGAGTGATCCACAGTACAAACCAGCACATATTTACCATATATGGGCTAAGCAGTGCTAAAGAATTTGAAACTGACACTTGAGAGACGTAAAAAATTTTTAATTCTGAATTCCCACCTTCCCAATGTCAAACTGAATATGAACGTAATTACCAAGAGTAAAGACTTTTTTCCCACAAGTTCAGCACAAGTTCAATATTGCTTCCAAAGTAAGGCTATTCTGCAATGCAAAAGAGCTCATTGCAATCCCCTTTCCTTCACTGCTGAGCTCTAAGTTGAGTTAATCCTCCTTTTACTTCCATGTACAGCTTTGTTTGACCTATTGAATCAAAATCCTTTGATTCTCACAGAACTTAGTATTTCTGAATTCCTTTTAGCACCTTTATCAAGTTGTCTTAAGTCCTGCATTTGATCTTTCCCAAGAAGCTAAATTTTCTACCACACTTTGCTTCATCTCATTCTGCCTTGCCAATTCATTTCTATTAATGTGCTTTGTGGGTTCCAACAAAAGCCAGTATTTCTGGGGAGATATGCTAGAGCAATATAATGACAGAATATTATCTCCCTTCCCTGTAATACAATGCCTTCAGAAATGCAGCTCCAGTGTTTCCTGCTTGCCTGTTTGTTGCTGCCAGTATCACTTTACCAATTGATCAAATTTGCTGTTTACCCTCTCCTCGAGATCCTTCATCATGACTACTTACATCTTTACAAAAAAATATTTCACACTTTATTCCCCTCCTACATGGCCTTTTTTCCCTGCACATCTTTCTGCTACCACAAAGATTTGGTATACAACATAGTGTACTCAGAACTGATTTTTAAAAGATTTGAAAGGTTTTTGGTAACTATGTTAAAGTGGAAATCTGTGGAAAGACAGTGTCCCAAGAGAAGAGAAGGATACCAGTCCAGAGTGTTTGCAAAGACTTGAGTGTATGTTACTAAGTTCTCATTTTATCAGCTTTTCAGTTATTGTTCTTAAAGGCAATCACTACACCATGTAATACTTAACATTTCCATGGCACCTACCTTCCCAAGATAAGAAAATTTCTTTTTTAAGGTAAAGAACACCTAAGCACCTGGTGTTTTAACCATCTCCTGTTTACGTATGTAACCATAGCGCTTAGGTTACCAGTTTTAAGTGGCAAAATGTATCAACAGCAGCAACTGGATTAAAATGCAGAGCTCAGTTTCTAACACAGGTACTTGGAGAAGAAAAACAAGGCTGTCAAATGCGTTGCCATTCAGTTTTCATCGTTCTTTTCCAACTGTGGGCTGAAACCAGGAAAGTTTACAGCAAGCCTGTGACTACCGTAATTTGTGCCTTGTTGCAGGGAATCCTAAACGACTGTTTTCCATTAGAAAGGGGGAAATAGCGAATGAAAAAAAAACCAAACAAACCCCAACAGACCCAAGAACAGCTACAGGGGCTGCGTGCAGGTCACCATCAGCTCTGGGCAGAGCAGGGGCTGAGCTTTGCCATCGAGGTCACAGCACCGCTGACAGCGCTGGCTCCCGTCCGGACAGCCGGGGTTTGGCACAGCGCAGAGAGCGCTCCACGGGGCTTAGGAGAAGGATCCTGTGCTGTCAGCGTCATTTGGCCATCGCAGATTGCTCAGGGCATCACTGCACCACACTGATGCAGCGGTGCGCCCGTAGGCACAATGACAAGGCAACCTCCCAAACGCCTCGCCCGCTCACTTCTGCCTTCCCAGCAAAGGCTCTCCGGGGCAACGCATTCCACTACGGAAACTCCGTGGTCGCGGTGCACCCACCTTGCCCACCTGCGGTGTCCCGAGTAACCAAGCGGTCCCTCCGGGCCGCCCCCCTCACCTCCGCCGCCGCCGCCGCCGCGTTGCGTGGGCCGGGGCCACCGGGCTCGGGGCCCGCCCCCGCGGGAGCCGCGGCCGCCGCACCCACGGACATCGGCCGGGCAGCGGGGCCGAGGGGAGCGGAGCCCAGGGCAGCGCTGAGCCCGCCCGGCCCGCGGGGAGGGCAGCGCCGCTGCCGCCGCGGTGGGGCTGGTAAAGCGCCCGGGGCACGGGCACCGCCCGAGGGCAGGGGCCGCTCCCCGGGGCCGCCGCGCGGGGGCGCCGCGCGGGCGGGGCGCGCTGAGGGGGATTTTCCGCCGCGGGCGGTAGCGCAGGGGCCGGTGAGCGAGAAAGCGCTGCCCGAGGCGTGCAAATGCCCGCGTGTGAGCCGAGATCAGCGCGGGGCAGCGGTGGCGGAGCGGGAAGGTGACAGAGAGCTGTGGGGAGCGGCCGCAGGTATCCCGGGGGGCGGGCGGCCCGCGCGCGAGCGCCCTCAGGGAAGGATGCGAGGGATGAAATGGCGGCGGGAGCGGGGGGGCCGCGCCCGCGGGAGGGACCGGGGGCGCTCGGGAGGGCGGCACGGGGCGGCAGGAGGGGCTGCTGTCCTGCCCGAGCTGAGCACAAGCTCTCCAGCGTGTTGCTTGAGCGCCGTGCGGGCTTGGAGCCCGCAGCCTTCAGCCCCTTCGCCGAGCGAAATCGCTGATTTCACTCATTGCCTCGTAAGAAAAGTGGAAGTGAGGTTGTTTACCCCCGCCGATTCACTGGTGTTGATAGGTGACGGTCGTTTTAACTGAGTGGAAAAGTTAAAGCCACGTCCCGAGAAGAGACAAAGGGTTTGGAAGACAAAAAATGCAAAACGAGCAACGTGACTGCCCACCGGGATAGTGATACTGAGAAAATTTAAGATACTGAGCCTGGCGGTACGTTCACGTGGCTGCTGAGTGCTGTCAAGGACCAAGCATCCCTCTCCACGTATCCCTCTATTCAGTAGTGCTGGGTGGTGGTTTGGGTTTCTTCTTTTTTATGTTATGCTTCCCGAAATATTCTCCAGGAGTCCAGCTGTTTTCTCGATGCAGTGAAGGAGCCGCTGCTTTATGAGTTTGTTAACAATAAAAAAGGAAAAGACCGTTCCCAAGCGTCGAAAGGGAAGATGTTCCCGAGCGTCAAAGCACTGGAAACGCGGGCGGTGCCCCGTCTGAGCCCCCTGGGATTTGCCCAGGAGCGAAAATTCCCCGGGCTGGGAAGCTCCCGTCCCAGTGGCACCGCGCTGGGCTCCGCCAGGAATCCCGGCTGTGCCGGGGTCGGGGTTTGCTCGCCGGGCGCTGCCCCCCGTCAGCACCAGGGACAGGGCGGGATCCGCGCCCCGGGAGCTGCGCGGAGCCGGGGCCGCCACAGCTTCAGAGTCCGAAAGCTCCTCCCCGGTCGTGTGCGGGAATAAATCAAACAACGGTATCGCTGAAATACGCAGCTCCAGCCTACTCAAAAGAATTCAAGTTTAGTGCTTCTCGTCGTATGGAACCTAAAGTCTCTTTACTCTTGAAGTACTGACTCTCCTACATACTAAGTGGGCTCTTTTGATCCAACACACAAACCAGGCCAGGAAAACATAATCTAAATGATTTCTGTATTTATATTTGGCCAAAGTTCATATTCACACGGATTGTAACAATGATAGTTGCAAAAATATTCCATTGGCAAGTTGTCTTACATCCCCAAAGGAAACATTTTGCATCTTGTCAAATGCCTGAATACATTGCTTTCCATGCAGCATGAAGTTACCAATAATTACCACAAAACAATGCAGTTTATGTGAAGACAACGTGCAAATAGAGCAGATCAGTTTTACCACAGATTATAAAAGCAAAATCCTTGCAGCTTATACTCTCCCTCACCACCTCTACAACACATGACAAAACAGAAATAATGGGATGGTTGCTGTGGAAGGAAGAAAAGCATCCCCCAGAGTAGTGCACATTCAGTTTTATAGATCACTTACTTTTCAACAGCATAGTAGATATCACCTTTTCCAAAATTTGTTCATAGCTAAAATTACGCATCTCATTAGGGAAAAAAGTGATTCTGCTGACAGCGGTATGTTCACTTTTTCTTTTAATAAAGAAAGCAATTAGAAAATTGATTTTAAAATGGATGTTTGAAGCTACTGACACCTCAAACCATGGAAATACTGAAGTATTGTTTTTAGGATTGCTTCTTATTACAGTTGTCAGAACCATGAACCATTGCCTCTTAGATTAGTCTTGAGGCAGCAGTGAAACCATTTGGAAAAATATAGGAAATTTACTCAGAGCAATTTATTTAAACTTTGTGTATCTTTATTCACAAATAATGATACTAACTCTGATGATAATAGATATTTCTATATCTACCAATTAATGAACATAGTGGATATTTGCAGGGAGTAACCGAGGTGCTTTTCAAGTAAGAGATTATTTGATCCTGAAGTTGGTATAACAAAAGACCTAGATATATTCTCCTCTTCTGGCTGAAAGCTTCAGAACTTCAAGAAATATTTAATTTATAAGCTATGAATAATGTTTTACTGTGATGTACACATCCCTCCTTCACAAGTTCATAGCCTTTTTGCATCAAGGCTGTTTGATTCTCTTTAGAAAGATTAGTTAGAATAAAATAAGGGCAGAATATGATTTGACTTTCTGTGATACATGTCTAGGCACCTCTTCTGTGTGCTCTATAATAATTTCATCATATACTGCATGTGCATTTAAAACCCTCCTCAGACGCTCAGTAGGATGTTTAAGGGCTGGGAGTTTTGGTTGTCAGGGTTTTTTTGCAGTGGGATATGAGTTAACAAATATAAGGATGAAAAAACATGCTTTCTTATCCTTGAAGTCAGCTGTATCTCTTTGTAATTCTCTGAATTTCTCACCGACTCTTCTGTTTCTGAGAAGCCCTCTTTGAATAACAAAAGCTGCAAAATGACCACAAGCAACCTGTACAGTAGCAGATGTGATGACTTAGGCTGGAAAACATAATCCAGATGGTGGGAAGTTATGTTTATTTTGTGATGATCTATTAGATTATTCCATTCTACATGTGAGAGAAAAAAATCATATTTAGGGGCTTATACCTGAACCTTTCCAAGGCCTTCAACAACCTGATTTTCTGCTCCCCGATAAATACATCAGCAAGGATGACTGGAAAGTGGCCCATAATCCTGTTCTGATAAGTGGTGGATCAGTTTTTGTTTTTGGTTTTATGTTTGTTTTTGTTTTTGTTTTTGTTTGAAACAGGATGAAACACGTGAGCAGGTCTGTTGCTCATTAAAGTCACTGTCACTCAGGGAAAGGGAATTTGAAAGCATGAGAGCTCTACCTGCTCAGCACTCTCTAAAAGAGCCTTCAAACTCATTCCCAGAAACGTGTGCCTGTCTTTTGGAGGGACAAAATTCTCTGTCCTGTTTTTCTAGAAAGCACTAGTGACAGTATTAAACTCATATTTTAAATAATGTTTCAGAAGTGCATTGCTTACCTACCAATAGCCTTGGAATAGTTCAGTGAAGCACCTTCAGGATCACCTCTTAGTGTCAAAAGCTGAAGACTGAGAGTACACCGACCAGGCCATCCTGTGCAAACAATCCTATTTGCTCTCTGGAAAAGTAGCTTACTAATAGATTTAGCTGTCCATTTTCCTCAGTGACTCAGGGTGATTTGCTTTTGACCCATGAGTTTCACTCCAGCCTGGGCAATTTCCTTTTCTGGGAAATTTAGACAGTTCTGTCAAGGGCAAATTCTGGGGTTTCTGCAAGTCTTTCTCCCAGTCTTTTGTCCTTTCCTGTAATCACTATCTGATCTCCCTAGATGTTTCATTAGCTGTTCAGCTTCAGATCAGTCACAGAAACATTGTTTTCCTTGTAAATAGGCCCTTAATTTTTCATAAATTTCTGCATTATTGTTTCATTAGGCTTATGAGGTATTTTAATAAGCTGTCTGCACAGTTTATTTGCAGTAACTTTAAACTGAAGGAACAACCACCATGGGTGGAAACTTAAAAGTATGATTGGTACCCAACAAGTTTGGCCTCCTTGGCTACCTAAGGGTTCCTCACCAGTGATGGCGTGAGGAAAGTTAGCATGGAAAGTACAGCACTGCAGCACAAAGTCTGGATGTGCTTTCTCCCGGGATAATGCTTTTGGCAGCTGATCTCATTCCCTGCCCAGCTGAAGGGGCTACAGTTCCAAGCTCAGAAATAAGCTGGTGATGAGTGTGGCTTTCTGAGTAACGAGTAACCGGTAAGGAGACACTGCCTTCGGTTTGGAGGGGCTGTGCAGGTGTTACTTCTCTGTGGTGATGCCGATGGGACTGTTCAGACAGAACTGCTGACGTTTAGAGGAGAGCAGATCTGGGCTGCATTTGCACTGGCATTTACCCAAACTGTGACAGCTCCAGTAAATGAGGCCGTTCCATTTGTGGTTGCTTATTGCCCAGCAGTTCTGATTTTCACAGGCCTTTGCACGTGCTGTGTAAGGGGGCAGGAGATGAAGGGGTCTGTTCCTTCTGTCACTGGCAAATGAGTGGGCCATTTGCAAAACAACTCACAATTTTCCCTTATGGCAAAAGACTGGAAAGAATTTCTTTAAAATTAGGACTATAGGTATGTCCAATTAACAGTCTGATTCCCATGGGTTTGTGTTTTGGCATTGGCAAAAAAGCTGCCAAAGGAATCTAATACTTTGGATCCCCAAAATTATTTTATTTTGCAGAAATTTTCGAGAAAATTTTAGGAAAATGTAACAAGCACAGCTCAGACAAGAATCATATTTTTAGAGTGACTCTACTAATTTTACCCTTATAAGATATTCATTGTTCCTGTTTTCGGTTTTAGTAGTTTTGCAGAGTTCCTAAATTTGCCCACAAACAAGAGCAAACAAACATGCAAACAAAACAGTCAAAGTGTCAACATACAGTTCAATAAAACATTGTGAATTGCAACTCTAGAGTGTTGCTCAAACATTAAAGAGAAGGCTGTCCACGTGGCAACCTCCTTGGACTGATTTTGTCATTACCCTGGGCTATATTATTACCATAACATTCCTAGGACAGGATGAAAACAGTTATGGCAGGAGGTAATTCAAGATGGACTGTCAGCAGGATGGACCCCAGCAATGCTGCTTGACTTATAACCCTCATTGCTTTCGTGCTTGGGGCCAACCCAGCCTCAAAGTGCACTGATTTTATACAGAAGAAAAGCTGAAATTCTCCTAAAGTTTAATATTTTAACTTAGTTTGTCTAAATAAATGTTGGCCTCTTAATTTTGTCTCACTGTTCAACTGTAAATATCCAGTTTTAAATGCATGCTATTTATATCAAGGGAAAGGTGAATCTTTTCCCACCTGTTTCCCTGGATATCTCTCTGCATCTCTCAGTTGAAGGCTGACTAATCCATTATTGCATCTTTCTTGTAACAGCACTGCTAATTTTCTATTTGAGTGTGGAAAAAAGGTTACAGGTTGCAGCCTTGATGCAAAACTTTCCTAATCTGGCCTTGCAGCACTCCAAGAGTAAATGATATGCCCTTTTACAGATAAACTTGAGCACTGCACTAAATTGAATTGCCAGGTCCCAGAGAGAGTTAATGCCATACTCTCACTCACAACTGACTGTCTGATACTTACCCCAAGCACTGTCTGCTGAGTGTCAGTCTGGTTCACTTTGAGTACTTGGTGCCTTGATCTGATGATTTGTTCAGTTGAGCTATTGATTTATTGAAACACTTTCAAATGTGACATCTGAAGACCAGGATAAACTTTGCTGAGAATACTGTGACCCAGCTGGCTCTTCCAAATAAGGGCTTAACTCAAGCACCACTTTTCCTTGAGCACTAAAATAGTGTGTGAGCATTAAAATACACATTCCCAGAACCTTTTAAAAGAGGTATTTACAAAGGGATATATTGTTAGATTATCCAATGAAGAAAGACTGCCCACCTCACCCACTTAAACCAGAATTATCAAATCTTTTGCTCTGCTGCTGATAAATTCACTACATCAAAGCAGTAAAGGAGGAGCAAAATGACCCGCAGTTTTCTGAGAATTTTTCATTTTACTGTAAATAGAACATGTGAACTGCCTCAGTGGCATTTTTCACAGTGGCCTACAAGTAATGTTTTGTCCCCTTTGTAGTTGCAGGTAAAGATAATTATTTTAAAAGTAACTTAGCAGCCGCTGAAGAATGACTGCTGGTATATGGGTTTTTTTCAAAGGGTTGCAGAATTTTTTCTGCCTATTCAAGCATAAAGCAAATTTGTTTAACACCACCACCTCAATAGGTAACTGGAGTAAACTATTGTTGTAGCAGTATGTATGTTAAAAGGGAAAGAGAACAAAGTGGACTGAAACCTAGCACAACAATTTTCATCTAGTACATTTATGCTTTCATTTTGCCCTGCCAGTTACAGAAATCCACACAAGAGAATATGTGCAAAAGCAAACATTTTCTACTTAAGGTAGGAGACTGTAGCCAAATGCTCCAACAAAATACAGTGTCAGAACTGTTTCAGGCGAGGACTTGGCTATTTAATAATGATTTAACCAAGCTCTTCTTAGTTTCCATTCACACATTTCCCCATTCCTTTCTTAGTGGTTTTGGTTGTGCTGACAATAACAGAGGAACTGAACTCCAAACAAGAAGGGCAGGGTGAGGGAATGTGCTGACTGACAGCCTGATTCTCCCAAGAGGTGATTTTTGTCCTGTTTGAAAGGTGTGAAGGAGGATTGTTCCTCAGTTGAGAGGAAGGAAAACCAAGAATGTCTTGATGGTCAGGTGTGAAATGTACAACTCATGAGATGGGAACCCTCAGCTCTGTCCTTGCACAATGTTTTCATGCAGGAAGCAGAATGAAGGACTAGTAGAGAAAGGCACATCATGTCAAAAAAATGTTCTTGACCACCTCTGTTCAATCACAACAAGTAAAATAAATTAATTTAATGTGTAGCTTTATTGGCAATTTCAGTAATAAAAAGTTTGTTTAGGGTCAGCCAAGCTTTTCAACTGAGTTTCAGTGGCTTAGAGAAAGACAAGTAGGATAGAAATTCAGGATTCTATTATATAAGTAACCTGTTTCAATTGCCCCGTTGTTTAAAGTAGTGCACGACTTAACGAGAACAGAGCTCCCAGACAAGTCGACAAGAATGTCTTCTTCTTTATTCCATTTATCATATTTTGTTACTCAGCCCTTTCCTTTACATGCTGGATATCAGCTGTAGAAGAAACAGAATAAAAGTTCCAGTGATGAGCTTTTTTCTTTTTATGAACTCTTTCAAATTGAGATCAAAAAAACTAGTAACAGTCAAATTATACTGAAGTCAAATAATTCTGCTGGAACCAAGCCACTGGCTCAGGGAAGGAGGAAGCGTAAAAAGACAAGTGCCTACAAGTTAGTCACATGTTGAAATAGAAACAATATAGGGTCTTCTTGACTTGTCAAATGAACCAAGATTTTGAGTGTAATGTGGTGTAATTTGCACTGTAAATGTTAATAGTTGGGCGTGTTGCATTAGTCCTTAGGCTGGGACTTCCAAAGAATTTCAGTGGCTGAAGTTCAACTGCATATCCTTTGCACTAGAAGAATCCTTTTTCAAATCTCTGTCTCCAATCCTGAGAGCTACAAAGCTGGAGAAGGAATACTAATATTGTGAAAATCTTAAGCAAGTAGTCACAAAGACACAAAGTGCTTATTAGAGGGTGTTGCTTTGTTGCCATGGACCGTTTTGTTTTGGTTTGTTTTATTTTTAACTGACAAAATTCAGAACTGATTTAAGATTCCCCATGAAGTGGTTTAACTGCCATGATTTTCTGTTCAGAGAATTCTCCTTGAATAGTGGATGAGAAATTACATCTCTCTGAAACCTGGATTCCACCAGGATCCACTTTGTGTGGCTGAATCCTTGTGCTGTAAGTTCTTGCTGGTATCATGCCATTCCTACCTGTATGGCTGTTCTGGTAAAACATTTGGCCTTGGCCATAATTTGACTAAAGAAATGCTCTGATCTTATCTAAACCCAAATTCCTAGGTTTCCCAGAAATGGCTTCCAGTGATGGTGGACAGTCAGCTGTGTTATTTTGAAAATTCCTGCAGTAATTTTATTTTTAAAAGCTGGAATTCAGGCAGCTCACACTATTGCCGTGTCTGTGAACTGCTTTAATAAGCAATTGCCTTTGTGCTGTGCCCTGGTAAAAATGGAGCAGGTTCAGCTGTGATGGGGACTCTCTTTCAGGAAACATCACAATGAAGGGAAGCTGCAAAGTACAGCTCTGTAACAGGTACTGTGCCTCCTTAGCCCTGAAATCACTGTGGTCTGGCTCCTGCACATGAGAAAAAGTCAAGGATGGTTGAGTCAGTGAAAGGAGCAAGGAGAAATCTAACACAAGGTGGTAGCTCTGAGTTCCTTTTTTGGTAGTGGCCCACAATGGGCCTGTTTCATATGAAGTTACTGTGTTTTCCAGCATTTTAGGATTCCCCAGTTTATTTGGGGTTACTTTATTTTGATGCAGTGCTAATGGGTATCCTGAATTGTGTTTTCTTATTTGCTTCCTTTGCCTTTGGGCATATTCTGCCATGGCAATTTGGATTAAAGCAAGAATTAAAGTGAGTGTGATTTATTGCAATGAAGTTTACATCATATTTTTACATGTTTTTAATTCCTATAGGTGAAATAAATGGTATCTACAGTGCCTAAAGAGAGCAGCTTTTACTGTGTGAAATTTATTTCTCATCTAACTGAACGTAATGATCCCAAATGTGAAAGACTGGTGTGGCTTTTTCTTTTTCAGAGGAATGAGTTTCAAAAGGAATCTTTGCAGTGAATGTGACGAACCACCGAGCTGCCTGATGCTTCTGCCTCGGCTCTGTCCTTCATCAGATTAAGTTCTCTTCTTACTTCAGCAAGCAGCAGCAGCAGAAAGTGAGTTTTAAGAAGTGCATCTGGAAAATAGATGCACTTTGAATAAGATGTATCAATACACATTAAGGGTTCTGCCATGTGCTTCTGTTACTCAGAGACTTGAGCTGAGGACAGCAGCATCAAAAGTGTTCATATTTTAAAATCACAGTTGGAGGGTTATTATAAACCCAGACTCCATCTGTTTGCCTGTTAAGGTGGGATCATACATCGTTTTTTTAAAAGCCAGAAGGGGGCTGTGTTTAATTAATGCTGGTTTTGGCACCTGAGGGCATTGGGGACTGCTTGGAAAGGGGTACCAGAACAGTGAACTAGTGAAACCTAGAAGAAGATGGTGATATTGAAAGCAGGGCTGTCTCTGGATGAATGTCAAGGAATGCTTGACTGCAGGACCTGTCTGATAGAAGGGAGCTGAGTCCTGGGCACTCAAGAGATCAGAGTTTCAAAGAGCAGTGGGGTGAGAAGCAGCTATTCCACAGCAGTCCCCCTTACTCAGGAGAGAGGGAGTGCAGGCCTTCCCTCTGGCCCTGTGGATTAACTGGTGAAGAGTTGACTGGTCACTTATGGGAAGTAGGGAAAATGAGAAGAATCTGAAACTTGGAAAATTTACTAATGTACAGTTCCATGGAGTTAGCAGCAAATACTAGTCTGGAAAAATATTTTTAAAATTCAGTAACTTTTAGTACTGACCTAACATACTCTTAACTCCTCCATTTCACTTGTGTGTCCTAAGGGGTTGTGTAAATATTTATGCACGTGATTAACTTCATGCGTCTGAAAAACTTCATGAGAAGCAGTTATACCAATCCAAAGGGTGAATCTGGGTATCTGTAATAGATTTTTGAAGTACTGGGGCTTTTGAAGGAAATGCTGTTACATTAGAGGTACAGTCACTTTCTCTGTATCCCTTTGGGCATGGCACTGTGTGGAAGGGTATGGATTTTCCTTTCTATTTTTCCAGTCAGTGGAAAGAATTATGGCAGTTGTAAGTATACCCCTAAGTGTCCCACAGCTAATTCAGGAAATGTCCTTTATGAAACCTTACATTGGAGACCTCGTGCTATACAATGATGTAGTCTCAGATTTTTGGGTCTGTTTCCAAACCATCTTATTTTCCTGAAAGGCATCAAAAATATCTTTTGTACTAAATCTACATAGATACTGCTGTTTGTGTAAGTTTAAGAATAGTAATTAAAAAAAGGAAACATTCACTGTAAGAGAGGCGAATCCCTTTCCATTCTTCTCAGCCTACTATTTATCCCCAGTTTCAGGTGAATGTTAACCTTGAGAGCAAATTTCATTGCCAGAAGTGTTTGTAGGCAATATGTGAAGCAAACACCACGAGTCCAGCTTTGTAGTCTAGTAAGAGATTCTGACATCTCTATACATAGTGAGCTGAGCATTTTCCCACACTGACGTGACTCTTGCAGCATTTGCTTTGCTCTTGAGCCAGGTACAAAGAGGGCTCTGTGCTGTGCCTCCAGCAGAGCCCTGCTGCTGCCAGAACTGCCGTAACTAAACGAAGTATTTTCCTCCAGAAGAGAAAAAAATCTTCTTATTACTGTTTGTGGTTTGTATCAGACTGTTAAGGCTGGATTTGCTGTGAAGAAACTTTTCTGGCTTTATTAAGCTTACGCTGATGTTCTGCTCAGTCTGTTGTCCATAGAAGGGAAGTAAATAGAACAGCTTATAAATTTTGACAACTGTGAAGTTTGCATAAGATTGAAAATGAGTATTTAGGTTATAAATTCGATGGGGTAAGGGAGGTACAGGAATCAGTTAGTGTACAGGACTGTGGCCTGTGTCTAGGGTTACTAGGAATGGCACTATTAATAATTTATTTATTTGTTTTAAAACTACTTTTATATACACCTATTTAGAACATAAGACTCCTCACATTCCTATGACACTAACAACTGCAAGGCTACAAGCACAAGTGTTTGAACTGAGATACCCGCTGCTCAGCCACTGAAATACTATTGTCTGACACAAACACTGCCTTGCAGATAAGGGTCCCACCCAACAAAGCCCTGTGGAAGGAGCAGTTTCAGCAGCAGAGACAGACAGTTGCCCTGTCAGAGTTACTGAGGGATCACAGGATGGGGACCACATTGCAGCACCTCTTGGAACAGCCTAAGTGAAAAATGGCACCAGCCAAACTGAGGAAAACAGGCACACATGGGCATGGGGACTTACCCATGTTATGCCCTGGAGCTGTAGAAACACCCAAAAAGCATTGAAGCATTGGAGGTGTCTTTGGTTATTTCTGTCAGGCTTGCTGTTGGTTTTGCATATGAAGTGAAAAAAAATGCTCTTTGCTATTCTGTCTTACTGGGAATGTGTGAAATGCCAGTACTCAATGTCACGTGCTATGATGACGCTTTTTACTTCAGTGGTGGATGTAAAAAAGTTTCCAAAAGTATGGAAAGGGAGGCTGTAAGCTGCAAAAAATAGGGACTAAGATCCCTGCTTGTATGTGGAAGTTGGAAAGACTGGCAACTTGTGGCTGCTGCCTTACGCAGTCCTTCAGTCCTGACTTGGAGCAGCCTTTTATTACACTGGCTCTTGGCACCTTCTTTGCAGGTCCAGCAGTAGTGACCAGTAGCTCAGCAGTTTTGCAGAATTGCTCGAATGATCAGACCAAACATTTTCACTTGTGACCCAAGCAGGAGTTTGTGCCCCCGTGGAGGGGCAGAGCGTGTCTGTCAGCTCGCAGCACTGCCTTTGCCAGCAGCCTGCCCCGGGAACAGCTGCTCCGGTACAAAAGGCCAAAGGGAAGCGCCTCGGTTTTGCCCTAGTCCTGTCACACCTCCAAGTCACTGGGACACATCCAAGTGCATGGTAAACTACAGGCAGTCTCTCCACTGCAGAACAGGCTGTACAGTTGACTTTAACTGAGACGTGAATCATCTCGGTCCGAAATTATTTTAATCCAATCAGTCATCTGTGTTACAGGGTGTAAAGAGACAGCAAAGCGAAGAGAGTGGCTGCTGCCAAACAGAGGATACAGGACACAAATAAAACTGCTAAGATGAGGTGAAATATGAACTAATAATGATTTATTCCAAATGCCACAGGGGTTACAGTGTGAGCCACTTGTAGAGATATTCATGTGAGATGAATTTTGTAGGCTTTCCCCAAAATTACTTTTATAGTCTCAGCAGAGTGAAGGGAAGGCAAAACTGTTAGTTACACAGGGAGTACACACAAGGGTTTTGAAGTGCTCACAAACAAATTCTCCCTAATTAATATATGCTTTACAAGTCTCTTGTAAGTAGATGAGCACGAACAGCTGTAGTTCTTTTTATAGATACAAACTAATCTCTAATACATGTTGGAGTTGAAGGATATAGAGAACAACATGCTGTGGATTCGTAAAGCTTTTCTAGCCATGGAAGTATTCTTTTTATGCCCTCTAAAAGTGGAAGGGAATGCAGAAGTGTGCAGAGTGTAGTCTTCAAGAATACTGCTTGGAACACAATCATGACAGGAGCAAAGGATCTAGCTATTAATGACACATACCATGCACTCCTTGTTAACACATGAAACAGCATGTGTGAGCTTTGACCTATTTTTCTTGACAGGTTCAGTCTTTTGTGACCCATATGAGATAGGCAGCACTTACTAATGTTTCTTCGCATTTTTCACTAGTGTCAAAGGCCTTCATGACAAAGGAAGAATTATATGCTTCATGTTTTTAAACAATTTTAAAAGCCCAAGCAATAAGTCATAATAGAATTCCTTAGACTTGATGAATATCTTTGAACATGCTTCCTGTCTGAAGATGTTTTCTCCCTTCTTTCTCCTTTTTGCTGCCTTTATATATTATCAGTTTAATATTGTCCTCTGCAGGGAGACAATATCCGGCTGTGGTGGGTGAAGGGAGGAACTGTAATAGCTCCTTTCCATCTCTAATGCCTATGATTTTATTTACATAAAAACATTGTGGATTTTGAACAGTGTGTTTCTTTTGGTAGTTTATTACCAGCCTGAACAGCCCGCTTTTTCATGATCTAACATTCATCTGCTGCAGAAGCCATCATCACCTTTATTTTTAGTTTTAATCACTTTTCTTTTAATAAACCTTGGTTTGAAGTAAGTTTCCAAAAGTGTGCTTCAAAACGATGCCCCAAGTCTTCTGGAACCCACTGATTTATGTTTTTCCCCCCCCTCAAAATAATAAGCTGGTTACATTTTTATTGATTTTATAGCTTTTTCTGATCTGACATAGGGAAGAACTAATTTACTTAGGACAAAATACCTTGCTGGGTTCCCTCTATTATTGCAACCAACGGGAGAACTGCTGGAGGGCCTGTAGGGAAGAACTGTTTCAATAGCTCTGTGCCCTGTTCTTTTGGGCTCAGAAGGTCTATTTCCCCCCTTTGGATTATCTATTCCTCATAATTCTTGTGATGTAGACTGCTATGATTTGCAAATTAAATTTGTCCATTTATTCTTATGCACTAGAAGAAACAGCAGGGGAAAGCTGAAAATCACTATTTGATAAAACTCTTTTCCTTTCCTTTCAAGGGAAATAAATACAATCTCATAGATTCAGTCACTGTGGGAAAAAACCCTCACCTATATGAATGCTGCTGTTTAGAGAAGGGAAAAATGGAAATGCCAAAGTGGGGATGGTGTGGATTCCACACATCTCTAGAACAGCTGTTTTTGGGGAACTAACCCTTCTCCTCCCAAGATTTACTTCAGATAAGCACATCTAAATGTAAACCACTTTGAAGTATCAGAAGGCAAATATCAGAACCTCTGGGGAGATTGGCTAAGACTGGGTTAAACTGGTCTCTTAAGACACTGTTGGAAAAAGATGGAAAGGACCATTGCTTTGTCCTCAAGTGTTATCGCTTTATCTTTCCCCGGAGTCTCAGAAATTAAAATAAAGATCTGAGACTTTAAATTACCACTCAAGTGCATTGTCTTTCCATTAGATTGTAGAAGAAAATGGGGTAAAATATGTCATTAATTAGAGAGAGGAGCACTGACTGTGTGATTAAGTTTTCTTTTGGTTGAGAAACTTCACAGTAATGAAGAAACCATCTTCAGGAGGTAATGTACAGTTTCCCCCAAATCTCTCGGCTTTACCTCTGTAATAGCTTTGAAGTTAAACTACACTGAGTGAACAAAGGCCTGTTTTGAGTATTGTATTTCCCTTTCCTCTCAAGTTAATCCCAGGAGGCTTGTAGGTAAGGTCTGTGTAGTGGTGGAATATACCTGAGCAGAGTAAAATCCAAATGAAAGAAATTGTTTCATGAGCTGCATAAAGAAGAAATAATAAAATACAGTGTGACTCAGATCAAGACATGAACCGCTGGAGAGAGTTCTGATGCTGAAAAGATCACTCTTCCTGCTTTACTCCTTGCTTGTCTTGTGTTGTGTCTTTGTAGGGGCATTTCAGACCAATGCAGGAAGGTATTCTGGATTCAGTCAGTCCATAGCTGTTCCAGAGCTATTGGCTAGGATGATATTCTGGCTTGCACCACTCACTTACTTAACTGTTGGGCTTCTTGTTCTGCTTGTGACTGTTGGTCTTAGGGTACAGGAAACCAGAGTTGTATCTAGAAGGCAGCTCTACTCCTTGGACATTGCTGCATGTTATTGTAATGCTGGGTATCTGAGCTGCCAGTGATCCATAGCAAGACTCTCCTTTCCTTTGTCCAATACTGTTCAGGCTCTCACCTTCCTAAAGGATGCAGAGATTTAAAAGAAATGGAAAGCACAAACATGTACAGGATCACATTGCATCATCTAGGAAAAAGTGGCATATATTTAGATAAGCACTTTTCTGGTCTACTTTGAAGAAAGACCAGACTAATAACAGCACGTTCAGCTATGAACAAAAGTGCTGTGAATATGCTTAGTGAACCTGTTTAGGTTCACTGGGCAAGAGGTAATGTAAAATGTGATGATAACAGCATGGATAGATTGAAGGGGTAAGCAAACTCTATAATGAGGTGAAAAGAGGAATTGAGGAAAAGATTAATTAGCAATTTTTGACAATAAGCAATGTTAGCTGTCACTTGCGCAGGACCAAAAAATCAGATAGGATGAAGCTAACAATAGCTCTTAAGGATCACTGCTAACAATGAAGAGATAATTTGAGATAGTTGTATTACATTGGGGTTAATACTGCAGAGATAAAACTGCCTTGTTTTCACCTGTCAGCTCTTTGCTCTTATTTCTCCATCTGTCAAGAACTAAGGCAAGTTGACTCATTTGTGATAGATGTCAATTTTTTTTACATGTGTGTAGCTGTGTTAGATGGAAGAAGAAACAGACACTAGAACAACATGTTACTGAACAGGTGACATGGCATGTTTCAAAAACTGACCTTGATTTCCTCCAGGTTGCACATTTTAGATGTTTTCTGCAACCCAAAACAGAGAACATTAAATAGTTAACAACATCACTTCATACAGCAATACTTGCCACAGGACCATGGCTGTCTCAGAGGTACAGCCATCAGAATGACTATCTCAGCTTAGTGTGTATATTATTCATAGGAAGGTGGCACAAAATTAATGCTTCCACTAAGGAAATCACAGACTTATTAATTCAAGAAAATATTCAGGTTCCTTCAAGAAGTTGGACTTAAGGAAAATCCTGTAGTATGTGTGTTCTCCTTCTGCTTAGTTTCAGCAATGATCTACCCTTTGTGGTCATGTTTTCTGCATTCTTCTGGGAGTGTTGTGTGATATTTGCATCTCAAAAAATAAATTATTTTGTGCTCAGAGACTGTCATTAGTTTTTGTTCCCTCAGTTACTTAGATGCACGCCAGATATTAAAATGATTCTTACAGTAGGTGTAGCCATTCTGACATTCAGTTCCACCATCAATATGTCATCAGCATCTACTGATGTCTGAAAAATGAACACAGACAAGAAAGACATAAATGGCATATAGGTAAGTCTATATATTTTACATATGCACAATGCAAAATATAGGGAAAAAAAAGAGGATAGCAGAGGACTGACTGAAAAGTAGTGGTACGCTGAAATAGCCTTTTTTTTTCTTTTTTTTACATATTACTGTAAGTGCTCATTTGGTAGCAAATGGTGAGACAACAGGAAGCTTGGCCAAGGAATTTGGACAGTGAAAGACATATCTTACTAAATAGACATTTAAAACCAAACACAAGCCAACACACCACTCAGATGCTAAGTTTTCTAAAGCAGCACCAGAAATACAACAAAGAGAGCAGAATAATGAACCAGGCTGGGAATAAAAAGCTGATGACCTTTTACAGCCTCTAAATCGTTGCTCATTGTGTTAACTCACAGGTTATCAGCATCTTCTTGGCAGGAACCTTCATGATTAATTATGGTACAATATGCAGATTTGTTAACTTGCCAGTTGTCAGAGAATTCAGGTATTATGAATGCAGTGTATTACCTTCTCACAGATCCCAGAATCCTGGCTCTTCAGTTCGGGTTTGGCTCTTATGTCACTAGTTGGAATTGTGTCTTTACCCCTTTCATTGGGAATCTGTCTTCTGGCAAGTCTGGAGACTTGCAACTCTGGAGTACTTGTTTCAGTACAGGCCTAAAATTAATACAGCAAAAACAATCACTCTAGGTTCCTTAGACTTTCATCCAATTTGCCCCATGAGAGTCAGTTTTACCTAGATAGAAACTGTAAAAGAGACAGACATTGTATAAATGTTCTGCCATATATGACTTCATAAAATGTTTGCTTATAAGAAGTACAAAACTATCAAGTCTGTCATGTCTAAAATTTGGCTTGGGTGGAAGCAGAAATAAATAGAAGGAAATATCTCAGGACTGCAGAATCAGTTCTTTAGAAACATTTTGTTTCATGAAGGATCCCTGGTTTTTATAAACTTTGTTCCAATTAATGGGAAAACAAAAAAATAAAAGGACAAAACCCCCAGCCCACCAGTATCTCCTAGAAATCAAAACTTCTGTTCCTTTTCCTCACTTTGTCAGCCTTTTCACTACAATGATCAAGAATCACAGAATTCCAGAGGTCAGAACAAAACAATGAAACAGTTAATGGGATTGATGAGCAGCTAATGGCATACCAGTCTATTTTCTGTTGAACTTTACCTTAAAATGGGGGAACATAACACTGTAAGATACTTTCCTCAATTTTTTCATTCCACAAGAGTTTTTTTATAAGCAATCTGTGTGCTTTGGATGTAGCTTCCATCAGATGGGAGCAAAGCAATACTCAAAGCAATTATTGATACTTTCAATATTTGATACTTTTAATTATTGATACTTTGATAAACTTTCCCTAGGGAGGTAAAAAAAATAAGAGGTGTAGAAAAACATGAACTCTGATGGAACTGAATAAATTGGCATAAGGAGTATGTTACTACTGAGAGAGAATCCCAATTGGTGATGCTATACCAGAATTTTAATATATAACAGATTGATTGCTCTAAGGAGAATAAGGATCACTTTTTTCCGTGTAACTGTGGGGAAGGATAAAAGGGACACAGAAGAAGGGGAAAGAAAAACTAATTTGATTTGGAACAGTGACAATCTAGATTGTACTTTCAGAAGCAGCTTTCTCACTGTTAGGGAAGCAATGATGAAGATGAGTCTACACACTGAAGTCTTTCCAGACTGAAATGTCTTCATGGCAGATTTTTTAGAAGAGCTTAGCAAAATATCCAGGAGGACAATCTAAATATATGTTTTCCTGTTGGAGCACAAGAGGATGGGCTAAACTATTCCTTAGATCCCAACATTTTAAAAAATGTGTACTGTGCTTTCCATTCCATGCGTAGAGTCTATTAGCACTCTCAGTCCCATTTGATTGATTTTCAGAATGGAAGCAACTTTTTTTTCTGAGCATCTGTTCCAGAGATTGGATGCTTTTTGTCTCAAAGACTTAACTGGAAATTGTTTCTTTTGGATTTTCCCAGATACAGAATATCTTTGCATCCACAGGATTACAAAAAAAAAATAAAATTTTGCATAAAGATAATTTATCAGCTTGCAGTTTGATGATCAGCCTTGACATAAAACACATGGCAGCATATGTACTGCCTTTTTGCCTTGTGAGTATATGTCTAGAATCTTAGAGCTTAATTGAGACACATATGGTGCAAAAAAAGAAACAAACAAACAACAAATCAGTGAGCATTGAAGCAATTTTGTTTGCTTAAACTTGAGCCATTCTTTCTGCTCTGTACTTCAGATAAACTGATATTACTTACTAATAAATTAGAATATTCTATGGCCAAATCAAATAGGGAAACATATATTATCAGAAAATCTCAGGTCTATCATTGTTCCAAACAAGATTCAGACTTACTAGAGGCTATAGAAGATTCCAGAGTGAAGCATGACAATTGCTTGGAATTTTTTACTTTGGGGAATTTTTGTTCTCCATTCCATTATTTTATTTTGAGTATTAAGAGTTGCTTTCCCAAGCAAAATGAATTGTTTGTATGGTTCCCCTTCCCCAGCACTGAGAGTAGTACAAGAACACGCAGTCTTACCAAAGGAGTCGGTTGTTTTTTTAAGAATCAGGATTCACAGTGTAGGAGATGCATCATAAAAATGTCACTTTTCTATTAGCCAGTTTTAAAACCTTCCACCTGAATGGTGGCCACTAGCGAGAAGAATTTCATTTTGATTGGACCGAGAAGTCAAAAGAATAGGGAGTGCAAAGAAATTGGAAATAACTGTCAGAATTCAGCAATTATCTGGACTAGGTACAATCATTATCTTTACTGTGAAAAAGAATTGCAATGAACTATTGAATGTGGTTAGTTACTTAGTAATGTAACTTTGGGTTGCAGGAGAGAGCCTGGGATGCCAAATATTTGCCCTTTTCTCAGCTGCTGTGCAGAATATTTGGTTTCACTTACACTGGCAGCAGCAGGCTGTTGAGGTCTTCTGTGAGAAAGATTCTGTAATGGTTTTACTGATTTGTCTAAGTGTGATGATTAATATGTTTCCAAATACACCACACTTTCAGGAAGCATTATCTGTTTCATTACAACCTTGCTTTCACCAGAGAACTACCCAGTGATGAGCAGTTTGTTTTGTGTGTGTCCAGACTGCAAACCTGTGGTCAGGCAAGTGCAGCCTGGAAGTGTGGTCAGGCTTTAAAGGCTGCTCATGACTCCAAGCTTCCCTTACTTTCTAAAATTCCTGTTGTTCCATCTTTCTGCTCTTCCTTCAGTGTCACCAGCCATCAAGCAAACAGTGACCTACATTCTTTTACATCTCATCCTTCTGTCTTTTATTTCACTTTGTCCCTCCACTTTCTCTGGAGCTCTTGTAATGAGCGCCGTGATGCATTTCATCCGGAGAATCTACAGCTTGGAACGACTCTACATGAAAATAAATTACTTTGCAATTAAAAATGGGTGTATGGGAAGCGTCTCCCTTACTGATTCACTGTCAGAGAGAGAAGACAGTCTCCTTCTTCCTTTCTGCAGCCCACTTGTCTCAGAAGACTGGCTGGTTACGGTGGCTCGTCTGGAGGAGTAATAACTGCTGGAAGACCGTGAATCTCTGGGAGAAACCCTCAGTAGGGATCCAAGGCAAGGAACATGTGTTGCAATGGCTCTTCTAATGGATAAGAGGTAGAACCAGTCAGACTTTTTTCTGTTAGCACAAACATTCAGTCAGAAATCATAAACAATGCATTTATTCAGAGAGATGAACTAATGCTGCATGGACTGGAAAATTACTGGGTATAGAAAGAGTTTTCCAGATATCAGATATCTCACCTGCAATCACCCTGCAAGATCACTTATTCACAGTGTTCTGCAGAACTCAAATTTATTGCTTGGCAAGAATAAGGACATTAAAATGTAACTCCTGGAACTGAAGGAAGCTATTAAAATAATGTTTTATCTGCTTTCAGCTTAATCAGGGCAGAAATAAAATTCTGTCCCTTTAAACTGAACCTCACAGAAGTCCCACATAATTAATTATTTTAATCTTCCCCTAAGCAGCTATTCTAGCTTCCTCTTACACATCTGTTTGCTGGCTATCTCTGGAGTTGTACAAAATGTGTACTTATATTACAGTATTACTTTGCTCATATGCAACGTGAGGAAACTCTTGCCCAGCTTTCCTCTTCCTGTCTGCCTCTCTCATGAAGATAGTTAAAAAATTTATGGTGCTTTCCTTTGAGGTGGAAAGGCTTCCATCTTTCATCATGTAATAGGTAAATACAGATCAGTATCCATAAACATCTCTAGCTCCCATCTGCGTAGTAATTTGTTCCAAGTACAAATTCCACTGACATATACATGGCATTGAGAAGTTTTCTTGTGGAGGGCAAGGCTGTCCTATGAGTTAAAATGAGCAGGTAAAGGAGAGTTTGGGTGCTATTCCTAAAAGTGACAAAGTTACTCTCAGATTTTCTTTGCTGTATTAAACATAGCTTATAAGACTGAACTTACCTGTATTTGGGGTGAGTGATGGCATAAATGATGGGGTTATGGATGACAGAAGCTTTGGCAATCACAGCTGGTATGGAGTTCATGAAGGGTGTTAGGGCATGGGAATACCTAGAGTAATGCAAATACATTATATATTTAGTGTTGAGTTCTGTATGGTCTATGCAGATATACACTGGCAAGACAATGCTTTATTAGTACTACAGAGAGAGTAAAAGGGGAGTTCTGTCCCTAAACAGTGAGAGAGCAAATTCTACATCCTTTGCCTGTAAAGATCAACATCAGTCTAATTGCATTTTTGAGAGTTATGATTTTCTTGGGGCTTCTCTTGCAGCACTTCACTGCTATGACTCAGGGTGGTGGTAATTCCCATGTTGTTTAGCCTAGGGACGATGTCAGCCTTCAAGAAGTGAATGTGCATTCATCAGGGTATCTGTTCCAAACTCAGCAGATACACTTCCTGGGTAATATGTCACTAAAGAGGTGTGAAGAATGAGGCATTATAGGGAAAGATAACTGATTAATCTACTTCTATTAATTTTTTTTTTCCTGATAATGATGTGAAAAGTGAAGAGGAAGTATTTTTCTGAACCAAACAGTGAAGGGAAAGTATTTTCACGTGTCTTATGTTACACTCATCTGTTACTGTGACCATGCATATATGCAGGTGATGTGACTCTGAAGGATAAATGAATTGTTGTCTATCTGCCATGCTGCCATCAGCCAGTTAATTTCTGAATATAGCTTGAAGTAGTCCACAAGTCTTGGTCAGAAGAAAGTCAATAGAACAGCTCAGACCAAAATAAGAGTAACGCTTCAGAGGCAGTTTCTACCAGGTAAATCCTCCTTAGACCTTAGAGGCTTTGAAGGCCTCTTCCTGCATTGGTAGAGTGAACTCTAAGTGAAGAATATGTTGTTGCTCTGTCAGGTGAGTTGTCTTTAGTCCCAGGCTATAGACACAGGCTGCTTGTCTGTCTCCTAGATGTAGCATGCAGTGATTTTATCCAAGTCTGTTGTAATAAAGGTTCACAGGAGGTGTTGGTCTGTCAGTCTCTGAAAAATCCCAGAAGGATTGCCTAAAATGCATAGTTCAGAAATGGAAAAAAAGCTGAATGAAGCAATATTGCTCCCTAGATATCTTCAGGAGCAAAATTTGCAAATGCTCATATGTGACATACTGAAGAGTTACAAAATTGTCCGTTTGTTCAGATTTTTGTGAGTGTGAAACACGGAGCAGAAGTCAAGTTCAGCAGGCACTTGATCCTCCTAAGGCAGATTTGATTCTCCTAAGGTAGATGCTGAATCACACAGGACAGCCTGACAGTTCTATGTAGCTAAAATGGTTATCTGAAAGCATCTCCTGATTTATTTTTTCTTTAGATCTCTTAGAGTACTACAAGGTAGCTGTGCTGCATTTCTGTCTCCTTGCCCTTCCTCAGTGTCTGACTGTTCACATATCACCAGTGGGAGATATCCAGAACCTAAGTCCCCCTTTGACAGGAAATGGGACACTAGGACACATCCTAAGGATTTGCATTTCCAGGTGAGGAACTTGTTTTCCTTCATAGAGAAAATGTTTGCTGCTGCTTGGAATTACCCTTCTGGATATAAAGGGAGAGAATCCTCTTCTCTCAGTACTTTTTCGTCTTAAGCCTATGATTTTAAGAAGATTTTAGAAGTGCTATGTTTAGGAAACTGCCTTCCTAAGCTATTTTAGTCAATTTTAGGAAAACCTACTTTTTATTTCTGAGTTGAAAAATACAGAGAGAAGTAGGATAGCATAGGAATCTTCCACTTGAGGTTTTGCAGGTGACAAACCTTCCTGAAGCAGATAGTCACACATTTTACAGAGGCTGAACTGAAGCACAGGAAAATTCACATGTTAATGTGGGAGAAATAATCACACAGAACCAAGGCATCTGGACTCCCAATCCATTACTTGTGCCTGGATTGTACCAACTGGTGTGAAGCTGTGTGCAGATACTGTTTTAATACTATCATGCTCCTGTTGAAATTGCTGTATAAAATGCTGACAATTAAATAGATGAAGAACATGCTTTGATGATTTATATCCAGCATCAAAAAGCTCCCAATGCAAGTAATGTACTAATTTTGAACTTGCTCATACATGTAAGGAATTTCAGCACTTTGTTGTAACATGGCAAAATGAAAAGACTTTTGTAAGTTAAAGAAGTGGAGAAAGAAAAGAGAATAAACCCCTGGGTGGATCTTTTTGGGGCCCTTTATTTAGCACTTTGGTGCTAAATAAAGTTCAGATAGTTCAAATATCCTAGCATGGAGAATCTGCATTCAGAAGTCTTCAGCATGGTAGTTTATGTTGCCAATAATAACATTAATAACATTCCTATTTTCTTTCTCTCTTTTTTTTTTTTGTTTACTTTTCTTATAGTCAAACTAAGAAAAAAAAATCACAGTCAGCATGTGCCCTGTTTGTTAAATATCACTCCTAAATATGTGAATATTTTGGATACACTTCAGACATTAAACTTGACAAGTAGCTTTGACTTTCATCTGTCTTTTACTATTTCATAGCTTTTGCTTTCACTGAATATTCCTTTGCTGATACATTTATAATTACCCAGCAAAAGCTACCAGAGCAACAACAGAGTATGGTGACCAGGAAATGACAAAAAGCAAGATGACAATCAGTGCAATTTTGGCCATCTTCCACTCATTTTTCATCCTCCGATACTGTTTCTGGAGCTCTTTATTTCCATGTTTGCTTCCAAATGTCTGAACAGACCTAGAGGAAATAAACATACAACAGCAAAAAAACAAAAGTAGGGAATTGAGCAAATAGCTTCATAAAGTGGGGCAGCAATTACTCTTCTGCTACTTTAGTCTAAAACTCCTGCACTTTTAATGCTTGCTAATGTATGTGAGTGGTGCTTCACAATCCAATGCACTTCTGTCGCACTTATCAGTGGCAAAATTCAAATGTGCTTCGGTGAAGAAAATAGTCCTGTACCAGTAGAATTTCCACATAAAACAGGTATTGAAGACAGTTGAATAACACTATGTTAAAGACAGTTAGAGGGGTTGTTGCTTGCCTGGGTCTCATTTTCTCCCTGGCTGTCACTTTGTACTTCTGAGCTAAGTGACCAGACGCGCTGGGACAGACAGGACAGATTCCTGCAGGTTACACACGTAGTGTCAGGCTGGCCTTGATTTTTACTGCTATAGTTTTTTGTTTCAGGGACCAGTGATTAAATGTTTTATCCCTTGTCACCCTTTGTCAAACATGGAATTTGTAGTTCAATTCCATCTATTTTTCTGTGGAACAGTTATTTATACACTGTCGTTAGGTGTCTCTGATGTCCCTTTTGTATTTCTTATGGTTGGTTAATTTCTGTACCCTTTTCCATGTCATTAGATAATATACTGAACAGCTCTGGCTTAAATTCAGGAATGGCACTTCTAAGGATCATGCTTCTTACCATGTTGACTATTGACAGAATTCTGTTCTGGTTGCCTGTCTCAGATGTGCATACAAAATAAAAGTGAAAAACTTCCCAATTTTCTTCTGTTCTTTCTTTTCTTTGTTTGTTTTAAGAAAATAAACAGCCACTTAAAGAGAAGGATAGAAATTTGAGACTGTTGGCTACTTACTTGTTGGCCTTCTTGATAGCCTCAAATATAAAGACATAGCTGTATATGATGGCAATCAAAGGAATGAAGAAGACAAAGCAGAAAAGCAGCATCGTGTAGGCGCGGACTGATGGGGTGAAAGTCATGTAGTCCCAGGAACAGGAAGTCAGCAGCCCCTCAGGAACATATGCACCTAGAAAGAAGGACAGGAGAAGGCATAAATCATGAAGTCATTCTTATTCTGAGTGCAGAAATTAGAGAAAGATACTCAGAATAACATGGGATTTAGTCCTATTCTCTGAAAGGCAAAAAGAGTTTAGAAGGATAAACAATTCTTCATACAAAGCACCTCTCTATTTTCTTTTGCTCTGTTGTTCTATTTATGTTATGTTTAGCAGTCTAAGGCTTCCAAAAACTAAATAATTTTGCTTCAGTTCTTGAATATTGTTTCAGGCTTATCATAGTCAAAGAGCATCTCTCCAAATACTTACTGGGTCTTGCACCAGACCTGTATTTGTTTTTCAGTATCTCCATTTCCTGTCCTCCCAAGGAGTTAAACCAATTGCTGTGGCTACCACTTTTTTAAGCTCATGCAGGTAAGGGAAATTTACTGGGCAAAGGAGAAAGATTTATTGTGCAGATCAAATTAATTTTGTCATGAAGTAAAGCTCAGTACAGGTAAAAAAAAAACATACATACCTAATGTTCTGAGTGAAATAAAATGCAATCTATTTAAAAGAACTCTGTCAAACTGTTCAGTAAATAAATTGATAATAGCAATGTCTTTTTACCTTTGAATTTTAATTTTCACTGTTTACACTGATATTTTCTGTTCAGCTCTTAAAAGTATTGCACCAGATGTTCTCAAATGCATCTAATTACAATGTGAGAGTTCATACTGTGGGCACTATTAGAATCTAATTTAAAGATAACAACAGCCTTCAAGCAATTATTCCACCTTCTCCAATTAAGAATTGAGAATGTATGACTATATTGTCATTTTGTTGTTCTAACAGCTCCTCACTCAACTAAAGGCTGCTTCTGCCAATATTGCAGTTTGCCTGCTTAAACATGCTTCATGTTTACGGGGCACCAGGATGACAACAATATGACAATAATAAAATTCTGCTGAAATTCTGCTCAGTAACTGAGTTGGTTGCAACATCCTTTAGTAAAGTCAAACACGTCTGTGTTCTCACCTCAGCTGAGCAGACACATTCTCTTGTGGAATTAGGGAGCATAATAATGGGCTGGGGTTTTGAATGATGAGTTCATTGTAACTTACTGACTGAAAGTGGTGACTCACAGGAAATAAATTAATGGTAGGGAGGCAGATTCAAATGAGGAAAAATAACAGAAACTCTCTTTGTTACACGTTGCAAGGATCAAGGTGCTGTACAAGTGTTCCAATTTGCAGGTGTAAAATTCACATTTACAGAAGCATTCTAGTTATTACTAAATGCCATCCTTATTGGAAGCCTTAGTGACAACACCAATCACTGAATGGAGAATGTGGACAACACCTAGTGAAATTTGTCCATCTGGAACACAGTCAAGACTTACTAAAGATGTACTTGCACAAAATGCTCAGACTATTCCTCCTTATTCTGAATAAAGAAAATTAGATTGACTACTGTCTTACACAGCACCTTTGAGGATGAAAAAAGTCTTCAGAAATAACACAAATACATTTATTTCACTTTTATACTGTTGAATTTGGTTCAATAGAAGTAGGCATGGGATAATAGGCAGGCACATTCTTCATAAATTTTGGTCATGAATTTATCTGCTGTTCTTTATGTGCTTAAGAGAAAGTGCCATTGTCATATAATATTCTGTAATACACACTTGATTTTTTTTCTTTTGATTAGAGATCTTCAGTTTCAACATGTATTTCATCAGGGTTTTTTTTCAAGTTGATTTATTCAAGACTAATATGCAAGCCATTAATTCAACCCACTCCTGTACCTGTAACTGGTCTTTAATCCAATGCTATGAGGGCAAAGAAGTTTTATTCCATTTCACTTACTCCATCCGAAGAAGGGTGGGAGACTCCAAGCCAAAGAGTACAGCCAGACTCCTACCAGGATTATTAGGGCCTTCTTCTTAGATGTCACTCCAACAGAAGCCAGAGGTTTTGTGATGACAAAATATCTGTCCAAGGCAATCACCATCAAAGTGATCATAGATGTAATGCCAAAGAGAGCTCCACAGAAGGCATACAGCTCACAGCCTTTCAATGAAGATGACAGAAGTAGCAGTGAAATTAATCTGCCCATGCTAATTAATTTCTGGGAGAGTTCAAGTCTGTGTTTCTTATGAACTAATGTCTCCTGGAATTTGTAAAGCAATGAAACTTCAGTTTTCCTGCAGTTATAATGCTATTTCAAAGCTGCTGTCTGTCTTACTAATTACATTATCCATGGAGATAAACTTCAAAGATTTTGTTTGCTTCAATTGCTGGAGACAGTGATACTTAACATATTTTCACTCATTGATTTCTAATGTTTCTAGTGGGATCATTTCTGCTGTCAATTAATGTCTTGCTTAAATCCAGTTTTACTGCAGCTCCCATAGAAACAGCTGTTTGGCTTAACAGTGGGTTTTAGTTACTTTGGTATCAGGGAACAATTCATGTCTCAAGGTCAGCATAACTGAAGTAAATATGCAGACTATGAATATATTAATGAGTAATTTTTCTGAAGTAAATATTCAGACTATGAATATATTAATGAGCGAATTTAATTGCTCAAACAACCTAATGATTAAAAGCAGTGGTTTGGATTGGGTTTTTATTTTAACATGTATGCAAATGAACACTTAATGGAATTAAAAAAATATATTTTTGGTCATCAGAGATCAAAATAGCAACTTACTTCCCTGATTTCTAAGAAGTAATACTCTCTGTCAGTAGCTGTTCAAGAGGCAAAGACTAGTCTTCCTCTTAGAACAGTTACATAGGAAGAATGAAAGCACCTTCATTCCACATTTTATTACTACACAGGACGTGTTCAGTTAATATTTCTGTTGTGAAAATTCACGTTTTCCAGCCTTTCTTGCCTCACTTTGCCAAGTGCAAGGCCCAGAGCAGGTTATTTAGAAGAGCTTTAAAGCTGGCGTGCTGAGGGGGCATTGCTTCTTTATCACAGGACAAAGTAACTGGGTCCTGAGATGACTGGGGAAGAATGCTGGCAGGGAGAGTAGTGTTGTGCCTCACATTGCCAATGCTGCCTTTGGATCTGTCTTGTGTAATTTTGCTCTCCTAGTGGGAATGTATTTATTGCACGCAGACAAAAAAGTTCAAAGGAATATTTATGTCAACATTGAAACAATGTTGATAAATGTTCTCAACATTGCAAGAGTACCAGAGAATAAGGAAATAGATTAACTGGCACTATGGTGAGAACATAAATAGTGATGTCTTAGAAAGAACATATACTAACCTTTCTCGCCAAAAATCCAGCGTTTGTGGAGGCTGTTGGTGAAAAAAACTGGAGACTGTGTGATGGACATCAGGAGGTCACTAATAGCCAGATTGATGATGAACATGTTGGCTGGAGTCCGAAGGCTCCTAGTCCTAAAAAAAGCAAAAGAAATGTTGCTAAACACTCCTGCACTGTTAATTGTGCTGTTACTCCTTCCTGTGAGCCTTGGCAGCTTCACGAGTACCAAGAAATGCTACACAGTAAGCTAGAGCATAGTGCTTCTCATTTCCCTCATGAGAGAACACAAGCAAGGCTCAGTTTTACACCCTTATACTCCTGTGCACTTTAAAGGATTGTTCTCATAACCAGCTCAGTGATGGGGATAAATCATATTGTTCTTTAAACATTCTAACCCAGTGCACTGCATGTCCACAATTAACAGGAAATTAAAGTCGATGTACAGTATGGATTTCTGGATCTGGGTCATGTTGAGCAGGAGAAGGGAGTGCATTTTCCACTACTGATAAGATCAACAGTGACTTCCAAATACAGGGATTAAGCAAACTCACTATGTACCATATGAAGCATTTTGTTTAACATTAGTTCTTCTTTATGACACTCATTTCACTGGCCTGAACACTGACTTTAAAGAGAGCAATGGCCAGCCTCCAGTGCATCCTGCCTGTGTATGTTATTCTTAGTATTATAGTGCAGTGTTTTAAGGAGTACACATAAAAACTCAATGGAGAGTTCCTCATTCTGGAGCTCAGTGTAACTTTTTAGCTCCTTTCTCAAATTTTCAGTCTTAGACACAACTGGAAATGGCCTGAATAAATGATGGTTCTTTGCACTAGTCCAGAATCAATCTCTAGAACTACTGTCCCCTATCTGTCAATTTAGGAGCAAGGAGATATTATTGGTAGGTGCTTATGGGCTGTGTGTATTTGTTCCATAGTCTGCAAAATTACAGAACATATTTCTGTTTCAGGCAGTAACAGAAACAGTAATGGCTGTTTTACTGTTTGCCATTACTTGAGACTGCTTTGTAAGCACCTCAAGTGTTCTCTGAATTTCTCATGTACTTGTTACTTTGCTATCAGTATCCCTTTCTGTTTTCATAACACCTTCAAGTGAAGACAAGCTGTGTCCTCCAGTGGAACTGCAACTGCTGTGACTGGATTTCCCATATGGGATCAGCAAAGAGCTCAGCCAGCACATGTACTATCCTCACATATCTGACCTGCATGCCAACCCTTTCCTGTTCTTAAGGCCATTGTCATTCACACTTAAGTGTTGGTATCTACTTTGAATGCACATGCCAAAACCTAACATTTAATGCACCCCATAAATATAGACTTGAGACCCAGACTACTTTCCTCCACACTCCAGTGATGGGAGTTAACCCAGGCAAATTATCACATAATTGCTGTTATTTTGTTTTATTACTTAGTGTCTAAACACCAATCATGCAGTAGAAGCTCACCAGCCTGGACATGATGCCAATGCTCTGCCTCAGTGTGACAAAGCAGACACAGGTGGACATGGTAGACATATCACATTGTTGTCAGAGAACAAACTTCCCTCAGGTATAAGAGCTGGAATGTGGTTTTAGTTAAAAGGAAATAAGCCAAGTGTTAGAAAATGTGAAAAAATGAGGCATGGCCACTAAGGAACAGAGAGGGAAAAGAAACTGAGCGGCTAAAAGTAGAAAGAAGGACGCATCAAAAATAGAGATTTGTGTGACACAGGGGTGCAAACCAGCCCATCAGTCCAGTGCAGACACAGTTCAGGCAGTAGAAAAAAATGAACGTTTCTGCTTTGGCTGCTTTTCTACTACTTGGCATATCTGGATGATTCTGGGGAGTTTTGCTAACCATTTTGCTATGGCTGTGGGTACTGGGAGGAAGTCAGAGGGAAATGGCAGGTTTGCCACCGCTTTTCCCACAGCCATGTCTCTTGGTGCATTTTACCGTGCCTGCATAGCAGTGTGATAGTATGCCTGCACCGTGTTTGCAGAGCACAAGGTACGGTTAACATTCTTATATTTGAATATTTAAAAAGACATTCAAAAGAAAGATACCTGCAGAAAGCATAGAAGACCAGGAAATTACCCAGAGTTCCTGTGATCCCCACTAAGAGAATGACTATTCCAATCGTATAATGGGCATGGTCTGGGACATCCACTGTAGGAAAGGCATCAGGAACATCTTGCACTGTCATCTTCTATGGAGCAAACAAGAGGTCATAGGTATATTGCCAGACTTCAGAATAAGCTGGCATGTGCTTCTCTGGAAGAGGAAACGGTCCAGAATGCAAAAAGACAGCAAGCAAAAAAAGTCAGAATAAGCTAATGGCTTTCAAATTACATTTACTGTTGATAAACCTCAGGGGATAAATATGCCATCAACAGTGCAAAGGACGCTTTATGTGTTTGCTGTTTATTCAGAATTTTGGTGCAGAAAAGCAGCCTGTTCCCTCTTAAAAGAAAGATAAGTATATAGAGGAGAAAAAGAAGAGACAGGAAGGGACTCGTTTCATAGCATGTGACATCAAGGAATGCAGTATTTAACAAGTAAGCTTTCTATAGTTTTCATTTCAGGAAAGCTTCTGTACCTGTGAAGTGTGATTTCTGTTGTCCTATGACATCACTGGGTAGACTAACTAAGTAGAAATGATCTATGGAGAAATAGGCATTCATTCTTTTAGCAGTATGGCTATGCCACCTCTCCCACTAAATAACATTGAATTGCAAGCTGCCCTCAAGAGATGATTACCAAAAGCCTGACAGTGATAAACAAGAGCTTTTTGGAAACTAAATTAAGGATCAAGAAAACTAAAACACAAACCCTGTATACCTTATGCCTGGTTTCCACACCAGTTCTGGTTTTGCTCTTCACGGAATAAAAGTATTTTGCTGTCTGTGAAGTATTTCATAAAGCACTTTGATCAAAGCATCTGTGTCTTAATCAATTAATAACTCAGAGCAAAATTCTGTAGCCAAGTCTGAAGACTACACTATTTTAAATAATTTTTAAAACATTTTTTTACTTAAGTATGAGGAGTCACAAAAACATTTTAGGCCAAGACTGAGGCAATGAAGCAAACTATAAGGCTGCACCCAAGAAGCAGGATGACCTGATAGAAACTGAAGAGAAGAACAGCTGTCCAAATGATTCCTGTTCTGCTGCCTTTTGACATAAGGTCAGGTGAGGAGACTTAAACACTCACCTCTGTGCAACTACCAGTGTCCTAAACACCTTTTGGCATCAGCTCCAACCAGCTAATGGAGTCATGAAAAATACCAAGTCACATCCTCAATCATCTGCAACTTCTTCACAGCCAGGCTTTTCTCATCAAGGGTGGCCACTCACTCTGGAGTGGAGTGCCATGACCACTGCTCGTAGTTTAACTCTGCAAGCTGCAGCCATGGCATTCCTCAGCTATTGAGCTTCCAGAATCACACCAGGGTTGTGAAAAGGCCAGGAAATACTTTGAATCTTTGGTAGCCTACCTCCTGTGAATACTGTCAGCTTGGCTGAGGCCTAGGACCCAGGACAAGGGAATTGCCTACACCAAGGTCTGTGCCTGTTCCAAACTTCAGTAGTGCTCTGAGGCTGGATATGTTCTTTCCAATCGTAGGTACTGGCAGGTGGGGGTACAGCTGTCATGTGCAGTCATTCCTTTCTAGGAAAGGGAAGGTTGCTGGCAGGAAAGGAGGAAAGTGCACAGAGGTTGATATGAAGCTCTGCCTTTTATGCTACAGTTAGCAGTCACTGTTAGAGTGCAAGTCATAAATGCCTTTGACAAAACCCCAGCTGTCAAAGGAAATGGGTTTTTGTAGACAACAGAGGTGGACATTACTTCTGAATACATCTGTGAGGTTGGGCTGAGGTTATCAGAGGCAGTGTGTATTTAAAACCAGTGTGCCAATAGCAAGAGGTGAACCCCAGGAGTGTCTGGAATTCTGGAAGAGATTGTCTTTGCTTTGTGTGCTGAAGGTCTGCCCGCAGCAATCCTCAACAACTGGAGTGCACTCCCTGGGTTCCTACATTAGCAGCAATGAAATGCTGGACAAATACTCTGATCTAAGAGAGAGAAAACATAGATCTGGCTGTTATGGTAATTGGAGAATGTTAAGGTTAATACACTAACTGGATGACAGTATCATGGCATTTATTGCTCAGGTTCCTGCAGCAAAGTGTAAGTTGGTATCACATCATCAACATGAATGGGCACCTTGCCTAGGTGGAAATTGCTGTGCTCAACACACTGCCAGTAAACTAACAAAATAATCCCATACTAATAGCAAGTGGGTAGGGAGGGTCTGAGGTAAAACTGTTTTAAGTAAATGAGATCAGGTGTTCTTTGGTTTGGGTTGGTTTGATTTCTCCTTAGTCTTGTGGCTAGAAAATTTTTAAACTGCTGTTCTACAGAGGGTTAATTATGATTATTAGTGGAATGGAAATTCCTGATGTTTTTTCCCTGTAGCTACCCGTTTAATCAGAACTGGATCAATGTAATAGAAATGAAGCAACTAAAGGAGATTGTTTTGGCTACAAAAAACAGATTAGAATGGCTTTAATTTGAATTAAATTTTTGGGGGACTAAGGACAAGAAAAACTTAAAAGACAAATATAAATACACAGAGAAATCACAAGAGAGGCAAGATTACTTAAGGGAAAGTAGAAGACTGAAATGACATTCACAAGTGAAACAAGTTCAGAGTCAATAAAAATGTCAAGTGTGGGGAAAAAAAAGGAGTAATATTTATACTGGAGCAGTTAAAGGACATGAATTATACTACATATAAGGGCAAAAAAAAAAAGAGGTCTGTGGCAGAAAGGAATAAATTAGCATTTTAGCGTGGACTTCTTTAGGACTTGGATTTTTACCAGAGGGTACAACTCTGGTTGTTCTCTAAGAGGTAAAAATCAATTGTTAAAAAAATTAATTTCACTGTTTTTATTGGAAATACAGGTCTGATTCTATGATTGTGTCAGTGTCAAAGAAGGTTACTAGTTGACCAAGAAAGCATTAGCTCAGGCTTAAGGACTACAAATTCATCACTAAATTGCATACATACAGCTTCCTTACTACAAGACAAAAACCTGTGCCTGTCTCGAGTTCAGCTCTGTAACTTCTGTTGGAATTGCATGTCAAAAGAAAGGATGGGAGAAAAAGATAATGCTTGAGAAAATCAGGTCAGCAGGATAATCAAGAAATCAGTTAATTCCCAAAGCTTTTCTCTGTTCAGTTCCTCCAGCGCATTAGCCTTGTTTGTTCTGTCTTCTGTTGTCCTCCCACAGTTCTTGGTTGGAAGGGAAGAATAAAAATCCCGCTGTTGCAACCTGTATTGTTGTACTTGTCCTGTGAGAATACTCTGAGCTACTCTTTCAGTTGCAGTGATAATGCCTTGTTTTTTCTGCTCAGCCTTCTTCCTATAAACACCTCATAATGAGGGGATTGGTACTAAGATCAGCACCGTTCAACATTTTGTCAGTGACAGGGACAGTGGGATCAGCACCCTCAGCAGGTTTGCTGGTGACACCAAGCTGTGTGATGTGGTTGACACGCTGGAGGGAAGGGATGCCATCCAGAGGGACCTGGACAGGCTTGAGAGGGGGGCTGTGAAACCTCATGGAGTTCAACAAGGCCAAGACAAAGTTCTAAATGTGGGTCAGGACAGTCCCAAGCACAAATACAGGCTGGGCAGAGAATGGATTGAGTGCAGCCCTTGGGAGAAGGACTTGGGGGTGTTCATAGAAACACAGAATGATTTAGGTTGGAAGGGACCTTAAAAACTATCCAGTCCCAACCTCCCTGCCATGGGCAGGGACACCTTCCACTAGACCAGGTTGCTCAGAGCCCCATTCAGCCTGGCCTTGAACACTTCCAGGGATGGGGCATCCACAGCTTTTCTGGGCAACCTGTTCCAGTGCCTCATACCCTCATAGTAGGGAATTTCTTTCCAATATCTAATTTAAACCTTCAATTTGAAGCCATTTTCCCTTGTCCTATTACTGTGTCCTTGTAAAAATTCCCTCTTGTAGACCCCCTTTAGGTACTGAAAGACTACTAAGGTCTCCTCAAAGCCTTCTCTTCTGCAGGCCCAACAAACACAATCTCTCAACTTTTAGCAGGTTAAAAGTAGGTTTTATAATTTTGTTTGGGTACGTATGAAAACAGGCCTTTTGCTGCAGCTATGTAAGAATTGTGGGTCTTAATCTCTGAAAGACATGTCATTTATTATTTATTTAGACTATAGTTTTGCAGAATCAATAAATAATTTTACTCTGGTTAACCAATTCAGATGAGCATTCCTGACAAAACATTATCCTGCCTTTAGCCATGACTGGGCTTCATAGAGATGCGAAACATGCAGAATGAACAGTAATGTGGGAATTTTATTTTAAATAGTCTTAGTACCCTAAAACAGGGTTATTAACCCTTTGAAAGGATAATCTTAGTGTAGAATATTTTTATCCTCCATATAAAGTGTAATCCATTGCTAAATCCTGCCCTATCATTTGCCTCAATAGATGTAGTGTCAGGAAGTCACCAAGTTGCTCTACGTTCACGTGTTTCCTTCCAGCAGGTTTAAGAGTGTCCTTGTGGAAACGCTAGAGTGGAGGGAAACAGTTAGGTTTAAGGCAGTTTGCCTTCTGAAAATGCTCACCGTTTTCCCTAAAGGAATGTTTGTCTACTGCTTACAAGACAGCTAAAATAGAACTGTGTTTTCAGTTGTCTTTCAGTAAACTTGACTGAGGCTTATAAACTTGAGATGCTTTTCAGGAGTTTGAAGAAAGACAAATGTGTTACAGATAGATATGTCTAAATCCTTGCCATTCTGGCCTTGCCTGTGGAGGCTGCAGCACAATATGGAACCTCATTATTCTCTATTTATGGCCGGCTGCCACAGCTGCTTACTGTGGGAGGCAGAATTCTTCCTGGAGGGACAATCTGAGGAGCCAGCCTCCTTCTTTAGGAAGAGAGTAGAGCACAGGCCCTCCTACTAAGGCATAGTGCAAGCAGAGAAAGGGTAAAAATTAATCAGCCACAGTGCAGATTCATTAGGGCATGTAGGGCAGAACTTGTATTTCACCATGAAGTTTGTCAAGACAATTCCAAAACCAGGAACAGAAAAGACTACGACAAGGACATTTTTCAGCTACTTCTGCCTGAACATGGCAGATGGATTGTATCTAATTTGGTGTAAAACAAGACAAGAAAAGGGAAAAGGAAAGGAAATAGGGACTGCTATGCTGTGGCTTTTATGAATTCATCTGACTCGACAATGTAGGCATTGGTTTTGCAGAATTAATGTTTGAAGGAATAGAGCCCAGTTCCAAAACACGTGCAAGTTTTGGCAGTCTGACATTGACTTTGGCAATATAACAGGTTCCTTTGTTATTAATTTTCCTGCAAATACAGGTAGGGAAGCTGCTTATTTACACAGTATGACTTATCCAACCAATGTGTTAGGCCTTTTACATTACGAAAAATTACATAGTTCAGAAAAACTATCAGATCAGAAACACTACCATTTCCTGGGGTTTCTTGCGTGGTGTTTGTATTGCCTACCTACAAGAGGCCTCAAACAACTGAGAGCACTCATTTTTCTTTACAGGTCCTTGCTCTGATTTCTGAGCTTGCCTCTGTAGGCACTTGCTCTGTGATGACAGGCAGCACAGACAGGAGTGTAATCCCACCTCAATTACGGTTTCAGCAGGGTGACGCTGACTGCTAAGCCCTGTTTCCAGTTGACAGCAGGGCTTTCCATGGATGACGTTTGTCTTGTTGAGCAATTTGGATAGTAGATTTTGTATCCTATCTTCCAGATTTAATCTCAGCCACAAGCAGCACATTCTGCTTTCAATCCTGAAACTCTCTTAAACCAGTTTTATGTGTCAAATTAAACCGCAAAAGTTTGGAAATACAGGCACTTGACCTAGGGAGGGGACACAGACAGCTAATTAAATCTTTCAGCAGAATAAGTCAAAGATCAATTTTTAATTTTCCAGTGTAAATCACCCCATCCCCAGAATCCTTTTCCATTTTGCCATGCTCTCTCCAGTCCCTTTTTTCTCTCCCTGCTATGTTCTGATATCCTCTTTCATGTGTTATCCATCTAATTTAGTGTGTAAGTGCCTTGGCTCAGGACACTTCTCTGTTCATTTTTCTGTAATACACTTCACACATCCAGGTTTTATCAAAATTAGATTTTAAAAACTTTGAAAATTAGGTTGGGTGACATTTTTATTATATACTTCTAAACAGACTTTTGTATAGACAGCAGGTGAACAAAACTCAGTAGTTCTGATAGCATACTGAGAGACAAAAACAGGCAGAGGACCTCTGAACTCCTTTGGTTCAGGCTTGTGGGGTCGGACGGAGAATATTTCTAGCAAACCCAAAAGATTCCATTCTGAAGTGTCATCACAACAGATTCTCACCTGCACACTTCCAAGGAAGTTTTCTTTCTCTTCAGTATTTAAAAACTGAGAAAGAGCTTTGATAGGACTTACCTGGGAAAAATTTCTGAAAAACTTTCCTAGGTAACTGCACATAACAACTCTTTTAACATTGACATAAGCACTCCACATTGACATAAGCACTCCACTGCACTTACATACAGATTATTACAGAAATGATAGGGATTTCCATCCTGAATAATAACACAAGCGAGCATTGTGTTTGAGCTGCTAAACAGCTGTTCAATGTACAAGAACGTTTCCATAGTTTGCAACATATTGGATGCACTGTGCCATCAGTCATTCCTTTCTGCCTTCCACCCATGTAACTGCTGAAAAACACTGCTTGTGCAGTCCTTTCTGCATTAAATAAATAGTTTAAGGAATAAAAAGAGGATTTAAAAGTTTTCATTATGTTGTGCATTATGGCATTACAGCACTAAATGTGTACATGCTCCTTAAATGTCCCTTTACAGTCCTATAAATGCCAGCCTTGCCAGAGATCTATATGCTACAGCTTTTAGTGACAGAAAACACTTACTGTTGGGGCTCTAAGAGGCAGATCCATGAGTGTGTAGGCATTGGCTTCCGAGTCATTCCAAGCATTGAAGGCCTCCACAATTTTGGTGCTGTTGGCTTCCTCAGAGGGACAAGAGATCCCCCTCTGGATGGGCTGATTATTCAGGTGAACAAAATCTAAGCAAAAACCAAGAAAGAAGAGCTGTCCTCTTAATTTAAGTCAGCCAGTTTACCTTTGTGTGTGTGTGTGTGTGCAAAGCAGGTTGTTAGATTCTTTGGAATAGTGTAGATCCAGTGCAGAGTTTCTCACTAGAGCTTCAGATTGCTTCAGTCCATCCCCAGCTTAGCAAAGGGCAGCAGCAGCGGCTTCCATTTAAATACAGGAGGGGGCAGAGTCCGCACATGCCCAGTTTGAAGCTTGTTCCATCCTGATTCCAGCTTTCCTATAATGACAGTATAAAACTGATGCTCACTTCAAAGTGCTGTCATCTCCTTTTTGCCTCTGACAGATTTATGTCTGAATTTTAATGCTATTTGCACATTATCTGTATATGAAAACAAAAGAGTTAAAGGGCTGAGTTCACCGCCTCAAATATTAGACCTTACAGTTCACTTTCACTGTATTGGTGAATTAGTTTTTTGTAGCCTGCTTTTAAAGAAGATATATGTGTACAGTTCTGCTGAAATTGTCAGAACTCAAATACATTCTGATATGAAACAATGTGCTTGTGAGCACTTCTGTCTTATAGAATTTAGGTCATGGTTGTTTGTTGGTCCATTTCTAAAAATAAACAAAACATAGGGATAAAACCCACTGACATCATCCTTTTCTGCTCTTTAGTTAAAAAAAAAAAAAAAGACACACAAATACCTTAGCAGAAAACAGCAAATATCCACCTGTTTCAAGAGGTGCTTGGTTTCTTTTTCAGTTGTGTTATGTAGGGCATACATGAGCAGGTTTTTATTCACACCAATCTTGCTTTACATTGCATTGTGCAAAGAGACACGAATTGCTGTATTCCCAGCTGAAAGCCTATTACTGTGGTAAAGTGAAGTTTAATTGCAATAGAGAATTAGGCACAGTGTGTGAAAAAGCTCTTCTAGCAGATACTGCAGCCTAAATATCAGGGAGTTTAGGCCTTCCACCCACTGCCAAAATGACCCTGATGCGAGCTATTAGCTTCATTGCAGCTGGGGATAAAAATAGATGGTGTGAACTGTTACTGGAAAGCCTTTGTGAGAAGGCTGTGATAGTAATGGTGGGAACTGTATTCCCCCAGCTCTGCACACACTCCTCTTCTCATGTACCTTTCCTTAAATTAGCACAAGCAGCACCTAAACTGAAGGAAAAGGGATTGCATTTCTTTGCATGAACAGGAGTTGTGCCTCTAATGAACGGCACTCACCTGTAGTGCTGCAGAGTCCCTTCCCTTGATAATCATTTAAGGAAGGCAGTGGTAACCTTGTGTCACCAGGCCACTGAACATTAACCAGAGGAGACACTTCTTAGATGCTACAGCCTCTCAAACGGTGAGATCTTAAAAATAATTGTTAGCAGACCTGTCATGAAAGGCAAAGATATTCCGTGGAGTATCTCTGTCCTGTAGTGCTGGTAGACACAACCAGGCCAGATTTAAACCAGCTGTGGCAGAACTGCACCCAGAGGTGGCTCTAGGACTGACAAGTTCCAGCTTTGTCAGTGTCTGAGATTCTACAGTAATCTTCTAGAGTGTGCTCTTCTCCCCTTCTCTGTGTGTGACATCAGACACAAGAATATCGGGGCTATGGTGGATGTGACATTAATGGTACAAATTGCAAAAGACATTGTTGTGAACTCCAAATCCATCACTGTTCCTGCACACACAGCGCTTGCAGGCAGCACACTGTAAGGATGAGGCAGCAAACAACGGTGTTGGACATTTTGAGGGACAGGACCTTTTTGGAAGACAATTTCCCATTTTACTCCTAAAGAGGCAGGAGGTGCCATTGCAGAAAGCCACAATGTGAGACTGCCAAAGGCTCGTACTGTCTTCAAATAAAGCTTATCAAGGGAGTGGAGCAGAAAGGACACTGAAATGATTGATGTGCAGAGAAAGGAGACAATGGGAGACCTCCCATTTGTGTGAACTTTATGTTCAAAGGAGTTGCATACAGTTATATCCTGATCTTGTCAAACTGATAGGACATAAAGTTTGAGGCATGCAATCTTCAAGACAAGCATAAGCACTGGATCAGATGTGATCTTTGACTCAACATTCTCATTTTCTTTGCTTAGATCCTCTTAGTTTTCTGCTTTATGTCTTAGTTTTGGACAATGCCGACACAGTCTGTTTACATGCAGCTTGCACATGAAGTTTTCCTTTTCCCTCAGTTGCAGATGACATTTTTCTTCCTTCTTGTTTCCTCTCATCTTAACAAGAAGTCACTGCACTGAAAATATTTCATTTCCAGTTAGCCTGTAAGCATCCAATTTTTTGGCATTTTTAGAGGACCCCACAATACGTTTGGCAGAGTAGTCAGCTCAGTGAATAAATGTGGTCTTTTTAAAAGTAAATTAGACATTACAAAAGCCATGTGTCTTCTTGCTTCATTAGATTTGGCATTGTTGTACATGCCTTCCCAGGTAGATGAATTTGATTAGTTCAGCAGCTCCTGAGAGTGTATGATGAAACAATATGCAGAAAAGGAGAGAAAGAAAGCATTCCCAGTGAGAAGCGGATGCTCATCCAAAAAGGGTTACTGCTCTGGTATCCTTCCTTTGCCTCGGGACTCTGCTTTTGTGAATGCTAAGCACTTCCAAGCTAGGGAAAAATATTTGGAAAATTGGACCCTAACACTAAGATTCATGTCCAGTGGAAATGTTCTCATATGGTGGTAGTTGTCTGATCCTTTATTGAAGCCAATTGCTAGAGGCAATTCGGCTGCCCAGTTTTAAATGTGATGCCTCAGCTTCCATGGAAGGAGAGGAGTCATCCTAGAACTGCACAAGGTGTAAAGCACAAGGCATCTCATTCTCTGTCTCTAGGGCTCGAGAAGTCAAAGAAAGACGTATTGCAAATCATTCATAAAACGTTTTTCTCTCAGGTTTGCTTTGTTTTATATGCAGTATTAAACCAGAGAGAACAGTTCCAAGTATTTTATTGAGATGGTTGTTTTTCTTTATAGGTAAGGTTATTTCACTTGAAGTTATCAGAATGTTAGGCTTGGATCTGGAGGGAAATTTGGCCTTTCTTCCTTGTTTATTCTCTAGCAAAAGCTTATCTCTATTGTATTCCTGGGAAGCCCAATGGAGAAAATGTATCAGTTTGTGACTCCAAGTGCTTTCAAAGTCATCTGGCTCATCTTAAAGCTTTCAGACATTTCTGACCTAGTTTTATGTGTGAAACACAGTGGAAGTTCACCTGGTTTATGGCAAGGTCTGAATTGCCCTCCAGTCACTTCTGGAGAAAAGAAAACCTGCCCAGAATTAATCTCAGAATTCTGTCACACTGAACTATGGTGAGAATGGCCTTCCCAGTTTTAGAGTCCTGACTTCAGCTGGACACCAGCTACCCACCAAGCTACTCTATCCCTCCTCCCACAGCAGGACTGGGGGGGAAAGTTAAAAATAAGATGGAAAAAAATTGTGGCTCAAGATAAAGGTAGTTTAATAAAACAAAAGTGAAGGCTATGTGCAGAAGCATAGGAAAAAAATTTATTCTCTACTTCCCATCAGCAGGTGATGCCCAACCACTTCCCAGGAAGCAGGGCTTCCATAGGCATAGCAGTTATTCCAGAAGACAAACATTGTAATAAAAATGCCCCCTACCTCCTCCTTTCTCTTAGCTTTTACTGCTGAGCAGACACAGTATGGTATGGAATATGCCCTTGGTCAGTGGGATCAGCTGTCCTGGTTATGTCCCCTCCCAAGATCTTGCCCACCCCAGCCTACTGGTAAGAGGGGAGTGCTGGAGAGACAGCCTTGCTGCTGCCCCAGCACTGCTCAGCTGCAGCCAAAACGTGTGTGTGAGCAACACCTTCATAGGTACCAGTGCAGCACAGCTCTGGGAGGGCTCCAATGTGGAAAATTAACTCCATCTCAGCCAGACCCAATGCAACCTCTTGCTGTTGATAATTTACTTCTGTTCATAGGTTTTTTTATAAATTACAGGCAAAACCAGCAGCAAACCATGGATTCTGGGGCCCTTCCAGGAAACCGAGAAAATTGTCTAACAGAAAAAAGGGAAAGATAATGCCTGGATAAAATTTAATTAAAGTCCAAATGAGCACAGGACTTGTTTCACAATGAGTGAAAAAGAACTCATTGTCCTCTTCTTTGGCTGGGAGCTCTGTGTGGAATTAGAATTTAGCTCATCTGCAGGAATACAGAGTGGACTGAAAGAACAGGTAATCTGCTGCTTAGAAGATAAACAGACTGATGTTGGGAAATGCCAGCAGAGTTAAACAACATGGGGTACAGTCAGCTCAGCATTAACAACCTTGAGACATCTTTACAAAGGCTCACCTGGGCTTCCTTAAATTTTTTGAAAGATCACCTAGGTTGCCAAGGCCAGCATGAGGAAAGAGGAATAGACTACTGAGAAATGGGAAAAGTAAAATCCCACTCTTCTTTGAGTGCAAATACAGGTCCTGGGATTTGAGTTTCCACAAGTGAGGAATGCACAAAGCAAAGTTGTTGGGTATTTCAAGTTGAGTGATTTTATTTTCCCCACTGTGAGAGAATGATAGTGATAATTCCTGAAAACATCTTGGGGAAGACAATGCTATGCTCAGAATATGCTCTGCTTGCCCTCTAGACACACTAGGTCTTCCTGTAAGTGATGGGGCAGAGGGAGGAACTATTGATTTTTCAGTTGAGAGCCTGACTATTTGCAGTATCTGCCTTTCAAAAGGCAATATCACACTACACAGTGTGAGTCCCTTACACAGTCCCTGCTGTACAGACAGCCCTGGCTGTCTGCTGTGGTATTGCTTGTCAGTGGCTGCAACACTTGAAAACACATTTCTCTCAGAAGCATTTTTAGGGATGTACTTTTGTACTGGTACCTGCAACAAAGTTATCTGCTTAGATATGCCATTGAAATCTGGTTGCTCATTTTATACAAAAATTTGGTTTCAACCATCTGTGTTCTTTTTGCCTTTTAACAGCTAAGATGTGTCAGGTGGGAGCTCTCCCACTTCTTAGCTGTTCCCAGACAGTGTACTGCAATTTTGGCACCCCAAATAACAAAGCAGGGAGAGAGTTGTGTAACATATATCTTCTTTGGGCTCTATTAATCACAGAAATTAAATTTAGTTCTTCATGCCTAGAGCAACTTGGCAAGGGGACACGGAGGCAAGGAGACTCTTTGTAAATAAAATTGTTAGACTGAGTACAAAGTTCTGTATGGCCTTTCATGGGAGCATACACTTGGGACTACTCAAAAATCAATAGACAAAATAGAAAACAGCAAATCAAATCAATGTGGTTTCTGCTCTGCCGTAGAAGTGAATAATTCACCTCATGGTCAGTTCTGAGTTTGTAGGGTAGCCAAGATCTATGATGAACAGCAAAAGCACAAACTGCAGGCTGCAGCCAGCAAACATTAACACTGGGCTGTTTAGCCCCACAGCAGGAGAGGGAGAATCCCAGGGCTGGACCAAGTACAGAAGGGCCAGACCAGAAAGGATGGTTTAGAAAAGTCCAATCAAACACAAGGGCTTTTTTCTAAGACTTATAAAAAAAAAAACCTTTTCCACTGAGATGAAGAGATTATATCAGTGATCTCTCCAACACTATGAATGTATCCCTGTAAATGGCATTAGGCTGCCACTCTATGGCAAGGCACAATCCAGCAGATGCTCTGCCTTAGTTTCCCCAGTTCCATTTCCAGCTCTCTCTAGTGGCTTATGGCTTCAAGGCCAGGTAGCTCAAAAAGGTTAACCCACCTCTGTCCCTCTTGTCCTTCCCCACCGTGTCTGAAGACAAAGTAGTTGTACAAAGAGCTCCCCACACCAAGCCAAGTTGGATTTGCAGTCCCTCCAAAAAGCCTTTTACCTTGCTTTGTGGACTGAGCTTTCAGATTCATCCTTTCCTGTCTCCTATGGCTTAACCTCTGTGCAAAGCTTACTCTTCTCCAGGGAACTCTGGTTAGCCAAACTCTTTTCAAATAATTTCAGCTAGAAGCTTCCCTACTTTCAGTTCCCAAATAAGAGCTCTCTCCTTCTCACATATGTGAGCTAAAACTGATTGTGCTGGTGCAGTTTAGTGCCTACTTTCAGCAGAGAAAAATTGCATTTTAAAAATGATCGAAAAGCTGCTGTATCACTGCAGAAAAACACTCTCCCCATCCTTCAGGCAATAATTAGATACCAACCTGAAAGAAAACTTCCCTTGTTACTCTCCTCCCCTCAATATATCAGGTCTCTGTCACAGACAACTGCAGTGAGCTGACATGTGGGGTCAGCACATGGTGGTCATTTTTGCTGGAAGCAGGCATTGTGAAAGATTTGCTTATGCAGAGATACAGTAGAATTGTGTTTCCCAGCTGTGACAGGACTCCAGTAAGAGGAGGATTATTGGTGAAGATGTGAGAAATAAAATTGCAGAGAAATTGTATCCAGCATTTTCCCCCCAGTCAAGTACTGACTGCCATTAGAGGTGGTCAGAGACAGCAGTGCCAGGTTTGGGTCAGCATGAATAGTTCTTCTTACAGGAAGAACTATTGGTACCATTTGGGCTTTGATTGTTTGTTCTTTAATCTGCTTATGTTGTAGTTACTTCTGAAACAGAAAGAACTCAGTGACTAGAGCCTCTCATGGAAGGGGCTGCAGAAGTGTCTTGATAGGTAAGACAGAGGAAGATAATGGAAACAGCCTGATGAAAAGACTAAGCAAATGAAAAATGTGAAAAGACTAAGCAATATGAAGCAATTTGTACCCACACACAGCAATCAAAATGAAAACCCTGACATTTGAGAAATAATAGTTCATGATAACCAGAACGTAAACAAAGTGAAGTTCATTTGATATAAAAGAATTATCATCTTTCTCCTTCGATTATAGCACTATGGTCTGCAAATGATCCACAGAAAATACATATACTGCCCTGATGGTTATACAATTATTTTTTTTGGCATGTAATGTCTTGTCTTACAACATCCTTGTGAAAGGAATTCTATTGTTTCTAGAAATACCATCAGTTGTTCTGTAGGAAAAAAACCCCAAACCAACAAGCTGTGATTGTCAAGCCACTGGTGGGAGAAAATTCTGTTACTGCACTAATAAGCAGGCAGTTTTAGGACTGACTGCAGCTTAAGTCTCAGCAACTCACAGCTATTGCAGGTGCCCTGTTTTGCTGTTCTAGACTACACTGTACCCAGTGCTTTCAGGAATTTGGGTAGGATGAGGAGGACCAAACAGACCACTTGCTAACACTGTACTTTCTAAATATTGTATTTGGTTTTTTTCTGAAAACAGCTTGAAGAATGAGTGAAAATTAAAAATGCCAAAGGATATTTTAGCTGAGTCTGCAAGAGATTTCAGTGAACAGTTTCCTACCTGAGGCAAAGGGCCAGCCTTTGAAAAAGAAGCAGGATTTAGTACAGACTAAAAGAGTGTTTGAGGTTTGGTCAGAATTCTATAATGACCACTGAGAACAGAGATGTTATGAGGAGTTTGTCCCTGCTGCAACTTGAAATTCTTCACACAAAGACCAAACTCAAACAGGCCTAATGCCTAAGCTGGAACAGAATCCAGTGCAGTATAATCAGTGCTTCTCAGTGTACAGAAGTGCAAAGCCACATGCCCATTTCTTTATAAACTCTTCTGCTGTGGTTATCATCCAGCCTGTCACCACCTTGGACTCTGATTTCCCAAGTGTTCACATGAAGCCTCTAAATGAACAGATTCTTTTTTACCTCCTCAGCGTGGAGGTTTTTATTAATACCTTCTCTGCTAAATGCCTCCTCTGGATCCTCACTGACTTCTGTTTCAGCTGCCATGACATCGTTTTTCTCTGGCCTTAATTAGCGGAATGCACAGGGCAATTATCACAAGGTTGCAGCCAAGGATCCACGTGTGCCAGCATGGCTGTGTCCAGCTTAGTCTAAGCCCAGTTCATCTTGATCCTGTCCCCTCCCAGCCCATTTCTTACTGTTATTCCCCTGCATCCTATTCTTTGATACCCCCCCCCCCATTCTTTTCTCTTAAATCAGATATTTATTGCTGCCTGTACACCTTGCATTTCTTGTCTCCCTGTGCTTTGGTAGCAAGCTCTTTGGAGCAGAGACTTTTTGTTCTATGCTGGTACAATGCTTTGACTTGCCTAAAGTTTCTAAGCATGACAGTAAAGCAAACGTAGTGGGCTTCCCTTCTCTGATAGTGCCATGAATTTGCTTAAAAAATACATTGTGCTTATTTTTTTGGTGATGAACTGGCAAGGATTTCAGTATGACTGCAATAAAAAGCAAGTGTTTTGTTTTAATAAAAATGGGGACATCTGAAGATTGTTGTCAGTTTAAAAAGCAAGAGAGTAAACCTTCTGAATAAACAAACATCTCAAAAGCAAACCTATATAAATTGATAAACACTTGCACTGACTTGAAGTGATAAACACTGACTTCAGAAAGTCAGACTAATATTTCTCACTTTAGTCTAGTTTTATAATTCTGCCTACTCCCTACAGAACTCACATTCCTGCTCATGACTTGCAGATGATGTTGCAAAAAATCATAAAAACATAATTGGGTGGTAATTTTGCTCTACAACAGATAAACATAGACAAACATGTCATCTCTACTTACTGTAAGAATTTTTCGCTGAAAGAACATCCTGAAATTAATATATGTGATTGGAGAAGCTGGGAATTGCAGTCTTTTTGCTCCTTTGAGATGGCTAAAAACGTGCTTGAAACACCAAAACACATTAACAACATGCATCCTTGAATAAGGACTTCATTTCTGGGCCTGATTCCCCAGGACAGTTGAGCTATTTTGCACACCAGTTTCCTTCTCATACACACTGAAAGTTAAGAATGCCACCAGTAGGGAGTGACTGACCCCTCCCCGTGTAATATAAAAGTGGATTTCATGATGAGAAACATCAGATTTAGACAGGCCTTATCTCACTTCTGAGTGAATGATCCAGTTACTCCTTTTCCTAGTGAGAAAATCAATGTCTCTTTTCTAAGCAGAGTATCAGTAATGGGACTTCAGACTGCAGAACACCTCGACAAAACCCAGACATTTAGAGGCACTTTTCCCTGATTACAAAATCATTTTCTGTGTGTTTTTTTCCCCTTTTTGTGGCTTCAGTTACAAAATATAATTTATTAATTATTCTCGTCCTCTCTTGTTCCCCCACCAAAAAAAAAAAAATCTATCCATCCAAAAAGTTAAGCCTTTGCCTTACCACACAAATACTTTTTTAATAAACAAATGCATTGCTGCTGCCTTTGACACAAGAGGTGAAAATGCTTTTTTTTTCTATTTTTTTTTAATAGTAACTAATTGTAAGGGAGAAGAAGTAAAGAGAAATAGAGTCACTTCTGACTTCACAAATTTAAGTGAAGATAAGTTCAAAAAATCCGAACCATGCAATCAGTACAATCTATTACTATTATATTCCTGATCATGGACACACTTAAAAGTCTACTAAATCTCTCTGTTTTCAAATTCATTGACTTGTGGCACAGTACCTTTCTTGGATTTCTCTTGGTGTGAGAGAACAGGGCTGTTTATTTTGCAGTTCACAGAGAAACGTCCTTGGACAGCAGTCAGAACGAGATACCATCAGCAGACAAGTGCAGTGATCTCAGGGTGCTCTAGTGTCTTGGAGACAGCAAGTCAACAGTGATCAGGGGTTGTTACTCCATTAAAAAAAATAAAAAAAAAATCTCATGTCAGCAGTCTCAAGTCAGATACCAAAGAAACTCAAATCTATTTACTGAGCATAAACATTTTACATTTAAGGAACAGTATATCTGTTAGGACTCCAATTTACAGTTTACCAAAACAGGTATTCCACAGAACATACAATAAACTTCCAGGTCTAATCCCCCTTATTAAGTAGTTGTGTATTTTAATAATGGATCTCCTCAGATGTGTGAGTCAGCATGGCTGTACTGACTCAGCATGGCTGTACTGACTCAGCTCTTACTGCTGGAGGATCAGGGCTCCCCATTACAAAGCAACTGCAAAACCAGTATAAATCACCCAAGCAAGATTCTGTCAGAGAAGGAGTTTCCAAGTGCTGTTCAAACACCAAAGCACATTTCTTCCTGGCAACACTTGTTACCTGACAGGCTCTACTTTCTGGACAAGCCTTCCAGATCTTCTTTACAGTAGGAAAACAATGGAGGTATTTTTCCCATTCACTCTGCAGATTCAATCACTACAAGATCCCATTCTCCAGAGGAACTTCTTGTCAGTTTAACAACTTAGTTCTGACTTGGTTCTGCTGCAGCTCCAGTTCAATTCATGTAGAGCAGAAAGAGTAGCATTTCCTTTCTCACGGGGATGTTTCAAAAAGGTTAAACAGTCAGGTGCTTGGACACTGAAGTAAGCAAATTAAGGATAAAGAAAAGAAAGAACTTAAGAATAGGAGTGTTAGACACATCAGGGAACACCAAAGGCCAGCTGCTCTGTAGGGGCCAGGAAGACAATAATTCACCAGGAGGGCAGAAGCCTCAACAGCCAGGGCACTGTCCCACAGCACATGAACAAGATGAGCCAGGACTAGCTGAGAGTCTGGGCTATCAGGCAAGTCCATGCCAGCAAAGCAGGCCTGAGGCAAACCTGGGAGCAAAGGGCAGCATTTTGGAACGAATGAAGGTACCAGGGCCAGATCAGTGAGACCCATGGCTGGGCAAGGCATAGCTGTGACAGGCTCAGGCTCAAGCTTAAATGCAGCCCCGGCCCCATGGGTAGAGGGGTGTCAGGTGAGGCTGGTCAGGGCAATTAGGTCCTATTAGTGCACTTATTAGTGCATCTGACAGACACTGAGTCTCAAATTCTTATTCAGTTCTCACTACTAAAGTCTTCTTGTTAAGTCAATTCTTAATAAATAAGCACATTTTCTCAAATACAGAGGCTTACTACCTTGCACCTAAATACCTATTTACCATCTGGACATTTATTTAAGATCTTAAATTTGGAATCTTCTGACATTTTGGAGGTTTAGACCAAGAGATCTCATGAGGGATTTTTAAAATTTATTTATTATTTTAAATGATCTATTGCACTAGAGAAAGTAATTAAGTAAGTATTTAGTAAGTATTTCTAAGAACAGTAGAATGTGACAATGGCCATTCTGAGTCAGTCCAAAGGTTTTTCTAATTCCACATGGAGTAACTAAAAGCAGCATGCCAGGAAAGAGTGCAGGAATACAGTGAGATTTCTCTAAAATACTCTTTCAGCCTCACACAGTATGCAGCTCAGCAATTCTGTGCTTCTCAAACCATATTTCAGTGATCTAAATCAAACATTGATGGGGCTTTTGTGGGTTTGAAAAAGGATTCAGGATGTAAGTAAGAACACAGTTTCAAGTTGTTATCCTAAAAGTCCAGGAAAAGAAAGGCTGCAGTCTGAACCATGAAATTATTTTGGTCCAAGGCAAATTGCTCTTTAGCTTGAGCACAAGCACAGAAACCTGAAAGCCTAACACAGCCTCTCTTGGAAAGCTTTGTATAATTTAAAACAGTGTCATACTACAAAAACCCAGTTTTCAGCTCCGCTTAGCAACTCTCCCTTCATGATATGCAAGTGCCTTTTAAAAAAGTTGCCAGAATGAACCAGCTGAGACAAGCTCCTTTTCCTTCCTTTCTCCTAATGATTGGAAGAAAAATTTTTCCACTTAAATGAATTCTTGCTTCACCTATTTTAATGCAAAAATCTTTTTTCAATATCCAAAATGGCCTTATTAAAAAAGCTCTGTTTTTCAAGGTTTGATAACCAGAACTCTGATATTCACATTTCACAGAAGTGCTTGAAACTGAAGCACCCAAAATGACCAGTTGAGGATTTAGGAACATGGATTTTGTATAAGAATTAGGCTGAAAAACTGAGAGGCTGAGTAGAACTAGAAATGTAACACAGTAATGCAACATTAACAGTCTCTGTGCTGAGCATAGTTTCTAATCACTACTATTTCTCAGGCTTTTCTTGTATTTTATGGTGCTTCTCAATTTCTTACCTTTGCTTATTAGACATTACCGCAATAAAAGGCTCTTCACAATTCACTAAGCATAGAAAAATGATGAAGGGGACACTTTAAAGAGTATTTTTCATTCTCCAACCATTCCATTGGGGCCAGGTTCTTAATATTTGGTCGCCAGTAGAGTTATGAAATATATATATATTCCCAAGTAGAAAGATGCTTGGCAAATTTTGCTTAAAGATCAATATTGAGAGATTGTATTAGAGATCATTCTGTGAGAAACATTCACTCACAGGAAGAGTATTTTAGTCCTTTAATGATCATCTGTGCCTGTGCATTTTGGAGAACTGGTTCTGGAACTTCACCTATCATTTATTGTGAGGTCACTTGATGCACTTTTCTGAAAGTACTTACATAGGAGTCAAAGATGCCAATAGTCTTTTATGCAGGGTAATTACCTAAATAAACTCTGAGGAATTATTGGCAATTTGTTCTTTTATAATTAGATGTGTATAAGGCAGGAGACTGCTACTGTTTAAATTCAGGATACAACTTTACACTGACTGATTTATTTACCAAAAGATAGAAACAACTCCTTTATTTAAACTAATTTCAATCTTTTCCTTTCACAGGAAAGGTTTTGAGCCACCTTTCCACACCTGAGGAACTTTCTGCTCCATTTCATACAAAGTGCTTCATTCTGTCTCCTTGCAGAAAAATAAAGGCTATTAGGTGACAGGTCTAACAGAAAACCCCCACCCGGACACATGAAACCAGGTACATTTGAAACTTCTATAACTCTTTTTTTTTACAACCACTTACCCTAACTTTGATATCAAAGTCCCAAGTCTTAATTTACAGAGGCATGTGGTCTTTGTATTTCTGTTCCACAGCTGATGGAGGTGGCACATTCTCAAAGAATTAACTTGAGTGACTTAATCTTACAGACAGCTGATAGCATGGTATTAAGTAAGATTTCCCAAAAATACCATTTAAGTACTTCAAAAAACCTCACTTTGAAATATGGTGTAGATTATCAGTGCTGACAGGCTAATATGAAGTCTAATTATTATATATGTGCAATGGAAATAGTGAGAGACTTAGAAGTGCAGGTGATGAGCTATATACTGTATTAGAGAGCAAAATGTCTGTGGTCTACAGAGACATAAGCTATCAGACAGCTATAGAATAGCTTGCAGAAAACAACCAAAGATATATAACCTGTACTGAACAGAGGTGCTGATGACTAAAGTTTAGGTATTCAACACATAAAGTAATTCAAAAGTGCAGAATAGATGGTAGCTTGGAGAACACGTACAATGTAATAAGTCACTAGTTAAAAAGATAAAAGGAGCTGACGTTCGTAATCTTTGAATTGAAGAGACTGAAGAGCTGGATCTGGTTTTATGGGGCTTGGTCACAAACCCAAAGTGCACTGTAGTGCTTTGCATGAAACATGAGAAATCCAGTATTGAGTAATCCCACATACCTGGGCACTACAAATAATCTGGAACCTGGAAGTGGTGGGATGAGGAGCTGCTTCAATGACTGATGAGCCCCCTCAGTGCCAAGAGCAGCCTGTGATCCCTGGGGAGCAGGAGCAGCCAGGACAGAGACAGGCTCTGGAAGGAGCACTGACCATCAAACACCACCCTGTTGGCTTTGGAAAAACACTGCTGCACATGGAGTTTTCCATTTTTGTACCAGCTTATACTTTCCAAAGTTCACTGCAAATTCCTTGCATAGAAGGTGAATGGAAAGCACAGAACATTTAACCAAGTATTAGAAAAAACATAGTAAAGGAGGGAACAGCACTGTGGCACAGGGAACAGACAGGAGCAGAGGAAGAGGACACAGCAAAGAACTGAAGCAAGCAGTAACACACCATTTATCTAACAGAGGTGCCAACCTTTACACTCTAGGAACAGAAATAAATCTACTGACAGCATTAATCAGTAATGCTTGAAATCAATAATACATAACAGACTAATGGAACTGAAAAGTCATTAGTGGTGTGGGAAGCTTACTTACTAAAAACAATCTGCATGAACATTAGTGCTAGTCAGAGAATCGTGCCTGTGCAAAACCCAATATTATATCTTCAAGTGATATGAAAAGCATAAATTCTGATTTTTTGCATGAAAAAAACTGTCAAAATAAGCCTTTTGACAGGTCCCTTTTTGTATTTTTTTGCATGAAGCTTCTAACCTAAAAATATCTTTATTTCAAAAAGGCTGTGAAATAATGCAGATATTCAGGGTTTTTTCAGGATTACATCAGTAAAAAATACCCAGTTGAACTGTCTTTTGCTAAGGGACAACATATATTCTATAGATATATATATATATCTGTAGATACAGAAACATTTTAGTAAAGCACTACTAGCACCAGAAGTTAAAGTGGGAAATAATGAAATACAGTGACTGTGCCATCATGCTACCTTTCCCTTTAGCTGCATAAAAAAGACAAATACTTTTATCTATTGTATCTAGACAATAAAAGGCTGTTCCATTACAGGAATGTTATGTTGCAGATTTTTTCTTATTCTTTAGACAGAAGGAAAAAAAACTGCAAGGGCTGTGATAAGACTAATAAGTCAAATCAAATGTGTCTCTTACAGGGAATATCCATTGACACAAAAAATGCTGATCTTACTAATGGTTCTGGCATAACATTTATGCGAGAGGATTACAAATTTGTAAAGCAAATCTGCCACAGCAATCATCTCTTCAAAGAAGGGACTCCTCTGGAAGAGCAGCTGTTCTCAGAGAAGAATGGCCTTTGAATGTCCAAAGCAGATGAAAAAGGTCTCTTCCAGGCCTTGCTCACCAAAGGACAGATGAATAGCACACAAACAGAATGGGAAGAGGTATCTTTCTCATTCCCACCACCCACAAAAGAAAAAAATCTAAGATAATTTTCTGGAAAAAGTAAATTATGGGTCAGATATTTTTAAAAGCAACCAGCAGACATTTGAGACTTCCAAAAGTTGGCACAAATGCTCATGATATTGCTTCCCTTTGTCATTCTAAATATTTATTAACTTCAGGCCCCACTAGTAATTTCCTTTCTTTTGTTTTATCTCTTTGGTTCCTTTTGTGCCTAGAAGTTGTCACTTCCTTGAATGGCAACTTAAAAACTAAACTAACTAGAAATAGCAAATTAGGTTAAATTCATTGCTAATGCAAATTCTATTAATAAAACTGATTTAAAAAACTAGGCAAGTTTCCAGATAAAGATAAAAAGGTATAAAATAAGATTGCAGGAGGTCTGTAAGAACCAGTGTGATAACAATATAACTGGGATCACTTAACCTCTATCAAAACTAATAAGGATACAGAGTTTATGGTAACTAAAACTAAAGCATATGCTAAGTAGTATTGATTTTAATGGTGTTTATGTATGTGGTAGATAAAGGCATGGCTAGTTCTAACAGTCCCTTTGTTGGCTAGGAAAGTAAATATTGATGTGCTCATTTCACTGATGAACATAGATCCTTACTAAACAAGTGAATAATTAACAGCACTGAATCTCTAGAGGTCTGACTGTAGGCCACTGTGTAGGACTAAAGCATATGCTGGTACAGGAAAACTCTCAGGTGAGTTCTCAGTCCCAAGAGCTCCAGCCAGCCCTGAACACACGTGTTAAACCCACAGTGGCAGGCATTGCTGGGGGGTTGTGTTCTTTCAGGAGTTTTTATATGGAGAGAAGAATAACTTTATATGATATTGTACACACCACTCTACTAATGCAGAAGGTGTCATCCTAGGGGTTGGAAAGAAATTGTGAATAAAACTGGAAGAAATTAGCAGTAAGGTGGCCCTCCTAATATCACACTCAGTACTATTTACATAGTGTTCTTTGAAAGCTGAAGAGTTCAAGCAGTACTTCAGTCACCCAGCTTATGCTGTTCTTGTTGCACTATAAATATTGCCTTAGTGATGAAGTAATTTCTTTTGTCACCTTTTTCACCTTACTCAGTTCTCTCTCAACCCCAATCAACTTACTTTCCTTTTCTTCCCACCCTTCATTTCTTCCCATTTGCCCAAGTTGTATTTCTCATTCCTTTCTCTAACTTATCCTTTCTTCATTTCGATTTTCTTCAGTCTCTGATGAAGAATAAACAGCTTTGTAGAAAAATGGAAAAGCACAAAAGTTATTTTCCTTAACAGGAAAGTGGTGGACCATACCTATAGCAAACTAATCTGGGAGTCTAACAGTCATTGCTTGGAATAATTCAGAGTTTCACATCTGCCAGTCCCACTCTTATTTTGTGTTCAAGAGCAGGCTAACAAATACACAAAGCTTTAAAAAGCTTTCACAGCAGTATTTGGTGCAGACTTAGGGCCTTTTTTTTTAGGTAATGAAGGAAGCCTCCATTGCAAAGGATGACATTACTTTATGAGAAGATGAAAACAAGGTTTTCCCCACAGAGCAAAGGTACATTACTTCATGTTGCTGCATATAATGCACTAGTTGAATTAATATCATTTGGAATAGCCTGTGCTTATTCTGAAAAATAACAAACAGTTTAAAAAAGTTCCACACCCAGCACTAGAAGAATATTACTATATAGAAGCTATTTCATAGACACAGTTGTTTTGTTAGAAACATGTTGACCTGGTTATCTGTAAATTAGTTCAAAACCAGTATCATTCCAGTTTTAGAAGCCAGATGAGGAGAACAGAGGTATTTTCTTTAAACATATAGCATTAAGGAGAGCTTTGTGAACTACTTAGTTAACTACTACAGAATCTGTTTTACAATCTAATACAATCTATCGAACACTAAACAATGAAACTAGGTTTTGTTCCTTCATTTGATTACACAGTTCCAGCAAATGCAATCACAGCAAGATTAACAACCTTCTGAGATAAGACACAGGGCTCAGCCAGAGGCAGCTGTTGAAGTTTCATATCTGTTTCACAAAAATAACTGTCTCCAAATAAGCACTACCTTATGCAGAAGGCATGGGGAACAGCTTGTTCTGCATGAAGAAGGCAAATTTTGATTTCTTTGAATACAGTTTTATTTGAATAGCTATTCATTTTTATTTTGAAAGCATTGACAAGGCACAATACCTTTACTTACAACTATTTCATCACATGACGAAACTACAGTGCCTTGTCTCCATCTCTTCTTCAGCAGGACATCCTATGTTGTTAGAGAAAAAAAATGACTGTTCTGACAGTACTGATCAGTAGGCCTGGGACATAAAACATCTGAAACATGAACCACCAGTGAGGAAGTTTCTCAGTTGGGAGTTGCACCAAGGTTCATGGCACTTTATGGACAGTCTGGTTCATCAGAGAAAGACTGAGAACCATTGCTATAACCCACAGTAAGCATCAACAATTGTTTCTAGTCCTGCTCATAATATGTTACTGTATTGCCTAATTTAATCTCTAAATTTTAATTAACGAAGAGAGCAGCAGTTAGTCTGTTTGTCAAGGATCCTGGGGCACTGTCACAAGACAAGAGCCATACGAGAGAGACCAATTTGTGAAAAATTAAGTCTGAGCATGAATAGCCTCTCCTAAGCAGGGCTTCATTGCAAGGGCTCTGACTTTATCGTGAACAGTAGAAGTAATTCTCAGTTGCATTTGCCAGAAGCAATTTTTAGATGTAATAAATCAACACAGGATAACATCCATCAATGCTTCCTACTCCATATTTGTTGCTTAAGATTATAAACTGAGAAGAACTGCACATACTTAGTGAGCCATGTTACCTTCATCTTAACCCCTGAAATTCAAGGTGGTTGATTAACTCAGGTAGAATTTAGTTTTTCCAGTCTTGGAAAGTTTAAGGATCACAGGGGATGCTGAGAATTTTACTTTGGTGCATCTCAGGAAGGATTAAATTGCTTATTTACTTATCACTTAAAAGCAAATACCCTCGCTTTAAGTTATTAAAGAATTAATATTTTATCTGTAGATAAAGGATTAACACCAATTTGAGTTTCATATAAGAATCACTGCAGTTTATACAACAGCAATGTCTAATGTGAGTGAGAGATTCACAGATATAAATAAAGGAATGCTTTGCTAATATATTATTAACAAAATTGAATATGAGGCTTTAAATGAAAATTGAGTCAATATTTCTAACAAAGCTGACTGCAATAGTCTAAATTAGTCTTCAAAGGTCCCTAGGAGCAAGGATCACAGCTCTTTTCACATACAATGTTTTCACACATGGATCAGCAGTGGAAATATTATTGAATTCAGCCCATTCATGCAAGTCTTACCAAATTAGCACTACTCATTCACAAATGTAAGAAGAAGTACTTAAATTACAATTTTTCAGCAAGTAAAACTGGTGTAAAAAGCTCTGTATCAGAAAACACCAAAGGCCAGCAGCTCCCCAAGGGACTGGAAAGCAGACACAGCAGCACAACCATGAGAACAGGGACCTCCACCAGCCCCACTGTACCTGAGAGGGAAGCTGCCAGGTTGAGGGAGAGCAGCTGGGAGTCCAGATCTTTATTTATGCTCCTGAAGACAGCAAGGCAGAGCCCACGTTAAGTTGAAAAGGCATATTAGAATATGACTTGTTCAGGACAATAAGGGCAAGGCACCTCAGGGAGCAGGTCTAAAGTCAAGCTAAGAAGCCAGAACCAACATCAAAAGGACACAAACCCAGCAGGGTTGGAGCTGCAGACCAGCAGCATGGGTGCAGATAAGAAGGAAGGGTGTATCCAAGGCTGAGCTAAATAGGGCTCCTGGCAGCAGGGGTGGGTGGAGGCAACAGGTGAGGCTGCTCAGGGGAATTAAGGCCTGTTAGTTTGCTCAAGGCTCTGACAGTTTTAAAGCAATCCTGCTTCCCCTGAGAGTTGATGGCTTGCTAATATTTATATAGCTGTTCTTTTACCTTTCCTTGCCAGGCTTGCCAAGGTAAAAAGTTAAAAAGAAAGCATCTATTGCAAGATTACAACTTATCACACAAGCTTAAATTACATCCCCGAGTATTTCTCTTGTTGCAGTTACATTCACTGTGGTTTCTCGTCACGTTCCTGAGGCAAATGATACTTAAAGTGAGTTTCAGCTTCTCTTTTACTCTCTGTAGCTTGGTCTTTAACAAGCTGTCAGATCAAATAGACATGAGACTGTTCATACTTCCCCTTCATTTTATCAACAGAGCAAAATAGTATTCTGAATCAGGGAGAGAACAGAGGGCATGTCAACACCACACAATGAGCACCATGCAGAGAGGCTAGTTTGGGTTGTGGAAGTAGAATGGAGAACCCAGTACAACACTTACTTCCCAGCTGGTTACCCCTGCTGAGCAGTGCTTTTCAGTAATGTTAACTATTCTAATTGTAGTGCTGCACTAACTTTCTTCCATGACTTCTTTTACTACTTCTAGTTTCTCTGCACAGCAAAATAGCATATGGTATAGGCACAGTAAAAATAAAAAAAAAAAGAAAATAAAATAGAAAATAGATGGGGATAATAGCCAAGAATCTGCACCACCTTGTGCTCTTGGATGGCTCAGTGTCAGATACACAAAGATCCCTGGCATGGGGAAGGTATATATGTAGCATGTTCTGCAAGGCACTTCATTTAAAATAGCAGTTGGAGGGAAAGAGAACTGGCCACACTGAATCAAGGCACATACTGTGGGAGTCCTACCATTTTCCAGACAGGAAACCAAATGGATGCCAGTGAACACAGGCAGAGAAAAATGTTTTGAGCTGTCACAAGGCTGTGAGGAATGTGATCACATGCTGTGTAGGCACAAGTCATGTGCAGAACCAGCTGTGCCAATAATCACTTGAAAATTAAATTGTAGTAGCAATGAAGCCTGTGTAGTCCTGTGCTGAGACAGTACAATTCATCAGAAACATCCTTGGTGTGTGCAAATACAGTGTTTATGTAACTGTGAGTTCTCTGAAGAATTGTGTTGCATTTTTTTTCCTGCTTGATAAATGAATTAAATGTGTCAGGCCTGAGTGATGAAGCCTTAATGACCCTAACTGACCTCATCTGAGACCCCCACCCACCCACACACGCTGCCTATGGGCCCAGGAGTGCTACTTAAACTCAGGTCTGAGCCTTCAGTATCTAAGCTGTACTGTAGGAATGTTGATCTCTAGCTTAGTGATAATCTTATTGGGATATTGATTTTAGTCCTGATACACAGGTTGCTTTTCTAGCTTTACTTCTGGTTTGTCTTATCTTTGTGGGGTCTGCTAACTGCTTAATAAGCAATGTCTGACCCTGGTAGTTCTTACTGGACCAGACCTGATCTGTAGATCAGTTTTCTGTTTTGACCTTGGACCTGCACTGCTGCCACAACTTGCTGGATAACCTGGGTATCTGATCCAGCCTGGCTGCTCTCTCTGGATCTGTCTGCTTTAGCTGCTGTGGGCACTGCCAGCTTTGTTACTGTGCCTGGCTCCTTGTCTATTAGGGAACAGCTGATCCCTACTGCACCCTGACAAAATAAAGGTCAGGAGCTATAGAACTGGTCTATATGGCTTCTAGGCATCTTCACTGACTACATATCTATGTAATGTAAACTTTTTTCCTAATGCTACTGCTAGCAATGCTTTACAGCTTGCAGAAATCTCTCTACTTGTTCTCCTCAACTGCCCTTCAGCCTCTTCCTACAGTTTGTCATTTTTGTAATGTATTATCATATTGCTTCTTAAAGATATGGTTCTTCCTTCCTGTGCAATGAACCAGGTCAGAGAACTGAAAATGAAGTGCAGCCTAAGTGAGTATAGAGAGCTGATGGAGGCTGAGCAGGAGTGATGATCCAGCCCTATTCTGGCTTCTTTACATATGCCTATTAAATTACTTGAAGTTTTCTTCCTACCTCTTCAGGAGTCAGAGTGGCTTTGGTTGATTTTACTGCTTCAGAAAGCAATTACAGGGCAATTGTTTTAGTGAGGATTTCTACTTTATTTGGTGTTTGATGTAGTGCTGTTGCCAAATCCCAGGAGTGTAATAATGACAGGACAATCCATATGGTGCTGGATTACTGCAGGAGCATTTTAACTCTGTCTTATCTTAAAAATGTGAGAAGGTAAAGGTTGGTTATGGTGGACCATGGGCCAAACTACAACTCAAATGTGACCACTCCAGTCAAGTCCTACCCCATTTTATGAGGGAGGCCTGCCATGCCAGATGCTGTTCTCATAAAGCAGGCTACTGAGGAAAGGGAAGTAATAACATTCCCTTTTCCCCAGTGCCACATTTCTCACCACAGAATGAGCTCTTTTTAGTGGGAAGCTATAAAAGACTGCAAGGGTCAGCAGGTTTGCATTCTAAGAGTGTCAAAAAGGGGGTTTCCTCCTGTCCAAAACCACACAGAAAAAAAGACAAAAAAAAGACAGGAATGCAATATCTTTGCAGGTATCTTTTGCTTGTAGCTCAGAAGTCAAATGTGAATTAAGAGTTACATGAAGCTGTTCAGAAAGTCTATTGCAGAAATAGAAGCTGCCTGAGTCCCAGCTTCGTCTAGAAGGATTGTCTGTCTTTGCTTGCACAAGACATTATTCTAGAAGGAAAAAAGAAATTAATTCTGCCTCATGGCCACTACTAAAGAGGAAGTTAGTAGTAAATTCTGTGTTCATGGGTGAATCTTCTGAGGGATGACAAAGCTGAAGGCAAGCTTGACAAGCTGCTGGTTGTAACTGCCTGGTGGCCTGGGAGTGGCCTGGTGGTGCAGCAGGTACAGCCTCATAGATGGGGACTATGGCAGCAGAAGCTGCCTCAGCAGTATAATTATGCAAAACAGACCAGGTGTTTATGGCATGTGGGAACTATTTATTAACATTCAGAGATACTAATCATGATCATCATAGATGTTGTTATAGAAAATATTTTAAGTCAACTCTGTCTGACTCTACCAGATGTTCTAGAAAAGACAAGGAAGGAAAACTATATCTTCTTGAGATAGAAGAATCTGTTTTCAGAGTAGGACTTATGTATCAAGTATGTTTCTTTTGCATCAGCATAGACGAGGACCCTACCCTTAGGCAGGAAAACTACTTTCTTTTCCCCCCATCCCTCACTTCTGCAGTTTTCATAGCCTTAACATTCTTCTACCTTCCTCTTAAAGGTTGTCTGCAGTTGGTTGTTAAACAACTTTTGCCCCACAAGACACTGATAATATTTAACAATGTTCTATGTACTGTTCATACGATACGTAATCTGTCATGGAACCATGGTCATAGGAATTAATGTTCAACCTAAATCACTAGCTTTCCTAGCATGTCAGGCTGGTGTATCTCTAAGGATACTGCTTTGCAGTTAGCTTTCATGCTGTTCTCAAGCTTCCTTAGAGACTATCTTCAACCCTTGCAACCCTTTAAAGGCAAGAGCCTCGGGGGCACCAGTGGCCCTGGGTGTTTCCCTTAGGGAGGGATGATCTTTGAATGATCTGTTTACCTGCTCTCAGAAAGCTTTAAAGTCTTCTGCTTTGTGGGAACTGTTTCTGTGGTCCCTTCTGCAACACCAACAGCCCGTGGCAGAGCAGGATCCTGCCTTCTCTTCTCACGCTTTCAGGCCCCAGTGCTCTGTGTAATTTAATGTGTGTAGCTTTGTTGTACCAGTATCAGAAGGAACACTCCTGCACTAACAGAGAAAAAGATCGTACATGGGAGAGGTGCAACTTCTTTATCTTGTAGGACTTTAGGTTACAGATTGCAATGTTTAGTTTTTTCCAAGGGAGGGAAAATATTTTCCAAGAATATAAAAGATAAAAAATACAATACCTGTGAGGGAAGGACAAGTTAGCTATTAAGTTCGAGTAGGAGCTCTTATTTGAAGTGTGTAGGAAAACTGAAGCTAAAACCAAGTCTTTTTTGTTTTCATAGCTATTTTAATTTAATTAAGGACATTTCTTTTTTGTGTGTGTAGAAAAACCTTTAGATCTATGTTTGTCTTAAATCTTCCTTAATGACTGATGCATTGTAAGCTATCAAGTAAATATTAAATATACATAGGCTTTTATATAAGGACAGACACTTTCAAGCAGTGGAAGCAGTAATACTCTGGCACATCAAGGCCTGTTCACAGTGTAACTCCTAGGTACACTTGTACAACAAGCAGAACCATTCAAACCTACTCAACACAAGTAATTCCCACTGATATTTGGAGCTGTTATGGTTTTATGACAAAACTTACATGGACATTTTCCAAGCCACAAATTATATAACAGAAAAGGTTGGGAGCAAACAATGGATTTCGATATTTGAAGTTAGCATGACACAGTGCACTGTTAATAAGTAATTGACTGTAAATGCAGTTCTGTAGAAGAGGATTGACTGTGCTCTCTTTTGCAACATAATTACTTGACTTAACTCTTTCCCTAAAAGAGAAATCAAATGTTTGTCTTTTGGAGGCGGAAAAAAAAACTTTTTAAATTAACATAGAAATGTATTGTTATAAAATGTATACTTTTTTTAAAGTATAAAGTAATGTTTGAGTAAGTTACAGTTGTCTGGTGATGAATGCCTTCCCTGAAGACTGTTGGCTGTTGGGAAAGTGTGAGCTTGATTTGAATTACTGGCTTGTATGAAGCAAAGCAATGTGATGGTGTGATGTGTGGTGGCGTGCATTGGGCTAGTCTTTTGCTGCTGGGGATTTATTTGCCTGTGAGGAGAAAACAAAGCTCTTAGTCTAGTTTAGTTATTCACCTGTTTGTGCTTGCTTCCCTTTAAAGGACCTAAACTCCTGTGCTTTAGACAAACCTAAACTGTTTCTGCTGATTTAGCCAAAGAACCAGGTTGTATCTAGCTGGATGAAAGCTAAGCAGTGATGGAGAAATAGCATAGTTGCATTGCTGCCATCTATTCTCCTCTTAAACATGTCAGAGAAGCCACTGTAGAAAATACAGGAGATGAAGGAAAGGAAGAGAAGGAATGTGGTAAGGAGAGATGGATGTGGATGTGAAATGCCAGAGGAATAGTGAGCAGATGAAACACATGAATGAGGAATGATGATGGGAATGACTGCATGCTTTACTTTTGTGAAAGAGTAATGGAGAAGTGTCTGGTTTGCTAGTTTTCACTCCTTTGCCTCCATTACAGCGATCATGGTGCAGGACTGACACTGCAAGATGCTGTATGACCTGTCTTCTATAGCTGCTCCTCGGTGAAGATAATAAGTATGCTTGGCTGAGCTGAAAGTCTGTAGACTTGATAACTGAACCTGTGCAACTGCAGATGGATTGTGTCATGCAGTCTGAGAAGTGTCTGTGCCAGCTCTACTCTGAAGCCTCAAGTGGGACCACCTAATATCCCTGAGTGACAATCTTACCCCAGGCAAAGTTTACTAGGTGCAGATTAGATCTTTTGTAGCAAGTGACTGGCTATTAGACAGCCAGGTCTGACATAAGGAACAATAGATCCCTTGTTTTTAAAGAACAGCAACTGCAGAATTTCCCCAACCAGGCAAAATCTGGGGTATGCCTTACACAGTTCTTTACAGGACTGCACCACCTTTATGATCAGATCTTCAGAGTTTTGCAAAGACAAACCATTGCACATTAAAAGGTGAGTGTAGGTGGATAATCATCACATGTTGCTCTGAGCTTGCTGCTTTTACCAGTTTTTCTTTCTCTGGTAGTCTTTTTGCACTGCTTGAGAGCCGCAGGTTAACTGGATGTCACGTTGCATTGTTGTGTGGTGTGTTGGCAAACTCTGCAGTGGAGTGGGACCAACAGTGCCAATACAGCCGCTCCCAGTGAAGTTCTATTTACGTTCCCTGTAAAGTGCTACTGCAGCCTCCGCAGGATTCAATTTCCTTTCTATTTTTGTATCATTTTCCAAGTCTGTAGTTAATATTGACTGACAGGGCCAGCTGAGAATCTTGGGATTTCCTATTACAGATAATTAAGGAAAATACTAATTCATGCACAGACAGATGCCTTGTTGTAAATTGCACTGCGTGAATATCATTGCCTTCACTGCTAATTCTGTTTCCTACTGATTACTGAGTCTGACTTCTCATACAAGGTGCCACAGGCATGCAGCAGGTTTCCAGCCAGTAGACGTGTACAAAAAGCTGTAGAGAAGCTTGATCTTACTTTTTTTCTGAAGTGCGGCTTTTATGGGCCAGTTGTCCTAAATTGTTCTGTACCTAGAATATATGAGAGCTTGCATTTTATGCTTTCTTAATGGAGCTTGAAGAAGGACCTGGGAGAAGGGATTGCATTCATCAAGGACTTTTCTAGTTCACCTTAATTATTACCAAATTGGTGTTTGGTTTTATATTAGGTTAGATTTGGGCTTCCTGTTTAGTTTCAAAGAGAGATTGCTGTCAGGGAGTAGTAAGAGTGGGCTGCCCTGCAAGGTAAGCAAGCCAGGAGCTGGGGATGACAGCAAGGCAGATGTAGGAAGTGGCTAATCCCATGAGATTTCTTGGAAGGTCCAGTGGCAGGCCACAGTCCTCACTAGACAAGACCATAGTGATGAGGTGTGTCCAAGGTCTAATGGAAAAGCCAAGTCAGGGTCCAGATCAGCAAGGCACATCACACATGGTGAGGCTTACCCAAAACATACTTCAGGATTAAATTGTACACTTCAGACCTGCTCAGCCAGAGCAGTGTGAGGGTCTGACCTTAAATGCAGCTTAAAGTGAAATGGAGTCTTTGCAGCTGCACTGTATCTGACCTGGCTGTAAGCACAGGGCACCCAGAGGTGGGGGTGGCAGGTTGCAGAGCCCTTTGGTGCTCTCCTGCATCAGTTGTAAACTACTACACACTTGCCCTGTTCTTGAGCTATTTCCTAGGCAGGAGGCAGGATATTGCATTAAAGAGTTCTACAGTCTAATGTGGTGCAGCCATTGTTATGGTAACGTGTAAAACCTTTCTGGACTTCAAAATTCAACTGAATTAACTGCCTCAGGTTCAGCAGGTTTGAAGTGTAATACTTTTGTAAAACAGTGTTTCCTTATTAGTTTTCAGCATAAACATATAACCAAGTAAGATCTGATAGTTTAATCCCTGTTCTCTAGCAAGGAATGTGCTGAAGTCTCCTGACTCACAACTTACCAACAAGCAGAACAGTAAATGTTGATTGTAAACGTCTAAGTACAGTGAAACATAAGCAGAGAGGAAGGAGATCTGTGCTTGCCTTGTATCTTCTCAAGTGGCTCCTGTGGAGGGATATGAGAGCAGGTTTGCTGGAGTCACACCAGTTTGCTCTCATCTGCCTGCCCACACTGGGTGCCAGCAGCAGGGACACTGTGGCAGTTCTGGCTTTTCCAGTCCTCTGCCTGAGGGAGAGCTGGTTGGAGTGTGCAGGCTCAGGCCACAGACATCCTGCTTGCACTACAGGTGCAGCCACCAAGGCAGAGTTACTACTTTGGGAGGGAAGGGGGAGGACTTTCCAGTTGTACCAGCTCAGCCTTTGTCTGGAATCAGGGAGACAGACAAGTATGGCCTGAAGCAGATCAAAGGTTACACTTCAAACCTGCTTCACCAGAGGCAGTTCATCCAGCTGATTTTTGAAGTCTTGTTCTTTTTTTATGTCCAAGTTCTCAATCTGAGGACTCTTTGGATGAATCGATGCTACTAGCAGGCATGCTGCACACTAACTTCCTTGTGCTGTAGAGAAATACAGATTAATTTTCTGGAGTTTGGCATGAAAGATGGGAAATCAGTACAAATAAACAGGACATAAGTGTAATATAACATGAATGTACTCACTTGAGGTTGCTGAGTGCCCTCAAAAACAGGGAGATGACAAAGCTCAGTAACTGGATTTTGACAGACTCCATTGCAACAACTTGCTTTTCTAGCTCTGTTGTGCCTCTACTTTTATCTAATTTTGTAAGTTCATATCTCAGCATGGCTAATTCTGGTCAAGGTCATTCTGATATCTAGTCAATGGGTATGCTGGTTTAAAGGTAAACCAGCAGGGGAAATGAACTCAACTCAAAAGAGAGATTATAAATCAGAATAACAATTTAATAAAATAATACAATAAGTACGATTATACAGACAAACAATCGGTTTTAACCCACAAACCCCAAATATATAACCCAGCACCCTGGGGCATGAACAGAGTGGTGTTCTTTGGGCCCCCTGAGTCCAAAGGAAAAGGAGAGGGGAAAACGTGTTGGTGAGAGTGCTGGTGCAGTCCGGTCGAGAGTGGTGGTTGCAGTCCAGTCGAGAGTGGTGGTTGCAGTCTGGTTGAGAGCGGTGATCTGCAGTCTTCCTCTGGATCCCACGAGTGGTTAAAAAGGTCCCAAGACTCCAAGATTATATATCCTCCAGTTCAGGCAGGAATGCTCAGTACCTCCCTCAGGGTGGGGGGGTTCCTTAATGGGTGTGAGGACAAGAGCAACTCCTATCTCACAGACCTCTTAGCACCTAGTTTATAGCCTGAGGAGTCAGCTCTATGTGCAGATGGTGTAAATGGTTCATTGATAACAGTTTCTGGGCAATGGCATGGAAGGCTATAGAATACACAGTTTTGGGTTACACCCATCCACTGATGAACTGGTCTCAGCTGTCCTAACTAGGACAATGGGCTGCTTTTTCACCAAGCTTTGCTTCCAAGACTCTTAACTCCCTAAATGCTAGGGTTTGCTATTAACTCATGGCAAAACCAAGCAATCTATGCACCTCCAAATTGCTACTAATTCTTTATATCCTCTCTCTTGGAATACTGCAAAGACAATGTCTAACACTGCACACTTATTCTATTGATCTGAACAACCCAGTGAGTGCTGAGACTTATGTTTTCTATTCATGCACTGCAGCCATCCCAACCTACAGCACTGGTGTTACAAAGAATGCTGTATCCTGTGGGCTCTGATTTAGGCTCTTAAAATCATAGAGAGTTGAAGCTAGTATACTTTAATGTATAGGTATTAGTGTGTGTGTGTATATATATATGTGGGGTGCCATTTTCAAGTAGCATATGGATCACTTGGCACTTACTTGGTTATGTAATTTATCACAGAATTATAAAATAGCCCTGGTGAGAAGGGACCTCAGGAGGTCTCTCCTCTAACCTCTTGCTCAAAGCAGGGTCAGCTCTAAGGTCAGACCCAACTGCTCAGGGCTTTATCCAGTTAGGTTTGAAAATCTTCAAGGATGGTAACTACAGAGCCCCTCTGGGCACCTTGTTCCCCTGCCTGCCTGCAAAGGTTTTTCTGTGTCTGCAGTTGGAATTTCTCTTATTATTATTACATTCATATTGTAAAACAAGCATGGTGGATGGTGGTTCAGGAGTAATGTCAGATGCAGAACACAATGCTGAGAACCTACATGGGCCACAGGTGAAGTGCTGCTGACAGGGAGAGAGGCCAGTGTCTGTAAAATCTGTTCCAGCAGGGATACAGGGGCCCTGCTCATGTGGTATTTAATTGCAGATGGAACTCAATGTCTGTAACTCAGCCAGAGTGTGGGCTGTTACAAAAGCAGTGCCATGGCACCGAAAATACTCTGAAGTAGGAGATTATTTGTAAAAGTTGTACTTGATTAAATCTTCTATACCTTGTTTTCCTAAGGAGTTTGGCACATCTTCCTCCCCTGCAATCTAGGCACGATTCGTTTCTGCATCTGCTGCTCATATCTTTGTAGGGCAGCAAAACCAGCATGAAATTGCTGTGATCTTCTTTCACTGCTGCCCCAAAGGTCTGAATAGCAACCCTGGAACAGAGTGGGCTTGTTGACTGCATTCTGCAGCTGCAGGAACAATCTGCCTCTAAGCCTGAAGCTTCAAGAAAACAGCGCAGCATCTGTTCACATGAAAGATATCTTTGGGCTTGTCTTTTTTGAAATAATGAGAAATTTAAACTACTGGTTTAAATGGAACTTCAAAACAAGTTACTTGGGCTTCCCTCATCTGTCAAGAAAAGCTTCCCACTTATCTTTGACTGGATGGATTTTCCTCCATTTCATTTAAATATTTTTGCTCCACTGTGGAGAAGTTAACATCTAATTTATGAGAATCATTAATCCTGGTATAATATATTATGTGAATCTCTGTTTAGTCAGGGTATGAATACACAGTCTCTTTGATTTTTATAGGCTTGTTCTTTCTATATTCATCTCTTTATTTGCATTTGCTTGTCACCATGATGACTTCCTATGAGTTTGCCTGACACTGCACTTCACAGAAGTTGTGGTTAACCCAGGGCCTGAGTGCAGAGGGCCAGGGAGTAACAGCTGGGCATCTGATTTCTATGGGAGCATGCATAGTTCTGTTCTGATGAGGTTTAATGCGTCATGTTTAAAACCAAAGAATTACATTTTTTGACCAGATCTTCAAGCTGCAACATACTGCAATTTCTGTAATGTCTTCTTATTCTAATTATGTACACAGGTTTGTGAAGTCATTATTATGGACATGTTTGTAGAAATCAGTGGTGAACTAGTACTTAACAGATGTATAGCCTGACTTCTAAAAATGGCTCTACACTTCCTTTAGAAATTGTTCTCTTTATAGTCTATCTTAGAAGATTTTTGTTATTGAGAACTGGGATCAGCATTTAATTTTAAGTGTTCTACCACAGAACTAAGCTGCCTTGCTCCTGTCTGTGTCTGCTCTGCAGTAACCTATGACAGTATTCCTGCCTGTGCAAATCTGGCTGATGTGTTTTGTCAGGAGTGATTTTTCAACTTGAAGTTTGGTACTCAAAAAATCTCTGCAGTCTTTGATCTGAGATGCCTGGGCTGATACTTTGAGAGCTGTGCTTTTTGTGGTGGTGGGTGCTCATTGCCATGCTGACTCCCCACTCCATACAGCATTTTTCTTGCCTTGGGACACTCTGCACTGGACTGGCAGACTTTACCAAAGTAGGCTTTTGGACAGAAAGCTTCAGTTCCTTGAAAGAAGGATAAAACTTTGTGGCTTTGTTCAGCCATATCTGAAAGTACCTCAGTGTTAGAGATGAAACTGAGACAACTCTAAGCTTGCCAGATACAGTAAGGGCAAAGTTTCCTAAAGCAATGTGAACGGTAAGACCTCCATCAGTGAGGGTTCCTGACAACTGTTTGGCCAGACTGTGGTTTGAAAATCTTGCATGTGTTATTTCCCTGCCAATCTCAGAAGAAATCCCTCAGTCCCAGATTGTCTCAAATAGAAATATTCATGCCCATACACTAAACTAGTTCACAGAGTGGAGCCTAATGTAGACAGGGAGATGAATGTGGTGCACAAAGCAGTAGGACTGCTTTTGCTTGTTGTGTTGCTTCTGCATGTTCCAGTTGGCAGCTGTGGTGTCTCTGAATGTGCATCAGGCATATTGCATCCATCTTCTGTGGGGAAAGTCTTGCATCATGTGGATTTTTTTCAAGAGTTGTAGTGGATATCATTTTATTAAAAAAAAAAAAAATCAAGTACCTAAAAATAAGTTGGTTACCCTTGGCTGCATTATCTAATCAAAAGGCATGTAGAAATGAGACAATTGTATTTCCACCATAGACAGAGCTGCTTGTTCCAGTTTTTGCTAAAAGGCCACTGGAAATACCTTATTTGAATCATGGTCCCTCAACTGTCATTTGGGGAGTTTACTGGTATTTATTCTTTTGCAAGTGCTGGCTGAAGTTACATTCTATCTGTAGAACTATCTGTATGACCTACCAGACTGACACAGCTGTGACAAACCAGTTCAGCACTACAAACAGCAAGGATGTGTCAGAAGCAAAGCCATGAGCTCAGCCCAGCTGTGCTACTAAATGGCATCTTAATTTTTGGAATCCATGCTAAAAGGCATGCAACTGAAAGCAAATGGAGGTGTATTATTTACTTTTTGACTACAGTCATATTAATTAAATTACTAGGAAAATCATTGCAAACATGTGCCAGTGTACTCTAGCAAGCCATAAATTCACTGGCCTATCTTAATCTTCTGCTGCCAGTAGATTTGTAAATTGTATGACTTCAAAATACCTTTAGAGTGATAAAAATGCAGTTTCACGTAGTTAATAATCAGATGGAGTCAAAACCCCGTTTTGAAACATAAACACAGTTTCATCAACTCTAACACCAGATTGTAACATGGTTCATAGCCTGAGCTGCCAAAAAAAAATATTTATTAGCGATGCTAAGGGCAGGTGCATAAATTAATGCTGCTACTTTCTCAAGAAATGTTTGGTAACTTCTTTATTTACCAGTAGGTGTCACTGGAACCCAGCACAGAGCTATTGTTGCTTTAAAACATCTTTTCTGCTTAATCGAACATTTATTTCATAGAGAAACATTCAGTAGTTGTACCTGCTGACGTACACCCAATAAAAATGAAGAACAGGGATCAATGCTCTTTCAAATACCTTTTTTTTTCCTGTCTCAGCTACTGATGACTGTTGGTGGATAATTCAATGGATTGAGAAAGAATTCTGATTTTTTTTCTCTCCAGCATGCCTGAATCTGGTCCAAGCTGATAATGACCAAAGTGATTACTTTATGCAAAGATGAAACCAGTTAGAAGTCCTATATGATTACTCAGCCCTTGCCCAATCTTGCATTTGGTGGTTGGGATAATATAGAAAATCAAGCCAAATACTATTTGGGGGGGGGGGGGGGGAGTGGTCTGTGTTGAAAATTACAGAGTCTGGGAACTGAATGGGACAGGAAGGACCTGGCAGCCCCAGAGCAGCTCTCTGCAAGACTGAGAAAGCATGTAGGCAGCAAGATTTCCTATACCTTGCATTAGAAGACACAACACTGTGCTGAAGTAGACCATGGAACATGGAATGATTTTGCCTTCTTTAATGAACTGCAGTTTTTGTCTGCTATGTGTTGGCTTACCAGGTGATCAGCAAAGGTATTTTGGTTGAAATGGGCTTTCAAGTATGCTTAAGTATTTACTATCTGAAAGGCACAAAAATGCACCAACTAGACACCTGTGGTTACTGCATATTGTTCAAGCCCCCCCTCGGTATCACACATCAAAAGGCAAAAAGGGAGTTAATTTTTGTTGTCCACCAGGTGTGGTATAAGGCTTATTTGTTACGAAAACCAGAAAGGAGACATTTTGAATTAGCTGAAGCATCTTAGTTTGAGCCTAAGCTCTTGCATCAATACGTTCCTCCAACTTCTTTCAAATGTTTACCAAAAATAAAAACTTACTGCACTGTAAACATTTATCTCAGAATTTCAAGGTCACAGATCCAGCAGAGAAGTACAGCATAAGGAGGCTGCCTGCAGGCCAGTGTATTATTAGAATAATAATGGGCTTTTGGACAGTAAATGCACTGCCTGCTCTGTTGCCCTTACATGTGGCTAGGTCCAGTAATGAGTCATTTCTTTGATATGTCTAAAGAACCAAGCAGTGCACAGGTTGTTTTTAGCCTTTTGTTATCATCTTTTAATACATTTCTGAATATACTCTGCCAGCACTTGTTAACAGGCCCTCTGTTGATGCTGCAAAGTGATCTTTGACCATTTAATGGGACAAGGTTCTATTGTAGGCAGTGATCCTTAAGTGTGAACAGGTTTGCAGAGCTGGCACAATGTATGGCCCTGGGTGTACCAGGAGCTTGTGCAAGAGGCAGAAGGCATTGCAGCTCTTCCTCATAGTGCTGCATTGTATTCTGATAAAGGTGAAAGTAATTTATTCTGTATTCTAGGAGGAAAGTAGTAAAGTCACTAACTGGTATTTTGTTTCCTCCTACCTTCTCATGAGGAAATCTTCATTGGATTATTTTTTTAAATTTTCTTTTTATCAGCTTAATTTGCTAGATAGTACATTAATTCTGTCATGACGTTCAAGGACATGTCCATGCAGACCTCATCATTCCCACAAGTTTTAATTCTCTGTGGATTTTCTTTTCCAGTTGTAGTTCATGTTGCTGTCCTGTGTTGCATTGCACACAACCCTCAGTGGCCACACGTACTGGTCTCAGTGCACCAACATAATTGTTGGCCTGCTGTTGCTGGGATTTAATGTTTTGTAATTGCTGTAGAAGTGCTTAGTTACTGGGCAAGTTCTACTCTTTCTAAAAAGTAGAAACAAGTACTTGGGAAATAAAAGGCGAAACGAAAAATCTTATAAATTAAAACTCAAAAGGTAATGTTACAGGATCTGCACATAAAAGCCACATTAGAGGACAAAGGGACATAAAATGTTGGTCATATACCTACCCTTTTTAAAAGATGAAGGAAGCAAAGTAGCAAAATAGGCAACAGAAATGGCTGTTCCCCTATTGCTGGAGGAGAAATAGAATAGGACAATGACAGTTCCACCAATGAGCTTGTTATAAGAACAATTTAAAACACCAGTTCCTTGTTGTGTTCCTGTGTTTCTCTTTGCCCAACAAGCATTATGTTGGTACACTTTGGTAGCTTTCCTTAAGGGCTACTGCTGTAAAGGCAGACAGAAATTCAATAATAATGTAAAACAATAAGATCTTAAAAGAAGGAGTCCAAAAAATTCAGAGAAGAAAAGGTTGGTATTCAGTCTGCTCCTCCTATAAGGCTGCAGAAGAACTCAGGCATTTGAGAGAGTCATCCCCCTTCCATTCCTTAACAAAAAATGGGAACTTCTTTGGTTCAAAGGACCAAGGAACCTAGACTTTCCTTGCAGCTTTTTAAGATAGGCTGCATCCTTACTACAAATGCTTTCGGGGGTTTTTTCCCCCCTGAAACATGTTGGCACATTGTAAAATCGTCAGTGGGAAACAGTGCAGGTGGTTGCTTTCTCAGCAGAGCTTGCTGGGATAAACTGCACGGCAGAATAAAGTTCTGACCTTGATGATTATAACAAGGTGAAAGCTCCTTTGCGCTTTTCCCACTGGTGTTTCACCACAGGTTTTTCCAGTAGACTTACAGCCTGATCACCTGGGGAAAAAAGTGCACAGAAAACCACTGAGAATTTAGCCGTAGGTGAATGAGTACTGTTGGTTCATCGAGTCAAACGAGTCTTTCCAGAGGCTCTTACATTGCAGAGATGATGCTGCCTCTCGTGATTGCAACAGATGGGTGTGGAGGCCAGAGAGAAAGTGGAGTAGCACAACTTTTTCTGCTGGCTGCCTGGGCCTGGCTCAGTAATGCCACAACCCAGGGAACTTTTTTTTTCTTTTTTTGTTTAATCATGGAGAACTGGGACTCATATGAGCATTCCTTTGTTCTGTCCAGCAGTACTTGTTTTAACCTTTCAGTTACTGAACTTAATGCCTTGGCTTGACCACCTCATATGAGGAGATAGCTCCATTAGGATGAAAATACTGAAAAAATGATCCCAAACTGTATAAAGATCCCCTGTTTGGATCCCTTCCAGTCTTTCTTCTCAGGGGTTAGTGTCAGAAATAAGCAGTACGTTATCCATTGGAAATGCCTCACTAAGAAAAGCCATATTCTTCACAGAAATCATACTTGGGTTGCAGATCTCCCTCTCCTTCCCTGCCCCTGTACATTCTGCTTTATGTTGGCTGTATTAGGTTTGTGTAGCCAGGTTTTGGTAGCAGGTAGGCTAGAGGGAGCCTCTGTGAGAAGCTGCCAGAAGCTTCCCTTGTGTCCAATAGAGCCAATGCCAGCTCCAAGATGGACCCACCACTGGCCAAGGCTGAGTCCATCAGCAATGGTGGCAGCACCACTGGAATAATGGATTTAAAAAGAGGAAGAAGAAAACTGCAGAACTGCAGTTGGAGAGAGGAGTGAGAATATGTGAGGGGGGGAGGAGGTACAGAAAATTGGGAGCAAAGTTAAGCCTGCAAAGAGGGGGGTACGGGAGGAAGGTGTTTTAAGATTTAGTTTTATTTATTATTCTACTCTGACTTGATTGGTAATAAATTAAGCTGATTTTTCCAAGTCAATTCTGTTTTGCCTGTGACAGTAATTCCTGTGTGATCTCTCCCTCCCCTTATCTTGATCCATGAGCCTTTATAACCATGATCCATGGTTATATCTTCTCTCCCCTATGCAGCTGAGGAGGGCAGTGGCAGAGCAGCTTTGGTGGGCACCCAGTGTCCAGCCTGGGTGCACCCACCACATGTGCCCAGATGCAGCTGCTGAATCTCTCGGTGCAGCTGTTCCTGCCCAGTCCCCGGGGGAGCTGCTGCTGCATTTCCTGCAGCGAGCGTTAATAGCGACACTAACGAAAGGAACGTGTGAGCGACTAACTATTTTCGGAGAAGTTGACCAAAGTATGGTAATTAGTCACTTAATGTGGCTCTTTACCCTCCCTTCACCTTTGCTATGCAAATAGCAAGGGGGACATTCTAGCCCCGGTGAATCGAAATGTCGAGGGCCCGTGCGCTCTCACCCGTGTGTGCCCGCTGACATTTGAAGGACGGGAACAGGAGGGCATTGACATTTTGCAGAGAAAAGGCAAAAAGCACAAAAAAATGCTTAGCATTTTGAGTGGTGCTAACTGGGACATGAAAGCACTGCAGCAGCTTTGAGTGCAGCAGGACATCCTCTTCACCCCCATCCCTTCCCACCTGGACAAGAGGCAAGGAAGGAAGTACTAGAGGAAGCTGGGGAGGACTTGGGAGGCAAATCCTGACTAGGCTGAGACAGAACAACAGGGAAGAGGCAAAGGAGAAGCCGATGAGTGGACTGAGAGGCTGCTGGCTTTGCACAGTTGTGAGGGGAGTGGGGTGAGCATGAGGAGTAATGAGGAGAGCTCCTGTGAGCTGCTGTTTGCTGCTTGGGCAGCGCCTCACAGGGAACAGGGCAAGGGATTATGAAGCTCATTCTCTTTGTGGGAAAGGCATGGAGCAAGGATGTATTGTGCTGTTAGTTCATGTACTTGGTATGAAGGATACCTAGTGCTATGGTCCCTTTAAAGCCTGTAGTCTCAGTTAAGCTGATATTACTGTCAAATGCTAGGTTTGGTCCATGAGGCAGCATTGAGAAACCTTCCTGACAGCTTCTGGAAGGATATGACTGTCTTCATCTGGCCCAAGGGTATCTGCTGCATGGGAAACCTTCCATTTTCCTGCTGCATTGCCTACCTTTTCTTCTGGAAGAAACGGAAACAGGTTAAAATGTTTCAATGGTGTCTCAAAACTGAATTATGTGAAAGACTCTGTACTAGGTTACAGCTCATTTTGAAAAGTCTGTTTTGTTCCCCCCACAGAGATCTTGGCCCAGATCTCAAAAAGAGAACTGGGATGGTTCTAGAGTGTATTAAGATGTGATGCATCCAAATAACTGTTCTGTCCCTCTTATATATTCCTTCTACTCTTATACTTTTATCTCTCTTATCTGTAGCTTTGATGTATTTAAGCTGTGCTTTTCAGGACTTTCTAACTTTATTATAAGTAGGACAGATGATAGTTTCTCTTGATGGGGGACAGTAATGGGAAGCTGTAAGAGTCACTTATGCCTTTCTCAGAAAAGTTTTAAGGTAGAAAAGCTACAGTTGTAAGATGGCTGCTTATCTCCTACTGCTGTTCTCATGGAGGCAAATGCCAAACTGCAGTATTTCATGTCTGGCTTTTTTTTTTTTTTTTTTGTAAAAGATTTTTGTGGATGAGTTTTGGTTTGGGTTTTTGTGTGTGTGTGTGTGTGTGAAGGGAGATGGCAACTATCAGTAATGGAATTTCACAAAAAGCATAAGATGCCTGTTAAATTCCACCTTCTGAGAATTAAACTTACCTACTGCCAAACAGAGATGAGATTTGGCTTTTGTTTGCTCTGCCTTGGTACTTGCATATTTGAGGTAAGCCAGATGAAAATGGAAATAGCAAAGCTTAACATGTTAACTGCCAAGCCTATTAAGACACAAGATGTGAAATTTTCAAAAGTATCTCAAGTATGTTAGGAGCAGCAAAACTGGCCCATCTTTGCTGTTCTTGAACACAACAATGTTGGTTTTCCATCATCATCCTAGTAAAAGGCTTTATTAGGCTTAGAGACTTCTGCTGATACCCAAGATAGGACAGGCAGCACATAAATTAGTTTAATTTATCTGCTGTTAGTCATGGGAAATTCCATCATGACCATGAATCTGCAGTGGTTTAGAGTACTCTGTATGGGGAGTCTACAAAGACTGGAAATGTGAAGCTATCCCAGGGGTATAAGGTGTGTGAGAGCTTTCAAATGACATCCAATTACTATCATTAGACTGCAAAATTCTTTAAGTTACTGAGTAAGTGACTTAGGTAGCCCAGGCTCTACGTTAGAAACAGTTTTAATTTAATTTCAACTCTTTTAACTTCATACCAAAATAGAGAGTATTTCCTATTAGTTTCTTGGTGTCAGTTCCTTACTCTGGCCACATTCTTCACTTTTTCTGGTTCTCTGGACAAACTTTTCTTTATGTTGTAAAGAACTTCACAGAGCCTGAAGGTATTTTGAGCTCTCACAGTCCTGTGTTTTCCTCTTTGTCTGACAGATCAGTTAGTCACCAAGTAAGACTATGCAAAACTCAAACTGGTTTAGCTCTCCATTTTACTCTTCAAGTTTAAATGCATTTATTAGTAGCTCTGATCAAGAGTAGTACCAGGAAAAAAAAAATCTCACTTTTTGTATTCAAATTATGAATTTTAAAGTTAGTAACCTGTTTCCAGTGGCTCTTCAATAACTGAGTCAGGTGGTGAGATACAGATGAGCTTGTAAACCTTCTCTGACACACAACACAAATCCCAACCATATTTCCAATGAATCTTGTACATCTCCTCGCAAGGCCCAGTCAGTTTTATCTTCCCTTTCTCTGGTAGCACCAGTTGTACACTGGCTTTAGAGAGCACATTTATGTATTTAGAAGCTGCCAACACATCAGTAGGTATCAAGTAAAGACCAGACTGACTCACAGGATCACTGAACAAAACCAGAGTCTTGCATCTCCTCATTGAAGGCCAGTGATTTTGCACTGGGTAAAGTAAATATAAAATTAAGAAAAAAATAATGTTTCTTAACTAGAGGTATTGAGACAACTCTAACTTCTTCTGTGCAGTGAAATCAGCCTCTTAGATTTTTTGTTTCGCATTTGGAACCTGTGCTATAATGCCTCAAATGATGGATGGCGAATATGAACACATGTTGTGAGGCCATTTTAGGCTCAAGGTTGTAGAGGTTTTTTTGCTCCTTTTTTTTTTTGATTTCCTCACTCCTCTGAAAAATTACCAAACTACATCTGCAAGTGTGATGTTCTTTTTTAATATATTGCCTTTCTAGTCGTGCATCCCTAGTTTTCTATTCCACAAGCACTTTATGAAATACTGGCTGTAGAACGTAAAACGTTGAATTCGGTGGCTGTTTGATGCCCGCACGTGTTTTCCGCAGGACCCAACCTCCGCGGAGCGCTTTTTCGCTCCGCACGGTGCGCGTACCACTAATTAAAGCCTCAAAGGTGCGCATAAATCTGACGCACGTGGGTGGACTGAGCAGCCCGTGGAAGCGGGAGCGTGTCCGAGCCGCACGTTCGCGGCACCGCTCTCGCTGCGCGGGGCTCTCCCGTGCCGAGCGCGTGTCCCGCGGGGCCCGGCCGTGCGGGCCGCGGGCCGGGCTGTGGGGCGCGGTGAGTGCCGCGCAGCGCCAACAGCAGCAAAGCGGCTCCGTGCCCGGGGCGAGGCACGGCAAACTTTTAAGGGGCAACGCGCAGGGCGGGCTCAGCGCCTTCCCCAACTCCCGGGGAGGGCTCTGTCGTTCCCCGTTCCGGGCCGGCGGTGCCGGGGGTGCCCCGGAACCCCCTCGAGCCGCCCCACCACCCCCTCTCCGGGCCCGGGCGCTCCCGGGGTGGGGCCGCTCCGCGCTGCCCGCGGCGGGCCCCGCTGACCCCGCCCTCCGGACCACGGAGCGGAGGCGGCGGCGGGTCCCTCCGCGGCGGTCCGAGCCCCTCGGTGCCGCCCATGCCACGGGACCCGCCCGCCGCCTGCGGGGGCCGCGCCGGGGCCTGGGGGGCTCCGCGCCGCGAACTACAGCTCCCGTCGTGCCCCGCGCGGGCGCGGCGCAGGCGCGGGGGTGGCGCGGGCGGGGCGCGCGGCGATTGGCGGCGGCGCGGGCGGGCGGGGCGCGCGCCGTGACGGCAGGAAGGAGCGGGGGCAAATGGCGGAGAGATGGTCCCGGGGCCCGTCCCGAGCGCGGCGATAATCCCGGCGCGGAGGAAGCGCCGCCGGAGGAGGCGGCGCCGGGGGCCCTGACGCCCGCGACACCCCGCCGGGGTCCTGCTCTGCCGGAGCGGCGCAGGCGGCGCCCCGCCGGCCCAGCGCCTTTTCGCGGGCGGCGCCTGGGCGGCCCGAAGCCGCGGCCGGAGCCGCATCGGCCGGGCCCGCGCCCGGGACTCGCCGCCACCGCTGCTGCCGAGGTGGGTCCGGGCGGGGGCGGGCGAGGCCTGGGCGCTCCCCGCGGGCCGGAGCCGCGGCCCCCGCGCTGTCCCTGTCGCAGGGCCGTGCGGGGCCACCCTGGCCCGCGGGGAAGTTGCCGGGCGGGAGCGGGGTCGGGGGCGAGGCGCGGGCCGGGGCCGTGCCGGGCCCCCTGCCCCGGGCACTTGTGTAATGGGGCCGGCGGGGCGGCGAGGCGGGGGAGCGGCCGGGCGGGAAGGGAAATGACATCAAGGAGCGGGGGGGTGACCCGGTTCCGCTCGCACCCCCCCGCCGCGGGGGGAGGGAGGGAGGGAGGAAAAAAGAAACTGTCACCGTGGGATTTCATCAGCTCCTTCTGCCTTCGTGCATTCAACCTATTTTTCGTTCCTTTGGTTATGTAAGAGGAGCGGTGTGGAGAGGAGCGATGAGGAGGGGCGGCTGATGGGCTTCCTGGGGAATTACCGGGGTTTTTTTTGTGTCCAGCTGGCCCTCCGAGTTAACGCTGGGAAATGCGGGACAACTGCGTGTCGAGTTTTTACGTGTATTTACTTTGCTTGCACTGCTCCGAATGTTGCAGCACAATGCAGGCGAGGGTGGCAGGGACTGGAAACAGAGTGCAGTTGACCAAGTTTTTTATTTCACTCTGACTGAAAAGCAAGAGAAAATTGTAAGTAAACGGTAAAAATCCTGTTCTATTGATGCTCTCATGTAAGGAGACACCAATGTATTTACTTATCTTTAATCTCACTCGTCTTTTAACCTGTTTATATCATATTTAATGTTAGTGTGGGTCTTGATATTTTGATTCAAAACTCTTTATGAGACGATCTTAATATCAAAATTTATAAATAGGAAAATGTGACTCTACTTTCTGAAAATGAAGCCCTCTTGACTACAGGAATCTTCTCTGTAATAATGACTGCAAACCACAAGTCGTAATTTAAATCTGTTGTTCTTTTTGCATGGGCTGGAAATGTAGTGTTGAAAATACTTATTTGAGTATTTTTTTTAAATAATCCTTATATTTGGATATTGAAGGTTTAGGGGAGGAAAATGTGCTGATGATGAGTGAAGTGATTTTTTTTTTCTGTAAGAGTTGTATAGAAACTGACGTATTAATAAACATTTCACTTTAGTTTCTGTAGCTCTAAAATGTAGCCTTCCTGGTCTAAAATATTTTGGTTGCTGTTATAAATATTTTCAAGCATCAGCAAAATAAAAATTGATCGTTTACATTTGTTTTGCTGTTTGTTTGCTAAAGTATGCGTGGATAGAAAATAAAAAACTAGAGCTACCTAGAGGGGAGCAAAAAAAAAAAGAATTAAGTTTGGCAGCAATGGGTTTAGAGCAGCACAGAGCAGGGTGATGATACTGGGGGGGAAAAGAGGAGAGGGGGTTAAAGAGCACTGTGTACTGGGAGCACACAGAATCCATCTGCAGAGTGGGGTTTCCCAGCAGAACTCTGGTCAGTAGATAAACATGTTCCTTTGCCATCTCTCTGCTGAACCCCCGGGGGAGAAGAGCCTTTCTCAGTGGGATTGTTCCTGTGTTCCTGTATCTCTTCTGCATTGCAATAGCATCCACCTGGTAAACTTCTGGAGTTCAGATTTGATCCTTTCAGTTCACTTGACATTTTCTTTGTGGGTTTCCTCCCCGTGAATTGCTTGGTTTGTACAATAAGTGGAGGTTGGCCTGGTCTGATAAAGGGAGAATATTATTGGTGAGACAGTTCAGCTGGAGTGAAGTGATAGAGGGACACTTCTGGAACCAGTCTGGCAATTTTGGCAGAAGCTGGACTGGCACTTCAGGTTGAGAAACTGCAAGTGTTTGGGATGAAAACTGAAATATGGAAGAAAGACAATATACCACAAATTCATTCAAATATATCACAAACAAGGAGAGTTATATTGAACAAATAAATCATGTGATAAGTATACTAGCAATTATTTCAAAAGTTATTTTTCATATACATTATATGAAGATAGTTGACACTTTTGAAGTTGTATTTCTTTGTTTCTGTAGCGTAAATAACTGCCTGCCTTTCCTAACAGACTTTTTTCTAGTATGGAGAGGAATTTCAGAGAGAAAGATGGACTTGATTAGATTCAGGCTGACTATAAAGAACTGCAATTTCCTATCCGGGTTTGGGCCAAAAAGAGAGAAATACTGGTTTACAAAACAGATATGATGGTTTTGGGTTTATGTTGTCATTTGTCTGGTAGTTGAAGTATTTGTTTTGGGAAACAAAAACCTAGTGGTCTGTCTTTCTTCTTGAGTTAAACAAAAGTAGAAATAGAACACATGCAAGGAACTCTTGAATGTATCCCTCTTTAATTTGCTCATACTTAAATGTGAGTTGGCTCCAGTTGTAACAGCCAGTAAACAGTAATGGTTTATGCTGGTCTGCTGGAGGTGGCCTCTGTGTTCCTAGAAATGGATTGAGAAGTGTCTCTGTTCCTGTCCCCTGGTCGCTCAGATTTACTCAGGGGGCATTGCTGTGTACCAGTCCTGAGCAGGACTGATGCAGGTGGCATCAACCACATCGTATTACTGAGTAATATACTTACTCATTAAGTCTGAGCATCAGAGAAGAACATTGGGTGGAGTTGCTTTTGTTATTTCTGATTAATTAGTACTTAAAATATCTACAGCAGCTCAAAATATTCTGACAGTTTTTGTATTTAACTGCAAAGAGTCTTTTTTTAAGCCATGCTGTGCTATTGGACTCTAGCAGGGAGCTGCGTGTTCAGATGTGATGAAAATAGTGTTTAGTTGTTTCATGATGTTTCATAATAGCAGTGCCTTCGATACTTGAAAATATAAAATTAGAGCAAAGCAATACCAAAAATAATGTCTTCCTAGCAGCTTTCCATTGTTTTATAAATGTGTAAGCAACTGAATAGGAGTTGGACTTGATGATCCTGATGGGTTCCTTCCAGGTCAGCATATTCTGTGAATTTTGAGTTACTTTGGTAGAAACTTAATGCAGAAACTTTTGGTATAATGACATTCACATGTGAATGGGTGAGTCTGAGAAAGAAGCAGAAGATGTATCAGTTGCTCCTGTGAAATGTGCATGCCTGGTGCTTGTAGGCCCAATAAAGAGTGGAAATAACAATCATTTGTGCTGAAAAGTTGGTGAATTGATGTTTCTCCTTTCTTTTCCAACAGAGAATATGAAACAGGAGCCAAAATGACATCCCGATTTGGAAAGACCTACAGCCGGAAAGGGGGAAACGGCAGTTCCAAGTTTGATGAAGTGTTTTCCAACAAACGGACCACCCTGAGTACAAAATGGGGAGAAACCACCTTCATGGCCAAATTAGGACAGAAGAGGCCCAGTGTCAAACCAGATATTTCCGAAGTTCCTAAAAGACCCAAAGTTGAAGATGAGGTAACAGAGGATCCATTTGGATTTGACAGTGATGAAGAATCTCTTCCTGTGTCTTCAAAGAATGTGGCACAGGCTAAAAGCTCCTCTCAGCTGGAACCCGGTGAAGCTGCTCAGTCTGAGGACTTCACTCCTCTACTTGAAGCTAACAGCAGAATTAATCAGCCAGACAGTGGAGAAAATGTTGCATCCAGCAAGTGCATACCTTTTGACAATACTGTTCCTCTCTTAAAAGAAAAGAGCACAAGCAAAAACATGGAAGATGGAGAATGCAAGGGCAGCAGTGCTAAACTTGCAGCTGCAGGTATGTTTGCTCATCTGTCCAGATACTTCTGTTTTCCTCTGATTTTTGCTAATCTGCCTTTAGACTTTGTGTTTTCAGGGGATCGTTAAATGTTCTAATAAAATCGTGGGACAATTAATTATAGAAAACTGTAGAGGATACACTAAAAACACTTGGAAGCATCCTGCATTTTACACATTGGTGTGAGATCCTTGGCACTCTAATCCTTGTGTCTGCAGGTTGAGATACAGTGCTTTAAATTCAGTGCAGTGTGTTAGACCACCTTGAATAAAATGGAATCATCATCTTCCTTTTCTAAAATTGCTCAGTGCACTTCTGGGTTTTAAACATGTGTTTTGAAGAGGGATGAGTTAGTGGTAATGGAAGGCTTTATTATTAAGCTTCTGGCTTTAATTTAATGCAGGTATGTGCTTACTACCAGGCAGGTGCAGATACAAATTATAACATGTCTTATTTCGTTATTTGGATGGAAAAAGTAGTTTTCTGAACTTCAGTTGCACAAAGGTTTTTTGTTTGGCTTTGTTTGTAATTAACACATGTTTATCAATGTGTAGGTAAAAATCTTCAGGCCTGTGAAACTGAATTCTGTCAGAATGTCTTTTAGAGGCTGTTTCTGGGCTCCTGAGTGTTTGTAAGGTACCTTAATGCTTCTGAGAGGGAATTCACAAGGCCCGTGGAGCTGAGCGTCTCTGTAATTTTATTCAAGTCATTTTTGGAGGAGATCAGATGTTGTTATATCTCATGAGAGGCTTTTGTATAATGGGCTGATTAAACTACAGCTTCTATAATTGGGCAGAAGATCACATTAGCTGAACCTTGATGAAGATGACACCTACTGACTTGCTCTGGGTTATCAAAATCAGCTTTAATGAGAAGAATTTATATAACTTTAATTTCTGATATAGTTGACCCTGGGATCAGAAATTTGAGTGGACTTGTTCAGTTATAAGGCAGTGGACAAGAAGATACTGAATAGTAGAAGATATGCATAGCTCAGTTATTTGCAGTATAATTCTGTTAGTGATCTAATTGAAGAAAACACAAAAAATGTTGATTTGAACTGTAATTTCACAGACATTGGTGGGATGTGTAGTTGCCTTTTGATCTTGCTCTTATTTTTTGCTGATAAAGTATTTCTTATTTTCATGTGGTTTTCAGCAGTTTATCTGTAAGTATGATTTATCTTCAGCCTGGAAATGTTTTTTTTTTAAGTTTGAATATAGTTTTCATGAGTGATTGAATAAGTTCATCCTCCAGTATTTACAAGGAGAAGAAATAGTAATGAGTTTCCTTGGTTGTTAATGAGCACATTGTAGCAGAACAGGTTTTACAGTGAAATGGTTTCCTTGTAGAAAAGCTTTGTTAGAACAGTATTTTTCAGGTTGGAAAAGAAAGTGAGAGAGCTGTGGGCAGAAAAAGTTAATAGAGCTCTGAAAATTCGTAGTGCTTGAGAGGCTGGGAGGAACAGACTTCAGCTGTTGCATTGGTGCTTCCTGGTTCCAGTCTTGTGAAAAATAATAAAATATGATATTTAGCACAGAAAAACTTTTTAATTTGATGCTTATTTAAATTCTAGAACTCTTTGTTAAAAGACAGTATTATACATACTATAAATATACATCTCTAAATGGAAGGAAGCTGATGAATCTTGGTGGATAAGGCCATCAGTGGCTGTTGAGTGTGGTCTTGGTGGTCTGGATGCAGAGAGGGAGACTCCTTAAACAACAGTTTACTGAAGGAATTCTGTTCCTGCATGCTGTTCAAAATATTTGTTAATCACTGCAGTTCAACCAGTAGCAGTGAAGGCCAAGGTGGATCTTGACCTGTTCTTTCAGAATGTATTACATTCTGTGGACACCCAGACAAATGAAGATAAAAAGCCATTTTGTATCTTTCTTCAGAAATTGAAATCAACTGAGAATGAATCTTTGCAGAACATCCTAGGAGGGTCTTTGGTTTCCTTCCCCTTATTTAAAGGCTGTAGTCTTGGTGATAGTGTTTCTTTTTGACAGTTAGTGTAAATGGAACTTGGATGGTTTAAGCTGCTGTTATGCTTGTGTGTAAACCGATCCAAAACAAATAAAATTGTCTCTGAGGACGTTGCTCAGAACACTGAGCAATTAGAGATAGTGGTATAGTCAGCCAGTGTAAATGTAGGTGCTTCAAAGGCTTCTTTGTTGTAGTGACTGCTGGGAAGGCTGCCTTTCAGAACTGCAGAGTTAATGGGATTGATTTGGGGCGGGGTTCTGGAGGGGAAGGGAACCATAGGGAGTGTACAGGTATAGTACTTCTACTGCTGACAAGTCCTCACCCTCCCTGTAGTTATTTCCCCCTTTCTGGTGACTCTTGAACTCCACCAGGTTCAACCACGTTTTTCCAAGCTCAGCTATTCCTGAGGAGGAAAGAAATGGGGGTGGGGAAAGCGAGCAGGTAGAAGAATATTAATATTCCCAGTGTAAGAGACTGCAATGTGAGCTCAACCTTAACCCACATACAGCAGTGTATCTCTAGGTGTAGAAAACTAGGCTATGTTGATACTGATATTCAAGAAAAGGCTTGCTGACTTGTTTAAAGTTTGCTAGTCCTTGTCCTAATACTGATTAGATAGTGCATGAGTGAAGGTCTCTTGACTTCCTGAGAGTGTGTGCCATCATTGTATCTTAATGTGCCTTAATTCTTAACCTGGGTGGAATAAGGTTAAGAATTAGTGTTGAAAACTCTGCCTTAACATGGCCATGCACAAAGTGAGAGGTACAGTCAATCCTGCTCCAGTTCTGCCTCCATGTGCATTCCTTTGGACATTAAAATGAAGGTGAGGCAATGTCAGTTAATTTTAACTAATGTTTGATAGTAAAAAGCAGTTGGTTTTGGGGTTTGTTTTAGTAGTTGTGCAGGTGTGTAACAGTTGAGGGCCTGTATCTTTTATTTAAAATGGTAGAACTTACTGGTCTTTTTTTTTTTTTTTATATAGCCTTCAGCTAGTGCTTGTACCAATCTTATTTTAAAGGCTTTGAGAAGCTCTTAATGTGTAAAGCTTCTCATAATCTTACCCTGATGTTGCTTAATACTGTCTGAAGAATGTCCATGAGTAATCCTGTGTGTAACAGGTAATTTAGAGATGAGAGTTCAGGTAAATTTGAAACAACAAAAGACTGTTCAGTATTAATAGTTACTGTTAGGTCATCTTTGTGAAGGCTGGAGAACTTGGTATCTAGAAAATAAGTTGTGTCATTGGAAAAATACCACACTGGTAATTAATATCAAGCAAAAATGCAGCAACTTAGAAAGTGAGGTTTTTATGGGAGACCCTTACAGTAGGGTAAGGTGAAAACACGCTGAGAATACTTACTTGGATTTTTGAAACACTCTGGTGGGATTTTGTTTATTTTTTTAACTGTTGAACTTATTCTGTAAGGCATAACCCAAACAGTATTTCATGCTGTATTCAACTGCACACAAGCTTTAATATAAACACACTTATGGCCTTGCAGAGCAAATCATGAGGTCCTAGTTATAAAAAACTTTATAACTTTGCTCTTTTAGAATATTTATATTAGCTTGTAGGTCAAAATTAACGTAGTACGATTTTTCAGATGAAAATTAAAGTCAAAGCTCGATGAATTTAAAAAGTTGCTGTGGCATTTCCTAACGAGTGTACGAATATGTTTCACATTAGATAACTACTTTGCCCACTCTGGCTCTTTCAGTTTAGGGAAATACTGGCATTGTTGTGGGGGGGTTTGCATTTTGACTCTGGATGTTGTGATCACCTGCTCTCTCTTGCTTTTGTGCACAGTGCTGAGCTCTGTAACTCAAACTTTCGGAGGATCTAGTCCATGGGGTTGGCGCTGTTCATGGGAGGAGGCACTTGGGTTGGGAGATGTTACTCATCTTTGCACACTTCATATTCCTGTTGATGGACTATGAAATAATACTCCTTTCTTACATTAATTCTGAGTGAAAATATTAGGTATTTAATTGTGCTTTTAATGAAAAGTTTTTTAATTGTGCATGGATTAGGTCTGGTTTGTTTTAAAGCCTGTGAGTTTATTTTCTGAAAATGTGTTTTGCTTGCTGTGGAGAAATAGAAAATAGAATGGCTTAAAATGTCTCTCCAGACTACAGAACAGCATAGGAATAGTGTCCCTTTCTGCTGTGTTGTGATGCTAAGTACAGATTTGTGGTTATTGTCTTGGCAGTGCCCTTTGAGGCTTTTTAAGATTTAAAGAACAAATTATTGCATGTAATGTATTTTTGATACTTGCTTTCTTTTTTTTCCTCCTAATGTTTCGAGTAATAATGAAAATAGCTCTTCATCATCTTGTCATTTGTTGCTATGTACTGGTACTCAAACAGGTCTTTGTTCTGGCAGTAGTTTTGCTCTTGGTGCTTTAAGGAAGCATTTGCCTGTTGACTATATTAGATTCTTTTGTTTTTCTAGGTAGGTCTCAGTGCCCTCGTTTTTCACTTGGGGACTGTGTGGGTATTGGAATGGAATCAAAATGGCAGATGCAATCCTTCTTCATAGCTTGTGCTTGTGTGCAGGAGCTCAACTGCTCCATGGCTCAGGATGCAGGATCCAGTTGAGTTGAGTTGCTGGAAAAGCACAGAGAGAGCCCAGAGCACTTTGCAGAAAATGGTTGCCCTTGGGAAGGAGATGGTTTAAGGCATCTGGTCTGTTCCCCACAGACTATCCTGATACTACCTCGGTGACTGTGTGTGCAAAGCCTCTGCATCCTGATTATGTGGGTGGGGAGCCCTATCTTTAGAGTTAAGTTTCAACTTCTCAAATGCAGGTTTGTTACATAATTGCATTTGACAACGAGCTTGGGCAGGATATTGCTTTCAAATTGTTTCAGAGCTTCTATTTTGTGTTTAACGGTGACATGGACATTTAAGATAATAGTTAGGTCAGAGTAATATTATCTTTCTTCCTCTGCGGAGTTGTTGAGTGCAAGTTATTTACTTCTTGAGGAAGAATTTCAGTTTAGTCATTTTTCTGTCCAAAAATGGAACAAAAAGTTGGGGAAAACTGAATGAGGTCTTGAGCATTTGGCTGTCTTAGGAGACAGCTGGCAGCAACCATGATTAAAAAGAACTGCAGCTGTCCTCTGGCTGGGTCAAAGCATTAAGGAACTGATAGGAGAGAGGGGGAAAAGTCTACCAGAAAATATGTATGCCCGTAGAATTTCAGTGTTGTGAGGTTTGTTTGGATGATAGTAGTTATGATGGGTATGTAGATAGCTGGGTTTTATCCACAAGTCTTCTCTTCTTTGTTTTTTTTGTTATGTTTTCCCTTTTTGAAGGTATCCCTTTTCCCCTTACAGATAGAATTGTCGTGCTGTGTCAGTAGCCCAAGTTTAAACTGGTGTGATAATTGTTCTCAAATTTTTTTTTTTTTGTCTGATATTTCTTTGATGGTGGCTTGTTGGTTTTTTGCTGGGGTGTTTTTCAAAAGTCTGAAATGACTGAAATTCTGTTTAAATCCCAGTGTTTATACTGGTTTGCTAAAATAGCAATACAGAAAAAAGACCCCAGCATTTAGGAAGGAATCAGATATCTACAACATATTTTTTCTAATGACAGGGAAAGTCATACTATGTATGTCCATATACAGAGCACATGAAACTTCCTTCCCCTAAATCTGCACCTCCTCTTTCCCATACAGCAGTGAATTTTGCCTTACATATTTTACAATCATTCTTTCTTTATAGACTTGTACAACGAACAGTAAGTTTTTAAAAGATCATACTTTTGACTGCTGCTTAACTTGGATGTTTAAAAAGTTGAAATAACTTTGCATTCAAAACGGTTGGTGCTTGTAGAAAACAAACAAACCCTGTTAACCTGCATACCTCTTAAGTGGGCCAAAGCTGCAGGAGAGCAGAAACCCTTTGGTAAGGAAGCCATTTTGGGTTCAAACTGCTGAGATTTTATTAACTGTATGGAAAATGTTCTTCAAATTCAAACTTAGCTTATATTTTCTTTTAAGGAACTGCTCCTATATTCTGTAAAGAGTTTCAACATATTTATGAGTACTGTCTGAATTCAGACTGACTTAGCCTAAGTATACACCTGTTTTGACAGTTATTAATGCTGCTATGTTATGATATACTTTATTTTTTTTCATAGAGGCTCACCCTAGAAAAGTTGGTGAAAACAAGTGTTTTTGCCCTGTGCCAGAACACTGTGTTGTCCATAACACTTAGCAGTAGTGAACTGCCTGGATCAGCTTTCTTCTGCTGCTCTGAGCAACAGATGCCCTTGTGAGCTCCCAGTAGGAAGAAAATGTTTGGACTTTCCATCAGAGATGAACACATGATATGGCTCGTTCAGGCTCTGACAACTCTTGTGCTCCAAGGTGTAGCAGCTCTTCTGACCATTGCATTTGATGATGTGCAATTTCTGTCTCTTCACGACCATTTTATTTTTAGATTTCTGAGACCTGATAGTCTTGCTTGAGGTGTTGTAGAGTTCTTCAAAGCTTAATTCTTTGCTGGAGGACAAAAGTCTTCTTTCTGTAGAAAGGGGTTTTAGCATTGTTTACTGAAACTGCAGTTTGTCTGTTATTTGAGAGAGTTGTGGACTTTGCAAGTTGGGGTGTGCATTGTACTGCATGATATGTTGGGTTTTTATATAATACTGGTATCTGTACAGTCACATTATAATTTGTATTATGAATATGGTTAGATGCAGATGTGAAGCAATGTTAAAAAAAGTGTTGTAGAAGAGTTTTAAGCAAGATTAGAGAGAATAATGAAGTAGTAATGATGGTTATTCCATCTGTGAAAGGCAAGCTGTAAGACCATAGGTGCAACTTGGACAAAAATACTTACCTGGGAAAACAAAAAGTGTCATTACTGTAAATATACTAGTGTGTCATCAGGCATGATAACAGAGTATACCAGTTTGAGCTGTCTAAAAAAATTCTCTGAGGAACCTGTGAAGTTGTCCAGGCAAAAAGGTAAGTAGCGTTAGTTTGACAAAACAGAGCAACTCTGACAAGCTGCGTCGCAAGTTCTGGAAAAACACTTCAGCCTCCTGGGACCTCTTGTGTAACCTGTTAAGCTGCTGTCCTGTATCCTTGCCCTGTTACATGCTTGTTTTATGGAATAAAATTATGGGGGGAAAAAAAAAGGATAGTTCTTTTCACTCTGTCAGTTCCTGAAAGTTTTACAATTTTTAGACTTTTCACCATCTCAACAAGTCTGTAATTATATGATGTATTTTATTATTACTGTGATCAAACTAAATGTTTTGTGGGTGGGGAGATATTCCTTCTTTCTCTCATATAGTACAAAGAAGAAATAGTACTGTTTCCGAGGGCTATTTGGGAACACCTTTTCAGGCATTTTTTCTTAAGGAAAACCTTTTAAAAAAAGGGTGAGATGTGTTACAGGTAATTAAAGAAAAATGAAGTTGAAATGTGAGACATTTTAATGTCAGAATTGTCAGAGATGTCAAGCTGAAGCATGTAGGTGTCTCATCTCTAAAAAAAAAAATTAATTTCTCTTTTTTAAAAGGAGGTGTGATTTTTTTAAAGTCTGGAATTGCATTCTTCATTTTGTACATAATCTTAAAAATGAAGAGGAAGGAGGTAGTACCACTGTGGTAGTCACAAGGCATTTACTGTTTTTGTTGGATGTATAGAATAGCATTTGTTCCATCTAATAAGTGAGTGCTTATATTAAGTATCTATTTTTTAAAAAAAGTTCTGTCCATCTAGTCTAATTAATACAGATCTAGATGAATATTTTTCAAATGTTTAAAGGTTTATTACTGAAAAAGCAGTGGGATTTTGACAACTATATTACATTCCTGCTGTTTGAATGTTTTCATATATGTAGAGGAGCATAAAGTCTATTATCTTAAGTGAATCGAATGTCTTGCCTTGTCTGAACTTGAAATTTTGTCTCTAGTGGTCATTTTATAAAGGTTACTTGGAACAGTAGTCATCATAATCACATAAATATAGTTTTACAAGTTTGGTAATATGCATCTTTGTGTGTGTGAAAACATCTCATTGTGTTTGGTGGGAAAAAGTAGAAGTTTCACTTGTTTGGTTTTTTTCTTTTAATTCATCAGCAATACTAAAGACATCTCTGTCTTGTTGAGTGACATAAACTAGAGCATAAAATGAAGGAAGAGGTACGGGAGTGTTTATCAGTTCATGTTCCACTTAGACCTGTCAGTCCTTTGGATTGGTTCTCTTATACTCTGGTAATTAAGTTTTAGAGATTTAAACAGAAAACAGATCATGATTACCACAGAACATTGTTATGGTTCCTGGGGATATTGTGCTTGTACCTGGGCAGGGTAGGGGGAAAGTTGTGTGCTGTCACTGAATTGAAATTACTTGGGAGACTCCTTCTGTTATTTGAGCCCCAAAAGAGCCTAATTGCAGTTAGTTAAAAATGGGAGGAGAAGTTACATGCCTCTCTTGGACTACAGAACATCTAATAATTCTCCATTAGTTCATTTTTTCATATTCTTCCTACAGTCATGCTAGCTTCTGCTGTAATAGTTACTATTAGTAAATGCTGTAATTTTTAAAATCAAGGCTATTGGAATTGCTGTTATTGTACACCTTTGGGCAATTAGCAAGTAATTTGCAGTAATTTCTAGTGTAGAAACTTCAGTCTGACAGCTATTGACCCACTGATGAGATGAGAACAGTGGCTTGACAAAATATCCTTTGAGGAAGTATTTCTCTAAATGTCACTGCTTAGTTTGCTACTAATGCATTATGATGATCCAGTTTTAAAGCCAGAGTTTCTACCTGGTGTGCACTAAACAGTTTAGTAGTTACATTTTCCATCAGCCTTGCTTATTATGGGAGATGGAAAAACCTCCCTGGTGCAGTTAGTAAGACTTCTGAAGTACTGTGTGTTTTTAAAATTTTGATGCCTCACAATGAAGTGGGGAGGTTAACTGCTACTTATTTGCTGATTAGAAGTAACCTGGTCTGCTGTATTAAATTACTAACTGAAAGTGAAAAATGAGATGCAACACTTCGTTGGTGCTTGTGGAGTCTTCTCAGACAACTCAGGATTCCAAGTTGCTCCTGCACATCCTCTGAATGCTGCATGGCTTATACAGAGGCAACAGGAGTCCTGCTGAGTGCACAAAGAGTTGTTAGTGGTGTTTGCCTTTTCACATCATTCCTTGGCAATAAGGCCATTTGATGGAAGAGAATGGATTTGTTAGTTATCTTAAATTTACAGATGAAGAGAAACAAAGAATTCCAGGCTGGAAGAGCTTAGATGTGTGGTACTACTGCCTTAACCCAGTAGTTAATAAAATCTGATCAGATTTTATTCATCTTCAGGTGTACTAATGCCTTGAAGTGCCTCTGCGTTTTTGGTGGTTTTCACAGAGCTGGTAGACACTGGCATTGAGGAACAGCTGGCTCAGATTCCTTGGTTTTGTTTTTGGGTTGTTGGGAACAAGCCTGAGAAGGGCAAGGCGGGTTGGGCAGGTGTGAAATTGGAGATGAGAATAGGAGCCACTCTGGGAAGAAAAATGGAACAACCTCAGTACAGCAAGTACAAAAAAAATTGAAGCGGAGAAAATAGATGGGAAGTGGGATTGTTCTTGTCATGATGCATCCCTTAACCGAGGCTTCAGTTTGTCCAAATGAGGTTGCTGCAATAAGAGTAGAATTTTTTGTTCCCTTAATAGGTCACAGATGACTAGATGGGGTTGTGTTGCTTGCCTTGTTGCTTTTCCTACAAATATTGGGCTAATTTTAGCACCTTTTAAATTGTTCTAGAACAACTTGTAGAGTAGTTTTTGTGTCTACGTAACTACATGATCAAAATTAGCTAAAATTCACTCTTAATGAAAAGATTATCTGTTTGACTTCATTATTACTTGGTGAAATATCCAATGCATCTTGAAAAAACTTTTTAAAATAAAAGCATCGTATTAGTTGATATAAATGTCATAAAAATCCTTTTTCTTGCAGTGGCCTAGTAGATGATGGCTTTAGCCCTTGGCTACTGACAGAGTAACTTCCTGGCAAGGGACTGCAGAAATAAAGTGGGTTCAACTGCTAAACACTGTCAGAGCTGATGAACAGACAGAAGAATTTAGGGAGTGTTTTAGGTGAACTGATTTTAAGTGAAAGAGTTAAATATGCACTCCCTGAATATCTTTGCTTTTTGCAAGAAAAAAACCCTGGAATTTTAAGAGAACGTATGTGGAATCATGTGTTGTAGAGTAATCGTGATTTTTTGCGATCTGCTAGTAGCATTCTAAAAAACCCAATAGGCTAAACTTTTTCAGAATAGTTGATTAGCATTTCTTTGGAAGCAGATTCCTTGATAATTTTTTCCATTAATTTTTTATCAATGCTACTGATGTGTATCAGCTTCTTCAGTCAGTTTTCCAGACTTGATGTGTTGATCATGTTTCCTGCCTGAGAGTACAGACTGTACCTGAGATCATAACGATTCAAGCGAAGACAACAAAAAATAAAACTTCAATTTTTTTCATCTCAAAACAGATTCCTGAATTATTTGACCCTTGGGTTGTTGTAATGCACATACATACATGTGTGGTCTATTCCTTTCCTGGGAAGATGAGATTTGTTTTGGTCCTGGTATGAAATGCAGCTCTTTTATGATCCTAGACTTTCTTAGGATGGGAAAACTATTCCTTTCCCAGATGCTCATACTGACACTTCTTCCTAACAATTCAGTATTGTTTAGTGAGCCAAGGCAGCCATATTTTAAATGTACTTATTTTAGTGTTGCTTAGACATTATTAACTCAAGTAAATATGCACTCAGATATGGAACAGAAAGTTCTGAAAATTATTTTAATTGAATTTGATGTTTTTCATGCGTAAGTGTTGTGGTAGTCTTCAGCTGCACAATAACATTAAACAGATGGGGGAAGAGGTACACTGTCAAACTCACTGCTTGATTACAGAAACTCATTTTGGTTGGGCCTCTTCAATTATCACAAGCATCAGACTGAAATGGGAATAATAAGATTTCTTGTATAACGTGTCAATACTGAAAAAGGCTAACCAAGATTCCATCATTGAGATGACAGGGATAGGTTTCCTTGTTCTTTGAGAAATGTAGTTTTGCATTTCATGAAATTTGTGAAGAGCTTTTTTTATTTCTAGCTGAGTATGTGTACTTCTTTGAGAGACCTCAGCTGGATTCTCAGGGAACTTAGATGCCATTTGTGAAATACTACTTGTCCTGGCTCCCTGAGGAATTTTGTCTGGGATTGAACCAATATCCTGCAAAACTGGATTTGGTAGTCATTTCTTTTCCTAGAATTTTCAGCTTGTACCCTAAAGTTCTTCCATGAACCGTATTTGCAAAGATGGCTTGGAGATGATGCTGTTTTAGTTTGAGAACAAATGAGCATAAGTCCCTGTGCTGGTGCTGATGCTCACTTCCCTCATCAGGAAGGTTGGAAAGGGCAGACACCTTGGTGCTGGTGTCTGGTGATACTGTCTCAGAAATTTCCAAGAAATCCTTGTTTCTGGAAAATAACACACTTGTATTGTTCAGTGTGTGTGTGAGGTCAACAACAGAGCAGGGCAGGTGCAGTCATCGTGAAACTGTCCCCAAATCCACTGAGCTTTCGTTGGTATTCTGGGAAAACAAAGGGAATGGTTTCCCTACCAGTTTAGGGGGACAACAGGTGGAAGACTTAGTACCGGCATTACTGTTGTGTGGATGCTGGTTGGCTGGAAACAAAGTGTACGCAAACTGACTTCTTACAGAGGAATTTGCTCTCTTGGACAGTGTAAGGTTGGAGAAGACTGATTTTTGGCAGCAACTTTTCTTCAGAGAGGCAGAAATTCATTTTAAGAACCTGCATTTCAGAGTTTGTATGAATATGCAAACGTAGCTAAGTCATTGATTCATGGATGTTTTGTGTTTCTAATGACAGTACCTGTTTTTTCAAGTTCTGGGTGAAAGTTAAAAGCACTTAAAGTTCATCTGAAGCAAATCAGACACTAAAATCTATGTATTGTGAAACTTTCATTTGAAACACAAGTATAGCTGAAATAATTTGTTGTAAATAAGGATTTTGGGGGAGTATGTTCACATAAGAATAAAATAAAACAGTCTTATAACCTGTGTGCAGGAAGGAAATTATTTTCTTACGTAATGAAAAAATGCATTGTAGTTGTTCTTTAATTATTCCCTCTAAATCACTTGTGTGTGAAACATTGGTAATAATCTTCTTTGAAAGTTTCACTGCAGACGTTCTTTTTTTGTGTAGTTTGTCTAGGAAGATAAGTGGTTATATTTAGGGTTTACTGCTGTCTTTTTCACGATGTGCATGTTCTCAAAGTGACACTTGAGGATTTATTTGCTAGAAATTATGAGAAGACTTTATTATAATAAAAACTTTCAACTGGAGGGCTTAAAAAGTATAAACCAGATGGATAAAAACCTTTTTAATGTTTTTTGTCATTGATCACTGAATATTTGTTGTTATATTGTGACTTTTTCAAAGTTGCCCACAAGTGACTATATTTTGTAATTGCATTTTAGTAATAAGTTTATCTTTTCTTGTAGATAAAATCCAGAATTTGAATGAAGATAATGAGAACAGTCATTTCATCTATGGGAATGCCGAAGACAGTAACAAAACCAATGCTGAGACTACAGACACTTCTGGATGCAACATTGAAGCCAAGGACTTGACTGATTCTTGGGACTCCCACATGGGGAAAACAGCAGACTCTCCATCAGAAACATCTCAGACCAAGGGGCCATTAAGAACTCACTTGTACGAATGGGAGGATGAAAGTGAAGACACCAGAACTGGAGAGTATATATTAGCTTTTGACAATGAACATCTCTCAGAGATGAAGAGCAAGGATGAGGAGGGTGATAAAGAAGATAGTGAAAATCCAAAGGAAGCCATTAGTGAAGAACTTGTGCAAACTATTCCTAGGCCAAGCAACTGTAGGACATACTGTCGATCCAACAAAGCGAAACTGCAGGGGGCAACGAATTTTGACAAGCTGATGGATGGCACTAGTCAGTCTTTATCCAAAGCAAACAATGAGTCAAATAATGATGGTCTGAACCCAGGCAAAAAAGTTTCTTTGAGTAGTGGGACCAGTTTTAGAGGGACGGTGGGACGGACTAGAGACTACACTGTTCTCCATCCATCTTGCTTGTCAGTTTGTAACGTTACCATCCAGGATACCATGGAGCGCATCGATGAATTCACCACGGCAGCCCCGACTGACCTGGGAGAAGCTGGACGCTTGAGGAAAAAGGCAGACATTGCCACCACAAAAACCACGACCAGGTTCCGACCCAGCAATACCAAATCCAAAAAGGATGTCAAATTAGAGTTTTTTGGGTTTGACGATCAAGACGAGGGAGGGGGAGATGAAGGCGCCTCTAGAAGTTCTGGGAGTTCCAATTACAAAATCAAGTACTTTGGGTTTGATGACTTAAGTGAAAGCGAGGATGAAGATGAAGAGTGGCAGGTGGCAGAAAGGAAGGCTAACAAAAAACGAAGTAGAACTGTACCATCTTCTTCACTACAGTCAACCTCTGAGGGCAATGAAAACTGTTCCCAGGACAGCCAGCTCAGTACTAATGCAGGTAAGTAGAACTCTTCTGGAATACATATTTAACATTTAATTTTAATTGACCTTAATGTTTTGTTCTGTTTGCAGTATACCTAGGAGTTGGTTGAGCAATAACACTAATTGGAAATGTAACAGTTAAATTCACTTATTTCTGCTATGGGCCTGTCTGGTGTTTCATATCTGTCTTGAAGTATGCTTTATACCCCTTGATCTCTTGCCAGAGGTAGGGTTTTTTTTCTTTTTGAACAGCAGATTCTTACCTTATTGGTGTGCTGAGCGTACAGTGCCTATGCCTGGAAGGCAGATATCTTCCCACAGAAGCTCCACATCAACCCAGAATTATGGAGCTGAGTGCAGAAATTTAACTAACTCTGAGGAGGTGTGAAATATCTCTTTGTGCTTTTGCACGTGTTTGTAGGCAGTTGGGACCTTTCTCAAGTTCCATCTTATCTGAGGATGCACAACTCTGGAGAGGCCGTGGGGACCCATGGAGTGCCAGTGAGATAACTGGCTTTGGGAAAGCCTCTGCATATTCATGTGTTTCTGCTCCTGTTTTCAGTTTTTAGGTATCTCCCTGTTGTGCACAGGCTGTGTGTGTGTGTGTGTACTCACACACATACATGAGTCAAACTGTGCACGTGGCATTTGCTGAGCAAGTTCTGGTGTTTGAGATCCTTTAAAAAATTAGACTTGCTTGGTGGTCGGTTGGGTCCTGAGTAATGACTCAGGTCAAGGTTGAGGTGTGTTGGTGAAGAACAAAATGAATAACTTTGGTGAAAGGTTGCTTTTAGGTTTTTTGTTTTGAAGAAGTCCTATGCCAAAGAATCATGCATGTTGTAGTAAGTATTTCAAAACACTGCCACTGTTCCATGGAACTTTTTGGGCCTCCATTTTGGAGCATGAAGCATAAGAAGTTTTCATCAATTCACTGAAGTGGTTACATTTTTAAGACTTTGGCAAGATGTGTTTCATTGTGATGGGGAGAGGGGGGAACTCAAATCTAGCCTTGCAAATGTTGGAGGGTTTTTTCCTTACAAATAGCTTCTGCTAATATAATCCAGAAATAAAATTGCATAAGGAAAAAATGTTCATTTCTCTGTTCTAATTATAGCTGTTTCTAAAACTAGAATTTTTTGTAAGCCTTTTAATCAAAGGTAAATGTCACTGCTAGGGTTTCTGTTAGATTTGAAAAGGAACAAATGGATACTGATGTTCTATGAAAAGATTGTGTTTTTAACAAAAAAGACCTTGATTTGTTTTCATAAATTTTACTTCTGATGAGACACGTTCCAACCTCTTTGGAAAATGGGCTTAACTTACAGGCCCACTTAAGAAATACTCTGAGTCCCTGTCTCTGATGAGTCCTTTTTCAGCCATTTATTTCATGGGAAAAAATTGCTTCTACAGTTAATGCAGTTGAGATGCTGACCCATCAAATAATCCTTTCAGCTGCTGTCCTCAGAAGTCTCAAAATATCTACGGTTTGCATTTAGCACTACATTTACCGAGCAGGCCTTTATACTCTGAGGTATCATAGATTATTTCTCTGCAATATTTTCCTAAGAGATTTCCGTGGCACAGGTAGATGTAAATTTATGTTTTGTTAGTTCTTAATACACTTCTCCACTTCTCAGGTAAGAGCTACCTCTCAGTGCCTCTGCTGAGAGATGCTTCCCCTTTATTTTGCATCTCCTTTGCTCATTTGATTTCTGTTTTGCACTGGTGTAGCCAGGTGGGATTTGACTTGCAGTTTTTCTTCTAAAATTTGAAAGGGTGACGTCCTGTAGTACAGATTTTAAAAACAGGGAGTCTGATGCTGCCCTAAAATTGGTAGGGCTCCTTGATAAAGTTCATGCTCTCTTCTCTCAGACCTTGGCAAATTTTGAGCATCATGATCACTCAGAACAACCATATTAAGGTCCTTAAATATAGTGATGCTGAGTCTGAGAATTCTGGACTTCTGGATCTAAGCCTGAAGGTGCAGTAAAAGTGACATTGCTCTGAGGTATCATCTTTACAAACTGAAAAAAGAGACTTCTGTGTCCATGAAAAATGCCAGCTTTGACTCCAAGCCTCAGAAAAAGCCTTCAGAACATCTTGCACGATAAAACTTCCCTGAAATAACAAACAGTACTGAGAGTTGCTAATGTCACCTGAGTTCTGTATGTGCTGTTCTTTTTTTGTGCTAATGAACAAATGCACAGATAAAAATGCAGTGTTCCTGTTCCAGGTTGACAGGTGAGATGCCAGATTGCCTCTCTGAATTTCATTCCCGGAAATTCCTAAGACTGATTTTGGTGTTCTGTGCATAGGGAATGTTACAAGGCATAATCAGTTCTGCAAGAAACTTGCTGCTTTCTCTGCTCTCTGTTCAGTCCTACTTTGACATAATACTGATTTGGTGCATTTTTATCAAACATATTTCAGAATCTTAGTTTAAAATATTTTATTAAGATTTTGCAATAGAACAGGAAGTGGACTATTCCTTCCAGTCTAGTAGTTCACAGTTGAGGGAAAGTGAGTTTAACAATACATATTTAAATATTTCTACAAATGAAATTTAAGAAGGTAGAAAGACTACAGGGACAATGTTGTTAGTGCAGGAAAAAATACAAAATAGATAAATTCAATTTCAGTTAGACTGTCTTTCACTGAAATGTCTTTTCTGTTGCTCACTTTATGATAGGCTTCCTGCTAAAGTGGTTAAAAATCTTCAAAAAAAGCCAAACAAATAAAACTCCCAACTCAAAAAAAAAAAAGAAAAAAAAAAAGAAAAAAAGCTTCAGATTTTAAATTTCTAGATGCTGTTCACAAGCTTTTCTTTTTAATGAAAATACTTCATAACTTTATTAGCCTTAGATTTTTCCTGAAGCTTTGAGTTCTACTTTTAAGTTTATTTTTTATTTTGCCCTTGTAACCTAAAATTGTCTCGTTAGTCAGTGCAGCAGCCCAGTGAAGCAAAAGCCCCTTTGACTCGTGAGCTTCCCAGTTGTATTCTGCCAGAATGCCAGGGGCTAAAAGTACTGGTGAGACTTTCCTAGATCTGAAACACTCCCTGTCATCTCAGTAGCTGGAGCACGGGATGGCTCCAGTGAAGAGGAGCTTTTAATACCAGAAGAAAATGCCTGACTTGACTGTAGTAATCAAAGGGGAGTTGTATCCAGGAGAAATCTGTACTGCAGCCTAGTCTTTGCTTTGTAAATCAGTTCTGATATACAGCTTAACCTTTGTGTCATGCATTCATTTTTACTTTCAGTGATCAAGATGGGATTCCTGTAATCCTTTTGGATAATATAACTTTGTATATCAGTATCTAGCACTGGGTTCATTTCTGGTGAGCCAACTTGCCCTATTCTTTTTTTTAATTCCTTTGCATCTTTTCAAAAACCAAATCACCTTAATTGGGTAAATATTTTAAGCCAGTTAAAACTACTTCAAAGTCCTCCAAGGCAGAGTCCTGTTTGGACTTCAAAACCTTCTGCAGAATTACTCTGAGACACTAAAACAAAACTGTGTTGTTATTCCCCAGGAAATTTCCTGTGGCTGTTGCCTTCTAGTTGATCTTTGAACATCTTTCCAATTCTAGCCAGGACAGGCAAATTATCTCGAAGATTAGAAATGCCTTGAAAATGGTTGGATAGAGGAGCAAAGACCTTACCTGCTCCCATATGGAGAAAGTGGTCAATATGCCCAACTTCTCCATGAGGGGACAAAAAAAACCCATACAGGAGAGAGCTAGTGGAAAACAAGGGTCACTGCTTACCAAACAATTCATGTGTTTGCCTCACTCAGTTAATGTTAACAAAACACTTCTCCTCCAAACCCTGTTTAGTTTAGATTTGAAAGTCTGCTATGATAATATATGCAGAGTGCTTTTAGGGTATCTAGAAGGCCTCCAAAAGCACTGCTGAAATAAAAGCATTCCAGATGATCTTACAAAGCTAGTAAGTGTTTGATGTGCTAGCAGCATCAGAAAAATCAGAATTATCCTATTGCAAGTAGGAATAGTTGAAACGTTTTTATCAAAAAGTTTCCTTAAATTTAAAGTTAACTAATTTGAACGAGATAGTTCAGAATCACATAAGAGTAGAATTCAAAAAAAAAAAAACTTAAAATGATTTTAAAATTGTGACTTAGTTGATCCAGAGCTCTATTAATCGTTATTGAAGACAATGCCAGCTCCAACTCTTAGCACAGGACACAAATTACTGAGCTGGTTTGGTGAAACACATCTTGCATTTCTAGAGTGACTTGCATGTTTGTAATTGCTGCAGTCAAGTTAAGTTACTTTTCAACTTTTAATCTACAATAGGAAGGTCCAGTTCTGTTGGTTTGGCTTTCTCTGGAAATTAAATTCAGCGCCTGACTTCTTTAGAAGTATTTCAGGATTTGCAAGGATGTGTATCAAAGCAATTTGATTGTACTCCTTAAATTGGCAAGGTCCAGCAAGGACTAAGTTGACTTTTTATATAGATTTGGAAGCAGATTTGCTTTATGTAAGTTAATGAAAACTGATCTGTAATATTTTCCCTAATTTTATCAAAAAAAGATAAAAGTCAGTTATTTTCAGAGTCGGTTTTAAAGTCAGTTATTTTAAAGGCAGTTATTTTCAGAGGGACACCTCACATGTGTTCTTAAGCTCTTATGCTCCCATCACACAACTAAACTGAAAACCAGTGGGCTGGGATGCCAGAGGCTGATTCCAGTGGGTGCCTTGCAGTAGAGCATTCTGCCTGCTCTGGTGCTGCCAGGCTTGTTGGAATTTTTTCAGAAACTTCTGGACCTTACTTTAAGAATACTTATGTCCTTCAGACAAGTTTTGTATCCTTAAGAGTGCCATTAGAAATTTGCTTGCCTGATTTGCCTTTGCTTCTCTTCTTACGCGGGTGCTTGGCCAATCCTGCTTAGTGGATGTGGGTGCACTTGGGATTAGAGTAACCAATCCAACCTGCTTGGATTTTGGCAGTGCAGTTTTCAAATAGCACCAGCTTCTCTGGAATAGATCCATTTGCTAAACAATTTATCAGATGAAGCAGTGCCTCTGTGCCTGTCTTGATTTCCATCTTGGTTTGTGCCAAGTAAACCCTTTCCCTTGTCTCCAAGGGATAAAGCTTCAAATACAACACAAGTTTAAAGAAAAAAATAAGGAGAAAAATGTTATTAGATGAGTGAATTACAGATTTACAGTCCAAGACTGAGTACTGGAATTACTGGTAAGGCAGGTATTGAATGCATTGAAAGGCCATGTCAGCAGTCCCTTTTAGCTGACTCCTTCCTGAGCTGATGACCAGAGTTTTTTCTGCTTAGCACAGAATAAGCAAATACAAACAGGCTGCCTTCGTGAGAAATGAAGTAGGATCGATTCTTCAGTGCTGTAATTTTAGTGTGAAGTGTTCTCCTAAATCTCTTAATCTCACACTTTTGAAGAACCCAGTCTACTGTTTTATTCACCTGCTGCTCAGAGTTTTGTCAGTAAGCCCATAAGTAAGCACATGTAAAAGGTAACCTGGGATTCACAGGAGTGTGGAATGGGAAGGAGTAGCTTGAAGGTTACCCAGTGGACAAGAGATGGTTGTGGCTGTGTACCTTATCATGCTTCTATGTGCTATGACAGTCCAGTCAGTAAACCTGAGCTCCAGCCAGAACTGTGTTTGGCATTAAAGCTGATTTTTCTGCTGAAGACTGATTGTTCATGATGTAATTTCAGAAGCTGTACATGTGGAATTGTCAGATATGAGAAGTGCTTTAGTAGTTCAACAGCTTTCAACATAGTTGCTTCATGTCTCTATTTACCTTTAACAGATCTGGAGTTTTCAGAGGATGCATCTGGTGTGCTTGAAGGCAATAAGAAATCCACAAATAAACAAGGTGATAAATCTAAGGAAAACACCAGGAAGATTTTTAGTGGGCCAAAGCGGGTGAGTACTAATACTGAGACTGAGTTCTTATTTTAACAAGTTCTTCAGTGTTAATGTTTCTTCTAATATATGTAACAGGCTTTTGTCCCAGTTTATATCTGCACTTGAGATAATTTCTTGGCTTTTAATATTACTTCTGGAAAAGCAAAATTTGTGGATGTGTTACTGGAAATTTCTCTTTTCAGATTTGCATTGCAGTTGCAGAGCACCAGACTTTGGACCCAGATGTTTTTTGTGATGATTGGATGTAGATGATTTTTAAAGCAAAGCATTAGTAAATGCTGTGTGTTTTATTTTGTTGGCATTTGTGGGGAATTTTTTGGGTCTCTTCTCTTTGCTCTTCCAAGAAACATCTATCATATTATGGAATTGAACTTTTCTGAAAGCTTCTAATTGGGCATTGGTGGATGTAGTCTTTATAAGGGCAAGTGCCTTTATAGCACGTAGAACACTGAGATCTTCTTTCAGTTAAAAAAAGATAATCCCTGATCCCACCCCAGTATTCCCAAACTATGTAGTATTGAGCATGGATTCGCCCTCTTGTACTGTTAAAAGAGCTTATTCATTTTACTGATCTTAGGTGGGGTTTATCTTACCTATTATTCTGGTTACTCAGTATTTTGAGGCTTTTAAAAATGTGCATTCGGCAAAACTTGTGTTTACTGTTAGGGGAAAGTTTGCAATAGGAGGATCCATGTAATCTCCATTTTTGAGATGGACTGACTGTCCAGGGCAGCCATTTCCAATGCTTGAGAACTTTTCCTGTGCTTTTTGCATAACTCATTCCTGTTACCTGGAGACAGTACCTGTGTCACCATCCTGGCAATCCAGAACTGCTGTAGTAAGAGAAAGGGGGAAATGAACTTGTGTATCTCCTTTCCCTGTGAGTTCCATAGTTTTTACAAGACCCAGCAGTGGCATGTTATTATAGAAACTCTCTTGTGCATGTGTTCAGAATGTGTTCATCTGTCCAACAGTTCTAAGTTGGTTTTTTTTGTTGTTGTTGTTGTTTTTTTTACTTATTTTTCTTGTTATTTTTTCCTAAGGAATTCTAATAATTAAATTAAATCACTCTAAAATTTCTCATGAAGGTACCTAATTACTTTTGTTATGTGATAGTTTCAAGTAATTTTTTTAGGTGCTTTTTTTTTTTTTTTTTTTTTTTGGTCTTCCAAGACCAGAAGATTTATTATCTCCCCAGCTATGCTGATACATAATTTTTTGTTTTGTTTAAAAATGTGGATTTGTTTTATTTCTCAAAACATGCAAGGGAATATTTTCATGTGGGAGGATACATGACCAGTAAGTCCTGTCAGTTGTGATGCTCTTTGGACAAGAAGTGTCACTTGCTGCTTTGTGACTGGGTAGAATGGGAAGCTCTTGCCTCCAGAGTTTGAAGTCAAATACATGAGGAGAGTCTTTTCAGAACTGAAATAGTATTTCTTGAAGATAAGAGTTACTCAGCTTCTGCTGATTTAAATAATCATTTTTTAAAAATCATCATCTTGTCAGAGAACACGTTATAGTAGACAGAGAGACAGAAGTACAGGAAGTGTAAATTTAACAGTACCTTTTTTTTGCTGTATACTAGCAGCATAAAACAGCTGTGAGTGTTCTGGTAAATACAGAAATTTTTTTAGCATTTAAATACTTATATGCTTCAAATATTATTCTATAATAGCATTTCATGTGTTTCTTTTTTAATTTTTGTTCTTTAAATACTTGGGAGTTTATGCGAAAATGGTTTTACTTAATTTTGACTGCATGTATCGTGAAGTTACAGGGAGGAAAATGACAGCAACGTATAAAAGAGAAAATTATTTCAACTCTAGAAAACTATCAGATGGGAATAAACTGAATTCAAGTGGGAAAGGTGAGAATTAAACAGCCTTTTTGACCCTCTAGTGATATAATGGACCTAGAAGTAGAAAGTGATGTAATTGAGATTCAGATTTTAAACTTTAATGTTCTCTAATCATACGGCTGTTACATGGAGTTACTAAAGAAGCTTGTAAAGCTTATTCTGATGGTAATTAGAGATGCTATAATTATCTTCCTAAACTATAGACTCTTAATCTCAGTTGTATCTTAAGGGAATTTTCATTCAGGGAATGAAGAAAAAAAAGAACTAAAAGTATTAACCTGACCATAATAACTAAATTATCTAAAAAAAAAAAAAGTCTCTGGAACTTCTTCACTGTCTCAGCACCATTTTTTTTTTTTTGGTAGGAACTAGCAGATGCAGTATTTATTAATTATTTTCTGCTAGGTGGTGATGTTAGAGGTATGACACTTTGCATCAGACTGAGCTGCCCAGTAAACAGGGGGTGCTTCAGTAGATCCAGAAAGCTCAACTATTTTTTCCAGTTCGTGGTCAGCAGGACTCTCACCCGTGTTTGTGCTTTTGAAACTTGACCATTGTCCTCTAGTGTCAAAGTCCAGTTCTTGAAACTTTGAGCATATGTGTAATAAAATATTACAAACATTATTGACTCAGTGAATAACAGTGTTTCTAGACACTGCTTTTAGTGTAAGGAGACTGACTGAAATCACTGCCTCGTTGGAGGAGCCACAAATTATGATGGGTATGTAAAGCCTTAACCAGAGCTGTGCTTTTAAGTGAATTAAACCTCTTTATCCTGAGCCCGAGTTAGAAGAGGAGTGTTAGGTTCCATAGCAACATAATTATGTACTTACAGTACATAAATATTGGCATTACTTGACTTGCAAATGATGGGTGTGAAGCATACGTGAGTAACATCTGCAGAAGTTTGTTTGCAGCTGTTTACAATTTTAATTCAACTGGTTGGATGACTCTTGCTCTAGCATGTAAGTTTGGGAGCTCTGGCTACACCCACCTGCTGGCCCCTTTGAGCTTAGTTCCCCTTCTGTGGATGAAACTAATTCTCTATTATCAGGCAAAGCCCTGTAAAGTAGACAAGAAATTTTTAGTTGCTGTGCTCCAAATCTACTCAGACTAAAGACTTGAAAATACAGACCATAAAAATTACTTCCTGAGAGTTCTTGCTCCTGCTCTTCTCAAAACAGATTTTAGCTGGAGTCAGGAAATAAGGAGAATCAGATTTTGTAGGAATACTCTGGGATGGTTTCCAGTTGTCTTATGCAAAATATCTGTCTCTAAATAGGAACCTGGAAAAAAACAACTTCAAAGTGTGAGATAAAAAGAACTAGTCTATCCCCAAATTTCAGTTAAAATGTGTGTATTTCCCTTAACTACTCACTTTTGCAATGAGAATTGAATGTTTATTAATGAATGTAAGCTAGCTTAATTTTTTTCTCTACTCTCTTGTGTTGCTATGCCTGGAGAAATTTCTCTAAATTCACTTGTTAATGTCTTAACTCTAGAAAACCTGTCTGGTTTGTGACTCTATGCATCCCCACATGTGCGCAGTGAATGGGAATACATGAATGTGCTTTTTTCTTCCTCTTGTTGTGCACACATGGGGTTGTACAGGAAAAAATATGGAAGAATCTCTTTGCCACCACCTTGATTATCGTGATGTTTTCTTCGGGCCACTCGAGTACTGGACCGTGGAGTTTCCTGTGTGTGCTGGTTTGGACTGGGATAGAGTTACTTTTCTTCAGAGTAGCTCTTATAGGGCTGTTTTGGAATTGTGCTGAAAATAGTATTCATAATGCAGGGATGGTTTTGTTATTGCTGAGCAGGGCTTACATAGAGTCAAGGACTTTTTTTGCTTCTCACCCCCACCCCACCAGTGAGGGGCTGGGAGTGCACAAGGAGTTGGGAGGGGACACAGCCAGGACAACTGACTCCAACTAATCCAAAGGAAGATTCCATACCATATGACATGGTGTTCAGCAATATAAAAAGCTGGGGAAGAAGGAGTGATGGTGTTTGTCTTCCCAAGTAAGTGTGAGGTGGGATGGAGCCCTGCTTTTCTGGGGATGGCTGAACGCCTGCCTGCCCATGGGAAGTGGCGAATGAACTCCATATTTTGTTTTGCTCACATGCATGACTCTTGCTTTCCCTGTTAAATTGTCTTTTATCTCTACCCATGGGTTTTCTCACTTTTACCCTTCCAGTTCTCTCCCCCATCCCACCCAGGGGGTGAGTGAGCGATTGGCTGGGTGGGGCTTAGTTGCTGGCTGGGGTTAAACCACCACAGTCGTTTTTGGCACCCAGCATGAGGCTCAAAGGGTTGGAGATAACAACAGATTTGATTGGATTGTGCTAGATCAAGTTTATAGCTGTTATTGCTGTTTAGCTGTTAATTGACAGGTGTCTGTGCTTGCCTTGCTGTGTCAGAGCACTGTGCTCCTTAGTGACTGCTTTTTGGTTTTGGTACTTGCTGTGCCTGAGAACATTTTGATAACAGTGCTTTTAGCAGTGGCATTGCTTGAAGGTTATTCCACTAGTGTGGAATGCATTTGTCAGGAAAAGATGATATCTTCTTGGATTATTCATTAAAAAACAACCACCAAAAAAACCCCAACCCCAAGCCTAACAAAACCCCATCTGCTATATGGGCTGGTTTTGCTTAAAACAATAAAAATACTGACAGAAGCATTTGGTTACGCTGCTTTTGCTCTCATTTTGCACCACCTGCTTGTTCCTGTTTTCGTGCTCCTTGAGTTTCCCAACGTTGTGAATTACTATAAAATAATTCACTTAAAAAGGAAACACGTAACATAAATCTCAGTCCAGTTCACTGGGAGACTGTTAACAATTGTATCTACTCAGTTGAGGAACCCAAGAAGAGAGATTAAGTTGTCTTAACCTGGTTAAGTCAACACTGCAACTGAGAAATGCTCACTAAACACAGGCGGCGTTAGCAGGATTACTTGCAGTGCTTTGATCAAGTGACATTGGAAGAGTTAGTCATGACAGTGGTGTCGAATACATGAATGAAATCATTGCTGAATTCAGACATGGCTTAGCCAACAGACTGCTGCTAACTCTGTATCCAAGATAAAAACTTGGTCTAGTCATAACCCTGTAACTATTTATTGCTTTTCATGTTTTATTGATGTTTTAAGAATAACTTCTGTACCCAACAAAGTACAGAAATGTGTGCAAGATTTCCAAGTGTTGTTTTTAGACAGGTCACTTGGAAGTAAATGTTAAATCACTACTCTGTAAAGAGCACTTATTTCCAGTTACCAAATGCTGAAACAGGAGAAATTTTTTTTCCCTTTTGTGTGACTTCTGTCTGATCTGCAACTAGTCCGTATTTGTTACTTAATTGCATCTTTCTTGTCCTGTAGGCAGGTTTTTTCCGTGAGTAAGTTATTTTCCTTGAGTTTCCCTGCTCCTGTTATAAATCTTAGGCACTGTGAGAAACTGTCAATACTTGAAAATAAAACTGCCCTGTGATCCTGTTGTTCCTCAGAGGATTTGCAGCAATGCAAGTGTACATACAGTAATCATGTGTTAAGGGTATAACTGATGAAATGGGACCTTTTTCCATTGCTGACTGGAAGGAACTATAAATACCGGTTCAAAACAAATGCTGTGTCGAGTTAACTAGAAGTTCAAGATGAAATGCTTATACCTGATCTTTGGAGGTGTTTTGAAACTGAAGAAGTACAACCCCATGCCTGGCCCTGGGTTGGCTGCGTAGTCTGACGGCTAATGTGGCACTGACGTGTGTGTGGGAGGGGACAGCAACTAGGCTGAGCTGTGGTCTGTAGTTTTCCACTTAGCTTGTGTTATACTTTGCAGTAGATGTTTATCAAAGGCATCCTGCAAGTAGCATTTCTTTCTGCTGGCCTGCAAATGAATCAGCATTTTTCTGAATTAAATTTTTAAAGATTTTTCTTCATTTTTTTTTTGTCTTTATAGATTTAAAGTACGTGAAGATTAGTCTCTCCTAAGTGCACAACCCTGTGTGGTTTTGCTTAATTATTTTTTCATAGCTTATTTTAAGTAAAAAGTCCTGAGAAAGCAGGAATGGAGTCATGATTCTGAAGGTTTGCTCTATCAGTCATAGCCCTTTTTATAATTTAATGGTAGGATCAGAGTAGACTGGCCAGAACTAATTTGAAAAAGAACTGCTTGTCTTCATCTTGCATAACCTTTAGGAAAAGAGTGTCCTACTGAAAGGATGAACAGTTGTAATTAAGCATTTTTATCAGCGATATTAAACTGCTGATAATTAAGCATATTGAACTGCTATTTACATCCTAATTTAGAAAGTCAAAATTGCACATTTTCAATAGGAAGGATTATTAGTTGGTGTACGCTGTTTTGACTACTGAGGAGCTGAGTTGAGTGTGGACAATGGAAATACCCTGGGCAGTCTCTGCCTGGTGTCAGTTCAGCGCTGAGCCCGCGCTCGGTCTGTCAGCAGAGCTGACAACCTGTGACTGCATGTTGCTGCCTCTGCAGTACATTCCTTTCATTTGCTGGTTGGTGCTTCTGGCAGATCGTTTGCCCAGTCCTGAACTGAAGTGGGTTTTGTGGGTTTTTTGTACAAATACTGTTTGTTGGAATGATGCACGAGAGATGAGCTGTTCTAAGTGCCAGCCAATTATAAACAGCTTGTGTGTTGTAAGCAACTTTTATGTTGCTGGAATAAAAATCAATTTTAAGAAAGGATAAAATATGACAAAAGGTAAGAATAAATCTGTTTATCAAATAGTTGATTTGTTAAAAAATACAACTTCATATTGATATTTTTATTTCCCTTAACCTTTGCAAAACCAAATTATTCTCTAAGCATATTTATTTAGTACTGCCTTCCAAATGCTTACCATGTAGGCATTTTTTTATTATTATTCTTAATGTAAATTGACCAAAACAAATTCTTCATGTTTCAGCTAGTAAGCAGGATACTAATGAGGACTGGCAGGTTTTTAGATTAGTCACTTAAATTGAAGAGTGAAGTAACCACTGTAATTTTACTGAATTCAGTTGGGACGTAACACCTTGAAACCATTTCAGAATGAAAGCAAATGCCAGGAGTTGGTCTCCTAACTTCAAGGTAATCATTTGATTCTGATCAAAGTATTTTCTTCCCACTCCTTCTTGTTAAACAGTGGGGAACAGGATGTGTTCTGGTAGATGCTGAGCTGAGATCCTTCAGCCTGGCAAAACTGCTTCCTTGGGTGTCCTCCATGTGCAACTGTTGGATAGAACTGTGGTAGCAACGTTCTTGGAGCTGCATCTCTTCTCTGCAGTGCCAACAGAGTTGTTACCAGCTTTGTCTGAGAAGGTGGGGGTGCAAAGGGCAACATAGAGGTAACAGGCTTAGTCCTCATAGAGACGAGAGGAACAAATGAAAAATAAGTCTGGAAATCCTTCTCCCCTCATGTGTACTTAGGCTTTTCAGGAAGAAGAAAAATCAAGTTGAATGGAAAATGTTTAATGTCACAGTGGAAACTTGGTGTTTTATACTTCAGCTCTTACTGGCATTAGCTCTTGGCAAGAAGCAAAGATGCATTAAAATATTTTTGAAACTAAATTCTCTCTTGCATCCTCACATTCCCTGCACACACACACCCCCCACCCCCCCAGTTTTGTAGTTCCCAGTAATTAACTCAGTGTTTTAGTAATTTGGCAATCAGGACAGCTGAGTAGGATAAATGTTACATTGCACAAGGCCTCAGTCCTGTAGGAAGTTCTCAGATGGGAAAAACACTCAAAGAGATTAAAATACACCAGTTTCATTTGCCAGAGGAAGCTTAATTTATATGCAGATGAATATGCAAAATTGTCTTCCCAGCTCCTGTGTACTGTGTGAGCATGGTTGGTTCACTCAGCTCTGTCTGTGACTTGATGTACATGAGAGAATTGCACAATGCAACATGAGCACGCCTGGAGGGTGAAATGGTTGAGGGCCCAGTGTCCTCATTATACACATTTCAAAGTTTTTACTTTAAGTTAGCTTTATTTTGACCTGATTTAGGCAATGCCCAGTAGCAGCTGCCATGAGGTAGGTGCTCTCTGGAGGAACATCTGAAGTTTGGTTGCACTGGGGAGGAATCAGGTAAGTGAACTCAGCCTCTGATGCAAACTCCAGTGTTGCAACTGAGGACATCTGAGAGATTTATTTGGCAGTGTTCTACTGATCCAAATGTGCATACACCTTATGTGGGTGTATGCACATCCCAGCCGTGTGCCCTCTGGAATTTCATTGCAATTTTGTAAGGCTTTGCTCTTAGTAGATTGATACACTTTGGGTAGATTACAATTAACGGAGGGGGGAGGTGTAGGGACCTGTGTGTCTGTGTCTGCGGTGTCTCTGTGCCTTTAGCAAGCAAGAGGGCAGGAATTTTGTCTGAATGATTTGTACTAGATGTGTTTTTGTCAGTGCAGTTTCTTGCAGGTGGATGCAGGTTTTTCTTTTCTCTTGACTGAAGTGTTATGTGTCCAGTATTGTGCTGATATGTCTAAACTATGATACCCTGTCCCTTTCAGTTAGACTTGACATAGGTTTCAGACCGAGTTAATGACCATAACCATATGGCCTCTGCTTCTGACCAGGTTTGAGTACACTCAGTGCAAGCAGCATACAGAACACCATCAGTTATTTCTGTTAGAGAATTAATCTCATGTTTATCAAACCATCCTGTTTCTTCAAGTTCAGTTTCCGTATTTCACGTGGGTGTTTGATCCATTGTCTTGTGCCCTGTGGGCCTCCTTTTGAGCTTCAAGGAAGAAAAAAGATCGTGCAGTTCTTCACGAGTTTGATGCAGGAAAAGCTGCACTGACATTTTTTTCCTCTGCTCGTTGTGTTTGCTGCTGATACTCTTCCACCTTGTCTGACTAACAGCTTGTAGCTGTCTGGCTATGTGTGTGTGCATAGTGTGTTTTGTGTTTAAATGGTGTAGCAGCTCACAGTTAAATGATCCATGGCACCCAGAGGTGACTTATTGGCACTAATCTGCTACTGTGATCCAAGTAATGGGGATTTGGTTCACATTTTGAACACTGGAAAAATGGCTTGGTCCTGGTTTACTTCTGGTTTTAAACTGTTGGAAACTGTTATCTTACTGGAACCTAAATTAACTTTTTTTTTTTACCTGTTCTATACACATGGCTCAGCCTGTGCTGAATTGATACTCCATCTTCCTGTTTGGAAGTGTGATTTTTCTTTCGTTGCTCTGAATGATCTTCATTCCTCTCACTGTTCAAAGAAACAGCCCATTATGAACAGGTCTGTGCTGCAAAACATGCTTGTTACCTTTTTCCTGTTCCAAGTGAGACATGCAGGACAGGGTAATACTCTTAATGATTATGAATACTGAGTGGTAAATCATATATTTCCTTTATTGGGGTTTATTTTAGAACTTGTAGTTTCGACAAGCATCTGGCATACAGTGTTACTGAATGCACTTCAGTTATAAATAGTGCATTTATCAGGATATCTGTTAAAAATATTCTTGGGTTTTCTTTTGCCATTGTCTTCTACCTTGGAAAGCATTCTTGCCTGCTAATAGATGCCGTCTTTCTCATTTTGCTCGTATTTTCTGTGTGACTCATATCCCTGGCTCTTATTTTCTGCTATTCTTACGTCTATGAATGGCAGGCAGTGCTGCATCAGTATGTGCAGAGTGCCAGCTCTTGAAAATTTCAGCTTTGAGGCTTTCAGGGATGAGGGGTTAAGCATGACCCATAGTTGATGCCATTTGGAGATGATCTTATAAAAGTGACAGCTCTGTGCATTTTGTGAAATCCCTGGCATTAGTTCTGGTTTTGCATCTCCACTCACCCCCAAAGAACCACATGCAGAGTCCCACAGTACCATATGCTTTATACCCTCCCTGGAATATTTGCACTCCTTCAGACATGTATCTCTGTGTAAGCAGCTGTCAGTGCTATACATATGAGAAAGGAAACTCTTCTGCTATTCAGCAGAAGCTCTTACAGCTGATTAATATTGCAGAACTTATTTGCCTTAAGAACACAGAATTCAAAGGAGTGATGTACTTCAGCTTGCACCTATTCTAAGTTAATCTTGAGAGAAAGACTTATTAAAGAAAAGTCTGCATTATTTGAATAATTGCAAGGTTCTTGTCTTTAAGAGAAAGTCAGTCAGTTTTTTAAATCACTGCTGCTTAAATAAGTGTTGCTTCTTCAGGGAAGCTTGTTATCTATCACAAGCATTTGAGTTGCCTTAAAAAATCGCCACCAAAACCAAACCAACCTACCCCTTTGCTTTTGTGATCAAGCACTTCTGAAAAGTTTTTCTTCCCTAGCATTCATGTGATCTTTGATGCCTTTCCTGCCTTCAGTTCTGTCACACAGTAATCCAGAGCAGTCTACACAGTGCTCACTGGTTGATCAGTATTGGCACAGTTTCTTTGCAGTTGTTTGGGAAATTCATCTTGAATGTTGTGTTGCAAGGGGCAATGGGAAGGTTACTTTAAGCAGTGACTGTAAAGGAGGGATGTATTTGCCATGTCGAAGTCCATGTGAGTAGTAAGAGAGGCTCCAAAGTCTCTGCACAATGTGTTAGAACTGATTAGAACATATTTCTTTGGAAAGCAGTGTTGGATTCTTGCAGGGGTGTTTGCAGGTAGAGCTGTGTGCAGTCAGTGTAAGACTGACCAGACACCAGCAGGTAGGGATGCTGGGGAGCACTGTCTGCTGTCTAAGGAAATATTACTGGGAAGGCATGGAATCACAGGCCAAATCACTTTTCTAGATCAATTCTGATCTAAAAGTGTAAGATAATACAAGGGATGGTGGCTAAAACTAACCTAAACTACCTAAAACTGTAGATACTTGAGGTTTTAAATTATTACTATTTCCAGATACACTTTGATTCTGTTACAAGAGAGCTATTAAATAAAGATGTCCTTGTTTCTCAGAGCAGGCATTTATTGGTGGCATTATTTGTTTTCTTACATAAAATGTGGCTTTTTTTTTTCTATATTGCACTGCTAATGCTTAAGCAAGCTGTAAAGTGCCATGTCACAAAACACTTTGGGATGCCCTAGCTTTTGGTTCAGTAAGGGATTAAGGAAAACCAGGGAAGAAAAGCCCATTTTTGACTGCTAAATAAAAAGCATGCCATCTTTGGAAGCCTCTGAGCCCGGAGTATTTAGAAAGAATTTGGTTTTATCTGTTTGCCCTGTTGAACTCTTTCCTACGCATCAGCTGTTGCTCTCTGCTGAAGAAAACACCCTGATGCTGTGTGGACCTTTTGATTGCACTGGCACAGCTGTTTGTGTGCTTTGTTCTTACTCCAGACCAGAGCACTGGCCTCGCTTTCTGGGGCTGTGCCTCCTCTCTGTGCGCAGCAGAGGTGCTCAGCTTGGAAAAGCTGAGATTGCAGGTGCTGCTGCTGCCTGGTCAGTGAGGGCCTGTCCCAGCTGCTGCCTTGCTAAGACAAGCTCAGATGCCAGTGTGACTCTGCTGCCCCTCTGCCTGCAGGGGTTGTGTTTGGCTCCTCATGGAGCACAAGGTCTGAAGACCAAGGAATGTGCAGGCAGAGGCTTTGTGTCCCAAGCATGGCGTGCTTTTCCCCAGAACTTCATGAGAGTCCTGCAGCAGAACCTGCGAGGGTCTGTGCCCCATTGTTGCTGCATGAAGCTAAAAGAATACCACAGATGTAGGATCCTGTTGTGTGGGTTGCATCTCCCTTCAGCATCTCATCCTGGGTGTGCTGAGCCTGACACTGCTGTTGCAGGGACCTGAAAAGCTTCTGTGCAGCATGGTGCTCCCAGGCAGGAAATTCAGGAATATTAATATATTAGTATCCTTTAAGCAGGGATAGAATACTATCTGAGACTATAACTGAGATTTGGGGCTACTAATAAAGAATATCCTATGCTAACAGGACTTCTGGCAGCTGTAATGCAGTACACTGCTGTCAGAATCGAAGCAGTTAAGCTTCCCTGCAAGATTAGGAATTATTACGCATCAGCTGAAACTGATATTAAATATACAGGCTGGATGGAAAATGGATTGGGAGCAGCCCTGAGGAGAACAACTTGGGAAGCTTGACATGAACTGGCAATGTGCACTTGCAGCCCAGAAAGCCACTTGTGTCCTGGGCTGCAGCAAAAGTGTGCCCAGCAGATCGAGGAAGGGGATTCTCCCCCTCTACTCCACTGTCATGAGACCCCAGCTGGAGCACTGCATCCAGCTCTGGGACCCCCAGCATAAGGATCTGTAGGAATCAGTCCAGAGGAGGTCACAAAGATGATGAGAGGGCTGGGATAGCTCAAATATGAAGATGACTGAGAGTGCTGTGGTTGTTGAGCCTGGAGAAGACAAGGCTCTGAGGAGACCTTAGAGCACCTTTCCAGTACCTAAAGGGGCCTACAAGAAAACTGGAGAGGGCATTTTTATAAGCACATGTAGAAACAGGACAAGGAATAATGGCTTCAAACTGCAAGAGAGAAGATGTCTCTGCCCATGGCAGGGGGGTTGGAATTAGAGGATCTCTAAGGTCCCTTCCAATCCAACCTAAACTAGTCTGTGATTCTATGATGTGCTCAACGTCCATGCAGGTTACTTGACAGTGTGTTATTTCCTTGAACTATCCCATATACCAGGATAGAGCACCCAAAAACTTACACCCTCTCTTTCCAGTGTTAAATATACACTGAGGTAAATTGTGGAACAGTTGTGAGTAATTCAAGGGAAAAAGTGTCTGAGAAATACTCAGTGGTTCTTTTCCATTACATCTGTGAAACTTGCATCTTTCTTCATTAAAAAAAAAAATCTTTGTTACTAAGTTACCCCTTCCTTTGTTCATTGCAGACCCTGAGTCAGATTGTGGGTAAAAAATTGCCGCTCTGAAACGTATAGGAGAAAATAGTTAACTTCTTAACCATTTTTATTTTGGTTAACTTTTTTCAAATAAACATCTATGTGGCACAGTCTTCCTATTTGTGGGCCCAGATGTCCTCTTGTAACTGTAGTAGCATGAACATGAACCTGGTTTCTCAGTATAACTTTTTGAGCCGAATATATATTGTTTAAAAGAGCTTCCTTGGAAAAATTGATGAAGCTTAATAACTACTGTATGCACGTTGCTGAATGGCAAATGAGCACTGCTTTAAAAACATAATTTAACAGTCCATCTAAGTTGTTTCTCCTGACCGTGTCAGAGCACACTCTAGGAGGGAAAGAGGTTTTTCTCTTGTCTGGAAACTCGAATGATTTAGTGCTTGACAGGTCTTTCAGGCCCTGAAACTCATAGTGATTTTCATTCTACTGACAAACCTCGTAGAGGTTTTCATTCTGTTTATATTCCTTGAAATTATGTTAGTCAGGGCTTTCTCTTGTGGAGAATGGAAGGATGCAGCACAGTAGAGTTTTACTCTACAGTAATACAGAAACTCTTGACTTAAAAAATCTGCTTTGTAGCTTTTGACATGCCAGAACCTTGTTACGCTTCACAGAGTGGCTTCAGTCCCTGGCTGCTGCTGCTGGGCTTGCCTCACACAGCCCCTCCGTGGGCTGTATTTGGGTTAAAGAGTTGAAACATTATATTTTGACAGAAAAATATTTTTATTGCCTAACTTCTTTTTTTTTGAAGTTACTTTTCCCTGTTTAAGTGCCGTATAAGAGCTGTGAGGAGACAGGTGATTATACAGTTTGTTCCGTGCGTGGCATGTTGGGAAATTGCGAAAATTGCAGTGGTGTGTTAGTCTGCAATATTGTTATGCAAATAGATTGGTAAACTCAAATGCTAGAAATATAGTCTGTCTTTGCTTTCTCTAAGAATTATATTATGTTTCCCAGAAATTCAAGGACAGTAAATGTTGATGCATTTCGATTTGCCTTGACACATTTTTCAGCAAGACAAAAAGAAAAGGCTTCTTAATTTATTAATATGGATTAAGGCATTTCATTTGGATGTTTTTATTCCTCAGAGCATCAAAGTCTGTATCAGTTCTGCATTTTGATTCTAAACTAGTCATATTTCTACTGACATAATGTTTGCTAGCATGTTTTTTTTCCCCCAGAGCTGTCTGGTTTTGTCTATAGGAAGGTTGCAAACCTTTTGCCTTTGAATAAATTTTGAAGATTAAACAACTGAAAAATTCTTTAAATATGTACATATCATGTCTTTTGCCATTTGGGTGGGTCTGTATGTCTTTCAAACCATCAGATGCTTCACAATCTGTCTCGTTTTCTGATATATATATATGATGTTGAGAACTTGCGTTGCTAGGAATACAGAAGGGGAAAAATGAAGCTAATTTTCCTTGTTTGGCTACATTATTGCTACAGTAGTTTATGAAATGTATAGTGACTACTGGTAATTTACTTAAAAAATAACTTTTGTTTTTCTCTTTTAGTCTCCCACAAAAGCTGTGTATAATGCTAGACACTGGAACCAGCCAGAATCAGAGGCTCTGCCAGCACCACCAGCTTTGAAAACTCCCAGTGTCCCAGTAAGTAGACTGTTGGTTTTTTCTCAAGTTTACTAAATCTCCTTTCACTGATTTATATGTTCTTAAAAAAAATAAGTTCTTGGTGTCTGGTAATGTCACAGTAATTCAGAATGAAGTCCACTTTGTGATGTGAGCCATTGGGTATTTGCTAGAAAAGACATTGTCAATGAAAATACTGTAGAATGTAATCTTCCACGTCACTTCAACATACAGTTATCAAAAAATACTGCAAGTTATGACCACAGAAATCAGCAAATTGCAGATCAAAAAGGAGAAACTTAAAAAGAGAGTTCATTTCTTTTTCCTTTCTAATGGAGTGATGTCAGTTGCTGACTTGAGGCTTTAGATACTGTGAAGGAAACAACATTTTCTGTGTACAGTCAGCTATGCTAATACGAACAGATTGGATATAAGCATGTCTACAAAAAATAGACAAGAGGTGAGAACCGTTCTAGAAGTTGTTTGTTCAAAAGTCAACGATTGTTTTGAGGCTCAAAGTAATTGGGTTTTAACTCTTTTGAGACCCTGAGAATTCAGGGTCTTGGGCTTATGCGTGTAGAAGTTGTTACTGATTCTGCTAAGAGAGCATCGTACGTTGTCAGTAAACTTCATTTCATTTGGTGCCTTGCTGGCAGTACTTGCCTGAGAACAGAAAATCAGAAAGTAGATTTTTTTGCTGCAACAAGTCTTCAGCTTTTGTTTTTGTCACCAGTTTGTGGTGAGGTTTTTGGGTTTTTTCTTTCTTTTGATGTTTTTTTTTCTCTTTTTTTTAAATTCTGCCTCTGTGTATGGTGTTCTGATACTACCTCTTGGGTTTGTGGTAGGTTTTAGTTGCCTCCTCACAGTACTCTGAACAGCCTTCCTTGGATGCTAACTGCACTGCCTGGAAAATGCAGATGACTCATTTGAAAATAACAATTTCTACTAGAGTTTGAGGACAGAGCAGAAATTTCAACCCTGGGATTTTCCTAAACCCCTTTCTCAATTTAAATTATGTACATTTGAACTGAAGCTTTTGTTGCTTGCTGAATCTTTGTATTGATACTGATTTTTTGTGTAGTACTCTGATAACTGACTTAAAGGCAGATTTTGTCTGAGTCTTCTCAGACAGACTTTGAATATAACTTCAAACTAGGAAAATGTCTGGATCATTCATTCAGACAGGCATTTCTGTCTTCTCTCAGACTTCCCCTTTGTAACTGGAGCCATTAAAATATTAATTCAGGAATATGGCAGAGGTTTGGCTGAACAAACCTGTTAGGGGAATTTGTATCTGCTCCTCATGTTAAGATGTACATCTGGAGTTACTTCAGTCACCTTTTAACCTTGATTTATGTGTGTGTAAATTACATGGGTTAAAAATTGCTATTCAGTGGTAATTCCTGTGCAGATGATCCTACCTCTTTAATTTCTTTATAAATTTGTTACCTAAAGATTGGGATAAATTTTGTCTCAGGTTTATGGTGAGAAACCCACAGCATGCCAACTACTTATGCCAAGTAATCTCTCTTACGGCCCCTCCAAGCTCCCTTGGAACTGGCTTTGAAGGGGCAGCCATTGACCAAACTTGGATGAGATACTTCAGTGCATCTCATATGTTCACAGACTGATAAGATCAGAGTCCTCCAGTATGTGCTCTAAACCAGCTTTTCAGGGTGGTTTATTAGCATTTTGCCACGTTGCCTAAGTGAGTGAATACTGAAATGCCACACATTGACAGAGGCAGAATGTAAAGAATATTCCATTAATAGAGCAGCTTGTTTTGGCTTATGTTTTATTTTTAACTGTCAATGTACAATGCACAAGAAAGCTTCCTCTTCAGCTGCCCTCTGGAGAGAGTAACAGTTCATGCCTCCTCTATGCCTGCATATTAATTTTATTTTTTCAGCCACACATTAAAAATATTCTCATTTTCCTGTATAAGGAAACTAAGTGCATGATGTTACTGAGAGATTGAGGGTAAGTAAATGACCACTGGCATTGGCACTACATTTAGAATTTGGCATTTGGAGGTCTGTTTTCTGTATGCCTTGTTTTCTGTAGCTTGTATTCATATCTGAATTTGTGCCAAAGTAGTAATCTGAAGATAAGCTGACACTTAAGCTTATAGTAACCTCAAAGTAATACAGCAAAGTAGGTTGAGGAGAAACCTGTAATACTTGCCTGAGATGTCTGGAAACCTGTCAGTAGTTATTCTAGACCTGACATCAAGTTCAGAACAGGTTTTGCTGTATTCTGTGCTCTGATGTGTTGTTCCTAAAGTAGTTAACAGCATGAACAGGAATAAGGCTCGTGTACAGAGAATACCATGAATTTACAAGAACATGCAGTACCTGTTTGAGGCATACACCATGCCTCTCACTTCTCTGTGTGGCCTTTTTTATGGTGCTACAAACTTTTAACTGTTTTTAAACACTGAATTTGGTTGGTTTACTTACCCTACAGATTAAGGAACCAGTATAAAAGACTTTTTTTTGTCTTCTTATTTTTTTTAGTTTCAGAATTCTACTGGAGCTTTCTTGATACTTAGAAATGTTTTTTGGTTTTGTGGGTTTTTATTTTTTTATTTATTTAAGCATAGGTACATTATCCCACAGCTTAGGTACATCTTGGTAGTGTAAGGCAAGGACTAAATAGTCCCAAAATGTGAGTTTGACAATTGCACACCTGTACTGTTTCCTGATGTATTAGTGTATGTTTACGTGCTCAAAACATCTGCCCATTTTAGCACTTTCTTATTAATAGGTAAGGCTATCTTCAAAGGAGGCAGTTCATAAAGATGATGGAGTTTTTAAGGCTCCTGCACCACCTCCCAAAGTGATAAAAACTGTGACAATACCTACTCAGCCCTATCAAGAGATAGTAACTGCATTGAAATGTAGGAAAGAAGACAAAGAAGTAAGTATTCTTAACAAATTTTTAAGATAAAGAATTATCGGTAATCCTAAGTACTGAAGGAACAGTCTCAAAATGAAATTTGACTTTCCTATTAAAAATAATATTTTTATCTAAATAATTGAATGGCCTTCATTAACTTCTTAATGCTTCCTTGCACTTAAAACTGAATAGATTTTTAAACTGTACTTGTTAAGGTTGTAATCAATCCCAAGAGCAACTTACCTAGGTCAAAATATTTGTCTTTTCCAGTTATACACTGTTGTTCAGCATGTAAAGCACTTCAATGATGTAGTGGAATTTGGTGAAAATCAAGAGTTCACAGATGATATTGAGTACTTGCTAAGTGGATTGAAGAGCAATCAACCCCTAAACACACGTTGCCTTAGGTAAGATATCTTAATATAAAACACTGAACCTATATTTAAGAGATACTGAATTAAATATTCGTCCGAGAAGAGACCATGCTTTAAAATGTCATTGCCATTTACCTGGCACTTCTGCTATGAAGAATAAAATCTGAAAATAATAACCAAGATGGTATCTTGTGAATAATCAAAAGCAGTTTAACTATGAAGATGAAATAGAAAATTGTACCTTAAGAGACATCTGACACACTTGTTATCCCAGCTATAAATTAAAAAAATGTTTTCTGATAACTTTGTTTAGTGCAATCTAATGTATGATATCTTTTCTGTTTTTAATGTAAAATTCAATTCTAAAATAAAATCCCTAAGACTGGAAAATTTGCTGATGATAATCTAGAACTAATGTAATACTGAGTTATTGTTTAAATCCAGCTACCTGTTCTTTATCTTCTGTTGAGAAATAACACTGGAAGTAAAGAGGCCTCAGTGTTAATTGGAGGTTCCTTTCAGTTGTCTTAGACTACTCATTGCACTCTTAATATTCAAGTTACACATTGTTGTGAAGTTGGTGTGAAAAATGTTAGTCTTGCTTTGACAAAGTTTATGAATTAATATTGGTGTCCATTCCCTGGACATAAAAGTAATTATCAAATTGCTAAATATAATAACCATTTATAATATTTTTTTATATACTTGTAAATTTTCCTCTCTGTTCAGTAAAACTGAAATAATAGAGAAGGTAAAATTTGAACCCATAGGGACAGGTGATGGGAATTCTTTATTTGTGGTTTGACTGTGGTTGAGTAAAAGCTTTATATGCCTTTAAGAGAGGTATTTTAAAATTTATTCTTTGTTCTTCAGAAACTAGCAATGAATATTGTTGCTGAAGTATAGAAATAAGAACTCTGTTATCCAGTTTGTATATACATTATGATAAGAATAAATTACTACTATAATGACAATTTGGGGTATTTTTCATATTGAGTGCTCTTAATTTGCTCATATGGCGAACTGAATTCTTTATTTTCCAAATTTATATGATGGAATGTAACTTGTATAAACACAATAAAAATCTTTTCTTTCAGTTAACAAATTAAAAGAAAAGTGTTTTTCCAGAGGGAATCAATGTGTAAGGATAGGAATAGACGTAAAAGAATGAGAAACTGGTAGGTAAGCTCTCACTGCTGCTGTTGTGAGTGGAGACAGAAAGGCCCCTTGTTCTTTCAACACCTTACTGTGTGCATCTCTTACAATCAGATTCCTCAGTAGCCCTGGAAGACTCGATTGCAGAATCACTCCCACATTACTGCACATTTGAAAGCAATAGATTTTTAATAGTTGCCATGTTTCACTGTGCTGGAAATGGCAGCTTACTGATAAAGGGAAGGACTCCATTTTTGAAATGAACTGGTATGCTGGTCACTGATTAATATATTTGTCAGGTTTTTTTCTGAAATCTATAGTGTTTCCATCAATCATAAGTGCAGCAATAAATATAAAAAAAAGTGTCCTGTAAAAGTAATATCAGGCATAAGTGGGTCTAGTCAGTCAATTAGGTAACCATCAGATAGCAGTGGAAGTTTACATGTACAATTTCTGATAATGCCTTGGTCCATAATAAGCTCTCCCATGTCTCTAAATCAGACCTTCATGCTTAATCCATGAATGTTTTAATTTAACTATTGGTTTTGCCTTTTTTTTTTTGGTTTTGTTTTGTTTAAGAAGCAAGTTCAAGGTGCCCTTTCAAATCCTGTTTTTAGCCAGGCTTAGAATAAAGCAGACATAGTTTGGTGCTGGTAAGCAACTGTTGAGTAAAACACTGCTCTGTTCACCAATTGCAAACTTGCCTTATATAAATTTTAGAAGAAACATCCCAACAGAGTTTTGTCTGAGGCATCTGGTCAGTCCTGTGTTAGGGACTTGTTTATCTGCTGGTTTTCTGAGTGTGGTCATTTCAGTTGTTCTAATACAGAATGAATTTTCTCCAGTGTAATCAGCTTGGCGACCAAGTGCGCCATGCCCAGCTTCCGAATGCATCTGCGAGCACACGGGATGGTAGCCATGGTTTTCAAAACACTGGATGATTCCCAACACCACCAGGTAAGGAGAGACATTGCATATTTCCTTAGAGTTAATTGATACCTGTCTACTGTGTGTGAATATTGTGTGCATCTGGGATGAGTGGCTCCATTTGAGAAAGCTGTGTTCCAATGACAAACTCCTCTTCCACTGTTTATGTGCTTCTGGGTTTCTTTTTCTTAAAAAAATTCTTTTTTTAAGAAATCATTTAAGCTTTTTTAAAAAACTGACTGCACTTTGCATTGCTATTTTATGGCATCTCTTTAGCTTTTTTTTGTTGTTTTCTTGTTGTGTTTATGATTTCTTTCAAATACAATACATTTGGAAGGAATCTTTCCGTGTTGTATTTAAAGGTGGCTGTAAGTGCTCATCTCCAGACTTGCTTGTATGTGAATTATCACCTTTTCTGTAGCTATTGTGGGGAATTTGTCATGTCTTGTGCCTGTCTCCTTGAGCACTGCTGTAATTGCAGTTGTGGGATGCCTTGAGTGTGTGCAGTGCTCTATGAGAAATCTAGGAAAGGTAAATTTTATCTACTTATGATGACATGACCTGAGAGTTAAACTGAAGCAGTTTGGATTTTCCTTCTTATGAGCGTTACCTCTGTGGGGTGTCCCTTGAGATATTTTTACAGAAGTTGAACATACAAGATGTCACTGGAAATGGGTAGTAGATCTGTATATCCAGTCAGCTTTATTATTTTCTGTAATAGCTCTAGAATAATGACATACAATGCAGAATGAAACTTTGCACCCACAGAAACAGATATTTCAGAGATGCTGTTTGACATCTTACTGTGGGTGGAGGGAAAAGCTGTAGAGTCTTAAGGAACTGATTTAGAATAATAGCTTATTTTCCATCTCCCTCAAAAATTAGCGATGGCTAACTGTAAAACACAGGCACCAGGTCCAATGAATTCATTATTTTGTGAGCTGTCAAAATAGTGCCAAGTGATACTAGAAATAAATAAAGTACAGGCACGCTATTTAGGACAGTTGCCACCACTGAGATGCAGGAGATGGGCAGAGGACATCTACAGTTCCTTGGAAAGTGTACAAGCTTGCTGGGTGTATTTTTGGCTGTCTTTTAACAGTTACCATTATTCCTTCATTTTCCAAAGAAGCAGCACATGCAGTTCAAAAGGAAATTGCCTGCTATTATTAGTCTGCAGTAGCAAAAAGCATTGATTATATTCACTATTTTCAGTATATTTGATGAAACGCTCCCTTTTGTCAAGGAAAAAAAAATTTGTAGTTAATGTTTTAATATAGTTACAGTACATTCTTGGTACAGGTTTTGCAGTATTTTGAAATTACTGATTTATTAAACTACTCTTGATAAATGCTAATATATGTGCCCTAACTACTGACAGTATATGCTCCAACATGGTCTTCTCTGTATAAGCATGCTGCTTTTCTATACTACTCTTCCATTCATTCATTATTTCACTATTGAAAATGAATAAAATTTCTCCACTAAATCTCAGTTTGAAGTAACTCAAGAATAATAAATTACACTAGGCTTTGCATGCATGGCTCAAATCCTTTTAAGATGAATAAGGACTGAGGGAAAAAATGCACAATTATTTGGTTAATATCTTTCTTTCAAGTGTTTTGGAGATGGGAAAACTGCCACAATTACATTGCTAATAGAAACAGATATGAGCATATACTGCATTCAGTGTTCTGATATAGTGGAAGAGACTGAGGGTGGAGGGGACTCTATAACTTTCCATAAGGAGTATAAAATAGCAGTTGCAGATTGGCAGTTGGCATTTCTTTAACCAGCAAGGAAAACAAAATAACCAGCTATCTTACTGAGCTATGCCCAAAAATAATCACATGAAAATTACTTGTTCCACCAAATTTTTCTTGTAGACTTGTGTTTATGCTTAAGTTTTTAATTGACTTTGTCTCTACAGTGATGCTCTATGAAGGTTTTGAAGTATTATTAATTTTGAAAATAAACCCTGTATTTTCATAATAACTGTCAGTAGTTAAGCACAGAAACGTGGTTTTGTAATGTCTTCAGCATGTGAATAACTTAAAAAAAAATAAAAGTGCATTAAATGTAGTGCTGAACCCTAGAAAATAACCATCTGTTCCCACAAGCTGGAGTATAAATAGAACAAGCAAGAGAAGACAAGGATGAGAGTGGGTGTAAATGGTCTGCTGTTTCTGGAGTGTATCTTCAACTAGGATGTTTTCCTGAATTTTGTAGAAGTATGGAGTGCGAATCTGTAGTTAGATATGCCATAAAATTTCTGTCTAGAGCAAATTCTATTTATTTTAATTTTTTTCTTCTCTCCACATTTATTTGGAAGCAGAATGTGCCTTAAGCATCTTGAGGAATAGAATGGGATGGGGGAAGCTCATCTGAAAAAAACCGCCCCTGTACTGCAGTCTGTAAGGGAGGGATTTTGAGGGATTGATTGGATTCTTTGGCTGCTTTGTTTTCTTAGGATACTGATCAAAAATAAGTTGTACTAACAATTTTTCCCTCCTTCTCAGCTCAGAATTCTGTGTATTGTACCTGTAGGGCATGAGACAGCTTTCAGGCAGGGTGGTTATACAGAAGATCAGAGGAAAATGTACAGTTGTTTCCTTCAAAATGAAACCAACTTGCTTACAGAGACTAAGAGAAACCAGTGTTAGAAAACCCAGATGACTGACATGAAGCTAAAGCAGGTTTATTCTGTCATAAACACCATCCACATTTAAGGTCCGTTCTTTTACAACATCACTCTTTGCCTGTTGCACATCAGCATTTGGAGGCCTGTTGGCCCGAGTCCCTCCTGTATGTGTGCTGTGGCAGGAGCCTGGTTCTTCTTACACAGAGCTAGTCCTCTCCTTTTTTGCTTTTCCAGCAGTCCTGCAGCCTGAGACCTTCTGCATCATGTCTTGATCACTTCTGATACGTTTCAGTATTTTAAAACCTGTGAGGCAGATCTGAAGGGATGTGTTGGCAGAGCTGATGTGGAGGGAGAACCATTACTCCCTGCATAATGGAAAGCTGGGTGGGTTGCAAAGAAGGGAACCTGGGCCAGGCTTGGTACACAGCTTTACAGAATGAGTGTGACTGCCCTTATCAGACTTTGGAATATCTGTAAAGCATTTCTGAGTAGTGATCTAAGAACAGTCTCTGACTTTGAAATGCCTAAATATTGGCAACCCAGATTATAAATTCAGCAGTTTCCCTCTGTTAACTGCTGCATAGTTTCTAGCTGATAGAAACTCCTTTGGGGGCTTAAAGCAAATTTTTTTTTTAGCAGGAAACCCACCTAGACAATGCGGGTCATTAGAAAATAGTTCTTCATAGATATTGCTTTATTAGGTCTACCTTGGCTGAACGATAGTGGAGTAATTCTGTGTCCTGTTTAATCACTGTTGTTCTGAAAGAACCTCGTCTTCCAGAGTCTTCCAGGAACCTGACATTTATTACAGGATAAGCCAGCTGCGAGTAAATCAAGAGTAAACATTTCTATAATTAAAATTATAGAATTGCAAGGCTTACTGGGGAAAGTTAATAAAAATTAAGGGAGAACGGTGTATCCCTCTCTGTGTACATAAGTCGCGTAGATTGCTTTCTGCTTTGCATCACAGATGTGATGTTCACAGCTAAGATTTTGTTGGATGTTTTTTTTAAACAACCCTGTCTCAAGGTTGTATTCACAAAAGGAGCTGTGGATTTGGAAACTCTTGCTTCCTTCCTTCAGTACTTCAAGTGCATCTTTGGTGGTTGGTCAGATTAAAGTCTTCATTCACCTGAGGATTTTCTTGACTCAGACAGGAAGGAGTTTTAGCATAGCTTTTGATAGACTGTCATCTGCCTAATCATGTCTTGGAAATGCTGATGCTGCTTAGTATGACCAAGTATGATCGTTACTTGCTTCTAAAATAAACAGCAGTTAATGATTGCTTTGATGGTTGGCTGAACTCTAAAAAGATGTTAATCAGCTATGACACAGAAATACTGCTCTTTGCTGTTGAGCTGTACAACACTCACATCCCAGAATTAGTTTGTTTCCATTTTGAATTTACCTTATACAGAAACAGTTGCAATGGATGCATGCAACCTGTTGGCTCCTGAGAGTTGATCTCAGTAGGACACACATACCCCACACACACCCCAGCTCTCATCTCCTCCAGTTATTGTCAAATGTTTCTGAAAGTTTTGTGCCCAGCACAACTCAGTTCTCTGGAACATTCTTCTCTTTACCATGACTTGGAGCTCAGTGCTCTCGGTGCAAGTGCAGTACTTAACAACACTGGGGATGGAGAGCTTTGCTCTCTCTCTCTTCACTGTCTTTTGTGTCCCTTCCTGACAGTCAACTGCTGCTTTTGCTTTTCTGGATCCTCATGAAGATGAAATTTAATTCCTTCTTTAAGGAAACTTAGATCTTCTTTAGCCAGTAAGAGATCCCTCTACACCCATTCTGTATGAGATAGGAATGGTCAGGATAATAACATTCACATGTTAAGGACTGATGGGAACAGGGCAAGGGGGAAGCTGGTTTATGCTCTGGCTACTTCCAAAAAGCAGAATTCCCCTGGAACTAAAATGTGTTTGTGCTGAAAAGGTTTGGATAAACTACTGACTGACAGACCTGTTTGGCAGAATCAGAATTTATGTCACCAGGCACTCCCCCTGTGTTGCCTGCCCCCCCCCCCCAACACTGTCCCTGTGATCTCTGTATTTTCTGGTGCTGTCACCAGTTCATCCCCTCGAACCAGAATGTTCACCCACCTTGCCACGTACCCTGTGCTTTTTCACTTTGTCCCCCTGCCATCTGTCTCTTCTGTAATACTGTGTTACTGGAGGTTCTGTTTCTTATTCTGTCTGCAGCACTGAGCCCCTCAAAAGTAGAAACCTGTGCTTTTCTACTAGGATTTTGTAAACATACTGAGTGCTTTCTGTCTCAGTTTGATTTGCTAGGAGAAAGCATTAGTAACTTGCTAGAAGGAATCTCTACAACAGCGAGTGCTTGTGTGAGTGCTAGTGTACGTTGGGACTTGCCAGGCATTTTCTTTCATAAATCTTCAGCTCATTTATTAAAAATGGTAAAAGGTCTACCTAAAATGATTATTAAAAACTAACTGATCTCTTTCTTTCTTTCTTTCCCACCCCAAGAATTTGTCCCTTTGTACAGCAGCTCTGATGTACATCCTGAGCAGAGATCGCTTGAACATGGATTTGGACAGAGCCAGTCTCGATCTGATGATACGGCTTTTGGAATTGGAACAAGATGCTTCTTCTGCCAAGCTGCTGAATGAAAAAGACATGAACAAAATTAAGGAAAAAATTCGGAGACTGTGTGAAACTGTTCACAACAAACATCTTGATCTCGAAAACATCACGGTGGGTAACATGCTTTTGTTGGAAAGCCTTGGCAGTTGTGGAATGCTTAATAAAATGGAACTTGTGAGCATCATCTTTAATTTTGTATCCCCAGTGAAGGAGCTGGGACACTTTGTCTACAGTTGATGTATACATGGCTGCACTGCAAGTATTTTCTTCTTCCAATTTGAAATTTCCTTTTTAAAAGGCTGTTAGTAGGATAAAGATTCTTCAGCTGTCTGAGTGTCCATTTGCCCCTTCTAAGGGAGCAATTGCAAACAAGTACCACCTTAAATAACCGTGTGTTTAAAGACCATACTTAGATTATTGGACTCCATTTCTTTGCCTCAATTTTATATGTACTTTCACAAACAAATAGGGGTTTGTGCATGGGAATAAGAGTGTTTTGTGTTAAATTGAAAATATGGTGCAGGTTTTCCCATTTAAAAAAAAAAACCAGCAGTCTGTCCTACAGAAACTGATTTTTTCCCTGCCCAAAGTGTGGTGGCAGATCTGTTGATGACCACAAATGTGGATGAATTTTTTTCTTCCCTTTCTCAACATACTTGCTTTTCATGAAAAGACCTTCAGCTGTAGCAGAGTGAACTGTTTTTGTTTAAAAATAAATTTAGCCATGGTTTCATGCTAGCTTAGAAAATAAAGGGCAAGTTACAAAGGCTTTTTCAAAGAGTATATTTAAAGAATTGATTGACAGATTGACTAGATGAGTGGTCATAAATGACAAAATTTACTGATGTGTCATTGCATTCACCATATTTCAGTGTAGTGGATGTTGGTATGATCTTAATTTTTTAGAATCCTGTAATACATTCTGTTCAAGATTCTTACCAGGTTTTTGCCATTTTTCTTGTAATACTTACACTCAACAGGAGAAGCTTCTGATTTATTGTTAATGAAGGGAGTTTTTTGGAGCTTTGTCTGTGCAAGTAGTGTTCCAACTCCTGCCAGTAATCTGCAGTCAAGATTGTATTCCATATTCAGTTAGACTGAAGGATGATACGCCTTGTTGAGTCGGCATTTTCTTTTATAGCTTCTGTGACTTTTGTGTCACTTTAGGAAGGGTTTACCTTGGGGGTTTTCCATCTAAATTCTGGCTGTGGAACAGATAGCTGAGTTGGTATGAGAAGTCAGTATTATGTAGCAATAGCAAGAGCTGAATTTTGGGTGAGGAAGTTAATATTGATGACATCATTCTTAATCTTGGTAATCAGTTTGTGGTGGCAGTGGAGAATTGTTTAGAAGTTTCAATTTTTTCTTCCCTGTGAACATATGAAACGTGTGGGTAGGGGGCTCATAATAGTTTTCTGACCTTGGAAATTTGCAAAGGAAGAAAGAATTTGAGATTATATTCTCCACTTTGTGTTTACAGTCTGACAATACCGACACAGAATGAAATTTGTTCTCTAGGTGGTGATCAGCTAGGAATTGGTATAATCAGAGTCTTATTTCAGTGCTGTTTTGGCACTGAAGGCAGCTCACATAGCACACAGTTTGTCAGTGCCAGGATGTCTCTTGCACTATAAAATGTAAGACAGCTCCCTTTATTAAGCATGGAACAGCTGGTACAGGTTCCTCATTGCTAAAGCATCCAGCCACAAAGACCACTGTCTCCTGCTTGAGCTTTTCTCATATTCATAATCTGATCTAGCCTGATGCTTTTTTATGAACTGTAATTCTGTTCTTGTGTTTTCTTAGGCATGGGTTTTAAAGGGAGAGGATATATCAAAAGGGACTCTGTGTCTCTGTCTTGTGAGGAAGCTGTTCATGAGTAATAATATCCTAGGCCATCAATTTCAGCTGTTTTATTTGGGGGGTGGGTTTCTGAGGCAGCTCTATTTTTTAAATTTATTTTGAGCTGTTGCTGTAAATGCACTGAATGCTATAGTACCTCACAGATGGAAACTGGTTTCCTCCCAGCTGCACCATCTAGAAGCAGAGACTATATAGTGTTCAGAGAATATTTGCAAGCCAAATGAGATGATTAGGTTCTCTTCCATTTTAAGATAGTAGCAACGGTAAGTTGAGACAATAACGAACTTCATATGTGGAAGATCAAGCTGCTTTTGGATGGATCTCTGTCATGAGATACAATAAGTAATCTCTGTTTCGTGCCAGATGACAGGCAGAAAATGCTAACAAAAATGCAAATCTTTTGGGAGTAAAGAAAAGATCTGTGCTTTTTCAGACTCAGACGTATCCACTGAGAAACAGGAGGATTGCAGCAGAAGTTTTGGTAACTCCAGTTTTTGCCTAACCAGTTACACCTTCACTTTTTCAAGTCTTGCACAGATCAAGTGAAGATGATCAATACTGGCTCTCTCTTCCCACAGACCATGTTGTTTGGGTGACTGTCTAGAAGCTAGGTTGGACTAATTTTTGAGTGCTCAAACAGATATTTAAAGGGTTCTGCTCTTAATATTAAAAATATAAACCCAGAAACGAAAAAGGAGTTCTCTGTGGGTTGAATTTGTTCCAGGTTTCTTGTGCTGGCTTAGAAGAAAATAAACCCTGAAGAACTCAGCCTTCATGTTAGCAAATGGCCCTTGCCTGTCAGTCAGCACAGCCCTCTGTAGCTCATGCTTGTAGCCAGCTCCTCTCTTTAGCATCCTAACAAAAACCTTCAGAAGTGACTTCTCTTTCCAGATGATGAAAGAGGTTATTCTGGTTTTCACTGTCAACATAAACATAAGGCTGAAAGCTTAAGGGAACCATGTTTTGAACCTTTGGTGTTAAAATTTTGTAATAATTGACATAAAAATTGAATGCAGTGGACTACTTTTCTCAAAAGCAAAAGGCTTACAAGGTTTCGTTGCTTTTATTTAAAAAAAAAGAAAAAGAAAATGATGTTCTTATGCCCGGTAGTACAAATATCAGATTATATTCTCCTGGAGTTTTTTTAAGTCTTATTGCCCTTTGCTGTGTTTCAAACCTTGCGTGGCCTTTGAGCTTCTGTGGTGAAGGTATTTAGGAAGTTAACTAAATCTTTTGTAGCTGTAAAGATCTCCAAGGAGAGTTTTTAATCAGCTTCCTTCAGTCAGGTTTAGATTATGCATGATTTCAGTTCCCCATGTTTCAAGCTCAATCTGTTAAGTGAGAGGAATCACCTGAGCTCAAACCTGGTGAGGTGTTATTCCCAGGAGGGGCTGAGTTTGAACTGCTGTCCTGGAACATCCTGCACAGCTCAGAGAAAGCACAGCCCTGCTTGGAACACTACACATCCAATCTGTCAGGGAAGGAAGGTGACTTGAGAGTGGTAAAATTCAGTTGGTTTTAGCGAGATCTTATGGCTTTTTCTTCAGCCTTTCATTGTTGTATTTATGTACCATGTATGAATTGATTAAGCTTATGGTAGTTCAGATTTGCCTCTGTGTGTTTTCCGGGTGTTACAAGAAATCTGTACTAGTTCCTTTTGCATAGGTGTAAATCTGTATGTATACAAATGTTTTATTGTTAACATGTCTTTAACTAGAGGCCTTTGGAAAAATAAGTTACAGCCTTGACTTAACAAATGGTGTTGGTTTTGGTTAAAGGCAATGCAGGGGATTATTTAAGGTAGTCACCTAACATCTCTTCAACTTCTATTTGCAGGGAGTGAACTTATCTTTGCTATAGCTAAATTGCTATATGTGTTCCTCTTTTTAAAAGAAAACTGAATCAGTAAATAGAGTAACATTTTTCTACAGTGTTTGAGTTTAATTGCTTTATTCTACACTTTTAAAATTAAAAACACAAAGTACCTATGTTGGAAGCAAATGTGTTCTACAAGCACAGAGCAAATGTATCTGTGAGCCAGGGAAGCTGTGTTCACTCTGGCTTTTCTTGGTTTTTTTTCCTGTCTGGCTGATTTGTCCGTTTCCTTCCTCCGGTTGTTTCTTTTGATAACAAAAGAAACAAATGAAAGGAGTCTGTTTGGGTTTTCTAAGCTATTAATAAAATAAAGAAAATTTGAAAATGCAAAGTAGCTTTTTGTCAGTACCGACATTTTTTTAAGATATGCATATTTTTTAAGTCTGTTCTTGCTCCCTCTGCTGGTTCTTCTACTCAGAATCCCTACTGCTGGTTTTTATGGGTTTTATGTGACGTGTATTTGTATGATTTGATATATACAGCTGGCTATGGTGATTTCACTAATTCCAGACCCTCCCTCTTTCAGACCGGGCATTTGGCAATGGAGACGTTACTGTCTCTCACCTCAAAGCGAGCTGGGGACTGGTTTAAAGAAGAACTGCGACTTCTGGGTGGTCTGGATCATATTGTAGATAAAGGTACATTGAAGATACTCCTTTGACAGTGTGAAAAAATAGTGAATTGTAGTTAGATGTTTGCTTTTATTAATGTTCATTTTCTGTGGTTAAAAGCAGAAAAATTATTAGCTGTGTTAAAAATAAAGTACACAATTCAATATCAAGTTACTGAGAAATATTTGTGACTTTATTCTGTTGCATGTGGGGTCGAAAGCAGTTTTAATGTTAAACAGAATGTATATAATGTTGCATGTAATGTGTGAGATTAAAAATGTCTTAAGCTAGATTAGAGGTTACTGTGTTATGTATCTCTGTTCAGCACACAAATGCAGCACACTTTTTGTAGAGTAGATTTCCTTTGCAGTCTTCTAGAATTGTATTCAGACCTAATATTTTTTACTAAATATCCCAGAGGAAGTCAGCCCTTCAAGAAAAAATGGTGGGGGTTTTGTTTTAATTAATTTTTCAAAGATATGTCTCAGGTTTTTTTGAGCATCTCACAGGTAAGAAAAGGGACATTTTTAAAATGAATTCTTGAACTGAATAAAGCTGGGTCTTAAGTAAGCAGAGGGAGAACAAAAGAAGGATTGGAGAGATGAAAGTGTTCAACTTGCACATGGTTTCAGGTTATGATTTCAGATTTGTGAAGTGTGGGGAGCGTGTGCTTGCTATATCTCTTCTCTCTGCTAAAAAACAGTCCACTACAGTTAAGGAACATAGTCGTGTGCTAGATAATCTCTTCTTTGTCAGGAGAAAATAAAATATGTGATTAGGTAATTTGTAGCAACAATCAGAAACTTGCAAAGCCAAAATGTTATGGTTTATTTTTAAAATTTTCTTGGAGAAATGAAAAATCCTGATCTTGTCTTCATAATTGTTTCCAAGCATTCATTGCAGGTGTGTAAAGTGTAAAACAAGGTTGATAGCAACTCTTTGAGTAACTGCTTAGTTTGTACAATTGGCTTTTGAAGATCTCTTTCTGATAGTGGAAAACAACTTCTTTTTGTGTCTAGTTAAAGAATGTGTGGATCACCTAAGCAGTGATGAAAATGAAGAGAAGTTGGTTGCTTCATTATGGGGTGCAGAAAGGTGTTTACGGGTCTTAGAAAGCGTGAGTATGAGCAGATACATTGCATTTCTGAAACCCCTTCTTAAGCAGACCTTTTCATTCTAACAGTCTTTTGGGATATAGTTACATTACAACACTAGAATGTTGATTTTTTTCCATAGACTTGTACTAACTTTCTGATGTTTATCAGTGTTTCTGGAATGTTTGAAAATCTGTTTTACTACTCTGTATGTACTGCGTTCCAGGTTTATTTTTGGTTAGAATAACTAAATGTAACATGATGCTTTTTCTTAAGTTCCTATGAAAAGCTGCTGTTTATGGATGTTGTTTTCATGGCATGAGTTTGACTCTTCAGTGTGTGTCTAGTCATAGCTGATCATTATAGAAGCAGTGTTTTCTTAGAAGCAATAAACCGATGTATATTTTAAGAATTGCTAATTTGAACCATCATCTGGCTAAGTGCTGAAAGAGAAAACTGCCCTGAAAGGCAAAGTAGTCCTGTCATCAGTTAAGCACGTAAGCGGAGATGATAAATATTTCTTTGAGAACTTTGAACAGAATCAAAATGTATGGTACTTTTGTAGAGCTTAATTGACAGGAATGGTTAGTGTGTGCTTCTCTGCTGAGTTTGGTGTTTGTTACTGGTGTTACTCTGTTATTGTGATGCCATAAGCCAGCAGGAGAACATTGTTATGTTCTAGCAACACATCTCCACGGATCTGAAAGCAACATTTGGGATCAGAGTTCAGTGAATCTCAATGAACACCTTGAACCCAGGTTAGAGGGCAAATAGCCACAATGGTAACTTTCTTCACTAAAATAAAAGGACAGACTCAAAGGTAGTATAAGCACAAGCTAAAAACTGAGAAAGCCAAAAAATTGTTGAAGGGTGTCTACCTAAAAATACTCGTGACATGCCTTGTCAAAGGTGAGAGAAAAATTTTCAGATCCATTTTCTGCTTTTAAATTGGATAGTGGATTTTCCAAGCAACACTAGAAGAGGCTTGTTTAGTGTTAGAATATTCAAATTTGAACTTGAGGATGGTTCATGATGTAATAATGGACAATGAGAAGTGAAAGTTTACACTGGATAATAACCAAGAAATGTGGAACTGAATAAAGTGGGGTAGTAGCGAAAGGGAATACTTCTCTTTCAGGTAAAGAAAACCCCTCCTATTTTTAATATTACTTTCTCCTTCTCTTTTTAGGTAACTGTGCATAATCCAGAAAATCAGAGCTATCTGATAGCATACAAAGACTCACAACTCATAGTCTCCTCTGCTAAGTAAGTTGTTAAAAAAAAAAAGACAATTTGGCACAACACTTCACATGATGGGGGAAAAAATAAACAACAAGTTATACCAGAATATTCTAGGGGGACATAATACCACAATTTCCACTGTTACTTTCCATTAAGTAATGCTGAAGTTAATTTAGATGAAGGTATGGGCAACTAACAGTACTACCAATGTCTAGTGCTGCTACTGTTGGTTCTGTAGAAGCTGCAAACTCTGGATTTGGCTCCATCTGTACCAAGTTTAGTAGGAACACAGAAGAGGGCAGTTATGAAGCTACACTTATTTGCTGTGTTTTCATTATGCTTATGTATTTGCTTAAGTGGAACATAACAGAATTGACAGTGTAAGTAAGAATTAAAGCAGTGAAATTCTGTTCTTGGCTGTTCTCCCTGACAGATTCTTATACAAACACCTCTAACCCATTTATCAATCTGGGTGAGGTCTCAGCTGGCTGGCAGAGACTGTCTGCCCCTTGTATTGCTCTTCATAAGAGAAGAAATGAAGCTGAAAGTTTGACTTTACAGACCTCATTGGAAAAATAATTTAATGGTTGTAGGTTAGATATTGGAGTATTTTTTTAAATTAAAAAAAACCCAAACTGCAGTTTAATATGCTATTTAGACCAATATATATGTTGGACATTTCTAGTTTTATTTGTAATTGAAATCGGTGTAGTGGTTTAACATGAAACTGATGTTATGCAGTAGAATTGTGCCTATGGTCCATTAGTGTTACAAGATTAAGATTTTACTAGCAGGAAGTCATGTGTCATTTCTTACAGAAGGGAAATAGCTCTGAGAAGAGAACAAGAGAAAATTTAGATAACACTGTCAGAATCATGTTGTGCCTTGACGGCCAGAGGATATGAGAGACTGAGTTTGTAGGAAGAGGAGATATCTGTTGTAAGACCAAGTGCTGAAGCTGGAAAGGAAAATTAACTTTTGTTCTCGAAAGACCAAGCTGATAAAGTTGTAAGGAACAAAGCTTTCCTGGTTTTTGTTTTTCATAATTTCAGTTGAGCTTATGAAAGATTTTATAGGTGATAAGTTTGTCTCCCTACAGACTGGGCATCTGGATATCAGAAAAATTCTGCATAAGCTCTATTTGAGTTTTTTTTCCTGGTGAAACAAGGATAAAGGTGGAATGTTCTATATGTTGTGAAGATAACTTTGTTCTGCATCTTCTCCCTGCAGAGCCCTGCAGCATTGTGAGGAGTTAATCCAGCGATATAATCGTGCTGAAGACAGTATCTGTCTACCAGACAACAAGCCTTTGCCTCACCAGAATGTAACTAACCATGTGGGTAAAGCAGTGGAAGACTGTATGAGGGCCATCATTGGGGTCTTGCTCAACCTGACAAATGATAATGGTAAAACAACAATTATTTTGCATATTCTCTGATAAAGCATCGAATAAAACATTAATGTAAACCTTTTTTTGGTCCTGATTAGGGTTTTTCCATGTACAGTGTAATGAAGCAGTTTTGTATGGTAGATGCTTGCTTAGAGCCATCAGTAATTTGTCTTTACAAGCTGGATGAGTAATTGCAAGTGTAAGGTGTTTGAGGTGTGTGCTTTGGCTGGGGGAGGCTGGTTTGTCCTTAGGACCAAAAGGTTTTTATCAATCTGCTAACCATTATGAACATGAATATTTTCAAAATTGAGCCTCTCAACTCTCTTTGTTTACAGAATGGGGTAGTACAAAAACAGGTGAACAAGATGGTCTGATAGGCACAGCAATGAATTGTGTGCTTCAGGTTCCAAAGTTCCTACCTCAAGAACAGAGATTTGATATTCGGGTGCTGGTAAGCTATTGTGTTTGTTACATTAACAGAAAATTGTTTGCCCCCTTCTTACCCATTGAACTACTTTGGTTCCACATTAAGGAATACTTTCCTCTACAGTTTTCATTGTCTTTATATATATATATATATAATTAGTGGGGTATTTAAAGTTTCTGCAAGGATTTGGTGGGTTTGAGGGTTTTTTTCCTGTTTGGTGGGGAAAAAAGTGCACTGCTTGGTGAACAAAGAGATTTAGCTAAATAAGACTGTAAATTACTAATTTTCAAACATCTTTTCAACTTTGGAAATATGATGATGTTGTGTAAGATAAAGGCTTTGTCAAATTTACCTCAGTTTATGTAAAATAGGCCAGTGTGGCCTAAATAGCAACAGCGAAATTGTGTACGTGAAGGACATCTTAAGAACATAATCTGAAGGTTGGGTACGTGAATCCCTAACCTGTAAATGAATTCTCAGCTCCAGAAATGTTTTCATGTTCAAAACTGGAAAAAGGGAGATACCTCTATGAAAGTTTTCATGTACAGGGATCTCTGCCCTGTATTTCTTTAAATCCTGTTCCCTCTGTCTCTCAGACTGTTTCATAAGGGTGTGTTAGTAAGTTATGTATCCTCAGATAAGGACTAAAGAAGACATTTTGTGCTGAAGTGTCTTATTTTAATGTGTGTAATCCTTTCTGACTCTCCAATTCTTGCAGGGACTGGGTCTGTTGATCAATCTGGTGGAATACAGTGCCCGGAACAGGCACTGTCTCGTCAACATGGAGACATCGTGTTCCTTTGACTCCCTGTGCACGGGTGAAGGAGACAAGAGCCTGAAGATAACTGGACAGATTGATGCTGTTCAGGCTTTAGTGCAGGTAAGAAATGCTTGTCCTCTAACAGCTGCCATTTCTCATTATCAGACTGTCAAAGGGGAAGGGTGAATTTGAAAATGAAGATGTGTCAGAATTTTTTCTGTTCAGTATTTTGAGTAATACAACACAGTGGGGGAGAGGGGTGCTGCTCAAAATTCTGACTTTTGCCATACTGTCCACTACAGAAACAGCCTTCCTGGTAAAAGACAGTGGTATCATTATTACAGACATCCAAAGGCTGCTCTCATGTCCATAAAGCTTTTTTGTTACTATACAATTTATTTCTAGTTTTATTGTTCCTAAATGGTTTACTTTGACTTTTGTTTTAAACCAGCTATAAAAACTGTAAGCTACTTTTCTCTTACATACAGATGTAATTATTATGGATGTGAAACAGCATCTTAAATGCTGTATTGACTGGCTTGTTTAAAAAAAAAGAAATCCACCAATAATTTTGGTCAATGAGTTCCACCATGCAAACTAAAATGAAAAAATGGAAAGGAAATGACAGACTTTTTATTTCAATGGAGTTAATTTTGTGGTTGCTTTTAGCAGTTCTGTTAACTATATGGAATAACTGTCCAGCAGCAGACAAAAAAAAAATCAACAATAAAAGTAATGATATTAAATATCTCAATGTATACAGTTTGGCAGTATTTAAGAGTGGTCATTTTATTATTTGGAAAATAATTGACAAGATATAAATGCACAATATGAGATTATTTTAAATTACTCCTTCCATTTCAAATTACTCCTTCATACTTTTGCTTTTTACATAACGAGGTAAAAGCTAAGAAAGCCAAGGGCGTGTAGCTAGGGTCCAAAGAAGATGAAAATTGGTAGACAACAGAGATGGACAGGAAATTATGGCAACTTTTAGTCTTGAAGCCATGTCTCAAAGAAAGCAATGAAACATTTACAGTGCCCAAGAGGAGTCTGGCAGCTGGTTCAGCACTGGGGAGGGAGGTCTTGCTGTGGAGCTGTTGGGACAGATTATATTTTCCTTTGAAGAAGAAAAGGCTATTGTTAAGAAAAGTATTGAAAGCTAACTGTATTAAGGGGTGAATTGTGAATGGGAAATAAACTTTCCAGTATTAACTCAGTGTGTTTAGGATTTAATTTATAATGGAAATTGTCCTGAAATTTTCCCTGTTAGCTATTCCTGGAGTGTGAGCGAGCGGCACAACTGGCCGAGAGCCAGACAGACGAGTTGATTAAAGAAGCTCCTACTGCTCAGCATGATAAGAGTGGGGAATGGCAGGAGACAAGTGGGGAGATCCAGTGGGTCTCCACAGAAAAGCCAGATAGTACTGAAGAGAAGGTTAAGAAGGAAGAAGATGATGAAGAACTTGATCTTAATAAAGGTAGGTCGTCTGGCTGTGATGAGCTCAGCGAAGGCAAAGAACTGTGTGACTGCATGAAGTCCCACCTTGTCCTCTGCTTCCCACCTACATGCAGTCTCTTGGGCTGAGATTTCCAGGTGAAACTGCTACAGACCATAAGTAGGAGCAGTTCAGAGCTGAAATATGAGAAGTGGAAGAAATGATGCTACTTTTTATTTTTTTAATAGTACCTTTTCTCAATTTGTTAAAAAAATCCAAAACAAACAAAAAAAAACCCCAAAACAAAAGAGACCCAAAAACCCCAAAACCTTTTTAGGCACCTTGTTCTTTTGAAACACTCCTTGTAAGTTATCTACCTTAATTCTGTTTCCCAGGGTTCTTGTTTTAAGCTACTTTTAAGGGTTGGGGCTTTTTTCCCTCCTCTTCCTATTTGCATGTGTGCCTCCTCTGTCCCCATCTTCTCTGTCTTCTCACTCCATCAGTGGTATCTCAGGTATCTGTGTAATGCCTTCATGTGCTGCATCTTTGGTAGCTTGTCCCAGGAATTTGAATATCTCTAAGCTGTGATGTAGTTTGTCTCTTGAAAATGTATCAGGTCTGAAACATCAGTCCTTCTTTAATCTTCCAAATGTAGGTGCAGTGTATTATTTCTAATAGTGTTTTAATCTTTTGTTCATAGGCATGGTATATTACTTTCTCCAACCTTGCTTTATATCCTTCCTCCTTTTTGTAGCTCCACCAACTGGTGTCTGCAGTTATTTGTAATTTGCAAAAAATGCTGAGTCATCAGCAAAGAAAAAAAAGCTATATCTGCTGTCCTTAGTGCTATAAACTACTTTGGATGGAAGTCTTACTGGCTTATAGTATCACATGAAACATTTACACTGGTAGTTTGGTGTGTTCAGCATAAAGTTTGCACATTGAAATGGCAGACAGTAAAATACTATCCAGCAGAATGAGTTAAAAGTGAATGAAAACCATTTTTCTTGTCGGCAGTGTGCTGCTGAGTCAGTAAGTAGGGTGCTTCCTGATTCCTGCCTCTGAAATCTCAGTCCAAGAGCTCGTTTTGTTTGAGAAAAAAGTATTCTGGAAAGTGATAATGAAAGATTGTATTTGAAGCAGTAAAAGATAGCAGCTGGTTAGAGAATACAATACACTCAGTTGTCTCTTTTTACAGCTCTTCAGCATGCTGGGAAGCACATGGAAGACTGCATTGTGGCCTCATACACAGCATTGCTTCTAGGCTGTCTCTGCCAGGAGAGTCCAGTAAGGGAATAAGTTGCTCTTAAATCCAGTATAATTTTTAGTGAAGTAATAATTTGCTGTATTGAAAGGGGTTAGTTAAATTAGGCTTCAATGTGAGCAAGTACACTGATGAAGCTACATTGATGTATACAGCTTTGTGAAAAGTTGCCAGACGTATTTCATCCAAAACAAATTTTCTGAACATCAGTATGTTTCTCAAAAGCAGTTGGAATTGAATATTTAACCTCTTTCACCTCTCTCCCCTTATTTGTAGCCAGCAAAAGAACTTACTTTGGAAAGGCAAAGGCAAATTGGCAAGCCTGTGCTTTCTCAGTAAATAAGCAAGTTACCATCAGACTTGTTTATTCTTTGTCAGTCTGCTTTATTTTTTTCCTCCACTGAAATTACATGAAATTGTGTATGTCCATATTAGTTCAAGATGATTGCCTCAGATTGGAAATATGTAATAGAAAGCTGAAGTTAAAAGTACAGAACTCTAATGGCTGAGAACTTCCTAAAGTTTCCTATCAAATATATGCTCAAATGAAAATGAGGTTCAGACCTGCCTTCAGGCTTGACTAAATTTGCCGTGGTGGCAGAAATGGTCTTTAAAGTGCTGTTCTGTGCCTTTGTACTGATTAGTGTCTGTACAATTTTAGTGTTTGGAGTGAGACTGACAATAAATTCAGTAATTCTCAACCCTTAACAGTTGTAAAGGGAGAGTCTTTCCATGTCAGAAGAGAGATCTGGTGGGGTTTTTAGTTCTTGATAATCTTGTGGGTCCTGGGGAGGTCTGGCAGTCCTATTTTTTCTTTTATTATTTTTTAAGGAGAAAAAACCCAAACCATCAAACCAACAACAAAAACTATTTTAGCAATTGTTGTTGTCTAGAAATATAAACATAGTAAGCATATGAATATTGCTTAAAAGAGACTTAAATCATAAAGATGACAGCAAAAGCCATCTTAATAATCCTATGAATATACCTGTCTTATTGCATGTCACATGCAGAGTACTATAGTTCTGTGTTGGAAAAATATTTCCCAAATGAAAAAAGATTGTTTTATTTCTTAGATCAATGTGACTACTGTGAGGGAGTACTTGCCTGAAGGGGACTTCTCGATAATGACTGAAATGCTCAAAAAATTTCTCAGTTTTATGAACCTTACTGTAAGTAATATATATTTTAAATTGATGTATGTAGATATTTTTGTAATTGTGTTTTTTGTTAATATTTCATCCATTTTTAGAAGCGTTAAGTTTTCAGTTTTTGTCTTGATAAGACCACATGATGATATTCTCTTTTTAAATACTGAAGACCCATTTGTCTGTTGTAATTTTGCCTGTCATTATATTGTGATTGGTCAGGAAAATACTTCTGATTGTCTGCCTGAACCCTAGTTGCTTTTATTGATTATATAATTGTAAACACTAAAATTGTGAAATTAGACTTGCTCTCAAATATTTTAACAAGGTGTTACAAATGCTTGTTTGTTACTTCTGTTCTCTGTTACATTTCCAGTGTGCTGTTGGAACAACAGGCCAGAAATCTATCTCTAGGGTGATTGAATACTTGGAACACTGCTAGATACTTAACTTCCGCTGCAGGCACTCTAATGCTGGAGCTACCCTTAGACAAAAGAAGAAGTCATGAAAGAAGTCCTTGAAGGATATACCAAGAGCATTCATCTGTGTCATTCGTGTTCGGATTTTTAAGGCTACCTGGTCTCTTAACCATGCATTCAGCATTTTCTAAAAGACAGTTACTACATCAATCTGCAACTATCAAAAATGAGGGGAAAAAGGTTCTGAGGAAAGTAAATAAAGAAACCTTGCTGTTTATGATGCAGTGCAGTATTTAAATATTTTTGGCAGGGTCTGCCCTCCCTATCTTTTTTTCTTGCTTTGTTCGTGACAAGTTTCAAGGGGAAAAACTTGCTGCTGATAGTGCAACTGCTGTTTACTGTTGAGCCACTGTTTCATGCCAGCCAGGTGCAAAGGCAGCTTAGCTACTGAGGTATCAAACAAATGTTCTAATAAAGAAGTTCTGGACAGCAGCACCGCTCCTATTTGAGTTTAATTTGCTCTTGCTTTTTTTTATTACTAGATAATTCCAAAATCATAAAATATAAATTTTTAAATACTTTTGTGATTTTAACTACTGTCTATATTTAAAATTTGTTGGAATCCAAAGAGGCGAGGATTGGATAGTTTATTTTTTATACTGTTTTGACTGAAATTAGGTCGTTGAACTATTTCTCAGTTCTACAGCTCCCACGGCCCATGTACTGTAACGGGACAGACCATAACACTTTGTAGTTCCAAGCATGCAGCCCCATCACCACACAAAGCCATTCTGAGGGTATGTTATCCACTGAAGAAATAGGGACTGTAAAAAAGTTGTGTGCCCTGTTTAAAAAAGCAACTGAAATAAAGGAAAAAAATATTTAAAAAAAAAAAAAAGATTGTTAATCCCAGGGTAGTTTACACTTCTAATAAGCAAAAACTTTGAAATGCTGTTTTAGTTTGTTTCGAGGAAGAACTCAAGGTGTGTTTTATAATGTTCAGTACAGAGAATTTGGATGCTTTAGGGGGAAGAATTTTTAAGAAGCTAAAACACCAATGGGGATTAATGTTTCCAGCTGACATAATCTTTCTATTTCATTCTTCTGTAGTATGACAGAGTTGAAATGCATACAACACAAAGCCTTAAATTGCTGATATAGCTAAGATTTTGTTCAGTCTGAGGTCTAGTTCACAGCAAAGCATTGTGTTTGAAGACTGAAGTGGAACAAAGAATCCCAGAAAATACGTGAATTTTTTTAGCAATTTTTTTCTTGCACTCACTATTCAGACCAACAGAATTGGTAATTATTTTTATTAAGGTGGTCTTGAATATTTGCAGACTGTTCTGAGATCTGCTTCGCTGACATTTTTAAATGCCTGTATAGGTAGTTACATCGTGTTACTCCATGAATTTGTAAAACTTGAAGCCATAAGAATATTAGTTCTATGTATAATGAGGAGGAAATAACAGGAAATCTAACCTGCTTTTAGATCTTGTGTTATCTCCATGTATAAAGTTAAGAACTTGTGCTTTTGTATCAGTGCCAGCTGTAAATTTTTTACATACAGTGGCTGCCTTCTATGTCTTCCTATTTTTGATAATGCAGATTGTTGGGAATTCTGTAAGGAAGTAACTGATTAGCGGCAAAAATCTTATGTTGGTCATATTTTTTTGCATTTTCTCTCATCACCTTCTAAACTTAGTGTATCAGTGTAACTTAGAAAAGTTTTTGAGGTTGTATTCCCCTTCGTTAAAAAACAAAACAGAAAACCAGTATTGAGAGAGAGGGAGAAGCTGGATGTAAATGATCTATAGCAGGAGGAAATGACTGAATATTTGGCCCATCTAGTTTTGTGATTTTAGAGATTTCCACTTGCAATGGAATTTCAAATTGATTATATAGTTTTCTGTGGAGAGATGGCAAGAGAAAAGAAAATCCAAATGTGATGATGGGGGAAAGCAGGGACAACTACCTTTCTTCGTTACACTGGTAATTGTTTGGGAATTGATTTACCTCAGTGTTTAACAGTTTTTTTTAAATGTAACTAATTGTCAAGCACTGACAAATGCAGATACTTTTTTTTTGAGGGTGGGGGGAGAAATCACCCTGTGAACTGCAGTGCATTTTTGTGTGTTAGACCCTCAAATAACTCTGCATTAAAGGGTACTTGAGGCCAACTTGCAAATTAAAGTTTTAAAGTAACTTTTTTTCCACTGTAAATATTTGTGTAAATACTCTCAATTGGAAATTAGAACAGTAGAGTACTTTTCTGAATCCAATCCTATTTTTATTTTATACAGTATTTCTCAGCTGTGATCTTTGGAGCAAAAGCCAACGGCAGGAAAAATAGTTTGTACCAGTTTCATGAAGTATGTCTTTGGGTTTTTGTAAATAATTTTAACTCAAATAAAATTGCTACTTTCAATACATATCTTGTCTTTTAACATGCAATAAAACACTCCTCTGAGTGATTGCAGCAAGAAGGCAGTGTCAGGTAAATTGCTAAAAGACAAAAAAAAAAAAAAAAAGACAAAAAATAATAGTGGAGCATCCTGAAGGTGGTGCTTTGCTTTTCTCTTGTGTGTTTGGACAACAAAATTCAGTGCCTGGACCTGAGGCTGTGGTCAGTCAAACCAGCCAAGCCTGCACATTTTCTGGAGGTGATGTACTGTGTCTCTTGATGCATTTTGAAGTTCTCTACCTAAGTTGCCACTGATCTTTCAGTAACAACTCTCAGGAGCTATAGTCAGAATAACAAAAATGTGGTAGAGCGTAGGGGAAATGGGGCAGTTCTTACTCTGGTGATACTTTTCACATCAAGGGGCATGTTAATGGCTTCTTTATTCAGTGAAAAATGAGGAAATTACCACGAGCGTTGCTCTGTTTCTCGATTAATATGAATGATGCTTTAATTTCCGGATGGATTTTTTTTCCCATGGATTTTTCCTTAATTGGTACAACTTGATACGGGTACAATATGCAATAATTCATGAGCTGTAAAGTGAGTTGAATGTGATGTGTCATCTCGTTGCCACTTCAACAAGCTTCAGCATAATGTAACTATTTCTGTGCTGTAAAGGAAACGTTACTGGAGTTTGAAATACTGAGTGTGGTATGTTATTGGTATGTGGTACTGTAAGAGGCAAATGCAGCTTTGTGTAAGCAAATGTTTAAAAAAAAAACTGGTAAAAGTATTTCCTCTTGTTTATTTTGTTGGTAGTTATGTAATGGAAGCATTGTGTGTGGATGCTTTGAGATGACGTCAGCATTTTCAGATTAACAGGACAATTGTGAAGCTTCTGCAGAAGATTTGGGAGTCATAGCCTTTCACATAAATTACTTCCCTTTCAGTCTGTCTGAAATGCTTGATTTGCATAATAGCAAAGTGATCTGGCACGATGTGGTGACTGATTTACCAGGAGCTTAACACAAGAGCAGGCAGCAGTGCTGGAGATGATTCCTTAAGCTGGCCTGAGGGAGCTGTTTCTGTGCTGTCAGGAGAAGGTGATCACAAAAGTATAAAAGCTTCACTCTCCCCCTCAAGCCAAGCATCAGTGCCAAACACACAGCTGGAATAGTGTGGTCCTGCTGGGGGGCTGAGGAATGCTGCACAGCCTCTTTGGGTGGGCAGGGTGACAGTGAGGATTCTTATATCACCTCTATATTTTGAGTTCACAGATTTCACAGAATATTCTGAGATAAGGGAGACCCACAAGGATCTTTGAGCCCAACTCAATGGATCATCTGGGGATCGAATTTACAACCTTGGTGGTGTTAGCAGCATGTTCTAACCAACTGAGCCAATCTCAGGGCTCTGGGGTGTCACATTGGTTTAAGCGTTTCTGGAAAAGAATATTCTAAAAGGAGTTCTTGCCTTGAACCATGTTTTTGGGCTCAGGTGCCTCACTGAATTGATAAAGATGTTTTCAGTGTCAGATGCACTAGTGAGCATTCTGTCTTCCCTCATTTTTCCTTTCTGGACATCACCAATTCCTGCTTTTAGTAAGCAGGAGTCAAAGCATGCTTGTTTAGCTGGGGCTACTTTTAGCCAAGCCACAGTAAAATTTCTTTTCATGGATGTGGAACTTTTCTTGTTTAAAGGGTATGGAAAACAAAAATGTGTATTTAAGTTGAAAAGATAAAGAGGACTTAGGTAGGTGCATCAAGCCCTTCCTTATAGGATGGCCTGTTAATTGGGTTTTTGAAGATAATGAGGTTGGAATTTGCCCTGAATTCTGCTAGCCAAGTGTTTTCAAAACCAGGCCAATGTAATTCTTGATCCTGCTGCTTCTCTTCCTCTGTGCAATATGTTAATTTGTCTTTGGGTAAAGGACACTACTGGATTCTTTTAGCTACATGGAACAGAAGCCTTTCATACATATTCTTTTTTACTTGCCCTAGAGGTCCCCTGCCAAAGGGACTGTAACTTATTAGGATGTTTGCAACATCAGTAGGTTCAGATAGTCTTACTGTAAATAAAAGTGAAACCCTTATAAATAATTCAACTGCTAGAAGTCCTTACCCAGAAGGACTAGAAGGGTAGATTGGTTTACTAATGCCACAGAATCTTTGTTCCAACTGTGAAAACTGAACTTAATTTTCAGCTCTGGGTTAGGCCCTGGGTTTCCATGCTCGATACGATCCATGTGTCTGTGACAACAGGCACTCTGGTGGTGAGAGGCTGGAGTAGGGAGCCCTGGAAAAAGCAGTCCTTGTTGGAAGGAAGTGAACTACACTGGAGACCACCTGACATTTGAGAGACAGACATGTCATATCTATCACCTCCTGTCTTCAAACCATATCTCTAAGTCTCCCAACCCACAACTTGAACTTCCATGTGATCAGTTTGGAGAAGTAGTGGCCAAAGAATTTTTTTCTGTGTGTGAAAAGCTAGACTGCGTGAACACCGAAGAGTTGTACACACAGCAGTACCTATTTCCTTTTATACCACCATGTAGGCTCAAAGGTGGATCAGAGTTATTTAAGGAAGATTCATTGAACTTCTGCAGAGTCGAATTAGATGATAGGGAAAAAGAGAACTCTGCTTGGAGTAAAGGAAAGAATAACGAATTTTATTTAGGTCTGCTGTTAAGTGTGAGAATCCTTTTAAGTTTGCTGTATTATGATAGAAGATTTAGTTGTGTCTCTGCATTTAGTTTTTTAAAAGTGAGGAGGAAGAGTGTTAATCTGGAGTGTGAAGTGGATGAAATGGTTTTTATTCTGCCTATAAATCTGATCCTGTGATTGTGTCCTAGAACAGCAGTTGTCAGTGTTGGTCAGATGAGTGAGTAATAATTGTGTGTGTGTGTTACTCTCTTCTCTGAACTTTCTAGACCTATCATTTCACCCATTTAAGGGGATTAAATGTATTCTCACCACTGAAAGCAAGGAATAGAGACAATGAAAAAAAGGAGGATATTCTACCAGAGGAAATATTTGACTCAAAGATGCACCAGAATGTTAATGTGTCAGTGGGGAGATCAATATTTACTACCTGTATAAGTATTTCTGTTAAAGATCCAAACCAGACTTCTTCAATGGATTCTTAACTTGCATTGTTTAAATTCTCTAGTGTTTAATCAGTAGAAACCTATACTTGAGCAAAACTGCAAGAGCTACAATTTGAAGAAAAAAAAAAGGCAACAAACAAACACACAAGTGCTATAAATAATTTTATTTTTTCCCAGCCAGTAACTGACATGTACTGAAATGTGTTTAAGTAGCCTGTTTGATGGGAGAAGGGATTGTGAATGTGGCTGTGGTGTGTCCTAGTGCCATTTGCTGCTGTTTGGAGTCCTTCTGCATTACAGTGTTCACTCATTGCTTAGCAAGCCTTGATGAAAAAATGTGGGTATGGATGTACGCACACACACACACATATAGTTATTTTGTATCTCATTGGTACCACTACATAAGGCATGAAAATCAAGGTGAAGGGCATTACTGCAGGAGTTTGAATGAGAAAGGAAAGGAAGGAGTTGCTTTTGTGTCAAGTGAGACCATTCAGGAGCAATGCACCCCCCTTACTGCCTCTGGGAATGATGCCCAAGTTGTGGAACTTGGGGTTTTATTCATGGATTTATTGTTGGCCTCTTACCCCAAACATGTGGCTCTCAAAAGCATTTCCGAGGCAAAAAGTTTTAAAATATCCAGCCTAAGTTGTCTTCTGATTTGCTGTTGAAGTTACAGCCTCTGTTGGAATTGAAGTATAAATCATAAGGAAAACTCGCAGTAAGATCAGTTTGTGTCAGAGCTTTGCTCTGAGGCATGAATTTAGGTTCAAAAGGTTGATATTCAGGTTGCTGAGCCTCAAAAAGTAGTTCAGTAATGTGTTACATAAACTGCTATAAAACAACTGTTGTCATTTTGTTGGCTCGTATTTTAAATTTTGTCTTCATTCAACAAGGAATTTTGAGGCAAAGCTTTCTTACCCAAATTAAAAATGTCTAGGTTAAAGTGCTATAATGAAATTATACTTCAGCAGCAGAAATGGAGCATTTTAAATTAAATAGAACTGATGCAACTATTGTTTCTAGTTTCCTTTGCCCTAACTATTTTTAAAACCTGGTGATAAATTTTAAAGAAGAAAAAAAATTTAATCTTTCTAATGGAAAAATCCAATTGGAATTTGTGTGCTGAGCATATTCATGCATTTCATGCATGTCGTACATCCAGTTTTAAGATGGACCTTCATCTTGCAGAACAATGTTTTTCATTAGTGATACCTTAAATTACAATGAGTCTTAGTGAGGATTTTGCAAGAACAAGTTCGTAGCTGTTTTATCCTAGGTAACCATAAAAGTTTCTCCTTCCTTATTTAGTGTAAGTTTTAATGGTTATTCAAGTATCACAGGACTTCAAGCCACTTTGTATATTCTTGAACAACAGAAGTTAAGATTGCTGGGGCAAACCAGTGCTCTATGATTTGTTAGTCTAGTATACATCCAGTCGAGGACTACAAATAAAAAAACCTAAATCAGTTTTGATGCTCCTCACAAGAAGACACAAATATACAGCTGTCCTGTTGGTAGTGTGCAGTGTTAAGAGGTTTATAAAAAGATGAAATATATGATAATTTCATGTAACACTTGTGATTAGCCTTCAGAGGTTCTCAGGAGAACTGGTTTGTGCTGTTTGATTAACATGCCTAATGTATGTTATTTAGCCTTTTTCAAATTTGAAAATCACTTAGAATCTGCTTTGCTTTTTGAACTTTGGTAGCTGGGACCAAGTAAAGTGGCTCTTGAACCACAGGTGTCTGTCTACACATTCCTACCCTGTGCGGATTTCACCAGGACGCAGATTTTACCTGGACACAGTTTTCAGAGTGCTCAGTTCAAAGTCTGAAGTTACCAGCCTTAGTCTGTCCTACATGATGCTGATGTTGTGTAAAGCTGAGCTCAGTCTGTGTCCCTTTTTCTGGGAGAAACCCTCAAAAAATGCTCAGTGCTCAGCAAGACCAGAAGTGCTCTTGCGTCAGTGTGAGCATGAGGTCAGAGCTCAGGGAGCTTGGCTTGTGGCCAGGCCCATGGGCTTGGAGTCCATTGAGCAGGGGCACGGTGCCAAGTACATCTGAAGCAGTTGGAGTGTTCATAAGGGCTTTGCTGAGGTCACTGTGAGTGTCCGTCTTGGGCTCTGGCTGTTCACAAACAGCTCGAGCTGTTCACAAAGGAAGGGTCTAAGATGGAAGTGGGGGAGGGCACCTGCTCAAGCTGCTTGTGCTGAACAGCAGGTTTTGCTGACACCAGAACCCTGCTGTGTTTCCTGGGCCTGGCTTCCAAACCTGGTTGCTGAGCCATTGTGAGCCCCATTGCAGTGAGAGCAGCACACGGCACCATTGCTTTCTCTCCTGGGTCTAGCAATCTGTGCATTAAGATTTTTAGGCAAGTACAACCAAAAGACTCGAAGGAATTCTGTGAATCCACTTTTCACTAACTGCTCTCATATGTGAGATTCTACTTAGACTTTGTGAGTATGTGGCTTGAATTCCCAAACGGGAGTTGTACTCTTAGCGAGGTGGAGATTTTCTCTCTTTCAAACAGGAATTTAATCATACGTAAGACAAGCAGATCTGGAAGAACAGGACTGTTCTGTGCATCTTAGTCACTCTCTTAATTGATGAAGCTTCCTCAACACCAGTAAATGTCAGATTATTTCAGGAGTGTGTGGAATTGTTGATGACTTGGAGATAAAATAAGAATTCTACAGATTCAGACTTGTGAAAGAAAAGGATGTTTCAGCACTAGCATGCTAAAAACTTATCATCCACCTGTGGCCAACAGTGGGGATGGAAAACACCTTCAGTTAACAAACTCTCCCTGGAGATGAAATCAGAGAGACAGGGGTCTGACAGGGTGAAGAAGAACCGTCATGCAAGTTGACATCAGAAGCTGGATCAACATCTGGGCCTGGTGTGTGGTTTCACAGCACTTCCTGCTCTGAAGTGTCAAGTATTTCTTCAAAAAACCAGGTGCTAATGAAGGCTCTGAGGGTCTCCAAATGGGCCAGCAATTAGCCTGCAAGGGCCTTTTACTTCCCAAATGATATTCCAGGAGTACTGCATGCTCTCTAGGATTAGGTTGCTGTCTCCCCACATGCTGCAAAGCGTGTCACCCACAAGTAGTTGCCATGGAGATCGCATACCCTGCTGCCCCATAAGCAGTGTTGCAACACTGAGAATTTGGCAAAAAAGGTCCAGGTCGGTGTCCTGCTCTCTAAGTTTGGTGGTGCAAAGTGTAACATCTGCAAACGTGATGTCAGGCTCCAGGACAACACTGGCGCTAAGCTGCCAGGTGCTTTCCTTGGAAGCTGCTTTGCTTTCTTCCATTGAATGCAGTTGAAAGTTGTAGTACATGGCCAAGAAATCTTTATACCTCTGCCTCCATTTCAGTATCAGTGCTGAAGTAGGTTTTTAAAAAAGAGAAGTCCTTTGCAGAGTTGTTCTTTAGCACCAGGAAGAAACATTTTAGAATTTCTCTTCTTGCCTGGGGGAGAAAGGGGAGGAGGGCATGGGAATCATCCTGATCCACTGGAAAGACTGTTAACATTACTACGTTTCAGGATGCTGAGGTCTGCTTCCATCGGTCTCAGGTCCAGGCTGCTTCATGGCACCTGGTTTATTGCCCACCTTTCCAGGGCCAGTTCCACAGAAATTGAAATTATGAGTCCTTAATTTTCACACAGCAGGAAGGACCAGCACTGACTGTCTGCATAGTACCATGCAGTAGGAGTAGAAGAGGTGGTTTACTCAGAAGTGAACTCATCAGCCATGATGTCCAGTTGTAATAATACTTGCTAGCTTATAACTCTAGGTGTTAGAGATGTTGTGAAAGTTGTGAAACAAATAATCTCTTGCTGTCAGTGTTTCAGAAAAACCATCATAAGCACCAAACTGCAAGGAGCAAAAGGAAGTTTACGGGTATTTTGCTTTTTGCTTACATAAGGAGAGAACCAGGAGGCCCAGGAACATTAACAACACAGCTTCAAATACATCTTGCCAAAACAAGCTCAAGATCCTAAGTTCAAGAGCAGCAAGTATTCCTCCAGCAGGTTTCATGCTGACTCCTTCATCTTTTTACAACCACAGTAACTGCTGGAAGCATATTGTTCCTCTGTCTCCTGTGATTACCTCTGCAGCCCCCGGGAATTCTCTTGCTGAGTTTCTGTGCCTCTCAGGGCACTTGAAGACTATGTCTGGAGTCCTGTCTCTATGATACTCTTCCCTGCTGCCCTGGGGGAGAGCTGAGCTCTGCCTTGCTATGTATGTAAGGGCAGAGGAGGTGAATGTGTGTGTGCTTGGCTCCAGAATGCCTTATTTATGCAAGGAGCTCGAAATGCACCTGGAGCCTTTCCTGGGGGATGCAGCACAGGGAGAGCAGAGGAATCCCTTGCTACTCTGAAGCTCTTGTACTGGTTTATGCTGCCCTTGTCACACTGGCTGGAAACTCCTGTTACTGCACAACAGGTACCACATTCTGGTCAGTTCTGGGAGTGTTCAGAGGAGGTCTTCTGAACATAGGATTGTTGGAGATAATGTGGGATTTGGGATGGGAATATGAGGTTTTATGAAAGGCAAAGTGTTCAGTTGTGTCCTGCAGAGGTTAAAAGAGGAAAGCCACCACACTTGCTGGAGTTAACAGATGACTTTCTGAAAGAGATGGTATGTGAATGTAGTATGTGTGTAGAGCTTCCTTGCAGCACTGCTACTTAAACACAGGATTTACTAAGGAGACATCACCACCAGTGTCTGCCAGACACACAGTGCTCTACTCTCTTGCTGTTTGTCACTATGTGCAGAGGATCTGAAGACAGAGAGCACATTGATTAAAAATAGACTTCTTGGAAACTTGGGGGAGGAAGAAGTGTCAAGGAGGTGCCCGTGTCCAGGGAAGAACTTTGTAGGTATGAAAAGAGCTGACTATCAGTGACTCTCAGGCCCAACTGGTATGGACCAAGAGCCCTAAAGCAACTCAGCAAATGGCTGTGGTTTATAACATGTCACAGTTGGAACTAGAGGAAAGACTGGAACCACAAGCTTTCAAAAGAGCTTCAGAAATAGTCCTACTAAGCACAGGGTAGCAAGTTTAGTTTCATTCCAAAAGAGATTGCTGTAAGTTATACACTGTAATAAAACATAGGCAGCTGATAAGGTACTTAGCTAAATATTGGGGGAACAAGAGAAACTGTAAGTAGGGATTACTCTTAAAAACTCCAGAGGAGCTTATGAGTAAGCACAGACAGGTGTGACACAGTTAAAATAAAAACAGGCAAGTGTTCACTGAAAGAAACTTGGGAGACCATCTAGTCCCCACTTGTGCTCGAAGCTAGTTCAAGCTTCTTCAAAGCCCCAGCCTTTGTCTAGCCAAGAGTTTAAAATGTCTGATGATGGAGATTTCACAACCTCTGGGTAATACACACCAGGGCTGTGCCTCTCCTAGTGGAAAAAAAGTAGGGTGTACTTGTCAAATTTAAAAAAACAAAATAAAAAATTAAAAAATCAGAGTTTTCTCTAAAGCTTCCCACAGACCCTAAGCTGTGGAAAGAGCGACAAGTCCTCTCTTGGACTCACAACCTTCAACCTAAGGGCTTGGAAGAGCTGAGCAGAAATAGGAATCTCATCCCTACGGGAAAGGAGGACATGCCAAATTCCCAAGGGCTGTGGGGTGAGTACTGTGCTGTTGCAGGGGTTTGTGATTGACTTGGTGAGAGGAGTGTGGTGGGTGGGAGGGGTGATGGGCTGCAGGCCTTCAGCAGTCCGGGAGTATTTGGGTATTTGTGAGAGTCAGATACAAACCTGAATGCCAAGAGTTGGAGAGGCTCTAATGAATGACAGCTTGATGAAAAGCCCAGTGAAGCTTGTCACTGATAAACATGGAAGTAATGCATCTGAGGAAAGATAGCTCCCTACTTACAGTAGGTTAAACTGCAAATTAACTGTTCCCTGGAGGTAGTCTTGCTGTTCAAACTCAACAGAGGGCAGAAAGATAATTGTAACATTAGGTGTTATTAGGAAACGAATAGAAGAAGAAAACAAGAGCCATTTTTGTATCACAGGATACATCCATGATGTTGCCTTGTTTTGACCTCAGCATGGATTTTGGGAAGTAGCAAGAGGAGCAGATACAGCCTCTGTATTTTCCTTTCTTCTGCTTTATACTGTGAATAACCAGCAATGTGGAATAGCCAGAAGAGGTTAAATAGACAAGAATTCTTAAGCTTGAAGAAGAAGTAATGACTGGAGATATAGGACTGGGCAACCAAAAAAAAAAAAATCAAATATGATGTGGAAAGCGTAGATAGGAAATGACTGCTTCTCTCAGAGCTCTCCTTCGTTCTTATAACAGGGAGCCCAGTGCAATCACCAGGTATGAGAATTTAAAATAAGCAAAAGGAAGTACATTTTAACACAACACAGAATTAAACTGTGGAACTTGCTCCCCCACAATCCTGGGAACAGCTCACTCTGAATATTTTGCTGCTTAACAGTAGCCTTTGCATACCAGACAGCTCAAATGCACAGCAATGCATGAGGGAGTAGTAGCAGTTCTCTGCTAGAGAACTGGTGTCTCCTTTCAAATCTTGCCCCAGCCTCCCTCACCATCCCACTGTGCCCTTTGTTGGTGGCAGCACGTGTGCTCTCCAGGGTGCACAGGCAGCAGGAGCAGCTTTACTGGGAGCCTAATTCCTCAGTTACCCAGCAGCGTCCCAGACACCACTATGCTTCAGGATTAACTGGGTTTAAAGGGTCATGTCCCTGGCTCACAGTCCTGGAGTGGCAGACTGGCCAGGCCCAGGCTCCTTCATGGGGCAGGGAGAGGGTTTCCACCCCCACTGCCAAAGCACTCTACATCCTACAGAAGTATTTCCTTGCACCTGCTTGGGTGGCAACATGAGTCTATTCTGATTTCTTCCATAATTTTGGTACATATTTTCCAGAGCTCACTGTATACCCATTCATCTCCTTCCTGCTTCTGTTCTAGCTCTGATTTCCCTTTACCTCTCTGCTTTCTCCCAACCTCCACATGCCTCCCAACCCCTGTATAAATAATTTGTATTCTTTTCAAAAATAGCCCAAGTCCCCTCTGTATAATTTGCTACACTCAGATTGCATTTCCAAAAATACTGAACAAATGCCACAGACAGACAGACATGCCGTGGCAGCAGATCTTGCTCCCACTTTGACCCTGGGTAGAGTTCCAGCTTCTGCTGGCTGGAGATGGCTTCAGTTCAGTGGTCACACGTATCCCCTTGAGCAGTTTGGGTCACATGAAACCAGGCTGGGGAGAAACCTCCTTATCCAACCTTTCTGCTGCTCACTGCCTGGTGTATCACACACGCCTTTCAGGGCAGCTCAGCTCTTCCTTTGATGCCGTTTTCCCTGTGGCTTCCTCGGAGTGACAGGGAGGGAGCTGTGGGATGGGTGTCCAGCCACGGGGATCAGCGAGGGGGCAGCGGGAGCAGCCGGCACGCTCCCATTGCCGCTGCCGAGTGCCGGGCTCAGGGCAATCTGAGTGTTCAGAGCAGCAGTTCAGAGCCCCGTGAAGTGGCAACACTGAGCTCAGCCCCTGCACCATCACATGCTGCTTGTTCTGAGCCTGCCCATGGATGCGTGAGGCCTTCAGCATAGTCAGGAAAGCCAGGTTTTAAACAGGGCTCCCGAAACTTAATTGCATATGGAAGTGACACAGATTCAAAGAGCTGCTCCCAGAAATGTATACTGCTGTGGTGTAAGTCCAGCTCTGTGTTAATTATTAAGGAGTGGTATTTTTAGTCAGTATTTGCAATAGATTCCACGTGTCTGAAACCTCGTTTCCATGAAAGTTCATCGCAATGTCAAGTATTTAATTAATTTTAATCTTTATTTTAAAGGTGTTACTGCAACTACTAGAAATGTTCCTAAAAAACTCTGATATCTTTCCTACCCCCTTGCCATGGGGAAGGCTAAACAATGGTATGTGAGTTTTAGCCATGCTTTCTAACATCACCGAGTGGCAAGTTTGCTCAGGATATAAATAAAAATCCTTAGAAGGGAGGAGACAGGAACAGTTGGTTCACAAGAAGATGGAGATTCTTTCAAAGAAATGTATAAATGTCTTAAGTTCAACAAATAATCTGCAATTCTGCCAAGAAAAAAATGTATATTTTTAAAAACAATTTAAAAAATAATTGCAACAGTTGCAATCTTTCTTACAAAAGAGATTAAAATCTCCTTAAACAGTTGGTAGCTCTTGGTATTATTTGCCTAAATTCATAGACTAATTTACATGCAAGAGTACATTACCATGACAACTTTTAAATCTTGCTGAATTCTCTTCTTACTAACTCTGAGTGCACTTTGAGTTGGACTGTGACAACGTGGACTAGGCTTAAAGCACATTACCCTCAAAATCTTGTTTATGAAGAGAGAGAAAACAAATCATATACAAACCAAGAATTTATTGTTAGTATGGTCGAAATCCCACGTTTAATCTAAGAATCATTATTAGCCTAGACTTAATTATTACAGAAGAAGAAAAAATGCTTTTATATACAAAGAATTGAAATAATAATAATACAACAATAACACAGCTAAAACTGATATACTCACAATTCCTAGGTTCTTCCCCCTTTCCTGGTGCTGCACTCATCCTGCCACTACTCCTCGAGGTCCTCAGGTTGCTGCCTTCAGTGCAGGGGTGGGGGTCTGCTAAGGCTGGTCACCAGCATGTGGGGTCTTTTGGCTGGGAGGGATGTGAAGGTGGCTGCATCTTTCTCGCTCTACGATTCACTTGGGGTCTTTTTTATGTTTGCCAATAGGCTTTCACACCTTGCTGCTTCCTCGCTGGTTTGCAACCCACATGATATCCAAATTTACCATACATGATGCATCTTGCACGTGCTAGAAGCTTGTTCTTTGTTCTGCTATCCATGAAAAGGTGGTTTTGTTTAACTCCTGGTCTGTATTTTTTAATGGAAAACAATTATTGTTTTGTTCACAGATGTGGGGCCTCCAGTGGCAAACCTGTTACCCATCTTTTGTCATCTTATGCCCGTGTTCTTCCTCACTGTATCCTGTGTCTCCACCTCTCCAGGCCTCTGCTATCACCCCAGGTCAGTGTTTCTCTGCTCCACATCATTATGTTGGTTGTATCATTATGTTGGTAAGTATCTTGTTCTTTGGAGAACAACAACTTGCTCTTCCTGTATGTACACAACTATGATGGTGCCACACAGGGATAAGCAAAAGCAAAAACAAAACATCCATGGCCACGTGGTCAGAATAAAAAATGCTGTTAGAGCTCAGCCAAGTTAAAAGAAAACTTGCAGGCAGGTCAGCAAATGTTCTACCAAAGCAGGGCCGGCCTGACTCGGTGCTGAGGCCTTGCAAACTCAGTGCAAAGCACGTGGGCTGTCTCTGACAGGGGCAGTACCTGATCCAGAGCTACAGGCAGGAATTGTTGCATCAGCAGGATGCAGTGACTGCTACTGTAATGCTGCTGTGTCACATTCCAGCTGCAATGGCAGCAGTGCCTGCCCTGCTGACAAAAACAAGGCTGTAAGGTGCAAAGCAGCAACATCTGGGATCTTAATTACTGCTCATACAATAAAAGAACCCAGGCTGGCATTACAGTCTTGCTCCAAGTTGGCTTGGCAGATGCTTGAGTGGAAAAATAGCTTGCTGGTGAGATCAGCCTGTTCAACCCAGGGAAGTGAGAAGAGCCCTCGTTATTAAAATAGAAGGCAAAATGAGGCAATGCCTCTGCCTGTCAAATAATTGGGTAAATCTTCTCACAGTCTTTGTTCCACATGCTTTTTTGGATTTAGTTACCTCTGTGCTATGAGAGTAAAATATTATTGGCAGAGGAAATGCTGCTTTCACAAGAGCCAAGTGCCAAGCTTTTAAAAATTAATACAATGTAGAAAACACACTTTGTTTTTATGAAAAGGTTGTCAAAACGGCTCAAGTTTCAGACAGATCTTTTTTTAAATAATACTTTGCTTATTTTCAGGAGCTATGCCTGGTTTTCACTAGAAGCATCGAGAGGCTGGGTATCTCTCCGTGGCTGCAGCTGGACTTTGTATCCAGGGGTGGGAAGCAGTAGTCCTGATGTGCCTCCAGCCAGGAGGGGCCGAGGCACAGCTTGGCAGGCGGGAGACAGTGGTTTGTGCTTGGCCAGAGGCCTCTCAAGCAACTTGGACCGAGTGTCCTTTGATGTTCCCCAACCTGGGGCACTCCAGAAAGTCCATCCAAGTTAATGAAAGGCGAGGCTGCACCAGCTAGAACTGCATTAAACCTGCAGCATGGCTGCTAAGCCCATGCTTTAGTTTAATTTACAAATGGGATTGAGTCAGCTCTCCCTGACCCCAATCCCCAAAGGCTCGCCGTGTTCGAGCTGTGTGAGCTTAAATGTCTCTGCAATCCTGCTTCTAGGCCAGGCTGGAAAATGAGGACACGTGTTTCCCGTGGCAGAGGCTGGGTCCCTACACGAGGTGGTAGTGGGCTGTGTCCTGGTTTCAGCTGGGATAAAGTTAATTTCCTCTCAGTAGCTGTTGCAGTGGGATTCAGAATGAGAATGGTGTTGATAACACACTGATGTTTTGGTTTTTGCTGAGGTGTGTTTATCCTCGGTTAAGGACTTATTTCTAGTCTCATGCTCTGCCAGTGAGGAGGTACCCAAAAGAAACTGGGAGGATAGCTGGGACAGGTGACTCGAGCTGGTCAAAGGGGTATTCCACACTAGAGAATATCTTGCCCAGTATGTAACTGGGAGAGCTACCCGGAAGGGGGAAGATCTGGGTTTGGGAAGGGGGTCTGGTATTGGTCAGCAGGTGGTGAGAAATTGCATTGGGCATTACCTTTTGTTTTTTGTTTTTTTTTTTCTTTTCCCTTTTTATTATCATCATTATTATTATTATTTAGCATCATTGCTGTAGTTTACTTTGATTCTCCTCCCCATTGCAGCGGGGTGAGGGGCAGTGAGAGGGGTTGAGCGAGTGGCTTCGTGGTGCTTAGTTTCCAGCTGGGCCTAAACCACGACGGCCTGTCCTGGCTGCCTGTGGGCAGCCCTCACACCCCCAGGCTCCCTGGTTTCCTCCAACCTGGCAGCTGCTTTCTGTGGCACGTGGGGTGGGCATGAATCCCACCCAACCCCACCCTTGCCTTCACACCACAAGCAGATCCTTGGGGAGGGACGGAGCCGAAACAACCCGTTAGGGAGAGATGAAGGGAAAAGTGGCGAATATATTCATTCAGTTTAGGTTGGTTTCTGGTTGTTGCTCCCCTGGGTGGGACTCTGAGGGGAGGGGGGGTGTTGCCCCATGGCCTGAGGTGTCACCTGAGCCCTGAGGGCTCCTCACCGGCTGCTGCCATTTCCAGTCAGGAACCTTCCAGAAAGTTCCTCAGGCAGCGACCGGGCAGGGCACTCGTGGTGCTTGCGGGTGCTGGGCAGTGGTTTTTTCCCTTGGGTTTTGGGGAGAGGTGGCAGCCCTACACCAGCGCACGTGGAGGAAAGGGCTTTGCACCCTTGTGCTTGGCTGTTCCCCTGACTAGGGCCTTGCTCAGCTCACCCCATGTGACCCCCAAAAGGCTTAAAAACATCCAGGTGTTTCACTTATATTTGCCTTCAGTAGCCACCAGAGGGTGACATGCTGAAATTTTAACTTCTGAAGTATAGAAGTGAGGCATTAAATTTCTTTAAAGGTCAGAACTCATGATAAAACTCTGCAGGTAAAGAAGACATTTTCTTTTATGAACTACCCATGAACCAGCCACTTTGTTGCTGTCCTGGGCTGTGTTTGGGGCATACAAGCCACAACTAGCTGTGAATTTCCTGTGGAAATCCTTTCCCTTGTGGAAAAAGTGACGATCATCTCCTACAGCTGGAGATGAAACTGTAGGAAAATAATTGTGAATTCTGTGTTTCCTGATGTGAAAAGAAAAAAAAAATTATTTGTATATGCCTGAAATATCCAGTTTCACTAATATTTACAGAAATATATTTGTTTTGTTTTACTCTTCTGTTTGGAAATTTACGTTTTCCTTGTTCCTGAGAGACCAAACAAAACGAGTAAAACATGTTTCTACATGTTAACATCCACATTCTGAAGGTTTGTGATTATTCCTCTCCGGAGTAGGACTGTGACTCCTACAAGCTGCTCATGCTCCTGCATCTCTGTCCAGCCGTGCCTGCTGAGCCATTATCCCCCCACGGCAGCAGTGTTTGCTGCTACACAATTCACGTCTCCCCACCATGCACTACACAGTTCTTTCATCCTGGTCCCTGTCCTGTGTGCCAGCTCGTGATCTGCTTTCGTTCCATGCAAAGCCTGAGGGTTATGTGTATGCAGTGCAGAGCAGCAGCAGTACGACTGTGGAAAAGCTGGATGTGAAAAGTTAAGCGTGAACAGTACTGATAGTTTGCTTTCATTTATGAATTTATAGGTGGTGCTGATGCGAAACAGGCCATATTTTGAGGGAGCTTACCAACAAGCAGATCCATGCTTGATGGCACGATCCGTTCAGTTCCATTTACTTCAATATCAAACGCTGTTGTTCCTGTAGGTGGGAGTTCTGTGTGAAAGGAGGTAAGCAGCAAGCTGCAAACTAAACATGAAACAGACCCTGGGCCCTAGGAATGCACTAGGCTGAGGGAGGCACAGTCCTCACCTCGATGAAAAGGAAACAATAAAATGAATGTTGAAATGTTACTATTTGGGCCTCTAGAAGGGTTCTTCGTTGCACATGTATAAATAAAATGATGCGGTACTCAAAAAACCCCCAGGGAGTTGCTTTGACTAGTGATCTGAATGATTATACCATTTAAGACTTTTGCATAAAATAGAAAATTACCTAATTTATCACAGCAGGAGCTAAACAGGTGATGGCTGGAGCTTAATCAATTAATAATTAAGAAGCAGAAGATAGCAAGTTTGCTTCTGAGGCAGTATCTTCTAAGTAATGCAGAAGTGATGCTGCAGTGCATACACAGTGAAGATGGGGCTTGGACACTTTGGTTCAGGGCAGCACTTTGTTAAAATACAGATGTGTTGCAGATTGAAGACTCCAGTGGGATATATAAATTCATAGAAAGGAATTGCTCTTTTAACCAAATTCTTTACTCAGTTTTGGAAGCTTAGGAGGTTTTTGGTTTCTTAAGGATTGTCACTGCCAAAATCTCTTCCTAATTTCTATGGTTAGACAACAACTTAGATGGAATACATAGCTTGTCTTGAGATGGGTTTTTTCCCCTGCTCCTGTCCATTACACAAGGAATGAAAAGGGCTGTAAGAGGTTCCTTGCTAAAATCCAGGCATGCAGTTTCTATTTTAAAGCTGAAGTGTTTGTTTTTGTGCTACAATACTGCTAACTTTGCTATAGCTATACATAGTTCCTTGCCCTCTGTCCAAGACATTTTTAACTCCCCTGTTCTGTTTTAAAGAGAACTGAATTGGAGAAGAAACATGTTTTTAATTCAGTCTTTTTTTTTTAGCTTCAATTGGAGATGGAAACTGAAGTTGTTCTTGAGAGAAGAGTAGTAGATGGACCAGAACTACTTAATATCAGAGTCATAATTCATGCTGCTCACATCTTGTCATAGAAATACAAACTGTACTGTTCTTGAAATGTCAATGCTTTTTTTCCTCATTTAAAACAGGGATTCTACCTCTTCATTTTGGAAAAAGAACTTGGTGTCTTCATTGATTTCACAGTGTAAAATGTTCATGCAGAGCCTGACTTCTCAAAAGACTATGAGGTAAATATTATCTTTATAGCAATAATTTAAATAAGAGGTTTTGTTTCTGCTGAGTCCGTTCTTTTTTATCCTATATGTTTTTTGATAATAAAACAGTTTGTTATTAACTTTTTGTATGTTTTTGTATTCCTTACAAGTATAGGAAGGCTTGTGAGTGGACTTCATTTGTGAAATTCAGCTGGAGCTGAGCCAGGTTCCTAATTATAGCGATTTAATTGTTATAATCATGGGCTCGTCCCAGTTGCTTTATGAACTTTAGATAGACCCTGCCCAGTGGCAGATTTTCAATAGCCTACTGATTTCAGTAGGAGTTTCTCCTCTAGTGAAAATTATGAACATTTAAAAAAGGAAAAGGTCATCCTCTTGTGGATGTGCTATGTGGATCCTCTATGTGCTAATTGTACTGCTTCCAATTGTTCATCATTGCTCCCTGGCTATACTTTCTTGCCTTCACAGCTTGTTATCCACTGACAGCCAAGTGAGCAGTCCCTGTGCAGCTCTAGTTCTGCTTCAGAAAAAAAAAAAAAAAAGTCAGATTCACTGTGACCTCAACAAGAGTGATTTCATCAGGTCTGTCCGTCACAGCTGAGATGCTGTAGCCACACTCTTCTCTCTGTTTTTAACTGACATAATTGTGCTGTCAAAATGTTGTTGTGTAAATCAAGCTGCAGTGTGTTTGCAACATCAGTGCTAATGTGGCTGCTCTAACACTTCCTTCTAATTACAATTTGCATATTTGCAACAGTTGGCTGAGCTGCAGGAGGTGGTGAGAAGAGTGAGTAACATCAGGGAGGCTGGGAAGGAGTTGGAGAGCTGGTTCCAAGTGCAACCTGCAGTGGACTCACAGCCCATGGCCAAACAAATACAAACTCCCCCCCAGCACACACAGAAGGATGGGAAGGAGGGAGGGAGAGGGGTAAGTGATGCAAGAGAATAAAAGCCTGCACGAGGAAGAGATGTCCCTCAAAGCCTGAGGTGCCCTTGCAGAACCACTTCACCACTCTGCAGGCTGAAAAGACCCTTCACATCATGAGAGGTGCTGGAGCTGAGTAAGGCAGCTCCATCTGCTCCTCGTGTGACAGCTAAGCACAACTCAGAAAAGACAACATGTGAGAGTAGCAGGTGATTCTTTTGATAAACATGAAGGCACTCATTTGCTCATCTGACCTCTCTCTAGAGAGATGGGCTGCCTGCTGGGGGGTCATGTCAGGGTTGTCACTGAGAGACTACCAAGCCTCATACAGTCCACTGACTATTATCCACTGCTGTTGATTCATGTGGGCACCAGTGATACAGCCAGGAGCAGTTTGAGGAGTACCTGAGGAGTATCCAGTACAGCTCAGCAGGAGAGCATCTGAAGAGCAGGACAAAGGAATTTCAGCCACTCTCCAGCTTCTCTGGAGGCTGAATTTGCCTCTATGCAAATGCTCGTAGCATTGGTAATAATTAAGAGGAGTTAGAGGTGTGCCCAGTCCTGCAGGGCTATGATCTTATTGGCATCACAGAGATGGGTGGGATGGCTGCTATGAGTGGCGTGTTGGAATGGAAGGATACAGGCTCTTCGGGAATGACAGGCAGTAGAGATGAGCAAGGGGTGGTACCCTCTGTGTCAATGACCATCTGGAGGGCATGGAGCTTGGCCTGGAAATGGATGATGAGCTGACTGACAGTTTAGGGTTCAGGATTAAAAGGAGGGCAGGGGCAGGTGCCATTATAGTGCTACAGGCTGTCCAACCCAAAAGACTGAATAGACAGATAGGAGTGACCTCATGTTCACAAGTCCTGGTCCTCACACGGTACTTCAACCATTCCAATATCTGTTGGATGGACACCACAGTGGAGCATTAGCAATCCAGGAGGTGCCTGGAATTCACTGGTGATCACATCCTTCTCTAAGTGACAGAGAAGCCAATGAGGAGAGGTGCTATGCTGGACCTTGCTCTCACCAATGAGGACTGGTGGGGAATGTGAAGCTCCAGGGCAGCCTTGGCTGCAGTGACCATGAAATGGTGGAGTTCAAGATCCTTAGGGCAGTGAAAAGGGTGCACAGCAAACTCACTACCCCGGACTTCAGGAGAGCAGACTTTGGCCTCGTCAGGGATCTGCTTGGTAGAATGCCATGGGATAAAGCCCTGGAGGGAAGAGAGTCCCAAGAAAGCTGGTTAATATTCAAGGGTCACCTCCTCCAAGCTGAGCTACTGGGAGGAGCTCAGTGGGACCCTGTGACAGAGGCAGTACAGTTTCTTAGCTGCTCTCTCACCTGGCTACAGAGATCCTACAGAAATTTAGAAAGGCCTCTAGAGAAGATTACATTAATAGTTCTGAGATCTGTAATACAGTACTTCCTAAAAATTTGATGCAGTACAATATATGAAGCAAACACTTCATCAGACTTGTAGCAGTCCTTAAGGAAATTCTTTGAGAATGGTAGGGAAGATGTAAATACTTGCCCAGAGAAGCTTTACAATGTCTTTTATCACAGGTAGTTCTCAGCAGAAAGAGGAACCTGACGTTTTTCTGTGATAACCATAGATTCTGAAATGAGAAACAGCAGGCACGAAAATTCAGCCAGTGGGTATATCTAGCTGCTGTAGCCTTTCAGAGCTATGTCTTCATAACTAAAGTGTTACTGTGCATAGGTATTGTTTAGCAAAGATGTAACTCAAAGAATTTTTCACTTTGATGACCCAGACTGATGTTTTGCAACAGAGAATGCTGGAATAGGGAGCACTGATTTTGATTCCTTTCTGCTTAGCTCAAAAATCTGCAAAGGCAGATTTTTGATTTTTGTTGTTAAGTGACTCTCGAAATTGCAAGCATCTATTAGCATGAGGTTCGTCAGCAGACTAATTTCTCCTTTCTTAAGCTCCTCTGAATCTCCAGTGCTTAATTTTTATAAATCCTAGATCTAGATCTTTATCAAAACTCAGTTGGGCAACGTGGTACATGACCATTAATTGCACCTCTAAATGCAGTTGTTCTGTTGAAAAGAAATGCCTCAGTTCTTCCACTCCTCACCCCCGCCCTCAACTCAAAAAGGCAATATCCAGCTTTTATGGTTAATATAAATTACAATGTCCTTTTTCAGAGCAAAGTTGCTGAGAAGTAACTTCAAACACACATTTCCTTTGACTTAAATACTGTGTGGCCTACAGGTCCCAGGGCAGTGGCAATTGCCTCTGTCCTCTACTGAGACCTGGACTGCTCCTTGTGAGCTCACTTGGCTTCTCACCTTCCCTGTACAAACCTGCTTCTGAGGAATTCAGGCAGGTGTTCCCTAATGAGATCTATTGGAATAAGAATGGAGGTGGTGCAGATGTGTTTTTGTGTGTCTGTCCCTCTCCTACCTTTCATCTCTTGTCTCCAAATTGTCAGCTCCAGAGCGTAAAAACAAGTGATTGTAGAGAAAAAATAGGATACAGAAGTGCTAAACGAGAAGCTCATTGGTAACTTGTTTGTTTGGAGCAGACATTGCAAAACTAATTGGCAGAGAAGCATGAAGCAGAACTGGCTGGCAGGGAGCCCCATAATGCCCTGCACCATGGCCCTTTCTGCCTTGCTTGGAAGAAAACATGGTAACTCACATCCACGGCCTTGAAATTAATCCTCTTAGACACTCTTTTGAAAAAAACCAAGAGGTATACAGCTTTCCACTTTGATAAATCCAATGTGAATCTATTGTAAAGACAACTCCTCCCATCGTGCTTTGTATTTCCACATGGTCTTGAATAGAAATGGGCTCAAGACTGTTGCGAGCTTCAACTGTTTCAGAAATCTAGCAAGATAGGAAGAGGATGTGACAACCTGGCTTGTTTTGCTTATTCAATTAACAGACCATCCAGGGAACAGAAGAGTTATGAAAGATCAAAAAGGAGCTGTCACTGTCCTTGATGACCCCTGATGGGAAAGACTCTTTGTCCGTGCCTGTCCTCTTCCTCAGACCCATCTTACAGCAGGTACAAATTCATTGGATCTTTTCTCAGGTACAGACTTGCTATTATCACCCTCCAGGATGGACACCAGTCTTGTGGCGATTTACTTTTCTCTTCTGCATTAAAATAGAAAAGCAAAGGATGAAGAAAAACCTTTGGTGGATTAGGAAGGGGTTAAGCTTTTCTTAGTGAACTTCCTGGTGTTAATGGTTGTAGCTGGAGTAAGTGATGTGTGTTATTGCACTGTCTGTCTGCTCGATTTTTCCTAATGCCATTTGAATCCATAGGTCACAATGAGCTATCTCAAAGACAGTGTCCCTAAAGGCCACAGAAGCTGGTGGCTCAATAAGGAGGTAAATACCCCTAGAGGTAGTTTCACAGAGGGAAATACTAACTGATTACAGGTTGTCTGTGTTCACAGCTTAGCAGGCAGAACAGCTTTAGTCCTGCATTGGCTGTCCCTTCCTGTGGAGTTATCACAAGAAAAGATAGAGCTGCTGCTGCTCCTGCTAAGACTGAGGATAGTGGTGGTGACCCCAAGTCCGTAGGACACAATATGTTGTTGATTCCACTGTTCTTGTTGTTTCTAAGGGAGCAGTAACCTGTTTTGAGCTACTTGATTCGAGAATGCAAAGTATCTTTAAATCAGCCATGCTAACAACTTGTATGTTCTCACTGTATAACCCTCCATCACTCAGAGCCTTTGGGAATTTCAGTTCATTTGTTTTTCCCCAGTTAATCTTGCCTGTTATGTATGGCTGATTTATAAATAAGTCCTTAGGTTAAAAATAAAATGAGAATTACTTGAGGGAAACAAGCATCTTTGAAACATACTCCTAAGTTAGAGAAGGCCCTACAACTGCAGAAAACACTAAAGACTAAGAGGAAAATAATGAGATTAGGAGGGGAAATGTCGCTTCAGTATTTCTGCTCTGAATATTAGGAGTGAAATACTGAACCTAATTGTAGCAAACTCACAGGCAAACTCCACATTTGCAAGAAAGTGAAAAGAAATTATTTCAGGTCAAAGAAATGGATCACAGACCCTGCTATATCTGGTAGGTTTCCTGGCAGTAGAAAAATGGTGATTCTCTATGTGTGCAGCAGAGGTGATAAGAAGTGGGTGTATCTGCTGGATTTCAGTCCATCCTCATTAGCTCTACTCCTATTACAGTCCCAGAAATGTAGGACTTGGGAGGAGGCAGTGTTTGTGTTTCCTAATGCCCTCTACAGGGTCTCAGAAGTAAAGCACCAGCTTAAAAATACAGAAATATGTTGTTTTAAACATTACATAACAACAACTTGTACATATAAGGAAGAAAGCTGACTTTAATATTTACCTCTGAACAATATACTGCTACCTTTCTATGGTTAAGCTGGAAAATTGCACATGTGAGTAACTTATTGATTAAAGCAGCCTTTAAATAACCACAAAACTCCACAGTGATCCCTGCTACTTTCTGTTATCACTGGATGTGTTGCAAGCCCAGCAATACTCTGTGTTTTGTGAGCCTGGAACAGGCTCAGATTGCTTATTCCCCTCTCTCCCCGGGCCTGAAAACAGAATTCTTGTTTTTGTAACACTGCCATTTTAATCTACACAATTTTGGGGGAAATCAGCATATTCCTATCTGTTAAACAGTGCTTTTTAGTGAATTTGGCTCCACTTCTGAGGAGTCAATAACACTTGAATGCCTTCCAGCTTCCATTGTAATTCACGCTTAGAAGTTTAGCCAGGTTGGAAATCTGCAGAATAGCTTGGGTTACATGGAAACAAACATTGCAGAGCTGAACGAGAGTCTCTTAAAATCAATGGGAGACTTTTCCTATTGCCTGCCACAGGTCTGGAGTCTGCCCATGATTTGCTCCCAATTTGGACAAAAGATTTCAGGCAACTACTTGCACAGTCATGTTTGTGTCGTGTTCAATAAGTCTGTGCTGGGCAGTTACAAGGCCGGGGTATGATTCAGTTCTGCCTCAGCACTCTTATAGGCTTGATCTTTTTCCCAGTACAAGTAGGGCTGGTATTACTCAGAATTACTGACACCAGTTTCTAGGAGCGTTTGTTTAGTGCCTTATAGCTCAAATAAAACGTTTGGTGGGAAGTTTTTTATACCGATGGTAATTTTTCCTGGAATAAAAACGTATAGAGGTTTTTATTTTTTTATTTTTACTTGGGTAGTAATCTCTTATTTTGGAACAAAGACTTATTGTACAGCAAGAATGATTCTTCATATCAGAGAACCCTTTTTACTCTGTACCCAGCTTTGAATGAATTTTTCAGTATCAAAACACTGGAAATTTATATGTGTTTCAGCAAAGGCTGGCTAGGGCTTAACAGTTAAAATTTCTACCCACATTCAGACTCAGTTTGTAAAGTAGCTAGTGAGCAGTAAATTCACACCCCACCCATTTTGAACTCATGCCCTGTCTAATCAAGTGATGAGTCTACTGTAGATCACATTGCTTATAAAAAGAGAGGTCAGAAAATAAAAGTCAGAAAAATATACAAATGGGAAGCTCTAAGCAGCTTGATGAAATGTGATATGTCTGTGGACACAGGGCGTTTTACTGCCAGGTATTGCTATAATGTCAGAAGACCATTGAAAATCAACACTGAAATTGGATCTGATGACTACCTGCATGCTCTTTTCATGTTTTGGACTTGAATAATATCTGACCATTTAGAAAATGAAAATTGGTTGGTAACTGGTTTTCTTAAGGCAGAGTTTTCTTTTCTCACATAGACGAGTAATTAAGTATGCATGTGCTTGTTTTTAAAGCTCTCAGAGTAACTTTGTAATACTTCCTGTGTTTCTGGCAAAAGCTCCTCTCAGCATATGGGCAAAAAGGAATAGTGCCCTTCAAAATAACTCTATCTATCATGTTGCATCTTTAAGAGAACAGGCTGATAAAATGTGTCAGTCTTCTATCAGAGAGTTATGTAGATAAATCGCTGTTGACCTTCTATTACTTCCAGAGATCCATTCTTCTTTTAGGAAAATGGGTAGGTGCAATTTCTCTTTCAAGAAGGATTTAATGCCACAAGAAGCAGGGAAAGAGTGAACCAGTCTGTTGCTATTTATTTATTCTCTGGCCAGTTTCAATCCTTAGGCCACTGATACCTGCTGCTGCAAGATATTTATCATAGGATTTATTTTTCCATTTCGGTCTGTGTGAAACTGTGATAATGACTTTATTTTACTACCTTAAAGTCTTCAGAACACATAAGTTTAGAATTTGCAAGTATTTAATTCAGGATAATTTCAGAAGAGCAATTCAATTTGCATTTGTATTTTGGAAGATAGGATCATTGTGTATATTTTTCTTATACTGTAGTAAGTAAATGTGACACAAATCTTCATTTCCATGTCATAACTCTCTTGAGAGTGATATTGCAGATAGAATTTAAAGCAAAGTAATCTGTAATGCTAAAGTTCAAATCTTAGATGTCAGCTGTGATGTCAAAATTCTATCTTTACTTTGGGTATGCTGGGATAAATTAACCTACAGGGTGAATTCCTGAATCTACCCCAATTTTGGTGAGACTTTTTTTTTTTCCTGGTTTTTTTTTTCTTTTTTTGACCTTTAATGGTGGAACTAACTGCTAAACCATTATTTCTGTGGAATAAGTGACTCCGTGAGTTGTTACATTTTGTTCCTTTTATTGACACAGTGCTTACTGAAGCTAGCATACAGTAAGAGCCAGACTCAGCTCCTGCCTTCATCTGTAATTAGGAAGATAATAAGGTGCCTTTAAATGTATTTATTTCTCTACCCCTCTTCGAGATAAAAGTGGATCAATAGAGAATTCTATAGCAAGCTGAGCTCCTTTTGTAATTATAATGGCTACCAGTTGAATCAGGTAAAATTAATTCACTCCAATTGCTTATCTATTGTTATTTTACTCCACAAAATGTCTCTTCATGTGAACAAAAGAAGTATGACACAAGCACTTTGTGGCATAAACCGGGTTTCTTTGGCATGCGGGTGACAGCTGAATGCCATCCTGGAACAGTCAATAATTGCTCACAACTGGGGAAGCCCTGGTGGTCCCACTGGGCTCAGTTACAGAGTTGGGTCATTTGCCAGACGAGTGGCTGAGCAAGGAGTTAATCAGGCACGTCCACTCATAATGGGAGATCTCTGCCTCTTGTAGGAGACTGAGGGCAGGGAGTGGGCCTTGTCCCACTTGAATAGTTCTTCCATTAAAATGACTGCATTACCAATTAGACTTCTCTAAGCTTGTTTTCTCTTACATCAATATCAATTGTGTTTCCCTTGTCTTTTAATGACCTTACAACTGATGTATTCTCTCTTTGATCACAACAAGCTGACCTGGGTGGGGCAGGGGGGGTGTTTCAGTTTTCCATTGCAGTCACCTACTTGTTGGTTTTACTTGATGATAATTTCCTTAGATTCATTGTTACTAATTTCCATTAAATTGTTTTAAGTTAGGAGATCAGAAGCAGAGTTGAATTAAAATTTTTACCAGTAGTTGGGAAAAAGATAGAAAAAAGAAAAATCAAGTGGATCTCATACGAACTGTAAGAGGTAAAATACAAACTGTGACCCTAAAGTAATAAATGTGTTGGGGTTTTTTTTAAAAACAAAACAAAACCAAACAAAAAAACCCCAAAAAACCCAACCAAAAAACAAACAAACAAACAAATAAAAAAAACCCCAAAAAACCCCAAAAAAACTACTTACCAACACAGGTTGCCATTTCAGGCTTTGTATTATTTTTGATGCTGCCAGATGAATTTGTTTCCCAGACTATTCAGAGATACTGAACTGGTTCTGTTTAGCCTACAGAAAATTTAGGTTTTAAGAGAAAGTTACTAATCTGATCATCCAGTTATTTACTCCAAAAGGCAGGTAATGATGTGGATATTCAGTGTGTATTCACTTTGTAATTAAACCCTCTTTAGACTGAGATGTTGGAATAAATTTTTTACCTACAGCCTTTTGTCACCTTTGCTTCTTTCACCTACCCTGCATACAATTTTAACTGACTTAGGGTATAATAATTTTTGAATAAAAACCCTCTTAAAATCTTTCTCTTGAAAACTAGCTTACTTTAGGTTTGCATATTTTTCTCTTGCCTAAAATATGGGAGAGGGTCACTTGGAGTTGTTTGCAATAGCTGTATAGTTTGCTCAGTCGTGATTTTCTGGGCTCAAATGACTGTTGCTTAAGTAGGTCCATTTCTGTAATGCATTTTTTTTATTTTTACCCTGTTGAGTTTAATTATTAATTTGGACAGTTCATTCCATGTTTTTCTGTTAAGAGACTTTCAACCGTTCACAAATGTGCAGACTGTGCTAGAGGATGTTGCTTTGTTGGAGAAAAACACAGTTCTGTCTCAAGAGGGAAAAAAATTTAATCTCTGTAGATCTAGTCATGAACCTGGATATGGCAGATCAGTGAGTCTGGGCTAAACTCTGTCAATCAACTTAATTTTTAAACTTGAGACACAAAGGAATTAAAGGCTTCATATTCTACACTGGGCATGCTGTGTGGGTGATCCCAGCTGAGATCTTTAAGGTTTTTAACCCCACCACACCTGGCCGCTATTTCACCTTGTGCACTGGTGCCACAGCCTTGGTGAGCACTGTCATGTGGGAAAGCTGAAAGGTTAGTACAATGATTTGGCCTTTTCTGATCTTTTATGATTCACCTCATCTGCCTCCTCTGTATTATTATTCTGAAATGCTCAGTAGAGCTGAGGAATTCAGTATTTTCAGTAGGGCAAATGTGATCCAAAATGCTGCCCTGATGTGTGACAGGGAATAAAGTAGCTAATATTCTATTCCAAACAGTTCACAGTTTCCTCTGATTTATGAGTGGAGATTTAAAACTACCCAATGTAGCATTTCTCCCACTCACTCTTGGCTTCTGCGGATCCTTCAGAGTCAGTTCCCTGGATTCTGGTGTACTTACTTACATGTGAGCTGCGGCAGAATAAGACACATAAACATTCTGTTGTTGGGATTTACAGAAGACAGTGAATTTTATGTGCATTCTCTGGGATTCCTTAAAATGTGCTGATCAGCAAATATACATGCCTGTAAGCCAGTTCAGTAGAACGATTGTGAAATAAAAATACAATAGAACACAAAGCAGACTTATTGTAGGACTGGGGTTTTAGAGTTTTCAAAAGCCTCTAGAGAACTCTGGAAAACAAATCCCATTGAGAGCCAAAGAGATTTATGTGGTTAAATCCTTCAGCCACTTCTCATAAACTTCTCATAAATGAATAAATATAGGGAAACTGTACAACAAATTGGTGTATGCACTCCCAAAGGAAGAAAACAAGTTTAGGAAATATATAGACTTCACATAGCAACCTGAAAAAATTGTAGATGATACAAGAAAAAAACACACCTCCAAAGTTCTTTTTAATTTTTTAAAATATTTTTTTAATGTTTGGATTTGTTTTAAGAATATTTACCCTAACCAATGGCTAAATGCTGAGTTGAGCCAAAGTGTAACTACTGTGACTTCAGAGGTTAAAATTTTACTCCTGATATTTTAGGGAAGTAGATTTGGAGCTGGCTGGAGTATGTAATTCTGCATTATCCTGCAGCAGATGTCTTCACTGCTGCCTTTCATTTAAAGACTGTATAACACTGTGGTGTATCCAGCCCATCCATATAAATTGCTTACTTGGGAAGATGATGTTTGCATAGGTGTTTGCCTGCAGTCTGTCAAGCACAGTCTAACTTGGATCATTTGTAGTCTGATACATCTGTACCTTAAATCCAAGTGTGTGGGATGGAGCCTTAAAGCCCAGCAGAAGGTCAGTCAGATGACAGGTGAGGATGCACCAGTTATATTTCTCAAAAGCACTTTCTGTAGAGATTATGTTTCTGTTCCTGTTCTCAGTGCTGAAGAACTGGGATGATCATCATTCTGAGTTCAAATGCTGATGGTCATTCACCTCTTATATATTGTTACCACAGTGCTGGTAGTTCTTTCTGCAGTTGAGATGGCTAAAGCAATGGAAGTATATTGTACATGTTCTTGGATAATTTTTAAAATAAAACATCTATTTTTATTGTTTGTATTCCAAGAAAGCTCTGAAGAAAACCTGAGATTTACATATGCATCTTAGCTTCTCTTTCCCTTCTTTCTGAACCTGTACAATGTGATTGCTTCATATGTTCAAATTTTGTCTCAAATGCAAGGGGTTTCATTATGAAGGCCAAGATTTCTAATGGATAAGAACCTAAGAGAAAAAAAACCCCTACAGTTAAAAAAGTGAGAAATCGGGAAAACCTCTGCATAGAAAGGAAATGTTTGGACTTATTTTTTTCCCTCTGCACAAACATTGCCCTTGTAGCTGTTGTGGTAGTTAACCAAATAATAGTTTTATTGGAAGCAAGTCCAATCAAAATCATACTAAGAGTGCATAGATCCCCAGGGTATTATTTTTTGCATAGGGTATGATGTGGCAGTATAGGAGATCAAAAAAATTATTATCATGGCAGCTAAGTATAAGCAAAGTCTGAGGGATATTTTCTGCTCTTCCCTCCTCCTGACTGGTGCTTGAGCTATTTCTGTCATCTTATGCTAGTGTGAGGGACTGTTTTCTCTAGTGCTCTGATGCTTTCGTTATTATTTACATTATTTAACAGAAAAATAAACACCCCAACTTAAATTAACTAGCTCTCTGCAGCAGTCCCTGAATCCTAAATACCTACAGAGCCGGGTGAAGAAATAGTGTGAAACATAAGACAGGTTCTTCCATCCTTCCAGTCTATAATGTAGTAGAATATATAGTGTATGGAACAGACCAGTCACCTTAACAATCAAAAATAAAAAAGGAATATTTTTTATAAATTAAGAGTATCATACTCCTTACCTCCAGAATAAATAAAATCAATAGAATTGTTTCCAAGATTGACAAATCTAGCAGTTTACTGAGTGGGGAGCTGTGACACTGCAGCCCTCCCAGACTGAAGAATAAAAGAGGTGACAGTACATCCCCAGGCATTTACTGCTGAGAAAGCTATTCAGCACCTCTTTTGAATTTTAAGAGAGGATAGATACCTGGCTGTAAAACATGACATAAAACAGGACAACTGCTGTCAGAATCCAGTAATAATAGGAAGAAAGGAAATATTTGAGAAAAAAAAAATATGAAAGGATTAGGGGAAGGCACTTTTAACCCTTGAAATCGGAAAGTTATAGCAAAGCAGTGAAGTTCCTTATGACAAGCTGTAGTTACATCAGCCTGGAACTGAGATGTTCTGAGGCCTGGAGTTTGTAGAAAGTCTTTAGGAATTGCAGGCAACAACAAAAATGGAGGGAAAAAAGCAGAGATGTAAATGCATCGCATCACCTGCCTGAGGGCTAAAGCTGAGAAAAGAATGTTTTGAGTGAGAAAGACGGACTAGGACCGCAGAAGGATGTTTCAGTCTCCTTAGCTCAAAGGGCTAATTTCACTCTGAGTGAGGGACTGCAGGGAGGGAACAATGTTTGAGATTGGCTGTGAATTTTAGAAAGTGAGGAAACAACAGGAACAGAAGCAGGCAATTGGGAAAAATAGAATCTGTCTTGAAGGTCTATGAGCTTCCTTTGTGAGTTAAAGAAAGAATATAGTAGTTTCTGTGCTAAATTAGAATAGAAGGAATCAGTAGTTTGGGGAAAATCAGAACCGGTCAGTGATTAAAGGACTGAGCCACTTGAGTATCACAGAAGTATCTCTGTATGTGCTCCACAATTTCCATTCTAACTGAATATTCACTATGCAAGAAAAAAGTTTTTTTAGGATCTGCATAAGTATAAGTCTGTGAAGTCTCACTTTCCTCCACTGAGACACTTATCAAAAGCAAGGAGACCAAGGGAAATTACATTACTGAGGGATTTTTACATTTCTGGGGATAGATATGGTTCTGGAGCAAAATTCTGCATGTGGCTGCCTGACTCCATTATAGGGCAAATATAAAATACTTTTCACTGAGGAGATGGAGAACTTTGAATTTGTAAGAGGAAAAGGCTTAAACTGTGTTCTGGACAATGAATTTGGTGGCACTGTATCATGAAATGAGCTGTTTACCCATGTGATAGAGACAGCAGAGGCATTATCAATACAAACTACCCTGCCTGCATGTACCAGTATGTCCTTACATTGCTGCAGAAAGTGAGAACCTTTCTGGAGGCATGAGAGCAGTGAGTCTTCAGTTCCCTCTGCCACTGGCAGCTCGTCTGAGACTGCCAGGAAGTTCTGAACTAGTGCCAGCTGTTAGTCCTGAGAGGCTCTTCAAATCAGGCATCCTAAGCCAGCATAAGGGGACTACTTTATTTTCAGAGTAGTAGTTCTGAATGTATTTTCATTCATGCAGAGGGGGTAAAACTGCATTAGTTATGCCAAGAAAAAAGGGGCAAGGAGTTATTTATCTAAAATTCAAAGGGAAGATTATCTGATAATGGAGGCACACAGAATTAAAGACAAAGGTACATGCCTGTTCATGTCAGACCTTTGACTTTCTAATCCTGCCTAGTTGCTGCAGTCAGAATCATAAAGACTATTTTTTGTGAACTATTGCTCAGCAAAAGCAAAACAGATCAACCATAGTTTGTAGGATTACATCAGCCCTGTCCTGAGGCATCCAGCACAAAATACAAAGCTTCTGGCAAAAACAGAGAGAAATAAAACCAGCTTGTCCTCCTTAAATCTAAGTGAGGAAAGTACATCTGGTGTAGCCATAAAATCAGAAGTGACTTGTTTTAAAAGGAAGAAAAGCATCAATTTGTCATTCTGGAGCTATGTGTGGTTTTTTGCAGTGCAGAATTGCTGTAGGGATCAGAGTATTCAGGGATAGAGAAAGACTATTAAATGAGTCCACTCCCCTGCACTCATGGACATAATCCCTTGATGCAAATACATGGTTTATTAAGGTTGCAGTGTACTTACTATGGGAATCAGACCTCTAATAACATCATCCCTGGAGCTCTGGAGGAATAATGCTTCTCCTCTTTAGATGTGTGCTGTGGGTGGTTTTGCACCAATGCTATACACTGGTAAAAGTGAACTCTCCTTACTGCTAAGAAAGACCACTTGAAAGGAACTGTAAATGTTCAGGTTTTCTGTAGGAATTAAGTTTTTTCAGATAGGTCAGTATTTGATGAGAAAACTGAGATATGTTGCTTGAGACATGCTTAAATTCTCCCAGCAGATGTTGAATTTCAGATTCTATTCTAGTAAACTTCAGCCTAAAGGGGAAAGTTCTGTTGGATGACACAGGAAGTCTGAAGAACATGTGTGAGAAGATTAAAAAATTCTGGTGCTACTGAAATCTCCATCAAATAGCTAAATAAAAGACCAAAAGAAAAGTTCTAGCAAACCAGACTGAAGGTGGGGAAGAACCTTAGAGAATCAAGTAGCTTTGAATTTAATATGGATCATATTTCAGTAAAGACTTGTGCTGAGTTCTCTGTCCTCCTTTCTCCTCCGTGGGATGTAGCTTTTGGTCTACATCTTAGCTTCTAACAGCAGAGCTGGAAACACAGCCATGTCATACAGATGTCTGCGGTTGTGTCTGGCCCAGGGTTTCCTTCCTCCTCCCCCTATTTCAGGATTTTGTGGCTGCTGTGACTCTCATCTACACCAGAGGCACAATGTTTGTGTATTACAGTGCACATAGACAGCCTAAGCTCTGAAACCTGGTGATAGCACAACTGCATAAATATCTAACTAGCATCAGCAGAGTGAGCTTGTGCTACATCCCTCATTTTTAACTGAGCTGATTTTTTTTTTTATCACAAGGGATTCATCACAATAAAAGTAATTCATCCTTCGCTTGCCTACCAGATCCTTGGGGCCGCTTCACTCTTTTCTGTTGTAGGAAATGATGTCTTTGAAAAGGCAAATGAAATGCAGCTGAGAATAGTAGTTTTGTTTACTACCTCTTACTTTACAAGCTCCATGTAGCATAGGACAATGTAGAAGAGAAGCCTTGAAATGGGGACTATTGGTTTTCCTTGTATTTTGGTTGAGGCTTCTGGAAGTTGTAATTCATTCTGAGTTTCAGTTGTCTTGCTGCCAGGATCCATAATCCAGGGAAGAAAGACCTAAATCCTCAGAAAACAGCTTCAGATGTTAACTTGGTTATTCAAAAATCAAGACACTTAATTGCTAATTATTTTTTTAAATATTGGTCTTATTATAAAGTTAGCTGCTAATTGTTCACCTGTGCATATACACACAGTGTTAGAAATAGCATCACTTTAAAGCTTTGATGTTCACCTTTTAGAAAATTAGTTACAGTCATTTTTTCCCCTTCCTAAAATAAATGTGAGAGGAAACATCAAACTAATCATGTATACAGAGACTGCCTGTAGTGAGGTAGCTCATTAAGCTGCTTCTTCCCAAGCTCCATGTTTCTTTCAGAATTTTCATCTCCATATTTGTTTTGTTTTCGTTGGGGTGTGTGTAGTATTCTGCAACAATGAAATGCTTTGCTGAGTCACTTATCATCCTTTACCTTGAAGAAAGCCTATATAATTATCTTTGTGCTTGAGTTACACTTTAAAGTTCAGAACCCAAAAGTGTAGGTGTCTGCAGGCTTTTAGAATTCGTGCAGTGGAAGTTGCACATTAGAGAAGACGCATCATTGCTTCTGAAAGCCCATCCTCGGAAGTCACAGTTACATCCCCTTGCACAAGGCAAACTTCATTTTTCCATCACTGTTCTCTGGCTTACAGCACCACCTACGAGTTACTTTCAAATTGCACATGCAGGGTGACACCTCACATTTGTGCTTCCTCTTCCACGATGCAGCTCCAGGTGTCTGCCCACCCTTCTGCAGCTTCATGGGAGCATCAGCGACTTCAGCCACAGCGGTTTGCTGCTGGTAAGGACACTGTGGTTCAGCGATTTTCTCTGTGCCTCAGGAAACACTGAACTTCACCCATTTCTGAAATTCAGTACCAGTCCCTGCATCCCATTTATTCCTCAGCTCTGGATTTTAATTAATGGGGGAGGAGCCATGCAAGGGAGTCTTTGTTGGCACTTAGGATAGACCAAATGCCAAAACTTAGTAAACTAGTGTAAAACTAGTGATCAGGTCCACTATGGGCAACTAAAAGCCACCTTATCATTCCTTCATCAGGTGGATCTTCATGCCAAACCACTGAGGCTTTTTTACTTCCAGCTCAAACCCTCATCAGTTTTACAAGTTTGACTACTTAGGTTTTGTGAGAGTCAAATTACTCACACTCTGCCAGAGGAATACTGAGGGAACTGAGCAGCACACACCAAATATTAGTGAATTATTGCAATGGCTGTAATGGCTTTGGTGGAGTTTTTTCTTCCCTGTCTTTCTCAGAGCATTCCTCATGTACTTTCATGGCATTATGTGCATTTCAGGAGATATTTGTAGCTCTCCTGTCAGTTAATCCATTTCCCTAGTGTAGTTGACAACTTTTCCTCTGATGGAAATTGTGATGACACACTTTATTCTTTCACTTCTGTTAAAAAAAAAAGTATGTTATTTATACTCATGAAAATAAAAGGCACTTACCAATATGGATGCACTTTACAGCTGTGAGAACACTTCATACACTGCTATTGCAGCTGCTGCAACAATACCAAATGAAAGTGTTGTTCATACAGGTTCTTCTTGCTGTTGTTAAGCAGAAGAAGGAGGAGATTATTCTGTTCTATTTGAGGAAAATATTGTTTACATTGATAAACTTTCAGTATGCCCCTTAGTTAAACCCATGGTTATGAATTTATCCAGTCTGAGTATTAATTATGGCTTGTTTGATGTACCTTCATCTAAGACTTCTTCCACAGTATCTGTAATGCAATCCCATTCAAATTCTCTCTGGTTTGATATGGATGGCAAGGCAAAGAGAGTGTCTGATGTGAATATTCCCAGAAAAACATAGGCAAAATAAACTTAAAAAAATATAAAAATCCAAGCAAGAGAGCACATCTTCCTTCAGCCTGAAAGGAACCACCAGTTTTCCAAGTGTATTACTATTAGCAGTAGGTAGCTTATTAAGGGGATTTTTCTGCCTGGGAGTAATCCTACTTCATCACACTGATGAACTTCCTGACAGAGTTACTGATAGAGTTACTGACTCCTGCTGGTAAATTTTGAAAAGCATATTGTTGAGCTGCAATTCTGCAGACAGTTATTTTTGTTCTCCTTCCCTCACTTCATATTTTTTATTGTCAAATACTTTTGCATGGGGATGGGATTCAGTATTTGAGAATTCAAGGGCTTTTGTTGCTTCAGGACCACTGAGGTGATTATGGCATAAGAATGTGGTTTGAGGTGGGGAGAATAAGCAGCAGGAACAGAAGAAATGTCAAGTAATTATACAGGTTTCATATTAGCTACCATAATAATACAATCAGAAAACTCACCACCTTATCTCAACAAAGAGGCAAAATTGTTTCTAAACTAAGAATTCCTCAAAAGCTTTGCATAGCATGTCAGGTACTCTTTTTGATTCTGGTAATTTGACAAGCAGATTACCAACTGGTAGACAAAGAAAGATTTGTTTTAGTTGTGTATATTGTAGGATTTTATTAAGCTTTTTATTATACATTGCATGTAAGAGAGATGTAGTTTTTTTGCAACATAGTAACAGATGACAACTCTAGTCCAATAATTTTAACAAAACCTGTTACCTGAGATCAGTGCTTTAGATGTCTGTGGGAACAGCTGTAATAGCTACTTAATTGCTTACCTTGATGTCATGTAGAAAAGAGGGAAGGCCAAATGATAGCAGATGTGAAAGCTTTAATTACAAGCAAATCAAACTAGGGTTTTGGTTTTGGGGTGTAAGATGCCATCAAAGCTTTTCGCAGAGGCTCTGCTGAGTCAGTTGCGTCAGGACTTGTGCTGTCCTTGCATTCATGACAGTTTTGTTTGAACAGAATGTGTTTGTCAGGCAAGACAGTCTCCTTTCCTCCCCCCTCTCCTTATTGATTTCAAGAAGAGCAGTGGAAGTACTACTCTGAGCTCATTTAGCTCAGCATCTTTTCGGTCTAATTAACAAACAACCTGCATCACTGACTTTAGGAATTAGCATGATCATAGTTCTCTAACTAGTTACAACCTGCTGACTCCATCTTGAACAGTATTAATTTCCAGTTATATAATACATGGAAATGCTAACAAGAAAGATTTTCTTGTATTCTTATCCAACTGCTCTTTAAATGAGGGCTCGGTGTTGCAGGTTTGTCCCACCTGTTCCCATCTTATCACTGATATTGATGTAGCTGTATTGCTTAAACTGAAATACTGCATGGGTACCTTGTCTGCTCCCCACAGAGTTCTTGGCTTGGCTCCCTAGAATGAGAATAGGTACACAGACCTAATCATAGCAGCTAGAAGCCTTTGTTTGCAGGTTAAGGAAATCAAATTAACCTGGATCCTAACTCAGCCACCAAGCACCTCTATCCCCTTGGGGCACTGATTTACTCTGTTCCACATCTCAGTTTTCCTTCTGAGAAATGAGGGTAGAATAAATTCAGCTGTAAGATGAGAAGTGTGATAAATGCTTCAGCAGATAGAAACAGTGTCCACTGCAGCCTCCTTCCTTCATTTCCTTCATTCTCTGGGAATAGTGAAGCTTGCAGGGAAGGTAGAATTCTGAATCTTATGAGTCACTGACCTTATGTCTGTCACTCCACTGGCCTTATGCTACTTCCTACGAATCTTATGACAAATCCACCCCTTCAGTTGGCTTTTTGTGTACACTTTTAGAGAAACTATATGTACCAATTACAAATACCCTCTCCTAATATTTCCTTTTTTAAGTTTTAAACTAGCAAAAGTTTAGCCCATTAGGAACTCAGAGCAATATCCAGCTTTGCTATCTGATACAACCACTGATCCTGGTTTCACAGCCCCTCCAAGTGCATTGTGAGGACTTTGTTTGATGCAGCAGATGTAACTAGCGATGGGTGTTTCACAGAATGCTATGTTCACATGCTATTCATTTAGTGGCCCCAGTTGGAGTACAAACTATTCAGTTCTATTGTTTTCATTCCTACCATTCCACTGGCACAGGGCAGTGTTCCATGTTTAACTGTAGTAGCAGCAATCACATAACCTTACAGTTAAGATAAGACTTGCTATCGTTCTAGAACAGATAAAATGTCTTGTGTATTGGAGCCAACAAAAGTTGTACCATGGTTTTATTTTACTCCTTAAGAAGTAGAAAGTGAAATAGAATGGCTTCAGTTGCACTGAGCTCCCTTCAAGCTTATTGGACTACAGCATTTGAAATGGAGAAATGATTTTATTTTTGTTTATTCTTGCTTTCCAATTTTATCCAAGCCTTTGAAAAATCAGGGAGATTTTGTTTTCTAAAGATCATCACTTTGTGTTTCAGGAAATAGATCCTCCTTTTTTTATTTCTTCCCTCCCCCCCGCCCCCCGCGTTTATGCAGGTCATCTGCAAAAGGTGTGATTAAATTATGCATCAGAGAATCATCCTCCTGTATATTTCTGTGCCTTTTCCTTCCCAGGAGTTATGACCTTTTTAATTTGTTTGTGCTACCTTTTTTCTCTGTAACCACAGTTGTTACAATGTCTCAACACTGCTTTATAGTCACGCTTTTCTCTATCTGAATGCATTTGCTCCTCTAATGGTGAGATCACCCTCTACGTTAACTCCATACAAAACCATCAGATAAGCTACAGATAAAAATTCCTGGTTCCAAATATACTTAAACAAACAAACCTACCTATAGAGAGCCTATGAAAAGTCTTGGACTGCTTGCTTTCCTGCAGAGAGCACTGTGGCTTGAAAAATAATACGTGTTTTACACTTTCTACTCTGTAGACCACGTGTGGGATGCAGCCAAATCTGAGAATCACTGAACGTATTCACAGCTCTCTGTGCACAGGAAATCTGCAATGAGATTGGCTATCATCATGCCATCAGGGTCTGTTCTATGGTCACAGCTGACTCAAAGGGATAGTAAATGCTGCCTTTACAGCTGACTTCTCAATCACAAAAATACTGCTGTCCTTGCATCTGAGTGTTCTCACATAATGCAGGCTCCCTCCTCCCAGAACTCAATTTCACTGCCACTGAAGCAGTGATAAAACCTGAGCACTGACAGCATGAACAATTGGCATTCTTAAAGGTAAACATGAAGCCTTATCACTTGGCTGCTGCAGACTGCGATAGGGAGATGAGTGCTGGGTAGAGACAATTCGAGATGAGAGATTGCAACTAAGGGGGCAAGAAAAGTCTCTGTACTGATAATGAAACTACTTAATAGTTCTGACTTATACATAACTTTGAGCAAGTAATCTCCCCCCAAAATTGTCACAATTATTTACATTTCCAAACTGCTCAAACAAGAACTAACAATATTTTTAATTTTTGCCTTATATTAGCTTGGATATGTTTACGTAATGGGCATAAGTTCAGCGAATTTGACAAGCGTAGGAAGAATTCTCAATTATACTCTATGAAGGGCTTGTGTTTAATTCTTCCAGCTTTCCCTTCCCTTAGCAGGTCAGAAGTTCCAGAACTTGAGCATTTGAGTGCAAGTTACTTCTCTTTCTAATGAGGTTGGCCTATCCTTTACTCCTTGATTTCTATTCATAGTTTCTCTGACCCTAGAGAATATATAACATTGATGATCAGATCTGAGGCACATTAGCAGTGTTAGCTGTGATATTAGGTCTTTTTTCCTCTTTACCAGTATAACATGGTTTAGCCTGTCCAGGCACTTCTGTTTGTGCTCTCCACAGAGCTGATTATCTCAGGTGCAAAGTCACTGCTGCACAGCTGTTTCTAGTTTCACATTTACCTAATAAGGACTCTTTGTTTCCCTCAGCTACAAAAACCTGTGCTCAGCTGCTGCCTAATCCTCTTCCTGCCTAGGTTTCAGTGCCATTTGTAGCTCTGAGCGATGCCACACATGACCTGCAATGGAATTTAGTGTTGAGGAGTCTCTGCTTCTTTTGCCTGGGTAGCTGAGCTGACAGCCATGGCTGAACTCGAGCTCATTCACTCAAGATGTTGAAATCTGTGAGTCAAAGCGAAGATGAGGAACTGGGACATTCCCTTGTCTCTGCAGGTGAGTGGTGTTTTAGCCATTTGGGCTTGGGATGACCGAGTCATTCCCATTCTCTGGCCTCCTGAATATTTGAATACTTTTATGGGGCAGATCAGCTTATACATGAGAAATTGAGAGCATGTATCAGCCCATGGCAAAGCAGAGTTTTAGGACAGGGCAAGTCTGGTCTCAAAATAAGCAAAGGAAACATTGCAATTCAGGTTCTGGTACTGAATGAAGGTGAGGCATCTAATTTCAGTATTTCCTGAAGATCACCCTAAAACCAGAAAAATGTTTATTTTCTTACCCACCTGCTGTGTAGTCTCTGTTGAGTCATTTGGGAATTTGTGAATTCCAGTCAACCCACAGTTAATCTAAAAGTTAATTTTTGTGTTTTGTTGAATCTGAGGTTATTTAGCCTTTAACTAAGGGAGGAGGTAAAAAAGAGAAGAGTAGGCGTGAATGCCAACCAATACAAAGAAGTAAATAACCCCTTCCCTAGTGCCCTGGGAGTTCAAAAAACTAGTTAGCTGGCAAGGTCCCCTCAAATACTTACTGGTACAGGATTAATATCCTGCCCACTGACAGAGAATGGAGATCACAGCTGTCTCCTAATAGGGCTGCCACTCCCTAGGGGGCCTGCAGTGGGTAACTCCATCAAAGAGGACTTGAGAATTGCACTGTGTCTTCTAGATTTTACATTATGAATCTTTTATCGTGAAGACCATTTATTTCTTGGCCAAGGAAGGGTCGGATGGGTAAATGATTTGACATATGATGCATGTCCAGGGTTTAAAAATTTCTCTGTGAAACTGAAAAAAGGCAGAGATGCTCCTCATGAGGGAAGGAAGAGAATAATAATCACATTTACTTTTACCATTTCAGGAACATGAGTTGTTGGTAGGGTGTTGATAGCTAAGATAACAAACTGCATTCCCATGCAGCATCCCAATTCTACTTGTTGCACTTCAATAGTGTGTCCCTGAAGGGACCTGAAGGGTTTCTTTCTTAATGTGCTGTTTGTATGAAAAAAGCTAAGGGCAATTAGAGCATTAAAGCCGTTTCTTCCATTTTTATAAAATGTCAATTTACTGTCGAGGGCAGTTGTGTCATTAGCACAGGCTGTATCCCAGACTCGCTTTGCCATTGCTTGGGATATCTGATGCCAGAACGAGCTCCATATGGGATCCCTTAGAGCAGAGCTGCTGTAACTCAGCCCATCATGAGCTACACCTGAAGACTTCAGTCTTCCTTCAAAATGTCTCAGTGTTGTATTTACTGTGAGTGCTTCTGCTGCTGTTAATTAATGTGCTTTTGATCTCATTGTTTGACAAACAGAGACAGCTATTTGTGTGAAGAATTGCACAGAAGTCTTGCTGTAGGAATTATTAGGTAATGCACTTTTGGTTTGTTGCTGCTGTTAGAATGGAAGAGGACTTCTGACCTGTTCCCTTGAGAAAAGAAATAGGTTGCTAAACTTGAAGTTATTTAGTGTTTGCCTTAAATCTATGCCATCTTCTGGCACAGAAGGCCCTGGATTTTACTTTGAGGAATGTTGTACCTTGTAAAGAAAGTCCATCATTAACCAAAGCTTCAGGTGGGTTTCAGTTACAAGCTGTTGTTAATTGTACTTGGTCTGGAAGGATGGGACAACTGGGATTGCTGTCCAGGGTTCCAAATTTGAAGGAAAATTTCTTTAACTGTTCTGGGGAAAATCTGTAATGGTTTCTCATCTTGGAATGAGACCCACTACATGTAGGAACTCTGTGCTACTTCAGTTAAATTCTTAAATGTCTTGTTTACATTGATAAAGATATTTTTGAGGTAATAGCTGGACAAATTGTATCTGGAATACTGGGGCTTTAATTTTCTCTATCTTTCTGTTCTTTATGTCTCCTATATTAAAAAAGCATTATGTTATATCAATATGAAATGAGCTTTGTGCTACATGGATTACAAGGTGCTGAAGAGCGATTACATTGTCCAATTCTGCTCCTTTCAATGTTTTTTATGATAGTCTTCAGGTTCATAATTATGCTATATTAAATACATTTTTGTTTGTTTAAAAGAATTATGCTTTTATGTACAGAACCTATCATCAGAACAGACAATGGAAAAGAATAGACCTTTTTCATCTTCAGCTCCCTCTTTCATGGTGTATTTGTGTGTCTATCTGTACAAGCTTAATAATGCCTTAACCTAGTTTTTTTGCATTCACTATGAAATAAGATTCATAGAGGCTTGTGATTGCAACCTCTATTTTGAATTGGGAGGAGGGGAAAACACACCTTGAAAGTACTGCTTTAAGAAAGTTAAATGCTAGATTCTGTCCAATTATACAGACAAACCTTATTTAACTCTTCCCTGTGTGCATGGCTATTCCAGCAAATATAAGCATATAAAATAATCACTGACTATTTCAAATGCCTGATCAGATTAAAACAACTTGCATGTTACATTGTCATGTCGTGAGCACAGTTGAAATGTTACCTGAGTATGGTATGGTAGGGAAAAGAGACCAGGAATACAAGCCAAATTCAAAATTCTTTAGTGATATATATTTCTTTACCTCAGGAATAAGAAGTCTAGTTTGGTTTATTTAGGCACAAGGATCCTGAGAAAGGTAAAAATGTAATACCTTCATAGCTGGCAGGTCTACTTTTGTGATAAATGATAAATATGGATGTTTCAGGTCTGCAATACAGACAGCAGGAACAAACAGCTGCTGGAGAGCAAACAAGATTCTCCTTGGCTCTCTGCACAACCTAGGGATCCATTATCAGTGGTCCCATTGCCATAGCATTGCCTGGACAATGGTATGTGCTGTAATGAACTGCAGGGAGCCACACCTGCAGATAATCAGTAATAATGAAGGAATACAGCTTAAGTTTTGAGGCCTTGGGTTGAATTTGCAGGGTCATAGCTAAGGAAAAAAGTTCCTCTTTGCTTATAAACCAGACTTACCTGGGCAATAAAACAGTGAAGTAGAAGCTCTCAACAAATTTGTATTGGAAGGGACTTTTAAAGCTCATCTAGTCCTACAATGAGCAGGGGCATCTCCAGCTAGATCAGGCTCACTAATGGATTGTTTATTTTGAATAATTCTGAAAGACACTCCAGCATTTTTGTATAGAAACGTTCTGCATGGTGATACATTTAGTGTGAGATACCTGACATTTTAAAATTTGTTTGAGAAGGGAAGTGGATTAAAAAGTTAACTTGTTACAATGGGTTTCCACAATGAAAAATTCAAAAGGTCTCCCGGTCTCTCGCTCCCATTTTCAGGTCAGGAGAGACTTTAACTTTTACAAGTCAAAATGAAAGGGATTTCTACATAATGCATGAATGATGTATAACTTCAAAGGGAACTTTCCTGGAGCAAAGGTTTGGTTGTCTTTTCCTAACTTCTCTTTACTGGAGGGGGTAGAAGATAAGGGAATAGGCACACCGGGTTGCTTGAGGGATTAATAAAATAGCAGAGAGATTCCACAGTAGATCATCAGTTTGAATCCAGCAGAAATCATTGGTACTGATCAACTGTCTGGTGGTCTTTTGGTAATCACTGGCCCTCTTTTTCCGAGAGGATGATGACACTGGAGTGAACATCACCTTGAGCTTGAGAGGAGTTGAAAATCTAGTCTGTTTATTAAAATTCTTCTTCTGAAAACCTGGCGAATTTGTGGTATAATCTGAGCAGGGAAATATCTTTTTGGATTGAAAAGGCTACTGAGTTTCAGCAGCTGTGTAATATAGTCCTTGCAATAAACTGAGACTCCATTTTAGAATGAGTTGGGCTGGGCATTTGCCCCCTTTACTCCCTTTGGAAGGGGGCCCCAGGTTTCTATAATGACCTTCTTTCCAGTCTGCTCTGGGCTGACTTTCTTGCTCTAGGCCTAGGAGCATCTTTGTCCTACAGGGCAGACTTGGCACACGTGTCCAACAGTGTGCCACACTGTGTTTGAATACAGAAGTCCAGTGTCAGTAGGTCACTGAAAGACATCAAGCAGACTATTGACCCCCTGAGCATGAAAGAAATCTACATGTGGCTGCAATAATTGGAGTTCTTTCGTGATTTAGAAAAGTGTGTGTTGGGGAAAGCAAGTTTTTTTGTTTTGTTTCTAAAACATCAAGCCTTTGTAGTAGGTGTGACTAAGGAATTAGTTTTGAGTTGTTTGACCTCTTCTTAAAATTTAAAATTATAGTCTGGGCATTTCTCAAAACAAAACCAACCACCAAAGAAAACCTTTAAGAAATCAGGAACCATTTAAGAAACCATTTGATGGATTTTAAATTTTATTTTTCTGCTTTGACAGCTGTTATTTTAGTGATCATTTCAATTCTGTTTAAAACAAGTACAGCTATCTTACAACTATTTTTTAGAACTGAGTTTCCCAGGGGCTGGGAATCATGCATGTAATTTTTCAAATTAATGACAAGACTTGGATGGAGTGTATACTCTTAGAACAAAACTGTCTTGTTAAAAAACACTGTGTTTAGACAGCTTGCAGCAACAGGAGATTAAATTGCTGGATTGGCCTTTTATATGGCTTGATTGATGAGAAAACTATGCTGCAGTATTCGTTGTTTATCAAATGCCACTTGGCCAGCGGCACTCACAAAAACAAATATTTGCAGGATATGGGATTAAAAAATGATATTGCAGAAATGTGTGACTAGTTTCAGTAAAAATTTCTGTATCTCTGTGGGGGCAAAAAGTTAAGATGTGCTGAAACAGTAATGAGAGGCACTGTGCATTGTAACCAGGGAAACACTACCTCCTTCATAGGAAAGAGGTTCTTGTTCATGATCCCCTACTGAAGAGCATTGCAGGAGTAACATGTATGTGTTTACAAAATCAAATGCTTTCTCCAACCGCCTTCTCCCCCTGCTCCTTTCAAAAAATAAAAAGTCAGTCTTGATGGATGTTCTTTTATTGTCACTCTTCATGTGTAGCTTGCTCTGTGAGGGGTTATACCTGTGCATTACAATTTATATCCATCCAGCTGCAGCACATTTATCCACAAGCAGCAATGGGAGTTTATCCATACAGTTATCTGGTCTATGCACCGAATATGTTGTTTTGATTAGGGCACTGCTGTGGACTATGTTACTGGAATGAGTAAGAACCTGAAAGGTGGTTTATCCCAATGTTAACCATTCAGGAAAAATGTAGTTCTCATATGGTGACAAGTACATTGTGGACATATTTGATATACTGCCTATTCTCCCTATCTATAGAAGAAGATTGGCTCTTTATTTTTTTGTGTGTGTGTGTGTGTGCATAAGAACAGATTTGGGTTTCCATTTCCCCTGTAATTGTACATCATGAATAATTAACAGTTATCACCTGTTTATTTGCAGGGAATCCTCTGTGTTTGTGTTTTGGGTTTTATTTTTTCTTTTTTTTTTTAATTTGCTTATCTAAATATGGTGTTTGTGAAAATGAGTCTCATATTAACTGTAGGTTAATGTAATGTTAAAGACATGCTGGGCAAACATCCCCTAGCCAGTCTGTCTGGGAACAGCTATAATCTGTGAAATGTTATCTTGGCTAGTTTACATCATTTCCCAGTGAGTCAGTTTGAACTCTGTTCTTTTATTGGTTTATTATTTTTGGAATGTAATTCTCAATACATTTGTATTCGTGGCAATGGACAGTAAGTAATTTAACACCTGCTATCTACAATCTATGTCAGCAAATGGCCTTCTAGTGGGATTTATAGTTACTTCATGTTTCAAAGGTGGAGAATTCAAATTCTGTTTAGTTTGCTGTGCTGTGAGCAGAGTTATGTTATATGCCTTCTTTCCCTCTGCCTTTTAGTCTAGTCTTAAACTGACACTGCTTCTTTTATTCCAAAAAAGAGAGAGAACCTGAACCTTGGAGGGGTTTACAGTTGTTTCATCCCGTCAAGTTATTTTTCCTCTCAAAAACAGCAAAGGGTGGGAGTGTGGGGAAGAAAGCTAAGCAATAATTAACCCTAGTCCCACCTTATTTACAGGGAATATTTTGTAGGCTTAGTGTCTTGGTCTCTGCATTGTGTTCTCCTATTGATTTTTGAGGAAGAGTCTGCACAGGTGTGAGGCAAAACTGAGGTGTGACGCTGTAATCCCCAGAGATAGGGGCTCTATATATGTCTGTATGGTTCCTGCTGGGAGAGCTGACTTAAGGTCATTTGCATTCCCTTTCTGCTCTGTGACAATTTCCAGTTCTGTTTCTTTCAAAAAGTGTAGAGAAAGTGTGAAACAGGAGGGGTGAAAGAGATTTTTAAGAGATAAAGGTATCTCTCTTGTACCTCTCATTTGAAATAAGGGAATGTAGTGTTTGTGACTGATTTTTTGTTTGTTTTTGCTTTTCTATTTTTGCAGTACCTAGTTTGTAGAGAGTATATGCTACATCCACCCTACTGCAAAAGCCCTGTGTTTGGGAGATCATTCATATCACCAGTTGTTGCTTTAATGTTAACCAATAGGAATAAGCTAAACTCTGCTGCATCTTTTCAAAATGAGAGAACTGCCTTTTGGTTAAAAAAGTGATCGGCATCACTTGATAGATAATAGACAATTATTGCCTTCTCACAGCAAAATTCTACATAGAAATGTTCACTCCAGCTGTCTGAGAGACCATTAAAACTAGATTGAGTATTGGCCCACATGATCAACAACCTATTGATGATTTCAGTCTCTTGCTAAACAGGTTAAGAGTACTCCAGGCTAAGATGAATTTTATCATTTCAGAGAAGGGGAAAATGTACCTCTCTTTCTCCTTCACCAGCAAACTGTGTTTATTTACAGTGCTTGACAGCTTTTCAAAGCTGTGTATATGGAGTGTGTTATAAAGCAAACCCTCTCTCTTCTGACTGTGCATCCTGTTTCCTTTTTCAATCTGTTGGACAGAGGAAACTGTGCTCTTTTTTAGCATTCAGAGTAAGAGCAGTCTTTGTGGTCTTACCCTAATTTCCATCCACTTCCCTAACCTGTGACTGGCTTGAGCTGAACTTGTCTCCTGTCTGCACGTCCCAAATTTAAGAGGGACATATTTTAGAAGCAAATGTCTGAGAGCATGCAAAATGGAGACTTAAGAGCCATACCAGAAACACTTTGGAAATGCAGGGAAGGATACTTTTTGTCATATCAGGCTTTCTGTTTAAAGAGTACTACGGAGAAGTAGGAGTTTGTCAAAGCACAGTCTCGGTATGAGAGAGGCTCAGAAGCTGCCTGAGGAGGAGCAGTTGTGCACAGTGCCTGGGTTCAACACTGACCACACAGGAAGATGGCAATAGTTGGGCTGTTTCACACAGAAGCTGGATAACCTTGGAGAATGGGGAAAATAGCTGCTTCTACAGGAAACAGTCTGAAGCCTCGTAGAAACAGGTGGATGGAGCAGCTGAGGTGTGATTGGACTGAGCTGTGGAGTCAGGTCCTGCATTGTTCTCAGGTCTAGTGGAAAAGGAAACTTTAAAAGATCACATAGAGCTGCATCTCAGACACACCATGCAGCCAGTCCATGAGTGCACTAGAAAGCATTGGTTTGGATGCTGGCATGCCCCATCCTTTCTGTGTTCCTTTGGTAAGGTAGGCCGTGTCAGGGAGATGGTGTTACTTCTGTCCAGGTGAAGGCTGCCCCACAAACAGAAAGGGCACTTATTTGGGAGCATGTCAGTCTAGCACCTCTGCAGTGCAGTAAAGCACCTGCAAAAGATAAAAACAAACCAACCCCAAACAAACAAATTATTGGATGATAGATAAAATAAACCACCAGCTCTGCTTTACCTTTGCAGAAGTAAATACAGTTTACAGTTGGTTAAGTAGGGGCTTTCTATTACCATATGTTAAATTTTGCAATTTTTCAGCCCTCCTGTTCTTGCATTTGTGAGCCTCAGTAGCAGAATCGTTGCTTGGAAACTCTGTTGTCTTTTTGCATTTCCTGATAGAAAAGAGGGCTCAATTTCAGTAACTTGAGTATCACGACTTCTAAAGAGATCTAAAACTCCTTAGCAAAGACAGTTTCTTAACTGGCAGGAAAAATGCTCCAGATATAGAAGAAGTGTTTGACAGTGTTTTCAGCAGGTGTTTTCCAATGTGTTGGTATTGTAATTGAGATATAGGTTGCATGGAAATGAACCTGCTGTATATGTGCCACTATCTATGTGACATTTCTACTTCCTTTTTTTTTTTTCTGTGGAGTAGAAAACCACCTGTGAGGTACAGGTTGCCAACATCTGACTGTGGGTAAATTTAGAGTTTCTTTGCTTTTCTGAAATTTTTTGTTTGTTAAGTTTTACATCTGCAGTGAGTATACATTGATAATTTTTTGTGTATCTGCTGAAGAAGTCAAACTTCTAATACCTGTAAATTTGTGGTAAAGATTCAGTCACAACATTTTTCTCTGGTATTACAATACACAACAGAATATGGAATCTTTTTGTACAGATATACTCTTTGGAGTTAAGCTTGTCTGAAAGAAAAGAGTAAGTGTGTTTTGTGACTCATATCTAATATCTTGTACAGATAGACTATTTGGAGTTAAATTCCTTTGAAAGAAGAGAGTAGGTGTCTTTTATGACTCATTATATCTAATATCTTGATTCAAATTGCTTAGGAAACAGGCACTCCCTCCTATTCCTTGAGATTTATATTCCTAAATGAAAAAAACTGGCGTCAGGAGGCTCATTCTGTGATACATTCACAAATAGTAGGTTTGATGCTGACAGCTGCCTTTTTTCCCCCATACATTTTAATTTAAAGAGGTGTGTTCCTTGCTGAGTGTTTGCCTTAAAGGACTTCTATGGCACAAGAAGGATTTCAAGTTGAGGAAAGTTTAGGAGATGGTCATAATATCGGGAAGCCTGACATGCAGCCTCTTCTTAATTTTCCAGTTGGTCACTCTGACCGCCTTATATTTTGGGGAAGCAAGTTGACAGGGGAGATTCTGAATTGCTTCATAATACTCTTGGTCAAATGAATCTTCTGTTTGAATCTGTTCTTCCTCCAGAGTCCTTGTTTCTCTATTCCCACCTGCTCTTCAGGAGCTTCTTTGAGAAATGTTTTATGGACAGCTTGTCAAGAAGACTTTTTTTATGGGATTTTTGGTTTGATGGGACACAGTTTGGTTTTTTTGGGACTTTGAGGATTTGGTTTGAAGGGAGTGAGAAGGAAACTGTGACCATTTTTGTGTTTTCTGGGTTGCTTTTCCTTCCCCCCCCCATCCCCGTTGCCTGAAGTAACATGAATTTCACAAACCTTGCAGGATCAATCCCTAAACTGCATACTAATGTGTTTTGGAGAACTACAGGGAAGGTAGGTGTATAGGGAACATGGAATGACTCTTTCTTTGTTCATAGTGTGCTTTGAGAGAAAAATAACAGCTGCAGTTGCCATCTTCAGTTATGCTCAGGAATACCAGAATCTGAAGCTTAACAGGGCTTTTGTTTTTATTGCCATGTGAGTTTAAATGTTGGATCTTAGGCTGTGTGCTCTAAAGTCATAGCAAAGAGTTATTTTTCACTCAGTTTCCAGGAGTTATTGCAAGGACTGAAAATTGAGCTAAACACCAGAGTGGGTTGGAGGAAGTGTGAGATCAATACCTGTGATTGGCACAGGTAATGACAGCTTGCAAACTGATGTGTATGTGAGAGATTGGTAATTGCATTGAGAGCCTTTTAAGAGAAGCTTGGTGAATCATTTTGTTTAAAATGGAAGGAAAACACTGTCAATACAACACTATGTACTACACTTTATGGTAAGTGTTACAAATGAAGGTTTCAAAGAGTATTTAAGTGCTTTATGCTATTTGTTATCCTCAAGAGTAGTATTAAAATCAACATTCTAGGTTACAGAGCTTGTGGGATGTGTTTCCCCTTAAGATAGAGAGGGATGGTTGCCTTTGTGGTTTGGCTAGTGCTTGGATTCTTTTTTTTTTCCATCTGTGGGGATTTTCATTTGTAATCAGGACTTAAGAATCTGGACTTCAGAAACATCTGTTTAATGTGGCAATGAACATAGGAATTCATACATTTGTGATTTGTACTTTTAAGGACTGGGTAGGCACTAGAAAGTGTCACCATTTGATCAATATTTCCCGGTCACATCTCTTGTAAAGTTTAGTGACTGACTTTATTCTGTGGACCTTTCAGAGAGGTCTGAAAGTATGGGGTGATATGGAGGTATTTAATTAGCCCAGGTATTCCAGTGTAGTCAGAAGCCTGGGCTGTTTGCACTCCTGAGAAAGTGATTTGGCAGTGAACCGGATTGTAAACAGTAAAAGGAGAACAATGTGCTGCTTCAGTACTTTGCCATAAAAGGCTATTCTTGTTTTCTTGCAGAATGTAGCCACTGAAAAAGAATTATAGCTCCCCAGTTGAAGAGAGCCCCTAGTTGAGAGTGAAGTTATTGTGTTCCCTTTGTGGTTTGGATGTTTTTGGCGAACAAGAGAGCAACCTTCCCCCTTCCCTCCTCCAAGGATTTGGGAGTCTTCAATATTGGACTCTTAAGCTACTTTACTACCATCAAAAGTTGTTTATTGTCAGGTAGGAGGTAGGACAATGATTGTTCTTGCAGAAGGCTCTCACTAGCCTTTTTTTTTTTTTTTTTTTTAAACTGACCTGCCAGAAAAGATTTTGTAGAGGGTATGTGTTCCCAAGCACTTTTCTTTGTGGAAACTATTGCTCTAACTTCTCCCTGATCACTTGGAAACTTTTGTGCCCCAGTGTTGTGGGTGTTGTCTATAGACCTTTTGTTCTTTCAAAAATCACTGAAATGGTGGGCTGAAATTTTGCTTTGACATAACACAAAAATGAAGATGACCTACCCTTTTCTGATGCAGTTATTGCTGGAGTCATTAATCCGGGTGTGGTTTTAATGGCCCCTGTTTGGATCTGCTTAGCAGGCTGACTTCTTAATGTCTGAACATGTAGCTGTGCTGAATTTGGCCTATATGAGGTTAACTGGAAAGAAGAGAGCTGTTGTTGGCATGAAAGATGGGCTACGGAGAGGTGAGTGAGCAGAAGTTTAAAGCAAAACTCTGACTTGCTGAGAAGTGCAAGCAGCAAACTGTGAAGTACATTAATTAAATACTAGTGAGTAGCAGGGAAGACTATGCTTAACAAGACAGTTGTGTAGAGTTTTAAAGAAAATCTAAACAAGGCCTTGGGAAACAAGTTTTTCCATCTTTGTTCCTTTGCCTTGTTGTAACAAAATTTTAAATAAAAAAATTTAATTAAAACAAAATTAAAGTATTTCTTCCAATCCAGAGAGATTTTATGCTCATGTAGAGTCTCCAAAATCTGAAGCAGCTCCAGACTCCTGTTGTTGGCATAAAACGGGGAATAACAGTGCTGCTGACCAAGGCAGAATGGTCATGCTTGGAGGCCTGTCTGAAACAGTATGGGCACAGGTGGTAACTCTGTGATAGTATCTTTAATTAGACAAAAAGAGGGTTCTTGCAGACATGATGGTTTTCAGGATTTGTAAATATTTCCAGTTGGGGTCAACAGATACCAGAATTGAAACATGGTGACATTAAGGATTAACAAAAGGATTTGAAGACCAACCAGGGAGGATTGCATGTTTGTTTTTTTTCTACCTTTGTTATATTACACCTTTATGTCTAGTGCGGTTAAATCCTTGACTTTTCTTATGAAGCCTTGAAAGATCCTGTGGGGGTTGATGTCTAGTAATTGAATCTGAATTGGCTTATTCTGTGATGCACTGTTAAAGTAAGAACTCCTGTTTTCTGGAAAAGAATCTATGGCTGTTAGCACGATACAAGTATTTGAAGGATGGACCATAGAGAGGCACATACTGTATCCCATAGGATATTTTATTCTTCCTTCATGCTGACTTTGTCTTACCATCTTTTGAAGGTGAAGCTCTCTGCCAGCAAGATTGTTTTAGCTGTGAAGGAAATCACACTCTTTGAGAACTGGCTTGAAGCAGACCTTGTTCCACCCAGTGCAAAAATAACTGTATCCTACCCAGAATCAAATGAGCGTGAAAATGAATTGCCCATGAAAAATTTATATGAGTGGTGCTTCAGGAAATACTTTTCTTCACTTTTCAAGTAGCAGCAATGAATATATAGCAGGGGATCTGCTGGAAGAGGTTCTGTATTTTACCTTCTCTGCTGTAACATTTCTCCAGTTTGCTAAGGTGGTGGAATTCATTAGGATATATTTTTTTAGTGGCATCATGTATATTCATTTAACCACAGAAGATGCCAGAGAAGAATTTCCATGAACCTGGATCCAAATGTCACTTTTGTACCACTCCAGTTGTTTAAGGTTCTATTTGAAGAGAGTAGAAAGAAAATCAGTTGCTTTGGCAAAAGTTGTTTCGAAGTATCTTAATTGGACAGTGATAAAGTTCTTCCACACCTTTGTCAGCTTCTAGGATAATTGTTTTAGGCACCCCACGATTCACAATATTGAACTAAGAAAAGTTGCAGTTCCATGTCGGCCTCAGTTTCATACTGTCTTCAGCAAGGATGATGCTTAGGTTGCTAGTGGTCAGAATGGAAAAAGGTCATCTATAGGGGCTAAATATTTCTATCCCATATCTCAAGTAATGGTCTTTCTTCTGTTTAGTAACCACTAAGTATGTATATTCTATAAAGGAACCCCATATGAAGAAGAAAGTCTCAGAACTAACCAGGCAATTCTGTTAAACTTGGTGGAAATAGCTTGCTATTTCTTAGATCCAAGACATAAGGCAGGCTTAATCTTGTTCCTCAGTTTTATCGTGGAGCTTGGGCTGCATAAGTCAATTTTCTGTGTGTTAGAGGCAAAATCTGTGTATTTGCTTAGTGTAAGTTAAGCAGACCTTCCTATGAATTCAGTCTAGGATTGGGGGACTCAGGAGCATGGCATGAGGAAGCACCTCTTCAGAAATTTGATAGAAGTACTAAGACTGCTTCCTAGTATAATCCTACTCCAAGATTACATCTAAAAGAGAGAGGGAGCTTAATAAGACAGTATCTCTTCAAAGAACAGATGTAATTTCTCTAGTAAAATGAGCATTTTTAACAGCACCACCTGGTGACTGCTCTAGCAATATTTCCTCATTAAATTATAACTAATAAACCTGCTTCTTTGGGATAGGTGTCATAGCTAATTCTCAGCCCTATCAGCTTGCCTGTAGTTGGGTTTTTTTGCTTATGTAATACTGGAGGAAGAGATCACATCAGTCTTCACAAAATGTACAGATGGCCAGTTATACCTGAGGTGAAGTTAACTCCTATGTGCTAACTGGCAATTTATTAACTTTGGAGGTTAGATTTTTGTTTTGTGTCATGTCCTGTGCCCCAGAATTTCTTTTGTGGAAAGACTCTGGTAGTTAGTTTTGATTATAATAAGCTGTTCACACTGAAGTGGAAGCTGACTTGCTTAGTTCAAGCAGAGATATTAAGTAACTATCAGATTCTGCTTCTAATATAGATAGGATTCTAATAAAATATTTCAGGCTTATGAAAATAAGAAATAAAATATTTCAGGCCATGTGTCTGTCATTTTTATCATATCCCTCATGGAATCACTTTATGAGCTTTGAGCTAATACCAGCTGCAGATTGAAAGGGGAACATTAATAGCAAGCTGAACCTGGCTTGCTGGCTGATAATCTAGAAGATCATTTTAATACAGGGACCCATAAGCACAAAGAAAAAAGCTGAGGGTTCTTGGAAGTGTTCTAGGGGCAGCAGTGAATGAAGAGTAAGGTTTATTTTCTGCTTTTCCTTTTAGGATTTTCTTTTGTTGCCCTGAAAAGAAAGTGAAAAGGCCATATGTGACCTGGCTTGGCAGGGATGATCAGCCCCAGGGAAGTCCCATCACTGGTCCCTAAGAGGAGGGGCAATGTGTGTGTAGAAAAGCTAAGGGAGAAGGTCATTGACAATTCATTTATTCCTAATGAAGCAAGGGAATCACAGGGCTGCTGCGTAAGAACTGCAAAATCTGCAGTTATGTTGCAGCAGCAGTTTCCCGAGAGACCAATTGTAAGAGGCAATACTTTGGACTTCAGTGATTTAAAAGGCTCTAATTCCCTGTACTTGTTCCGTGGAAGTCACCACAGCAAAGGTGATATGAAAACCACAACAAATCAGCCTTGCAGCTGCTTCAGAGGTAGTTTGGAACTATGATTGAAGTAGGGTAATCAGGGTAAAGGTCTGACACCTGTGATTTAACTTTTCTTTGAAGTAATCGAGTGGTAGCCTGTACTAGGGGATCAATAGCATGTAAGAGAAGACTTCCCTCTATTTAGAAGGTAGGCCTGCTCTTGGTCTGCAGGACTGATTTAGTATTATTCTCTAAGAAAAAGAGATTGAAGGAGGTTGTGCAAATGGCTCTGGCTTTCCTTGCACTTATTTGAGGTATGTTTAGGAAATTGGCACTAATTGTGTGATGTAGAAGTTGTGTGGTGTGGGTATTTTGGGGGATTTTTTGTTTGTTGGGAATTTTTTGAGATTTTTTGGTTTTTTAATCTTCCCAGTAGACAGCACAGAAGTTGTTCCTTACTCTGGCAAAGAATGATCAGCTTGAATTTCTAATGCTAAGCGCAGGGAATTGGTAACTGTGCGTAATCAATGACATGGTCAGCTTGTTGCTTAATTTCAGTTTCTTCTTGGTCTTGTCCTGATGCTGTGGAAAGGATGAAAGTTAGCATCTAAAAGAGACCAAAAAAAGAAAGGCTCAGAGTAAATGTGCCTTGCACATGCCCTTAGCACATGGAAGCCCCTCTTGGAGTCCTGTAAATGAAAATTCTAATTAGATACGCAACAACATCTGAAATTCTGTAGAGAAATACCTTCGGGCATACCTCTTACTGCTTACTCCTAAACTTCTTTGGACTCCTTGTTTATGTTGCAATATTCCATTCTAATTCAGGTTTTAAACGATGTATGTTGAGCTGTGGGGTGCTCTAGCTGGTACAGTGCTTGGGTAGATATTTAATAATGTGCTTCTTGCTTCCAGTAGAAACAGAAGTGGACATGTAAAGCACTGGTATAGATGAACAGGTTTTTTTCAGGAGTGTCAGTGTGTGGGAATTTCCTCCTTTTTGCTTACTACAAAAAGATGCAAAATTCTTTCCCTCCCCCAGACTGCACGCTGGGTATAACATGAAAACTGAGTTTAAATGCATGATTTGTGGAATCTCTGGAAATTCATTTTGACACAAAGTTGATGGCACTAGCTAGAAAGAAACTTCTTCCAGAGCTTAGCCTGTACAGAGGATTTCCCCAGCAGCATTACTACGATGCAGTGCACGTGGCACTCGTGTTGGTGTTCTCGGGTAACCTTCCATGTGGATACAGCGCTGGTGGAGCATTTTAGTCCTCGGCTGTACCGAAAGAGAGAGACAATGACTTTTGCAGACAGGGGATGGCACTGTTGCACTGTAGCTCCTCAGCCTTCCGTCCAAACTATCTCTATTTATAACAAGGGCTTGGTATTTACCAGGAAGCGAGCAGATGAACCAGATGCATTACTGCAAGATTTTCTTGAAATAATTCTGCATAAAATATCAGATTTGGTTTACTGGGAAGTTTATATGTTGATAAAACCCCTGAAAGAATGCGTTAACATGCATCTAAATTGAATGTTAGCAGTGGACATAGTTAAGGCACTCTTATTTACTTTAGATTTAAAATAAAACCAGCAAGCATTTAAGCTTCTTTCTACCTTTCTTTTATCCTGGAAAATGCAGACTTCTTTTCTCAGAAGCCTTAATACATTGTTTTCTTCAGCAATTCACCCAGCAAATTCTTTAGGGCAAGAGGCTAGTTCTGAAGAATGCCTGGTCCATGTGGTCAGGCATGTGGTGGGTGTGGAAGTAGCATTCAGATTGCTTGTCTTGGTTCTCACCACAGCCATAGCAACATGGCAGATGGGCCAAGATGATTTCTTTTGAAGGACAGGCTTTTGCCATGTAAGGCAATATAGACCTTGATCAGCGCCTTCAACTTTAGCTGTGAGTTGAGTGCAGTCAGGGCTGTTACTCGTGTACTGACATCAGCACATGGCAGTGAGGTATCTAACTCTGCTTCAGTCATTTGATGATCCTCAGATGGAGTCCCATCTGGGATGTGTTGTTAACAGCCTCAGTTGTGAGGTGATGAAAGTGTAGGTAACAATGGCGAATTCTGTATTCAAAATACAGATGGCAGGAAGAGCTGAGCAGGCTGTTGCTGAAATTAGCTCAACAATTCTGTCTCTTTTCTTGGATGAATGCAGCTACCTCTGTCTGTCTTCCACCAGTCCACTGTGACTCCCTTAGCCTTACCTGAAAGGTGGCTTTCTCAGGTTCACCTGTACCTTTGTTTCAGCAAGGCATGGGCTGTAATCCTAAGATAAACTGTGCAATTTAGATAAAGTATAGCTGTAAAGCTGACATGAGCCAGTACACAAGAAACACTGGCATTTGTGTTTTCTGCTTAGGCCCCTTATCACTGACCAACCACTTCAAACTGTTGGTGTGAAACCTCTAGTGGAAAAAAAAAAGGGCCATGTCCATGAGTATCAGCAGGAACCTCTAAAGCAAGAAGAATGAAACCTTAGAAAAGCAAACTTAAACTGCATCAAAATCTTTACCTTTCTCTCTCTCTCTTTTTTTTTTTTTTTTTAATTTCCCCTTCCCCTGAAAATGTTTGACTTACCTGAAACAATCTGTGTGATGTGATGTCGTGTAGTATTTTTGGGAGGGGAAAGGGAAAAGATGCAGATCATTCTGGTCAGACCATATTATTGGCACTGCACTTAAAAATAAAAAGTTTCAATGCAACATTTGGTTTCAAAAGTAAATATAAAAAGTTTTCTATGCTTAGTTTTGGGACCAAAATATTTATTCAGCTTGTACCCACCTCTCCCCATCTTCATCCTTTCCGCTTTACTGGAGCTTGATTTCTCATTTGAAGGACAGGCCCTATTGCTGCCTGCTGAGGTGTGTAGGTGACTCAACTCTGAGGCCTTCCTACTGTGAGGAAGTCAATTTGTTTTCTGGACAAGACAAATCAGATTAGAGATAACCTGTGTGCTTCTGTGACAATCTCAAAGGCAGCCAACCAAGCTAATAATAGCAGCATTATTAGAAGACATCTGATTCTCATTCATCATTAGAAAGAGATAATTAGCTAAGAAATCCTTTGGCTTATTCTAAGTCCATACCTAGATTGCAAGGTTCAAGTGCAAGGAAGGCTTATCTCACCACCTGCCTTGGAGAAAGGAGACAAAATATTGGCTGGTTATTTTGCGATGCTCTGGTGATGAGTTGTGAAGTTGTGCTTCTTTCAAAACTGTATCCAGTCTGTCTTTCCTGGGTTGCTGATGGTCATTGCTGACCAGGAGTTTGGTAGTTGTCCTTAGGACTCCTTTAGAAAATGATTACACAGGTTCAGTGGAAAATGCTCAGCTTTTTCCCCCCTGAACACTCCTTGAGTTTCAGTGAGTCGGTAACGGGCTCAGGGGCAGAGCTCAGGCTCAGCAGAGCAGCCAGAGAGGTGTCTCAGAACATTCCTCATCTACCTACTGGCCATGCAGTGCCACCACAGTCGTGTTCAGCAAGTCTTAGCCTGGCAATGGCACGAATAGAAATACACTAAAAGTGTCCCAGCTTTGTTTTCTTTGGGGCCTTGCATAGTAAAGGGAATAATCTTTCAGGTGCTGTTTTGGACAGAGTCCTCTTTATTCTGCTTGTTGTTTTGTCTCGAACTTAGAAGAGTGTTTCTTAAAAATTATGTTGGAGCAAAGTGAATTTTTTGCCTTTAAGTTTCACCTGATCATGCAATGTGTGTTTGTGTGTGCAATCATGTGATGACTCCTTCCTGGGAACTGGGAATGGAAAAAGTGAGCTTTTAAGGGCAGAGGCACTATTGGAAAATTACTTCACTTGTGGTAAATAGATGCTCACCAATGACAATGATTTAACTTGAAATAGGTAAAGCTAGACTGGAAAAATCATTAAAATTATATTGTAAGACCGATAACACTGAAGTAATACAGGAATAAAATGGAAGAAATTAGAGGAAAAAAATAGGTATCTGTATTTGACTTTTGATAAGTATTAACATGATAAGAAATAGAATTATCATTATTGCTATTTCAGAAAGGGGGAAACAATGCACAGATGCTGAAAAACTCATTCAAGTTTACTCACTGCGTTCTTGTCAAGGCCAGGCCTCCTAAAGATATTAGAACATAACATTACTTCAGGGAGTTAGAGAAGAACTAAACTTTTTCACTGAAAAAAAATCACTAGCTTAACCTAGGACTTCAAACTCACCATATGTGTTAGAAAACGTTCCATGGAATGTCATACAAAACTCCAAGTGTTCTACATTAAGAGCAAGCCAAGGTGCATGATCATGGTGTTCCTCCTGTACCTTGTATTTTTTCCCCCTGGACAATACTGAAATCTCTCTGGAACATCTTGTCTGAGCTGTCTCCAGCAAGGTTCTGCCTGTCATTCATGATGAGGAATGTCCATGTGAAACTAATTTAGGATGTGTATAGCACTCATGCATTTAGTGCTGCTGAAATCAGTCTCTGTCAAAATGTTGATGGCCTACCATGCCAATTGAGGCTGAGGATGCGTAAAGTGGTGAAATATTTATTTCAATACTATGATGATACACTATTTATTTTACACTAGCTGATGATACACTATTTAAGACTACTGAACTGCGTGGTTCTGATGTTTTAAAAAGCATCTATGAAATGTCCTGGTTGTATATCTACCACAGGTAAAGATGAAGCGGAACTCTGGAGGCAAATACTGCTGGATTCCAGTTGTTCAGTACCTAAACTTGGTTCTGGATTGCTATAGCCTGGACATATATGTCTTTACATAGAGGCATGTAAAATACATAGAGTATTCCACTTCAAAGCATCCTGGTTTGGACTTCAAGATGTAAACTCTTTCAATGTTCTGTTTGGATAGGGATTTGGAACCCAGACCTCAAAAAGGAAAAATTTAACTCCACCTTATTTATCCTTTTACAGAGGGAGTATTTACACCAACAAGATTAGATTGTGGATTTATGGATAAGTATTCAGAATTTTCCTTCTCAACATATTTGTATTAGTGTTACCTCATCCATTTGAACTACAAGCCTGAAATCTTTTTTTTTTTTTTTTTCTCCTCTGTAGATAAATTCCTTTAAATTACATAGTATTTATATGCAGAAAAACAAAGTAAGGGGCACCTTCTTGGAAGATATTAGGTGTCTAAGCTCTGGGGCTGTGACTAGGAAACTTACATTTTCATGATTAACCTAGGACTCCACAGATTCTTTTGTGTGGAATTTAATGTTTTCCTGGGGAATGCAAGGCTTCTCTGCTAGGCTTCCCTGGAGGAGTCCATTCTAGCCTTCTGCCCAGAAGGCAGTCCAGCACACGGGGTAGGTGAAGTCATGCCTATTTTTAAAGCATATATTTGCCTCACACCACAGAAATCTGAAGATTTGGGGTTTTTAATTATGTTCATTGACCAACACAGTTTAAACTGTAATTGCTAAAGAGTTTAAAAAGGCAAATGAAAATCTACTCTCACTGCATAAGGAGCAGAACCATTTTTGGATATGCTTTATGACTAGCAATAGTTATTTGAGACTATAACATACTTTTATTTTACTCTTTGGAAACAATCTATCGGTTGCCTTCTCTTTTTTAATTAGGAGAATTTGTGCATTGTCTTCTGAAGATTTTTTTGCAACAGCTGTATAATGTGAAATTGGGGAATTAGTTTAGAAGTTCCCTGATGTGCTTCGTGAACTGTTTCACAGTGAAGCCCAGTGTGGCCAAACACTGGTGGATCATAAGCCTACTTACTGTGTCTAGACCCCAGGGCCATATGAAAGGTTCTTGTTTCCTAGGATCTGTTTGACCACTGTTATGGAAACTGTGCTTTGTGACCTGTTTAAACAATTAGTGTTGGTACCTAACAGCATAATGCATTTGAAATACACAGTTGTTAAACTGTGTATTGCAAATGAAAGATCCATTTCAAGGAACTGGTTGAGTGATCCTGTTTCCTTCTCCCACTCCATGACTTGGTGTGCCATGTTGTCTGGAGGTATCAAGAGAAACAAATGTCTCCCTATGCAACTGTGATTTATACTTGTGAAAATAAAGTGTGAATGATGGCCACATTAATACTGGTTTTCAGAAAGGCTTTTTTTGTAAAACTGTTGCAACTTTCAAACAAATAAGGGCTTTCTTTTGGCTGCTCTACTGTGATCAGTCATAATTCAAAAATAAGAGATGCATGTTTCACTTCTTAGGACAGGAAATAAGTGTTTTAATTATCTTTTCATTCACCTTCGAGTGTTTAATTCACAATTAATATTGCTTACACTAAAAGAAGAGAAGGACTTGACTCGTGTATTAAAGGTCCTTGAGTTATAGACACTCATAATGAAACTGTCCTTGGTGATGATTAAAGCTGCCAAACCATAGTGACTGTCAGCACTGCTTGGGCTGTTCCATCCCTGCATCTTTTCTCTTTGGAGCAACTGATCAAAGGGGAAATTGGCACCAAAGTCACGTTTTTCAAGATGAGAGGTCTAAGGGATGGCAGGTTCGAAAGTGTAATGTGCAGGGGCTGAGGGAAAAGGATGTGTGGGAAGAAAATGTGTTAACCAGATGGCTCCACTTTACTGTTTTTGGGAGCCCTCGAAGACAGTGAGGGGGAGATCAAGGCAGCAAGTTCCTGCCTGAGCAGAGTTTCAGCCAAAGGGAGCTCTATGTGTGCTTTTCACCTCGCTGGTTCAACTCCACAAGGCTCAAGGTACACCCTGTAAATAAACTCCCTTGTACTTTACTTTTCGTCTTTGCGAGTACACTGCTCTTGAATTGGACACTGTATGGTGCTAATGCAGATCCTCTTTCTTTCTGGAAATGTAAAAGCCCCTATTTACCTTTCCATTCAGATCAATTAAAAAAATCTAACTTTTATAACTGTTTAATTACAGGGCTTCTGTTGATAAGGAGTTCCACTTCAGTGGGAACCATTCAGTATTGACTAACTGATGTCTGTGTTGCACCTTGGTGACCTTTAGAACAATTTAATTAAAATGATGCAAAATACCTCTGGAGACCTGTCTCTCCAGGCTAAGAGTAGATATTATCATCCTCTAGGGCTCCATTTAGGAAATTTTGTGACTTTTTAAAGATAAAACATATGGGGATTCTAGGCTACTACAAAAGCACAAAACAAAATATAGGGATGAAAAGATGTTGCATAACCTGTAACATTGCTCTAACAACCATACCACTAGTTACTACTAAAATACTCTGTGGTAAATGATAGGTGAGCAGACTTTAACCTAACAAATGAGAGGAGAGGGGAAAAAGGGAAAGATATTATTAGCAAGCATAAGATGAATCATGACTATATGTTCTCCAAAGACGTGAAAATGATATCTATTTGTGTTCTACTTGAAAGAGATTTCCAAATGTGTGTACATTGATTATTTATTTGCTGCAACTGGACATAACCACCATTAATTTCAATGAGTGTGAACAAACTTTGAGTAGTGCTGTATAACTAAATTACAGGTAACCTTTTTTAATTTTCATTTTAGCATTATTTGTGCCATCTAAGAGCATTTGAGTTCCCCATCTCAGCCATTCTTGATATTATTCGTTGCTCCTCATCTTATTACCACATCACACATAATGAACTGCGATTGCTGTGATTTGTGCCGACATGGTTTACTGAATTGCCCTGATCTCCTGCTAAACTTGTTTACCATTAGTTAAAGACACTCAGAGTTTTTAAGAATACCCCACTGACAGTGGAGTGCCTAGAAAAATAGTATGTTTTGTTCATATGACATCTATAGGACACAAATAGGGATGTCTCCATACCCACCCCAAAAACTACAGTCCATTTACACTCAGTCTTGATCTTCTGGCCAAATTCTGGTGTTTACTCTAAACTGTGTCTCTGAGAGAAAGGAGAACACTAATTTGCTTTTTGGGAACATCACTGAAAAGATAGATATTGGAATTTGTTTAGGTGCCCTTTAATGAAACAACTTTTGTTTGTTGTTTGTGTTTTTGTTAGGGGTTTTTTGTTGTTGTTCTTGGTGACCTTTCTTAGACTGTCTGACTCCAAACTATAAACAGCACATATTACTCTTTGTGTATCAAAAAAGCAAATGCAAATTTATTGTCAAAACTTCAACTTTCCTCAAATACTTAAGTCACCATGTCTTAAGCTTAACACAGTGACCTCATTTTTTGTGGAAATGCAGTGACTTCTACTGTTTCTCTAACCTTGGAGAGGGAAGCAAATCCTGTGTTCTGGGATGGAAGGCATTACAATCCTGTTGGTTCAAACATCAGGCTGCTTTGTCAAAGTGCTGTAGAGAAATAGCAAAGAAAACAGCTCCTGTCCTGGGCAGCTGCTGCTTCCAGTTATCTGACACACTGTGATGGAGCAGCACAAAGAAGAGCTGCGGGAAGGCAGGGGTGAACACTGAGGCAACAGCACAGGCTGCAGTCGAGGTGAAAGCAATTGAAAGAGGGAACAGAAATTGTATGTTGATATCCCTAAGAAACTGCCAAAGTATAAATTGTCCCTGAGAGTGCTTGGCTATTGCTTCCTGTGTTCGCTTGCCCTGTGAACAGCTTGGTGTTTATGATTCCTGTCGGGGTCAGTAGCCCTAATTAGACCTTTAGCCAGTGATACAACCCCCTCCAACTTCATGCTGATATGAATACACAGTGACCCATTTCAAAAACATCAATCACAGTTTCATTAATTGCATTTAATCCAGTAGTTTATGCTCAAATGGAGCCCAAGCTCTGAATATTGGCCATTTGATGACTTAATTAGGTATAGAAGTCAATGACCGTCAAACTTACTAGAGCTGATACACTCCAATATTGACCTTTATCACAAGTGCTTTATTTTCAAAGTTAATATATTAGAAAAATGAATCCTTTAGGTACTGATGAATTTAATGCAGATATATCTGATTCTAACACTCTGTGCCTTAAGAAAGATTTTTTTTTTTTTTCTTATCTCGTGGACATCAAAGCCCAAAATCACTTCTATCACATTTGTGGATCATTGTAATATGTAATTTTGTATGTGTTGTGCTACTTGAATGACTGATCAAAATACATGAAAGTATAAATTGGGTTTTAAATAGATTAGAATAAGGAGATGGGAGATACACATCCTGAATATTGTATCCAACCTGCTTATTGGTGTTTTAATGTCTCAAATTCTCATAACCAAGGGCTTTAGTATTACATCTTGTAGCACTCTCAACACTGCTGAACTGCAACTCCTGAAGTCAGAAATCCCATACATTAAAAAGAAACCAACAGATGGCATTTTAGAAGCCTCATGTTTCATTGTCCTATAAATAGAGATTATCAAACGCATAATGAGCACCCAGCAAGAATAATATTCCTTCTGTGTTAACCACTTTATTAATCATAAGCAAGCAACTAATACCTTTTTTACTTCTTACTGGTAGTTCTGTGTGTAATATATATGGTGTTATTATCATAGGTCTGTGCTCATAGGTTAATGTGAGTTAACATTTCAAGTGGGACACAGAGCACAGGTAACACCCACTTTTTTGGTCTTCTGCTACTCATATTCCTATAATGTGCATATACTGGTATTATGGTTATATTGTAGTTTTAGAGATGGATCCATTAGAGATGGATTTCAAATGGTTAGGAATCAGGTTTTCTTCTTCTAGAAGGGAGGGTGGTAACTGGCAGTTAGGTATAACTAAAGTCTTAGTTGAAAGGAGGTGAAAGAAATTGCATTTAAAATACTAATAATGCCAAGAAGACAGAGATTTCTTATGGATGGTGTAACCAGCTGTGCAGGAGAAATGTCAAAAGATGGTTATGGGAGCATTTGGAGTGTAGAAAAATCAATCTAAAAGGGTGTTACATAAAAATTGCGCATTTTATTATGATGTTGCCTTAGGACTGTTATCCTGTATCCTGCCATTAAGAGCTTCTTTCTCTTATAAAGTTACTCTACCTTCTCTTATATAAGTCCCTTAATATTATTTACTGTCTTTTGTAGAAGGAAAGCAGTGTACTGCTTTTAGTCATGTAAGAAGTAATGAACTAACCCATCTTGCTAAAAGAAAATAGATCAGCGAATCAGAAGTGTGCTTTGGAACACAGAAGGTATCACACAGAAAAGAACCCTTATTATTTTGTACATCTCCTTTCCTTGTGCATTTGGAATCCCGTCAGCTTACTTAAGGTCTTGTTGATGCTGCATCCATGTAAAGGTTTTGGTTTTGCATTAGCAGTTCCTAGTGATTCCTTGGCAAAGGTTAATCTCTCCCCAGATAACAGGTCTCATCAGAGACTTCCTCACCTCTGAAGAAGAGAGATGGTTCCTACCACTGTTTATTTTGGTTTGTGTTAGTCTGGGGTTGATTTTTACACATGAAGTTATACTTATTTTGAATGTTGCTTTATTTTATTCCAGGAAATACATTTTTTGTGAGGAAGATGTCATGCAAACATATAATGGGAAGCTTTGTTATTTCATGAATTGTTTTGCACTGTTTGTCAGCAGAAACTGTCATGAAAGGAATAAAACTCTTTGTCCTAAAGAGGAGTGAGACCAGTAGCCTGGCAACAGCTTCATTAATAGCTATTTGTCTGTTAGTCAAAATGCATAAAGAATGATCATAGAACTGGGATTTGGACCTTTGGCTATGGATGGCTGTTTATGGGACTTGAACTTACATGACAATTCTTTTGGTGCGGCCACTTTGTTACCCCAAGAGCTGCCTTGGCTTCTCCAGAGCCAGAGGCTGTGCTGTGCCTATTGAGGACTGTGCTTATCTAGCCAGTAGTGTGGTGGTTGGAAAAATGGTCCAAAATCTGGGCTTAAAATCAGCCCTGTCATGAGCCCACAGACTCAGTTCTTGTGTAGTCAACCTGTTTGTTTCTCTTGTTTGAGGGCAATGGCTAAATCATAAACAAGGGATGGATTTTTATACTCCAGTTTTCTTTTTAGAGCAAAGAAATATAGAGGTCTAGATTCTGTTCTAACTTACATATCACTATCAAAGTACTAGAGGCAGTCATACTTTTTGGAAGAGTAACCTTTATAAATTTCTCACTGGTGGGGGAAAAGAAAAAGAAATGGGGAGGCGAAAATTTGAGCTACTTAGCAGTAGATAAGAAGTCAACCTGGAAAAATGTCATGCATTTCAAAGAAGCAAAGATTTTCTGGCTACCGTGCGAGCTAGAGACCAAGAAATCAGGCATCAGAAAGGTGAGCTCTTAATTTTTATTTCTTGTTTCTAGAGGGAGATCTCTTTATTTTACTTTCCTGCCTAGTTTTGTAAAAGATGGGAAAGGCTTGGCTGGTTGAAGTGTATATGTGTGTTTCAGTCACTTTCTCTCCTCTTCCTCAATAATTTAAAATATAAAAAAAACCAAATCCAAACCTAAGTGCCATGACAATGGACATGCAGATAGAGAAAAGAGGCCAAAATGAATAACTCTTCTGGGATAATGCTACACTAAGTTTATGAAACAGTCCTGTAAAGCTTTGTTTTGTACAGAAGCACATTTGCATTAGTGGCTGTGTGGAGAGACCACCTCAAAAAATTTCCTAAGAGGAAATGTAAACACATCAGTGAAAGAGTGGATTTTCGAGAACTAAGCAGTAAAGCTGAAAAGCTACTGATAAAGATCCTCTTTTGGTTACTGTAAAAGAAGAATTATCACTGTGCAGTAGCACACAGCAGCAATGACGGGTAATTGGGAAGTGACACTGCCGTGAAGTTCAGTGAGCACAGCCTCGCTGGTCCAGGACAAGGGGATACCACCCCAGTTAAGAAACTTCTCTCGACTCAAGTTTGAGGTCAGACCTGCTCTTGGCCTTTTGGCTTTGTTTCCTCACTTATACTTTATTGCATCTTGAAATTCGAATCAGTCTACTGAGCTGTTGCCTGTGCTCCTTAGCAGCATGGTTTATGTACCGTGAACAAGCTAGTGCTGGCTGTGGCCTTGAGTTGAAAGGGAGTTTGCTCTTCCTGTAAACCTCCTCTCTCTAGCATTAATCCAAAGCAATTAAGTCTTTTTCCTGTGAGCTAGAAAGCTTATTCTTCTTGTGAGCTGATTTGGTTATCAGTTGCTGCATTAATTTAGTGATCTGATTCTTTGAATCTATTGATTTAATTATAACTTTTCACTCAATTTTTTTCATTGCATTATTCCATCTTTAGTAAAACTGTATAGTGAATCAGCTTAGAACAAGTATAGTTATTTAAATGTTTTTTTCTTGTTCAGCCTTGAAATGAAATTCATAATTGTACTGTACAGATGTATTCCACTACATTGCAATAAGATGAGCTCAAGGTTACAGAAAGCAACAGATAAGAAATTTGCTTGCCACTTGCTTTTGTTTTCCCACCAGCGTTCGAGTCCCTTTTAGTCTCAGGCAGTATTCAGAATCTGTTTTGCTTCCATAAGCATTGTAAAGTCTGATTGTGTGTTAATGGAAAATCGTTTGAGCTGCTGTGTTACCACCTTCATCAACAGAAGAGTGTTTGCATCCTGTGTACACAAATCCACGATTCACTGCTAACTGCAGATAGTGAGAACTTCCGCTCCAGCATTTAGAGGTCTAAATAGAAGAAATCATTCACTGTGCTTTTAAAATGCATCCTCTTAGGCCACTTTAGCTAAAGAACAATATAATATGGTGGCAACCACTGTCAGAATTGAGCAGGCAGGGCTACTGCCCCTGACAGAGAGGGAAACTGTGAATTTGTGCCTGTGTACATAGTTAGCAGTGTCATGCAGTAACCACTCATGCAGCTTGACCTCAGGAGGGAGCAGGGTGGTTTGCAGTTTGCTATTTCTATTTCACATTGTTAGGCAAATTTCTAGGGTGGTTCTCCAGGACAGTGGCCTACACAGCCAGGGTATGGAGCCACTAATGGAAACTTCTGACCTAGTGATCTTTGCTAGTAATGATCTTGATAGATATGAGCACTTGATTGGCAGGTTATCTGTGAAAGACCTGATAGATTTTTATCTCTGCCTAGGTGGTTTTGTAGTCAGGCAGTGATGTGGAGTTGGACTTGATGATCCTTGTGGGTGCCTTTCAATTCAGCATATTCTGTGATTCTATGAATGGTTGAGCAAAAGGAAAAGGAATATGTTGCTGATGGAAGGCTTCAGGTCCTGAGGCTAGAAATGCTGCTGCTGAAAACAATTCTGAGCCCAGATTATAATGCAAAATTACTCATCTAACTCAGATTATTTCACAAAATCCATGCATCCATATACACTTTCACTTTGAAAAGGGAAAAGGAAAATTCTACACTACTAATGTATGAGGCATTGCCAAACATTTGTTGAACTGAGTGCCTTGGAGCATGCTGGGCTGAAGAGAAAAACCAGAGAAGAAAAAAGTGTGTCTCTTAAACCAATTACTGCACCTAGTAATCACATCTGTTTGCCAGGCTTTAAGAAAACAAAGTTATAAAGTTTGCTTTGTTAAAGTGTGAATTGATGAAGTGCACCAAGGAGCAGGGTTTTGCAGGGATATATCATGTTATAATTGTTCCTTTCTATAATAGCTTTCCAATACAGAATTAGAGGGAAGTGGAAGTTCACTGAGAGGCATCTGTACTGTATTTATTTAGAGTACTGTACATCTGTACTGTATTTATTTAGAGGCTTCTTTTACGTATATAGTGCAAAGGTGATTGGTAGCTAGTTTGCAGTAAGAAGAACCTCTGAGCTTTCAAAAGTAGGTGCCAAGAGAGCAGAGGGACCAGACTGAGTGGCTTAAGGAAAACTGTCCAGCTGCTCTCCATGGTGTTGTGGTGCTGAAGCAATTGCATCCCTTTAGGTTGGGGTAGGGCTCTGAATCACCGTGGCAGTGAAGCAGGGCACCAGTGCAGAAGTGACAATTCCACCGTGGTGATCCTAAGCCAATCTGATTTTCTTCTCTTATTGCATGGAAATTTTGTTTTTGCTATGCTGAGGGAAGAGCAAGGTATTCTGTTCTGTGGACTTTCCTAAACCAACTGCAGAAGGCTTTTGAGGTTCATGAGGATTATGGCATTTGCTGCTGATCCTCCTGAGCCCCCTTCTGTAAGCCCTTTTAATTCAGTTGACATAGATGAAGGTGGTGGAGCAGTTATGGCTTTTATTAATTTCTTTGGACTGGTTTGCCCTTAATTAAGGGTCATCCATCAATGCAGGTTGGAAAAAGATACTTGGAGTAAACAACAGGATGGCAAATACTGTTATGTCACCTATCTCTCCGAAATATATTTTACTTGGTAAATTATAGGAATGATGTGAAATGATCAAATAATGGATGCATCTTCGTTTAGTGTTTCTGCTGGATTTTCTTAGGTCCTGATTGTAAATCTGTCCCTTGAGAGGGAAACCTGTCTCTTAATAAGCCTAAGTAGGTGGTGGAGTCAAAGGCCTCTGAGGAAAGTAAAATATAATTTGTCTCTAATAGTAAGTCCATCTAAAGCATAAATGCCTAAAAACAATTTAGAGATAATGTTCCAAACAAGGTTCAGAAACAGAATTTTGCTTTATTGTAACACATGACACAAAGATCACTGTGTACCTGTGATTTTTTTATTCCTGGTGTTTATAAGTTCTGAGTGCAACAAGAGACTTGTGGTAAAAAGGGTAAAGACTGTCTGTTCTTGAGTTTTTACCAACTGCTGTGTGAGGAAAAGAGTGTTCATCTACTTGTGTAACAGGTTTTGTGGATGTGCAGATAGACCAGCACAGGTGATAGCATTCATTCACTTAACAGTATTTCCAGCAGGAGGAAGCCAGAAGTGGGAAAGTAAGGTCCCTGTACATTATCACAAGAAACCCACTCTGCAAATTGGGATTAAGCTAGCAAAGCAGTAAAATAACTAAGAGGTCTTTATCAACTTGTGAAAACAAAAGCACAGTCTGCATAGAAATCTTGGAGAGGTGTTTAAAGGTTATTTTTGGAATGGTGCAAGTACTACCCAGGGAAACTGGTCAAGTAATGGTATAGGGGGTGATAAATCTGGAGGACTGCTTGGGAGCATGAAAACTGATGATTTTATACCCTTAAGTATGTCATTTAAAATGTAGGTGTAAGGAGGTACTTTAGTTTGAGATTGAGGGGGTTTTTTTCCTTGCCCCCTCCCCTGGCATAATTTATTTAATGTAAAATATTCTTCCAAGAGTGCTTTGCTTACTTGCTTGTGGACTCTTGCATGACTCAGAGCAGTAAGTGAAAAATCTTCTTGTGTTTCCAGGGAACAGAAATCCTTACCTAACAATGCTCTAAAAGGTCAAATTCAATTTAATAAATTTATCTCTCAGGAAAACAAGCATCTTTTTTAGCTAGTGGAGCTAAAAAAAAAAATGATTTTGCATTTTGAAAAAAATAATTTGAAGTGTATTATAGGTGTGTAAGTTTGGAGTGCTAAAAGCTTCTATTACTGAGACCACATTGGTGTAAATCCTCAGTACATGTTGAAGTCAGTAGCATTACTTGTAATTCTATTATATAGTCTCTGTGAAAAAAGGAGAGCTGCTGGGAAATGCAATTCAAATTTGGTCTTAAAGTACTTATCTAAGGGCTGTATCCTGACAGCATTTTAAAAATAAGGGTTGTAATCAATGTTATTGCTTAAAAATCAATGTTGCCTGGTCTAGTCATGTGTGATAATACAGCACTGCAGCAAATAAAGCTATTTCAACTGCAGGCTTGCATTCAGCTGGATAGCATGTAGCTGCAGTAAAATATATTGCTGTATAATGCTGCACAGTTTGGACTAGGAGCATGATAGGAGTGTATTTTATGATATTATGAAGACATTGGAGAACGTGGGAACTTAGGAACCATTGGTTGGTGAGGTTTCATGAGGGTACTGTGACAGGGACTGTGACTCAGGGAGTGCTGAGTGCTTGAAGTGACATCTGTTTTTTTATCCTCCCTTCCCTTTTCATAAGCCCTTTACCACAATATCTCCAAGTTTTCAGAAGGCCAGAAGTTTTTGTTGGCTTTATGTTTTCTCAGAACTGTTGAGTCCAGTTGCAAAATAATAGTTTGAAGTTCATTTCTTATAAGAATCAATAAAAAGAGGTCATTGTTTCCAGTGCTTTCAGGTGTTGTATACCAGGAATCGAAATGTTTTGGAACTCTTGAACTAATTTGTACTTTTTTCTGTGGCTTAAACTTCTACACTATGTCAATAATACCCAAATGGTTCTATGTGGAGGTCTACAAAGTCATGTGGTGCTGGGTTGCCTATTTCCACTGGCCACACTATAAAAACTACTGCAAATGTGTCTCATGCACTTATGTTTTCAGCTGAGGCTGTATAAATGGGAAGGGACAGGTGTTGAAGGGATGAGGCAGCACTAAGATGTGGCTTACATGACCTAAACCATGGGAAAGGTGGTGAATGCCTGAGTGCGCTCATAGGCAGGAGTGTTCATAGAAAAAGCTGCTTTTCAGGGAGAGGTATAAAATGCCCACAGAAAATCAACCTGACATAAACAAGCTTCTTGACACTGGGAAAGCTGGGTTAGAAAGCTGCTACTCTGTTCATGCTCAAAAAAACACCTTCTACAGCCTAAAAGTGGGAAGGAAGCAGTGTGATTTTTCTCTTCTCTCCCCCTTTCTCACCAGGCCATATGGAAATATTTCAAGGTGGTTTTCCTTCTTTCTTTTTTTTTTTCTTTCTCAAAAGAGGTGTATATTCTTCCCCCACTCCTTTTCCAACACCTCATCATCAGGACACCCCTTTCTCAGGTGGGAGACCTAGTTCAGGTGCCTAGTCCAGCAGAATTGAAGAAGTAACAAAGAGATGAGTATAATCAGCTTGTATTTCTGGGTGAGTTTGTCTCTAGAGCTTTTCTTATCCATTTCAATATAAGGTATTTTCCCCCACTTCACACACTCCTCCCCACCAGGGTTAAAAGGTTGAAAAGAAACAAAAGCATTAGACAGCTGAAGACCTGTCACTGGGGTCAGCAATGGAACTTGGATACTGAAAATTTACATCAGGACTCAGCTACATGGAACGAGTTGTTCCCAAGGACCACAAGAAGCATTTTCTGATGGAAATTATTTTAAATTAGATAACTTTTTTGTAGTCTCTGTATGATATACCAGCTTGAAACTACTTAAAATTACTTGTTTGACCAGCCAAAAATAAACCCACCATGTTTCCCTTATACCTTCTAGAGAAGTAGGACAACTGAATGAGTGCAGTAACTAAGGAAAGGAACTTGATGTTCTTGTTCACCCTTAAATTGAGAAATGAATACGATGTTCATGCAACAGTCCACTCAATTAGTCATGAAATGAATCAGTGACTGTGGTGGGAATGGAGCCCAGGAATCATGGCCCCTCTGCTCCAATGGCTGGATTGCACTGCCTTTAAAAACAATCCGTTTTTTTGAATAGGAAATTTAAGATATACCATGGCAGTTTACCATACTGTTCTGGCTTTTTTGTTGTTTTTGTTGGTTGGTGGTTTCTTTTGTTTCCTCTAAGAGACAAAAATTACAACAAGCAAAAGCTTGGTGAGGATAAATTTTGAAGTCAGGCATACAGTGAGAGTCAAGCTGATGGTTCTGGTATAAAATCTTCATTTCCCTTCCTGGAAACATGAGTATGAATTATGAACTCTATGACTGGGGACCTTTTCTAAAAGAGAACACAAATCCCTGGGAGAATATATTCTCTTCTGCTCTGTGTGTGTGACTGCCATTAATGCTAATGGAGTCAATGAAAAGGCAAATATACCCTTGTTTGTACAAATGGCTGCAAAGTAGATGCTATAAAAACACACTGGGAAACAAACAAACAAAACAACCCCACCCCAAACAAAGAAAAACCCCAACCCATCAACTCCATGACACAGCATTGCAAGTCAAAAAAAGAGACCTTATCAGCTAGAAGTGACCTATTGTAGGACAGTGGTAAGTATAATATGGTTTAGAATGGACTGCTGAGGAGGATCAGGGTTGTTTTTTTTTTAAGGTAAAATTACTTTCCACTTAGAGTACTTTCCATTGTGAGGCTTTTAAAGGGCTTTGTACCCACAAACTGAATCACTATTTAGTGATGGAATTAGTGCAACTGAAAATGTTCCTATTCTTTGCCTGAGATGCAGCAAAGGGCAGTTTCTGGCTTGTAGCAAAATTTTCTGCTTACATCACTCCTTGGTGGAGTTTGCAGTGAAGTAGGAACAAACACGAGACCAGTTACTGTGTCTTGGCTCCAGGGCAGAACTTTTTCAAATGAACATGTTCAGACTTCTGTGGTTATGGGCTTCACCACACAGCAGCATCTGCTTTACTGATTTTGTTGCTGTTTAGTGGGGTAAAGTGAGAAGTAGCAAGAATATGACTTCTCCAGAGTCCTCATCCAACTGAGGTGAACCGCAGGTTAAATTCTAGTAACTTGTTTTCTCCTCTGTCTGGCATACCCACCCTGCAGTTTCAATCAGTTCTAACAAAGCAAGGATATATTTTTATGGTCAAGTGTTGGTAAATTTTGTAATAGTGGAAGTACTGGGAAATGTATTTGCAGTGAAGTATCTGTAAAACATAGGGGTCATTCTTGGCCTATTGCTACCCATGAAAGTGCAAGATTGGTCAGTGTGTATTTATGGCAGCTGTACAAGGAAGGATATCTGGGGTTTTTCCTGTTATGGTTTTCCTTTTGGGATGTGTCTGCCTCTTTGGGTTGCTGTGATGGCAGAGGACAGCTGTCCTAGCACTGTCTCATCTGTAATAGGCAGCTCGTTGAACAGCTCACAAGACTGGACTGGGTGTACAATGGGGATGGATCAATGAGGCATGCAAGATGTTTTTGAATGGAGTTCCCCTGAAGAGGGTTTTATCTGTTCTGTGGAGAATCTTGTAAATTGTTTCTCCCCCTCCAATGAATGCCAGTGAAGTTAGTTCAGAGGTTATCTCGATATGGCTACTATTAAATCAGGAACAATGGACAAACACTTTTACTTGGAGAGCCTGCATTCTGATGCAACTGTACTGCAACAAGGATGACAAGCATACCTATTTTTTTTTTAAGAAGGATCTCTGCTCAGGAAAACTTATGGAGTTTAGCCTTTTCCAGTGAGTGTTCAGTGGATATAATGACAAGGAACTTGCTTAGAAATGGAAGAGAAAAGGGTTTTCCTCTAACTATGAGTTACACCCACATCCCGTACAGTAATTACAAAGGATTCTTCAGCCACTTGTGTGTTAGAATTCTCAGTCAACTACATATTGATGGTATTAAAATGTTGTGAATAAAGATATTCCTTTTTGAGTTCCTTCTGAATCAAAGTGTTTATTAAATACAGATGCCAAGATAGAGATTACATTTAACAACACCTATAAAACTTGCCTTGGACTACATTAAGAGTGCATTTATGCAATTATGAAACTGTGGGAGCCTGGAAAAGCCTCTATAGGCCCTTACCTATTGTAAAGAAAATGCCTGTTAGAGTAAAATAAGGTGTGAAAAGGCACAGCTGGAAGAGAGGAGTAGGGAAGTAAATATGAATCTTATCAAGATGCAACAGATATTGAATTGATGAAATTAAGCAAACATCAGTATGAATTAAATCAAATCTAGGCTGTGTGTACTCTGCTGAATTAAATCAGGTAAAAATATGGAAATAATAGTGCTTTGCCTTCTTTATGGCATCTTAAAAGGCATGTCAATCCAAATAAAGTTTGACTGTAGCAAAGTTTCAGATTGTTGGTAGGCACACAACAAATTAATCAAGAATGTTGACTGTCCCACAAAGAACTCAATAATTCAGCAGCCTCTTCTTGCAGACTTTAGTCCATTTACTCCTGGAAGATTATCATACTGTGCTATCAACCATGAAAAGAGAAAAGGTGGCTTTAATAATCTAAAGAAGCTTCAATAAAGCAACTGAAACTTAGAGTTGTCAACACAGGAGAATGACAATCAAAATGAATTTTTAAACACAAGCATCCACAAAGTAAGGAATGCATAGTAGGTTTGAGATTTTGCATTACTATTTCCCAAGTGAAGCACAGCTGTTCAATTTCATTGCATTTTAAAATGAGAAATTTGACCTTTTTTGTGTGTGTTAGCAATAGGTATCTTGGCTTGAGATTGTTACCATGTTGTATACGATCATATTTTTGTTTATTTTTTGTTTTCGTTCTTCCGCCTCCATAGACTGAGCAGCTAAGGACTGGAGGTATTTGCTGCATCTTTATACCCGTATAACTGATTTAGAGGAGGAGTTCCATTTACTTTCAGAAGAAATAATAATAATTGCTATGTGTACAGACGTAGATATATATATATATATGCACATATTTTCATATGTGGAAGCCTCAGCTTAGCTACAGTAAATGGGTGGAACTTGAGAGAAGACATGAGAAATGTTGACTCTTAAAGCACTCCATTTATTCTGAGCATAGGGTACAGTATGATAAAAGTCTCAATGTTATGGTCTTGTGGAGTTCCTGCTTATGAGGCAGCTTTGTAAATGCTCAGTAAATGTGAGGGGCTTTCCAGACCCAGGCATGTCCTGCAGCCAGAGTTCTGATGTTGTCTTTCAAAATGTGCTTCATTCTTGCCACGGTAGCACAGAGAGATAGAGCCCTGGGCACAAGGCTCTGAGTGTGGCACTGCACAAGCCTTTCAGTTTACCTTTATAGGATACTTTATGTTTCTATTTGCAATATAGTTTTTGAAGCACTACTCAGGCCATTCTCTTGTGGTAGCAAACCTCAGTGGGTACAGGTTTCATACCATGTTCATTCAGGTAACAGCAATAAGTACAGCAATAACTCATGATAGGTAAGCCTAAAATCACCACAGTGGTTTGCAAAGGTAATAGAGCTGTCTGAAATCTGCATAGAAACTCATCTGTTGCCACAGAGTTGAATTTTGAGTAGTGCCTGTCACTTGAGTTGAGTATTTACGTTGCATATTGCTAATGAGATGCCATCCTTCCACTGGCACTGTAAATCCAGTGGTACCTCGGGTAATAATGTGCTATGAGTCCCCTATGCCATGATGATGGAATATCACAGTGACCTACAACATCCTTAATATGCAAAATGTTGGCAAATGGATTAGCCTTTTAGTGTTGATTGCTGCATCTAAACAATGTTCACCCACTGCAAAATGTCAGCACTCTCCTGATGGCAAATGATGAGTGGCAGAATTGAAATGAGTGGTCTCATTTATACTGGTCTTAGAAATGTAACATTGATAGCTTTTTTGGGAAGGAGGGAAATCATAGGGGAATCAGTAAGTGTTATGAAAGACATAATCCAAGTCAAAGTTGTTGGCTTTTTTTTGTTGTTGTTGTTAAAAAAAAAAAAAGTGGTGAAGGAGGAGAAAGAAAAAAATTATGCAAATAATGGGAAAGAAGAGGCAATGCAGCCTGACTGCTGCAACTCTTCATCCTGAAGAGACGCTACTGAATTTGCAGTTCTTCTCTTTACTGTGGTGGATCCATTTAGGTCTCGTTGTACGTTGCGTGTTGCATATCAGATTTTATGGCATTTGAGATTTCTTCTAGGCATTTTTCTTGTTAGTTGTTGTCCTCTGACTGTAGCCTTCTGCCCAGTTTTGGGGCCTGTTTCAGTTGGTCTGTTTTACAGTATTCTGGACTCTCGTCTTTCCCCCATCCCTCCCTTGGCTGGGACTGGATCCTTTTCTGCATGCAGAGTGTTTGCTCACAGAGTTCACAGGAAATTTTGTAACTTGTCCAATTCACTGGGTTTAGATTTTTAATATTTTATATTACTATTTTATTATTACTAAAATAGCAGCCAGAGGCATTCGAGCTGAGGTCAGGACCTCACTGTGCAAACTACAGAAAGAGGCAAACCTGCTCCCAAGTGCTTGGAGTGCTACTGACGGGTGCTTGGGTGTCTGCACAAATCACAGGGTTAACAGCTGCATGTTTCTACAGCTTTCAGGCTAGGATGCCAAAGCACTACTCAAACAGAAATAAATTTAGCCTCCTTTATGAAAGTCAGAGACTGGTTCTGTGGTAACACTTTCCCCCTCTCTAATTCCCACACATGTACTTGTTACTGACATATATATGACTCTGGTCAATATAGGTGCTTAACTTTTTAAAGAGCCTGTGTAAGTCACTAAGTGCATATTGATTTGAAGCAAATGTAAATTAGAATTAATTTTGACTTGCTAACGTAGTCAAATAAGGAACATTTCTATTGATCTCTGTCCCAGAAGCCAATTATCTGGATTAAGTGTTTTTATTACATGAAATGCAGAGTATAGTATATATCATTCTGCATTGATCAGTGTGAAATTGCATATTTAAGACAAGGACTGTAAGTAAGAGTAGTTAACAAGTGATTTATTTTTAAAAACCATATCTTGTTTTATTTACCCCTGCTCTTCCCTGTTCAAAAGCTGTGCTTGTAACTACCACTGAATAAGAGGTTGTTGATGCATGTGGATCAACTGGGATTCTTGTTCATATCATTTCCATTTCGGCTTCCTTCCCTTTCACTCTGCTCCATCTATACTGTGTGTTCCCTCCCCCTTCTGCCTCCCCAGCCACTGTAAAGCTTATCTAGATTTCCTACTCCTTTAGCATTGAGCAGTTCTTGTCGTACTGTGCTCTGCATGAAAAAAAAATATTTTCTATATGGAATAAATACATTGCAGCTATCGCTCCTGCAAGCAAGCAATGCTAAGTATCCGGAGAATTTACTAGAGCATATACAGGTGATGGTTATAAAAAGTGTGCTGAATAGGCGTCACAGGTATGCTGTAGTAAGTGACAGGGGTCCGGGTGCCGCCGGACCCTCCGTGACCAGCCTCCCGGGGCTCAGCAGGCGGCGGGGACCCGGTCATTCCCTGCCGAGCCCTCGGGCTCTGCCTTTCCCTTCCCGAGAGCAGGATGCGGCCACAGAGCGCTGTTACCAGGCTTGCGCTTGCAAGACTGCGACCTCCAGGAATCGCTCTGCTTCCCGTTATCCAAAGGCTGACATTATCTCTATGTATCGCTATAGCGGTCCGTGCCTCAGCCCTACAGCAACTTAATAATCCTGGTAACATCCTGCACTCAACTAATTTTCTTGGCAGTAGTTTTAATTACGTTTCGGGCTCCTGAATGAATTTGTTTTCTCTGGATCCTCGGTATATTGAGACGCTTGTCACGTTTGGGTGCCTGCAATCACTGATGCGTTTGTTTTAGGGGATGAATTAGTCTTCTGAGCCTGAGCATGTCCAATTTATGAATTAGATTTCATTGAAAGCTAGAACAAAACAAAACAAGAAAAGGTTATGCTGTACCACTTTTCTCCCCCACCCCCTCACCCCTAGCGCGGGGGTAAAAGCCTCTCATTTCCATTTCGCTCCTCAAACGCGTGGACCATGTCCCGGGCCCGAGCGTGCGGAAGGAGGAAGGGGCAATCCCTGCACCCCGCGGTGCCCCGAAGTTGTAGGAGCGGCGGCGGGCGCGGCCCCGCGCCCTTACCTGCGGGGGCGTCCCGCGGAGCCGGGCGGGGGCTGCGGGAGGCCGCGCGGTGCTGGGCGCCCTCCGGGCAGCGGCTGCGGCCCCGCGGACCCTCCCGCGCCCGGCAACGGGGAGCTGCCCACCCGCCTCGCCTCCCTGCGCTTCGAGCATCGGCCCCCTGCCCGTTTCCTCCGGGAGATATGCGTGATATACATGTACACCTAATTCTGGATGTACCCAGCTGTACGCGGCCGCGATCGGTCTCCCCGGCTCTCCCGCTGCCCCCGCCGCTGCCCGCCCGCCCGCCGTGCCCCGGCGGCACCGAGCGCCGAGGCTCCGCAGTCACGTGGCGCGGGGGGCGGGCGGCGGCGGCGGGGGGGCCGCTCCGCAGTTCGCGGTCTGCCGGCGCCCCGGCACACACCGAGCGCTGGAGGCTCCGCCGCGCCGCCTGCCAACCCGGGATCTACCTCCGTGATTTTTTTTTTTTTTTTAAGCCCCGGCTTTTTTTTTTCTTTTTTTTTTCCCCCCCCCCCCCTCTCCGCCTGTCCCCATCGCCCGTTTTTGCTCGATTTTGGGAAATTCTTGGGTCGCTGCAGGAATTTGGGATTTTTTTTCTGAGAGGGGGGTGTTTGGGCATCTCTCCCCGGCGCCCGCTGTCTTGCTCCACCTGCCCTTGCACCTTTTTTCTTCTTTTCCCCTGTCTGTCTCTCCCACCAAACCCGGGCTGATGTGCTGTGCGAGAGGCTGGAAATGGAAGTGTTGATGCTCTGGCTTTTCCCCTGGATATTTCAGTGCGTTTCGGTGCGGGCGGACTCCATCATCCACATTGGTAAGACAGGGAACGGGGGGGGTGTTGGAGAGAGACGCGGTAGATAAATAAATATATAAAGGGAACATCTCGTTTAGCCGCGATAATGTCACGGGCAGCGGTTGAACCCAACTCCGTGGAGAGACAGGAGGAGGGATGGGAGAAAGGCGGCTAAATTCCCCACCCGGCTCTCCCTGATTGTAAAGTTAGGGGCGAAATGCCGTCTGTTTGCCCGGCCAGGAGCGAGCAGGGGACCTGCCGGGGCCGCCGCTGCGGTCTCCCATGTGCCTGGGGAGTCTGTGCTTGGACCTGTTTGCGTGGAAAGGCTTTCTTCCCCCCCACCCCCCGCCTCCTCGCCGCCGAAAACAAACAACCGCCCCCATCACCCGAGCACGGGAGAGGCATAGTCTGAACGTGCTCACAGGGAAAACTTTAGGGGAGATAATCCCCTGTTTTGCATCCCCTGTCGTAGCAGGTGTCAGCCGAGCCGGAATGCGGAGGGGGGGAACTTGGCTGGGAAAGGGTTAGAAAGGCGAGCTTTGCAGCGGCTCTGTGTGTGCGTGTGTGTCTATGCGCGCAACTGTTGTGGTTTGAATAAGATCTCATTAAAACCCCTGGGCAGCAAGAAGGCTGGATCAGCAGTGGGAGGAAGAGAGGGATGAATAAGAGGCTAAGGAAAGGCTGATGTGAACTTTTATGGCTTCTGGGAGCAAGGCACGGTGATGTCCGCGGGAAGCCTGGCAAGCAAAAGCGAGGCTCTGCAGTCACCTTTTGGCTGGTGTTGAAAGGTACCAGCAGGAACGAAAATGAGGATGTTTAGGGGTGGAGAGGGGGGAGAGAATCACTTGTGGAGGATGATAGAGGAGGAGACGGGAATACGGCCGGGAAATGAAAAGCCGTAATTCCCACCAGCCTTTCGGGGAGAATGAGAGATCAAAAAAAGGAGGGGGCCGGGGCAGGAGCCATCCTGGTGAGGGGAGGCTCCGCTGAGACGAGAGGAAACTCTCGTGTCGACCCGGGGAGAGGAAAGGGAGAGGGGGACCAGCCCTGTAACAAGTTTCCCGGCACGGGCAGCTCCGGAGCAGGTGGAGGAGGCTCCGGTCATCGCCGCTCGCCTCCGGAGCCTGGGGGCGCAGCCAAGGCAGACAGCATTGCGGAGCCATTAAGGAGACGGGGTCAGCCCTGACCGCAGCGGAGGTCTCTGGTCCAGGGACACTCCCCAGGGCAGGGCAGACCCCGGCGGCACCGGGACCAGCCCAGCGGGGACGCAGGGAGGCGGCCTTGGAGAAGTACCCTGGCCAGGGGCAGAGGGGTGGGCGAAACAATCTCCGCGGGTCTTCCCCTCGGCCCCGGTTCTCTTGCGCGTGGACGGTGTCATCTCGGCTTTTCCCCTCACGAACTTCGGCCCGAGTAGTGTTTGCTAAGTGCTGGCAGAAATAGTGGTCCGGTGGGCAGGAGCGAGGAGCTGCTGTGTGCACGGCTCTGATTTCACACGGGCAGTGCACAGGCACGCACGGTGTGAATCAGCAGGACTTTTCCAGGCTGGGGAATAACGTTTTTTTTTGCTTGTTTTGTTGCCAGCTCTAAAGATCTCCCACCGCCGCGTACAGCAGGGCAGTAAGCCTGGCGTGGGCATACACACGCTCCGTAGAGAGGGATTTTATGTAACACACATCGCCAGATGTTTTCACGTTAACTGCATAAACAGGACAGTAAAATTACAGCTTTCAGGTTGCTGGACGCAAATCCTGACTTCACGTTTGTGCGTGCTTGTAAGCTTCAACAAAACTGCGGCCTGAAAGGCGGCATCCCAGGAGCGGCGAAGCAGAGCGAGCAAAAAGTTGGTGGAGTTCCCAAGCCTGCTCCCTTTCTCATCACTGGCGAAGCGAGTCCCTCACGCCGGCGTGGCTGCGGTTCAGGGCTCCGTAAATGCCAGTGGAGCAGAAGTGGCCCGGAGGAATGCTGAGCTTCCCCGTGCCCGGCCGCCCCCTCGTGTGTCCCGGCCCCGATGCTCCGGGAATGCCCTGCCTGGCACCGTGCGAGCCGGCCCGGAGGGGAGCCGGAGCTCTGGGGTGGCGGGTGGGCCGAGGTGGTGACGAGCGGGGCCGAACACTCCTCACCCTCTGCCGCCTTCCTCCCCCTCAGGTGCCATTTTCGAGGGCAATGCTGCCAAGGACGACGAGGTGTTCAAGCAGGCGGTGTCGGATCTGAACCTCAATGACGACATCCTCCAGAGCGAGAAAATCACTTACTCCATCAAGCTCATAGAGGCCAACAACCCCTTCCATGCGGTGCAGGAAGGTGAGCGCCCCGGGCGGCACCCACGGGGCGGGCGGGGCTGGGTGCGGGAACGGGATGGGGCTGGACGGGGGACTGTCTCGTCCCGGCGGCGGGGAGGGGGCGTCAGCGCCGGGGACAGCCCGGACCTGTCCTGGCGCTCGGCTGGAAACTTTCCTTCGGTCGGGGGTGGGCGCTGTCTTACAAGGAAAGGGGAGGGACGGCGCGGTGCGGTGGCGGCAGCGCCGAGTCCAGCCCAGCTCAGCCCAGCCCGGCCGTGCGGCGAGGGCAGCCCGGGCTGGGAGAGAGGGCAGGGCAGGGCGTGGGGGTCTCCGCATCGCTCCTGGATCCACAAGCGCCCCCTCTCTCCGCCGCTGCGGAGGGAAGGTCGGGCCCCGGTCCCCACCGCCGCCCCCGATCCCCCGGCAGGGACGCGGCGGGACAGGGCAGGCGAGAGGGTCCCGCCCGGAGGGGAGGGGGTCGTGCGGCACCGAGGGGCCGGGCAGGGGGATGCCGCGATTGCAGGAACGGCCGCGGATGGTGCGGGGCGTCTCTCCCGAGCATCCGCCCCCGCGCCCCCCGAGGGGAGGCAGAGGCGCGGTCAGCGCGGAGCTCCATCCCGGGGAGCGGGGGAAAGGGCAAGGGAGGCGGCTGGAAACCTGCCCAGAGTATACGAGTTCTGACAAGTCCCTACGTGGGTAAATAATTTCAATTAGATCTTTTGCAAAAGGGAAACGTTTAAATTAATCAGCTTGCCTTTACAAATAAGACTTTAAAAAGATATTATTTGTGACTTAATGAAGTGAAGGTTAATTATGGCCTAGGTTATTTCAGAAGCTGCGTTTTTCAGTAGTAATTATTCTAGAAACAGAGAGCTATTTATATATCCAGACTAGAATATTTAAAAAAAATGATTCATCACCAGCCTTACCCTTAGTTTTACAGAGCACAGTGAATCTTTCCTGGTATGAAAATTTGCATTAATCCATATGTATTTATGTCTAAGTTGTGTACATGCAAATTATGGCTACAAAATTACATCAAATGTTAATTTTCATGAACTCCGAACAATTTCTTTAGCTATTTCTTTGCCTCAGAGGAGGTGCTAGTTAATATCATGCACATTCAGGAGAAATAGCAGTAGATATCTTTTCAAGGGCCTCATCCCATTGACAGTAGGATTCCTCCTGCTGCTCTGAAAGCTTATCAAGGTGGTATAAAAATAATCTTTATGAAATGAGAAGAAGGGGACTTTAAAACGAAACTCCACCCACATATTCAGACATCAGAGGAAAACAAAAGTCTCTAAATAATGGCGGGTTGATTTACTGGCAAAGAATAACTGAACAATTGGATCTTCTTACATTTGCAAAAAGCTCAGTGTCCTATATTGGAGCTTATTCATATTCATGGAAGTGACAGTAGTTGGCTGGCTGAACAATTGCTTTCAACAGTGTCTCTTCTCAGAAGTTAAACTTTGTGAAACAATTTTGAATGCCCAAGGATCTGAGCTGACAGTCTGGTGGATGGGGTCTCTGCTCAGTTTTGTTGAAAGCAGAAAAGCATGACCCACTGGAGGATTCTTCTTGATCTAGGGTTTTTTTTCTGTTTCCTTTTTTTTTTTTTTTTTTGATTTGGTTGTTTGCTAAGCTTGAAGACTGGTAGTACTGCATTTTTGAAGTCTATCTTGAAAATAAATTTTCTCTGTTGAAATTCTGTGCGGCATCCACAGAAAAGAATCTGGTCAGATTTTCAAGCTTTTTGGTATAGAATCTTTGTACTACCTCAATATATGTAACCAAAGATGTTTTCTGCTGTCCCTTCCAAGATGTTCTTTGAGGACTCATGTGCCCGTTGCAGCTAGAAATGCTAACTGACGAACTGATACAATGCTTGGACAATTAAGGAGGTGGTTGATGAAGGTTCTCAATTCCAAAAAAAACTTGTTCTCCATCACTACTTCATTAAGGCACATCAAGGTGTCTTCTTTTGGGAGGACTATGAAATGATCCTATCTGCAAGCCAAAGCTTGCCACAATGGGAGAGCTAAGCAAAGTGTGTCAGACTTTGCTCAATTTCCTGGCTTGCTTTATTGGCTTAGGTCTTTATTTTCTTTACTTTACATTTAATTTCCTACTTTTGAAATCATTATACAACATGCTGACAGAACGATCCACGGGACATCCAAGTTGCTGCTCTGTTCTTACTGAGCTGTGTCACACTGCCCAGTGTTACTTGGTGTTGTTCTGACTATTCAAAATCTCACTTATCTCACCTTAAGGATGTTCTGCCCATTTTGGTAAAATGTTGCAGGTAGTAGTCAAAATAATCTGGAGCAAATCCGCTGCCCAGACTGCTCACACAATCTTGCTGCTGCTACGTAAAGTGCCCTGACATCCACATTATTCTTCTGCAGCGTCTTTCCAAGCAGCACCATGGAAATCAATGTTGCAAGCCTTAGTTTCATAGGGATGGAACTTTTCATAGTAAAAACCAATTTGGAATAAAAATAGACCATTGTGATGCTACCACCAGAACAGTTCACATGAACAAACCAATCACAAATATTGCTTATATTTGAGTTGTCTTTTGCACAATCTTGTGAGGCAACATCGTAAATTATTTCTTAAGTCTTTTTAAAAGAATGCTGCAAGTAAGGGCCTTTATTTCAATAATTTTGTACTGGTAAAATGATGGAGAGTCACCACTCCATGTAACAAGGCCTATTACACAATAATGAAACTTTAAATACTGACGGAGTAACACGTATTTGACCCGGCATTTATTGTGTAGTTGGAGAACGTCTGCATGGATGAGAAGCATGGAAGGGTAGTTCCTGCAGGGTTTTCTCAGCAGAAGCAGCACATTCACAGAACTAAAGACCAAAGAGAAGACACCTTGCTTTGTATAGAGAGTAGTTTTCAGTGCTGGATAGTGCTGAGAAGTGTTGCAAGATTTAAAAAAAAAAAAAAACAAAAACAAACAACAACAAACCACATAAAAAAACCTGTAGGAACTTCACTTTGGGGAGAGAAGAGCACTATTGTGATAATCTCTGATGATTGAATTAGGTAAATGAAATTCAGATGCTTTTTCTTCAAAGTCTTGGTGGACCCTCGTGTTAATTGTAGCCAGGTGCCAGCAAACAGTAATTAACAAAAGGTGTAAATTGTTTCATTCTTTGTTTTTCATTTTAATATATATTGCATAAACAAGATCCTGTTGTGCTGATAAATAATGAGATTATTTTGGCCCCATCAAAGTCATTCTATAACAAAGTGTGGCAAATGGGTGGAAGGAAATCCAGTGGCAAGGGATGTAACAGTAAAGAATAAACAGACCCTGGTGTATGCGTAAAATAGGACTTTGTTGTTTGCCCTTGCAAGCAATCATTGCATTTTGCAGAATATTGCTTTTATGTATGCGACAATTACTTGAGGGAAAGATTGTTTTCTCACCGACTGTCATGGGAGGAAATATACGTGGGGAATCATTGTTCTTTTCATAAGATTTAGAGAAATGAGCTCAAATCACAAACATGAAGTTAAACTGTATCCTTGCTTCCACAAGAGCTGTGTGCTCAGTTTCGGTTAAGTGATTGCAATGTGAGGTTAGAAGTGCTTGTGTTTGTGTGTTGTGTATTTAAGCTACTACTGTGGTAACCTTTTTGTGATTCAAGGATTCAAATAATCTCAAAGCTGTGAGAAACTTTGAAGCTTTCGGTTCAGATTGGGATTTTTGAGCCTGCCATTGGTGTTGAAAAGGGGCTGTGTGTATGACATATGGGTGGCAAACAGGTTTCCAGATGGGCTTGAAAACATGATGACATGTTTAAACTAAAAAAAACAAACAGAATTAACGTGTAAGTTTTTAACATGTTGCTTTTGAAGGGGGCATAATTAGCTGTAGGTCAAAACTGGGGCATAAGAAAGCTAATACTTAACATTTGTAGTGCCCTTAGGAGAGTGGATACAAAGGAGACTGTCATTCAGAAACTGCAAAACTTTCAAACCCTGTTTCTCAGCGGATGGTACTTACATATCTATGGAGCTGAAACTTGCTGTTCTCTCTGCATAGCAATTTCAAATGATTTGTTTCTAATTTGGGCAGCCTTGTATGTGTGCTTGTTGATGTTAAAATACTGTCAGTTCTGCAAACCAGAACAAATTTGGAAAACCAGAATGTGATTTGAGATCAAGAATGATGTTCCATAAATGGGTTTATTGTCAGTTCCGTACACACTGCTGTGGTTTCAGAGCGACTTGGAGCTGATAACTTTTTGGGTGTCTGTGTTGTATACCACTGAGTGAATCTGATCTGTTCTCATAGTCTGCAGCATGTGGTGCCAATACATACAAATGGAATAGAATAGACAGGATAGACCATTTCAGTTGGAAGTGATGTACAATGATCATCTAGTCCAACTACCTGAATAATTCAGTGCCGACCAAAAGTTCAAGCACACTGTTAAGAGCGATGTCTAAAGGGCTCTTAAAACAGTGACAGATTTGTGGCACCAAGCACCTCTCTAGAAAGGCTGTTCTAATGTTTGACAACCCTCTCAGTAAAGAAATGCTTCCTCATGTCCAGCCCAACTTTTCCTGGTTAACTTTGAACCATTCCAACACATCCTATCACAGGATCCCAGGGAGAAGAGATCAGCACGTGGTTCTTGATCCATCTTTGCTTAGCACATATATTTCATGTTACTACCACAGTTTCTTTCGAAAAGTTTTGATTTTTTTGACAAGGTATAAGTTGTTCAATGTGTAGATAACTAAGATGAAATACAGACCTGGAAAATGGGACTGAGCAACTCTATTGCTATTTACATTTGTTTGTGAAATATTACATATAAAAATTAATGATTTTTTGGTTTTTCTTTTTTTAAACAAACAAATCTTTATTGATTTGACTGCACTAGATTGGGAAACTTGGTTCACAGATAGAAATTATAGACTGTACCTAGATTTTTAAAGTAAAACATAAAAAAAATAAAATCTCATCTGCCAGAATTGCAAAGGATTGGTTTATATTGATGTACTGTCAGTTTTTCTCCAATGTTTTCTCTTGAGCCTTCACTGTTGGGTAACTCACTTTATCTGCTCTTCTTCCATGGTTTGCTCGAGCACAAGTTTCACAACTGTTTTCATCAGGGTGCGAGGTCTTGTTTGGAAGTTCGCACTCTGAACTCTCTGGAAAAGCACATATTGTTACATACTTTTTTTTCCTAAATTCAATCTCAGCTTTCAACACTTTTTAAAAACCAATCAGAAAGAATGTAGTTGGGCTCCTTCCCATGGTCAGAGAGGCCTTGCTGTGCAACTACACATTTTTTCTACTAGTCTGCTGCATTGAAAAGCTGTTTCTCAGTAGGGTGAATGGGCTTAACAATTTTACCTCCTTGTACCCTCTGAGATCAGACTACGACTTGTCAAGGACTGCCACAGTGAAGAGATCTGTGACACTGTCACCTCATTGTGCTTATGTTTTTAGGCTCTGTAGTTGCATGTTTCATTGTATTATAAACCCAAGTGTTTTCCTGAGCTAAAGAAAACAACAAATTAAAATATCCATCTCTTCCCATTCTTGTAGTTTTATTATGCTGAAAGCAAAGACCTGCAGTAGCAAGAAAAGGAGTGATAGCCTATGGAGTCTTTTGGGTGCTGAGGATGAAGGTAGGCTACAGACTATGGGGCAAACATCCAAAGATGTTACTTTGCAGCCAACAGCTATTCAGGTTCCAGTCACACATTAACTGCAGGTGCAAAATACTTGGTTCTTTTGGGAGGAATTCCCAGCAGACATATCCCCGGTACAGTTTGGGTGTTTTACAGGCTGTACGAGGGTTAGTTCCACCCCAGCCACATGCTCTGCTTTTATGGAGGCTCCAATCATTTCAGGCTGGGATGAGCTTCCCAGAGCTCAGTGTCACACATCTGGGTGCAGCAGTCAGGAGAAGAGGATGTGCTGCTGTGGGGGTCACAGCTCAGCATCCCAAGGTTAGTGAGAGTCTTTTTTGTGGAAACCACACCAGTGTGGATGGGACCTGATCAGGGCATAGAGTCCTTTCTCAGCCTGGGGATGTTGGTGGTGAAGTGTCCATGGGAGGTATCTCAGCACTGCTTGCAGTGGGGTATCAGGGTATCCCTTGTTATTTCATACTTTTGCAGTTAAAAGACTTTGAGTCTGAAAGAGTTTTTATTTTTTCACTTCTTCCATCTGCATCACAGGTTAGACTCGATTCTTCTCTCTTTTCTGTTTGCAGACTTGCTAATACCTTTATTTCCATGTTGGTTGTGGGTCACCCATCTGTTTTAAGGGTCTCGTATAAAAGAGAAGCTGCAGGTTGGGTTACAGTTCTTTTTTAGAACCTAATGCACTTTCCCATTGATCCTACTGCTGATCCTGCTCATTTACCAAGGAGCTGCAGTTGTTTTTTTTTATTCTGGGATTTCATTATGGACAATATGCTACATCATTAACTAGTATGCTGGAAATTATCCCAAAAGTTCAGAAAGAAACACTGTTCATAAAAACATTAGCGAACATGTTTTGGGGTTAAAGATTTTCTTTATGGTTCTCTTATTTATTTCTTAATTTATTTTCTAAAGAAAAAAAAGATTTCTGAGTGTTTGTTTGTCTGTGGCAGCTGTTCTCAGTCATTAATGTGGAGGAGGATCTGTAAATGTGAAATGAGTATACAAAACCGCCTCAGCCTGATCTAGTTAAGATGATGGCCCAAGACAAGGCTCCTGAACTGTGAAATACAATCTGTATATATGCATACACATGCTGGCCCATATACTCCATACAAATAACTTAATTGCTAGACTTACTGTAGTGTGTCCAGCAGGGAATATGCCTTGAGCCTTTCTCTGTTCAGAATCTTCAAGCTACAGATGATTAGGGGATTGACTATCTAAGTATTACATTTCAAATTGCATCTTCACACTTGCTGAATGAGATGAATTTAATATTTTGATGTGATTTATCATGCTAAGATTCAGCCACGCAGTGAAAGGAGTTAAAGCTACACTTTCCTTGAGCAGAGGGGATATTATTGTGTTTATTAAACTGTTCATAGTTACCATAGTTGTTTACTGGAAGGAAACAAAACAAAGACTCAAAGCTCAGTTATACAACTGTAATAGTGCCTGACTGTAAGACTACAGCACACTAAGACTGTGGCTGAAACAGTTACTTTGGATTTAACTTTTTATCATTTCAGAGCAACCACAGTCAAACTAATTTTTAGGCAATGATCAAATGTTTTTATGCTTTTATTCATAATTGATTTCCTCTGAGGGGAATTCCTGCTGTCTTTTTCTCTGTCACCTCATGCTTAGAGGTGTTTTTTTTCAATTTGCCCCTCAGGAAAAAAAATTACTTAGATTATATTGTTGGAATCGTACTGCTGTGAGAGTCTTGTAATTATAGGAAATTAAACTTTTATTTTTTTAAAACCTGAAAATATCTGTGTTTATCTGACAGTGCTCTGTTAGAAATGGCCCACTCAAGTCTTGCTTTTCTGGCAAGAGGTTTTTCCATAATTTTCGGTTATTTGAGGTGATGACTTTGAAAAATGGTTTACTTGTTAAATTTCACTTTTTTTTTTTTTAATGTAATAACACTTGCAGTGATTTTTACATATGGAAATACTGTGTGTTGCTTTCCATTTGGACACCTGTTGAAGATGGCCAGATTTCAGACTGAGAAATGAAAGATTTTATGTACGGGGCACATACAAGTTGTGCAGTGTACATCAGATTACCTGACACAAAAATGTGTCAGCTCTGAGGCTGAAATCCTGGGTGTCATCCTGAGAATCCTTTCTACTTCTCTCTTCACTGAAGAACAGGAGCAGCTGAGGCTGATCCTTAGTGTAGCTCTTTTGTTATAAGGATTCTTGCTGATGAGAAAATTGAAGTGAGACCATTAAATAACCTGCAACATTTTGAGAACCTCATTTTATATCGTATGTAGATCTGTAATCATTTCAAAGGCGGATAATAACGATATGCTAATATGCCAAGTTTTCTTTCATTTACATAACTTTCAGGCAATAAATATCTGAAATGAGAACTATGTTGAAAGGATTTCTTTTATGTTTTTCCTAATAGCTTGCATTTAATTATAATTTGGAGTCCTGCTTGCTGCGTTTGAAAGAGTGTTCATGTCTGTGGGTTTGGAGTGCTTTTTACAGCCCGAAAGGTTTGTCTGATCAGGAAGCTGCTAGCACAACTTTTGTGAAATTCCAGTCCTTTGACCCTGTTGTGACATCTTGGTGCCTGTCTTGTTTCTCTTTTGGCCTTTCACATGTTTAGTTTTGCAGTAAGAATACTGGAAAGCACTACCAGCCAGTCCTTAAAGGTAGAAAGAACCAAGAGACATTAATTTCAAGTGCTGTTTGGCTGCATTAAAACACACAGCAGGGTTTCTACTGCTTGACCTCACTGAGAACTATTCCCTTAGCAACCTTTCATAGAGGGAGTAAAAGGACAGTAAGAAAACGATTCCCTCCTCTTCCTCCCCCATATTCAAGACAAATAATATCTAAGAAATTAATTTCTCTCTTATAAATACACCAGTCTCAAACCAAAAAACTCCCAGTGGGCCCAAGCTTTCATTAAGTATCCTGTTTCTCAGTCCAGTCATTTAATCCTCTGCTTTTTAACTTACTTATCTGAGTCTTAGGGATTTTAACTAGTAGCACTGCTGATGGAATGCTTTCCACATCCTCAAAATCTCATTGACAATCTGGTTTGTTCTGATTTAGAAACTGAATAAAAGGATTTTCCATAAAAGTGAATGTTTGTGAAGTTAATGAGAATTGTCTTTGTTAGTGGGTAAATAACCCTACTTTATACTATCACTAGATGTTTAGGAAACATCAATTATTTGTTCCCTGATATAATACTTTCAATAGAAAAACTGTGTAACGATCTAGAGCACTTCCACAGCCCTTTGTCTTAACCTCTGCTCCTGGATAAAGGTAAAACTTGTGATGGTGGAAGGAGGAATTGGCTTACGGAGGGAGAGCTTCTCAGTGTCTTTTAGTGTTTGCAAACCTTTGACTTAATCTTTACATTTATTTTAAAAATGGTTTAGAATGCCAAGGTATAAATTGAATATTGCCTTGTGTGAAATATTAGCTGCATTTTGATAGAAAGAATTGATGATTTGCCCATTTGTTATCCTAGTTGAGAGTATTTTTTGAATGAGAACCATTATCTGAGAGGCTCAGAGAAAAGGAATGTAGGATATGTTGTCTGCAAGGGTCAAACCATAAAGGACTAGGGTGTTGAAGTGCACAAAAAATAGAAGGGAGCAACCCAATGATCTGCTTTATTTTTACTGAAACTTTTTTTCCTTTTATTTGCTTTTAGCTTGATTTTGTCCTGAAGTTCTTCAGTTACTGTGGAAGTAACACTGTTTCTGACATGGGTAGGATTTAGTGACCCACAGAAACAGAAAAAGCTTGCTCTTCCTCTGGTCTGAACAAGATGCTTGCACAGTATGGGTCTGGATTTTTAAAGAGACTGGAGTAGGGCAGGGGTGCCACAGCATTAGACAAGGAATCATTTTGCAAGTAATCAGCCCATGGCAGGCATTTCACTTTCCAAGAAAAGAAAAAGAATTTCTAAAGTCTGCTCTGAGGACAAGATTGGGAAAGATATAGTTCACCAGAAGTCGAGGCTGACTAAACCTCAGTTGCAGAAAGCCACTTGCCCAGGACACCTTGAAATGAGAGTGCCATATCTGGGTTAAAGTGTTGTATAGTCCACATAAAAAGTGATTTCACATTTCAGCACTACATAGGTTGTTGGTTCTTTTCTTTAAAAGGCCCCCAACAAATTTTAAGGCAGCTGGTGGACTGTGTGTGGTAACTCAGAAAATTTGGAAGGAAGATCCTCAAGCAAGACTTCTAGACAAGCAGTATCCTCAGCCATGAGTTAGTGCACCTGTTAAATGTGTTGGAGTGCTTTGACAGCCAGTGGAGTCTTCCCTTGCCTCTGGATGGGTACTCACAAATCAGCAGCACAGGGAAGGAGAGGTGCTGTTGGCAAGCACGATTAGAGACAGCCTCCTTAAAGTAGGTGGCTGGAGGAATCTTCCTCTCGTTTCTCTGGCTGTGGCAGACAGTGTGTGGAAAGCTTGGTTCACAAATTGGTTTCTAAAAGCTTGGTTCACAAATTGGTTTCTAAAGGCCTAATGCCTTGTCATGTGTAGAGGGCAGTTTACAGTTTTGTGACCATGGTGGGTTCTCTTTGCTTTTACACTTTACTTAAGAATATAATGTGATGTCAGCTGAAACTCAGAGTCACCTGGGCAATGCAATGACTACTGATACCTGATTCTTCCAGAATCAAATCTACAGTCCTAGTTCTCAAAATGCATTTTACTGTCTTTTGTTAGACTAATTTTTCAGTAATAGCTGGGGAGACAGACCTGTGGTTCTACTTTTCAGAGCCACCTCATCTCTTCTAGCCATGCCCCATTTTGTATGGACAGCAGTCCATCATTCTGCTTTCTGGTGAGGTTTGTAAATGTAATTATTTCTCCAAATTCTGATGTCTTTACCTGTTTTTCTTGTTGGGCAGCAATGGTGTTCCCACCCTCAACGCCCCCCCCCCCCCCCCTCCGCCTTCCCCCATTACTTTTTCCTCTTCCTGCCACTGCTCAATGCAATAGATTTTATGAACAGGCTTTTTGTGATTTGCTGGATTATTCTATTTCCACTGCATTTTAATCATCGTGATGACAACATCTGTTGGCAGCGGTACACAGCTGTTTTTTCAGAGTATATTCTAAGGTTTGTAAATTACTGTATCTACATGACACAACTAAGGTTTGACTTTTTCATTTACATTAAAAGAGTGACACTGCATTACAGAAATGAAGTGTCTCTGTGAGACTTTACTGCCTTACAGTGACCACCAGGGGAAACCTTTAACTTTGATGTAGCTTCTTCTATGTTACCTGCTGCATTGAGCCTTGTATTACAGAATTAAGTCTCTCATCCTGCTTTCAGTGGTGGGTGATCTTCCTCTCTCTCTTTTTTTTTTTTTTTTTTTTTTTTATTTTAGGTTTGTCCTTTAAAGCTGTGTATGACTGACATTGTAAGGAATGGAGAACACACACGGAAAGAAGCCAGTGGTGCTCCTTGAGGGCATCACAGTAGCCCTAAAGAATGACAAAATATCAGGAATGTAAAAATAAATTACAACAGTCCTCAGTTATATTTGCTATAGGGCTTTCTGGCAAGGTTAGCAGCTGAATGCATTCAGACTAAAATGGTCAAAAAACACTTCATAAAATGCCCATAAACTAGAAGGCAGATTATGTATTGCCATGATTTTAAGGTATTGGTATATTCTTCCTTGTGTTAAGCATCTTCAAAGAGATGTTATTCTTTAGGTAACTCAATATGCAGAAAAGCAGTTGGTGACATGCAAGAAATAGTTTGTGGATCAAAATCTGGTGTTCCTGTCCTGTACTCGTGGTGGCAATGGGGCTCTAAAATGGATTTTGGTAACCCTGATAACCAGTTTTTTGTTGTTGCTGGCCTGCAGGGAGACTATTAGTAATCTGGAGTCTTGTCTCTTGCCTTGAGAGGGTTATGTTGAGTCAGTGGAAGTGGCACATCTCCTAAAGGATGCTGTAAGAGGACAGTTTGAAGCAAGGTGTATGTCATGGTTTGGTTCTGAAATATATTTTCTCAGAAAAATAAATTAATAAGCTGTGACATGGTCTAATTGACAGAGAAATAAATTACTCTCGTGTTTGTAAAAATAGAAAATGTGCTTTAAAATGTTACTGTTCCTTTGTGCTTGCAGGGGAGAGAAGCTTACAGTCTGTAACTTGTGACAGACCTACAAGGTAGAAAGTTGAATTTATTTTTTTTTTTTCCCATTTCAGAAATAGCACTGCTAAATTGCCCAGGGGTGTAGTTTACCTCTGTACAAAACCTGTGCATGGAGTGTAAGTTAACTGTAAAATTCATACACTGTAAAATGCAGCACATGAGCCCAGAGAACTATTGTACAAGGCCCTAGAGAAAAATATGTATCATACATGCACACAACACTTCATCTGGCTAAATTCAAGTTAAACTCAGTCTCAAGATGATCAAGGGACAGGCAGTGAGCCTGGATTGCTCAGTTCACTTTCTGGGACAATTGGCTGAACTAATAAGCTACAATTGTTCTCTCTTGTTGAGGATGAAGAAGAAATAGGAGGAGTGCAGAATAGCACAGTGACTGTCAGAAAGGCTCTGCTGGCTCCAGTGTCCCTGAAAAGGGCCTTAAGGCAAACTGAAGTCCTGTGTCGATTTGCCATTTAAATGTTCCCAGATACTTTCTTGGTGAGGTGTATCAGACTTCGGAAATACAAATAAATATATGCATTTAGAAAGTTCTGCCATATCTCCATCTCTTCAAGGTTGCCTTGAGCGTGTAATTTCCAAATGTCTTGTCAGATTATCAGATTAACTAGGAAATAGTCATAGATCCTAGGGCCTTTGAAAAATGCACTTTGAAGCTAAGAATTTAAAGTGGTATCTTCAAGATTTAGCATGTTATTGCAATAATGATAAATAGCTTGAGAATTGATAGAAAAACATATGATTCTATTGATAAGATGCAAACAAGCTGAAGAAGCTTGTCTAAAGCTCAAATAAACATACACGAGAGAAAATGAAATTGCTCCTCAAAAAAGATCTCTATATATGTGAACTTTTACAGTCCTTTTATTTTATTTAAATATTTTTGGTGATGTTATATTTATTGGAAAAAAAGGTCAAATTATTTTGTCTTTTGGTCAGAAAGTTTACTAACAGATATGACATTATCTTTGCAGACGTAGTTTGATCTTGGTCTCATAAATCTAATATTACAAAGTTCTGTGAGTTTCTTCGTGAGAGGTTGCTAATATGAAATGTGTCTGTGTTCTTTCCAAAAGATTGCCAGTTATCTTTTTTCCCCAGGGTATCCTTATTTGCAAATAATAATTCCTGTGGGAAAGAGTGGCCATCAAAGTAATAGAGTGTTCACACTGCTTTAAAAAATTCTGCCCACGATGCATTCATCTAGAATAATATTGAGATTTAAGTTGAAGATGGGAAATATTTGCTGACAGGACTGGCCTCAAGGCATTCTTTTTTCTTCCTAAATGCTGATAAAATTTCTTAAAATGTTCTTAAGGAAATCGATGGCTGTCTCAAGATGGATATATTGGCTTAAAAAAGGATTATTCCATTCTCCCCATAATTATATTCTATTTTTGATGAGATTTTACAGGAAACTAATATTATCTCTTTTTCTATATAAAACTATTAATATAGAAAGTAAACTTTTTGAGAGTATCAGTTATCTTGATACAGAGAAAGATCAATTGGTTTTCTGGATGCTGGTCCTGGATTAAGTTTTAAATTGTGGAAGTCTGACTCTAATTTTGGTTGCTGGTGAATGAAAACTCCTAGTTGAAAAGAAATGGGAGTCTCACTGCAGTTTCTCATATGTTTTCCGAGCTCTGATGTGTATAACATAGGAAGGAAGACAAAACTTTGTTTGTGACCTCTGTTTGTGCCCTTGGGATTAGAGTTCCTCTTCCCAGTGCTCATGTAGTGTTATCACATAGCTCAGGCCTCCTTCTGACCAAGAAGGGCCCAAGAAAGGATATTCCTCTTGAAACACAGCTTAAGGTGCATGGTAGTCTTTTGCTTCATCCCTTGTTCTCTTTCCCTGCCTTCTCATCTCTGGCATCCTTTGATCACCCAAAGCACCAGACAGGCCAGAGGAAGCAATAAGATATTTGGTGTATTAGTCTGGTACCTCTTGGTTAATTCTGTTATCACTCAACTGCATTTTCTTGAACCAGAACTGGGTTAAACAAGAGAAGAAATTTTTCTCCCTGGTGTGACTGACTCCTTGATTGTATTTTCCTGTGAGCTCAGAGAACCGGAGTCAGTGACTCCAATGATCTTTCCAGCTTTGCTCCTCTGGCATGGACCATAAGTACAGAACTGTGGAATCATTTAGGTTGGAAAAGACCTTTAAGATCATTGACTCCAACCACAAAATGACAGTATGCTCATTGTCATTGACCTCATGTTTGTTTTCCTTAAAATGGTCTGTTAAATCTTTATTTGTAGTACTGAGGGATCCTCTTATCACTAGCTAACTACAAGGACTAGAAGAATTGACTGGCATTCATTAGTGATAAGCCATTTTCTAAGTGCTGACAAGGAGAGGAACAACCCCCTTGAGTGTTGAAGTCAGTTCTTTCCTGTAGGGAAATAGAATGTGAAGGAGAACCCTCTGTCTTTGGAGGTATAAGCCTCAGAGACATAACATGAAGAAAAGATTTCAGGATGTCTGACAGCCGTAAGTTCAAACATTGACCTGTTTGCCAAGCATGACTGTTCCTCTGTTGTAGGGGAGACTAGAAATCTTTAGTGGCTGTAGTTGAGTACTTGTAAACTAGTGAGTGATTATTTCATCCTCTGTTTATACCATTCATTGAAGCAGTCTGGGCTGACAAGGCCAGGAAAATTCTCAAGAGTTTGCTGCTGTTAATGCAGTGTGCTACAATGGGATGTCTCTTGTACAACAATGTTTCTGAGTACTTCTAATATCACAATCTCTATTGGCAATAACTCATTGAAGCACAGGGGTTGTGTATTTGTATCCATCTGCCTTATTTGAACTGATTGCAGCCAATTCCTTGGAAGTTCTTCCTTCTGTATCCTGTATGTGAACTTTTGAAGTTGACTGTATTTGTTGCCATTGATAGCAAACAGTAGTTGGCTGATGATTTTGTAAAAGCTCAGACCATTTACTTATAATATAAAATAAGGAATTAATTCTGTGAGTATTTTGAGGAACCCAACTTTTTGCATAAATATGAATAAATCCCTCAAAGAAATCATCGTAGGTGAGAATGTTTTACTGCTCTAATTTATTAAATTTATTAGATGCTTCTGCAGCTTTTTTCAATTCATAGAAGCTTAGTATGAGGACCACAACTTGCTTTTTGTTTATAGAGATCTGAAAGCACAACTTTTATAACCATCTGTAACCACATGAACTTTTGCCTGGGTTGATCCTCAGCCAAGTTACAGCTGAGGTTCTAGACAACATGTAACCCCATGGCAACTCTTTGTTTTTAAATAGTGAAAATCAGGGTCAGAATTTGTGCATAAAAAAGCTTTTCAGGCCCATGTGCATTTAGTTCTGGCCTGTGATCAATACAGTGTAAGTGCTGTGAACACAAACCTGGTCCAGACCTAGGGTTACCTGTAAGTAGAGTCTCAGGGTTACTTCTACCATGCCACGTGTAGTACAGCTTGACACACTCATTGGATGCATTTCTTCTTTCCTTCCAACTTAGCTTGGCTCTTCAGCTTCAGTCAGTGGGCCTCTTATACAGCAGAAAAAATCAACTGGTTTGTTGCTTATGCTTGTTACAGTCACTCAAAATCTTTTGCAGGTATTTCTGAAGTATGATACTTGATCCTTCCATAGGCAGACCCTGCACACTTTTCATACGCATGGGATTAAAGGCAGGATGGCTCAAAGCACAGGCAAAGCAAGCAGCTCTGGGGCAAGGGGCAAGTGTCTGTAAGTGTAGCACCAGCTTTAGTTCTAGTGATGAATTTGGCTGCTCTGTGAAGCTTGCCAGCATTGCCACTGCCCCATGAGAAGGGCTGGGATTTGGGAAACGTAACTGTTGTTGGGACCAGAGTAGGAGCACCCCTCCTCATATTTTCCATTTTCTCCCAGCTGACATCAGGAACAATAGGATCTGATCACCTGAGTGCACCACTGCTACTTCACCTTGTTCCTTTGTATTTATTTCCTATGGAAGAAACAGCAGGACTTGGCCAGAAATAACTTCTTATCCTTGTGGCATCAAAATTCCGTTCTGCTCGAACTTGGCCTGTGTGGGAATTGAGTCCATATTTCTGAAAGGTGCAGCCAATGGGAAAAGAATTTCAAGGACAGAGCTGCACCATGAACAAAGTTGAAAGAATAGTAAGTGTTCTCAGAGTTACAAACTTCTAGCTCAGACACAAGTGATCGTCTCACAGGTGGTGGTGTGCACAGCTGCTGATGGCTAAAGGCAACCAGGGTTCTGCCACTGGAGGAACTGCTTCCAGCTAAGTCACAACAGCCACAGTGTCTTAGCAGACTTGGCTGATCTGTACAGACTTGAAGTGGTTCATTTCTAAGGGAAAGAACAGCAGTCTGATATATGCTGTTCAATATAGGCACAAAAATAAAGACTATACCTGGGGGAAGTTATTTGCTGAAAATTGTTCAGTCACCTTTAGAAGAAATAGGCAATAAATCTGCTTGACTCTCTTCATTAAACCCCAAAACATCTGTTACAACACTTCTTATGGTAACCAAAGTACATATTAAATCTGACTGTAAAAGTTACAGAAAACATAGCTTTAAAAATTTATTGCCTGTTTTACTAGTCATTGACAAATAATTCCTAAAAAGAAGGTTTAAAGGGTCTGAACTGTGGAGTTCAGAGATTTGTGTTTGAGAGTATCTGGCTCTTTCAAGGAGACTCTGCAGATTTATGATTGGTATCAGATGTTTTTCTGAGCTTGTAGCTGACTCTTACTGAAGAGTAAGCAAGAGCTAGCCAAGTAGGGATAATGATAGAATGAGAACAGAAAATTCCCTACAAGGGTCTCCCAGGCCCTAGTGTCATCAGCCATGCACATGAAGCTTGGTATCCCTTCTCAAGAATATCCTTAAGCTGTAACAAGAGAAAGGTTCTACTTACTCCAAATTGCCACACTACATTTACTGATTTACTGAGGCTTCAGAAAGCGAATCTAGGGATGGACATGACAAGAGATGTGGCAGAGCTGCTGTTACTGGGGAGTACAAATCATATAGAAGGTAAGAGTTCCGAGGCTACACTTTCTTAATACACAAAAATGGTTACATGTAGCACAGAATGAATTCCATAGTGGATTAGAGATTCATTGTCTGTTTTTGAGCACTTTTGGCAACAAAATATAACAAAGGTTTTTTGAAAAGGCATGTAGGCAACTTTTCTCCTTTATCATGCTTCTGAGAAAATGTAAACCAGAAAATGCAAACAAAAATAACCCCACAACTGTTTTTTAAAAATTCATTCAGTGAGATTTGTGAAAGAGTGGTGGAAGAATCTGTTTTTTTCATCTTCATTTCTTTGAAAGCTGAATAGAGTGCAGTTTCTCTGTTACAGACTTCTTATTAAAAAAATTATTCCTACCTCAGAATGTGTAATTTTTGGTGACAGTGACATTTTCTGTTACCTCTGCTCACTCTTCCAAGTAAAATCTAAGGAAGCTCTTGCTGCCAGTGCAGATTCTTCTTGTGATAAGGAATATTTTCGCTGAAAACTAAGTAGCTAATCCAGCTTGGGCAGTGTCCATAGATAGAACCACTGCCATTTTTAACTTCTGAAGTTCCTTTCATTTATATCTTGAGAAATAAATTTCCAGGGAACTGTTAATTCTTTTAGTTAACTGGATATCTGACAACAGAGCCCTATTTGCACTTAAAGACTTTAAAGCAAAGGAATGACTTTATACCTAAAACTTTGGTGGGCTTTGCTGTCCCCATAGTCAGGGGTAGCTGGTGCCAGGGGCTCACTGGGGCACATGTATGCTGTCCCACTGCTCCAGGACTGCCTGGCTGCTGACCCTGCTTCTCCAAAGGCAAGGAGGCAGGAGAAGAGTGTGTGGGCTGGCTCTGCTGCCTGGGCACCCAACCAGGGCTTCAGAGGCTTGCAGACCAAAGTCAACCTCCAGAGATTTCTGGTCTTATTGTGGGACAGTCACAACCAGGACCCTAACAAACTGTCCTTGGGACTCTTTGTCTAATGGAGGGAGCAGGAGGTTTTGCATTGCTCATGACTGATTGATCTCTCAAAAAGTTTTAGTGAAAACTCTATGTGTGGGCAAAATTCCCTTTAACTTTCAGTGAGGAAGCTACAAACTGAGGCAAACAAGTCCAAAAAGCTGAACCATCAACTGGCCTGTATTTCTCCACTTCTGGGAAATTCATCTATATATGTGTGTAATCTATCTATCTGTCTGTCTAAAATAACTACTCACCATTAGGAAGATTATGCACACATTAGGGAACTCTTCCTTTTCTTTCTGAAAGGCTTTTTCCTCCATTCCCAGCTGTTATTTTGTTATGATAGAGTCAGTGTTCTTATTTTCTATTGTCTCTTATAAGATTTAAACTTGTTGTTTTCATTGCAGTTGTATTTTTGTTTTCAGTAAAAGTTTCCTCTAAGATATATCTGTGTTTTATCCCAAACCCAGTAGTTATAGGAAATTTCTTCCTGAGATCCTTGCAGTTAGGACAGGTAGGACTTGAATCCCATGAAGAATTGCTGTGATGCCTAACATGTATGTCTCGTAACTTCCTGTAAAGACAACTCCTGATGATTTGGTGTAACAGAAAGAAGGCATATTTTCATTCAGAGTACTTTTGTTCTCTTCATTCATTGTTCAACCAAATGCCTTCAGAAATAGCTGTGGTGCTTGGTTTACCTCTGCAAGCCTGAGTTTTTGATACCGAAAAATTTTCTGTTCAGAAATGACTAATTAGCTAGAGGCTCAGAATAAAATAAGGAGGTGTCAAATGTGGTAAGCATCATCTAGGGAGATTGCTGTGTGCCTGCCCTGTGTGTCTGATTAGGGAACACTTCTAAAGCGTAGGAAATAGAGAAGCTGTCGTTCTTTCCTCTGATGGGAGGCCTCAGAGACGGAGCTGTTAACTGCTCTAGAGACAGCACTGTGGATTTCCCCTTTTGAAAGAGTCTTGAGAGATATTCTCCTTCCCCAGATCCCTGGTGACATGAAGGGCTCAGGAGTGTGGTGTCTGACTTACAGCCCCTCAAAGCCTTCTTATCCAGTGGAAATCTTCCCAGGAGTCTCCATAAAGATACTTGAAAGAACCGGAGATCACTGCTTGCACAGGGCCATAAGATCTCATAAAAACGAAAAGCTCGGCACAGTAGAGGATTTTTTCTTTTTCTTCATATACCCCTAATGACTGAAATCAGTAAAAAAAACCCTCAAACTATAGCCTATCACACAGCAAAGGAAAGGATTTGGCTTAGACAAAGTTTTTACGCTTGGCAATAAAAACTTCGTTGTGTTTTATATAATACGGTGTGGTCCACTGTGAAGGACTCTAAAAGGGCTTTTATCAAGAGGGATTTTAGATGAGTACTAAAGACAAGGTGATACTAGTACTGGGCTTGTTTCACAGGTAGCCTTCATTGTTTTAGCAGTGTCCAAAATTTTCTATAGCCTAGATGTTAGAGAAAGGTGGATAGGTACATGTAAATGCATTGATTGTTCCGGATGTTTAGGGCTTGTCAGGTAGAGCTTAAAGTCTCAGTCTTTATCTGAAAAAAATGCAGTCACTTTGCAGTAATCTGTATTTTCTTAACCAGAATATTTTTTAACTATTCTAGTCGTTTTCTTGCCTATCACTGCATAGATACTGATAATATTGCTCTGTAATAATACAATCTTTCTTCTCTACCTACTTGTGAGGAGCATTGTGAGAATCAATTAACAAGTCCTGAAAGAATATTCAGCACACTCTTAAAGCATTTTATTCAGAGAGATCTTACCCTTTTCTACGAGAACTTGAAATGCTTTTCTTTTCCCCATATGTATTAAAATAAAAGGTCAGGAAACAGTGTTGCACTGTTTGACACGAGGGATATGTGTTCAGATGGTGGGGTGAGGGTTGGCTGCTGCACCACTTATGGGAGACTGTCTCTGAAATTGCTGTTTTTATTTGCTTTTGATGGGTTTGCACTGAAAGTTTTCTGAGTGTAGCTGTCCCTTCTCCGCTGGTGTCAGACTTTGAAGCTGAAAGAGAAGTTGATAGCATGTCTTGTGAGAAAACCAGCAAGGTCCTGTCAAAACTGCAACCACCTGGTTGCATAGTGGTACCTGTTTTGAGAATATTTGTCTGAGGTTTTATGAAGAACAACCAGTAATACTTATTAGTTAGTTGATCACAAAAAATAGCAGGACTTCAGTTTCATATGGATCACCTTTATTTAAAATAACTCCCAGCTTTCCTAGTAATTATCCTTGGTCTTACCATTTTTTTTCCTGGCTTTTCTTCTGTTACCAGTGATCAACTACACTGATTAGAAGTTTTCATTGGAAAACTTACTAAGTGACAGAGGTGGCAGCCTTTTGCATGGAAGGAATTTATATGATATTAATAAAAGTATGTTATCATACTGATACCATCAAATTACAGTATCTGTAATTTGATGAAAATTTTCTGGCCAAGTCTGTCAAGCCTTTCAATTATTTTCCGTGACCTTTCCCAGTCCTTCCTGTTGTCCCTTCAGTTTACAGTTGTCCTCAGAGAGCTATGCCAAGACATGGTTTGGCCTTGGAATCTGCCTGTAATTTTCTAAAGGAAAATAAATGAAGACTGCACCATTTCTGTTTACCTTGTAGACTGATCTTCATTTGCTGCATATCTTTGATAGCTGCCAGAATGCATTTCCAACTTCCTCGAAGGTTGAGTTTATCTCCCTTCAGATCTCATCATGTTCTGCAACTTCACTGCCTTAGGAAGCAAATATATATATATATTATTTCATCACGTTATTATTTTTCCTCTTTACAAACATCACCTGCTTCTGTTTTCTCCCTTTTCTGAATGTGTGGATAACAGCAGTTTTCCAGAACGCTTGCCTTGTATTCTTTAAATCACTGCACCGCAAACAAGTTCCCTTTTTGGATGTATTGATGTCTCTTTGGACCCTCTTAGTCTTGTCATCACGCATTCCTGCACCATGAAGTGCTTTCTTTAGGCTCATCTCTTTCCTTCCCTGCCACTCAGACTTGACTGATTTTAATTTTTTTTTTTTCTTTTTTTCTCATCTGTCCCTTTCCCTTTTCTTCTCTACCTTTACTTTTGGACCTACCTTCTCTTCTATTTCTCCTACCAAGGCAGTCACAGTCACCACATGTTTGTGGTGCAGGATGTCTGTTGCCGTAGTACTTTCAGAAAACTTATGTGAAAAGGAAAAGGACACAAACCCACAAATTGCTTAGAGGTGAGGGAAGCCAATGTGGAAGGGTTCCTTGTGTCAGAAGAAAATCCTTGTGTCCCTCACTCAGGAGAAATCTGAGGACTTCACCTGGAGGAAAACATTTTCCCCATATTTTTGCATTTGGTCTACATTCCTCTCAGACTAGATGGACCAAAACAAGCAGGAACCATTTAAACTGACTTGGACCATCCAGGTCTCAAAATCATCACATGTGCACCTTTCCTACAGCAATCATGCTTTCAGATTTTATAAACCCTGATATCCATATTTTCTCCCTCTCTATCCAGGCTGTATTCCTATTTAAAGTGGAAGAACTGATACATCCCATCCTTTAAGATTCTTTTTTCCCCCCATCTGTGCATCATCACAGCTGGAACTCTAAAGGATACACTTCAAACGAGTGCTGAATTCTTATATTGTTTGCAGCAACAAACTCTACAGTCACAAAACCACTTCCATCATAGGCTCTAGCTCGGCTCTTACCTCCCACTGAGTGCCATGGATTCCCCTTTCATTTTCATTGTTCATCTTTAAACAGCATATCTTGTCTGCAGACACAATGAGGAGACAAGCTCTTCAGAACTGTGTGTAATAACAATCATCCATTCTTCAGGCTATTCAGCACGAGTTGGTAAGTACTTTGGAATCTATCTTTCTGTAGGAAAATAGTGGTGTTTCAAATGAACTTTATTTTAGGGAAGTCACGTAAGGCAGTGCCTGTTTTCCAAACAGTGAGGGAAGTACTTCATATTAACTTGGCTGTGTGAATTTTATCAGTAAGTGTGAAATGCTCAGTTATTCTCCGGAATTGAGGTGACTTGAATCTCCGTTGAATCAGAAAGAATGAGGAGTGTTTGTTTTTATCTGGGGTGTACAGTGGTGAGGATCAAACCAGGACAGTGCTGTAGGGTCAAACTCTGCCAATCTCCAGTTTTTTTAAGAACATGGTGCTTAAGCAGGGTAGAGAGACATGGGATTTTGGTCTTCCTGATTTGAGTTCCCCTGCCTAAGCAGGGGTGGGGATTTCATAAACTGTAGAAGGTACATTTTGAGCACAATGGTCAGTAACTGAGAGGAACTTCTATTGTAGGGAGAGGAAGAAAGCTTTAGTTTGCTTTTTGTTTGCTACATTTGTCTGTGAACATTTTGTGAAATAGGATGAGTTTGCTTAGACGGGGGACTAGAGTAGGCACAAATGCTCTGTTCCTAACTGTGTAATTGGTAGTTGTTTGTTGATGAATTAACTGCGACTGGGACGTTCACAGTGGGCTATGGTTTGACTTACCGAACCCAAAGACTTTGGTTCTCTGCATGTGTGAGACAAGCTTCCAGCTTTATGTGTTCCAGTGGCTTCAAGACAGCTGATTTGAAGTCTCTGTTAGTCAAAATGCATATTTAAAGGCATTGTGCATCTGCAGACTAATGTTCTTAGTTCGTTTGAGGCTCTGGAGTCAGTTTGTTGCCGTAAAATGAGGGTTGTTTGCACGGTCTGGAAAATAACAGCTCCAGACCAATGCAGTCGTCGTCATGTAGCTGCATTACATGAAATTTATACTGTGCTTTCCAGTTTTCTGAAGATTTGTGTTGTTTCTGCAGGGAACAGCTTACAGAATCCAGTAGACATAAAAGAACTGTGGGAAATTAGAGTCACTGGGAGAGCATTTGTTCCCCCTTCCTGTGGTTTGATTCGCCTTGGTTTTCTGTCTGGGAGGGAAAAAATATGTACCACACTGCCATTGCTATACAATAATTCCTGCTGCTAAACGTGCAAGTTTGATGTGACACAGTCAGTATTGGGAGGATTATGATTCATATCATACTGTCCCCGAGCGTGATTCTTTTGTATGTTTGTCTTGTTGGGTTTTGTTTTATAAATTTTTAGTGTCTTCTGTTTCTAGTCTTTCTATTAAAAAAAAAAAAATTCTTCTGCATTTTTATGAAGACAGAGATAGGAAGGATACTATGAAAGTTTGTTTTCAAATACTTTTAATAGGCAGTGATCTCTATGCTTTTCTTTTTTTACAATTTAATTGAAATTTAAGATTTCTGAAATATTAAAAAAAATCTTCCTGGCATTAATAGTAAGAAGGATAATAAAATGAGCATCTCCCTTAACCCAGACCATTCTATTGAGTACCCACTTTAGGTTTCCACCAGAGATTCAAGATTTGTGTTTTGGATACCAAAACAGATTGACAGCTTGTGACATTATGACTTTTGGAAATATGGGCTTAAATGTTCTTTCAGTGTTTTGGTTTTTTGTAGGGTATTCAGAAGATCCAAAGTCCTGAACCTATTAAATTTAATTTTCTTTCATTGTTAGAAATATGGAAATGCACTAAGAATTCCACATAATGTCACACTACATGGCTATGGAAAACCAGCTTGTGCTCTTCATGCGAACTCTTAGTCAGATCCTAGCAGATTTTATACTTGGCAAAAACTGGAGTTTCAGGGTAGGAGCAGAAAATGGGCAAATTTAGGATGAAATGCAAGAAATTTTTCACAGAAAGAAATGGAGTTAAAATGTATTGCTACATTTCTTGCAGTGTCTTCACACAAATATTTTGACCTTTTGCTTTTGGAAATTGTCGTTCGGGAATGAACCCCAACAGTTGTTTATGTAAAACTGGTTGGAAAGTTTCTGTACCTTTACCAACTTTCTTTTATTTCCAGCTATAAACATCCCCTCTATCCCAATGTTTGGCTCTAAGAAGTCCCTAAACTAAAAGGAAATATTGTTGAAAGAATAAAAATGTCAAATATGCCTTGCGTTAAACATTCAGTCTTTAAGAAAAAAAAATGCTTTAAAGAAACATTCTTTTTCCCCCAGTGTTTTGGTCCTGTAGTGGATTTTTTGTTGTTGTTGTTTGGTTTTTTTTGTTTGTTTGTTTCTTTGTTTTTGTTGTTAAGCCTAGCTCCAGCTATAATTCTAAAAGCTGTAACTGGTAAATAATCACTGGTAAATGAAATATCTCTGCATATTTCTGTACATGCAGACAGCCTGGCATTCTGATATTCCCTTCAGGGAGGGAATGCGTTGTGAGAAATCGAGTCTGCAAATTATCTGTCATAAAAATGCATTATTTCTGGCAAAGCTACAAATGGGGTGTCTGTGTTGATGCATGCCCACAGTGTCATTAACTATGTTCCTTAATAACCACTAATTAGCTTCGCTGGAGCTCTGGTAGTCCAGATTAATTGCAGTGGGAGGGCCAAGGAGAACTAAGACTCTCCTTTATTTCACTGCATTTATGGACTGGAGGCTGCCTTTGGCCATTCTACCACTGAGTGATGTCAGCTTCCTTAGATCTTTTTACCTGTCATGACTGAAATAGCACCTATTAGCAGCATCCAAAATTATGACTGGGAAGAAGAGTTCTCTCCTCTTCCTTTGTACGTCAGTATGCAGCTTTCAGGACCTCACACAGATACTCTGCAGGCCGTGTTATGGGATTTTCTTTGATCCATGTATCTTTACATCCAGTACCCTTCGTTTCAAACTTTGCAAACAAAATGAGGACAAAAAAGTAATGTGCTATTGGCCAATGCCCTCATGAATATAAACCAGGGATTTTAACAGGACAAGTGATACGATTATCTTCCTTGGTTCTTTGACGAGTTTGTTTTGCCATGAATCATAAGGGAGCTCCCATTACACATCAATCTGCTCAAAGATGACTGTTTTGGTATGTTCTGGAACAGAGTCTTCTTTATCAGTTTTAAGAACTAGAAACGTGTGTTTTTTTTACAGTTCTTCAGTAACTGCATCATAGGATCAGTTTTGTTGACCCAACACCAGATGGATTAGCCATAATTACTGTTTATATACAGCTCAGGTTGGGAAATTTCAGTATTTTCTCAAACTTTGTCTATTTCCAGTTATTATCAACCAGTCTCTCATAGAGGAATTAACCATGTTGAAAGTTAAGCCATATTTGGAAGTTACTATTGAAGAGCAGTTCTTTTTCTCTGATTTCAGAGTATTTGATTATTTTCATACATTTCTGAATGGTTATTTATAATATCTTTGTTCTCCAAATTCCTTCTAGTAGAAGAAGTAGTAGAGAAGGCTTACCTGTTGGTGTGCAGTCACTGATATCTCCAATATAAATGGTGTGAGTGGCTTGAAAAGGATACAATATGGTCTCAGCAGAAGATAAAGACTTGTCTGTGACTCTTTAACTTTCCAAATACATTTTTTGATTTTTATACTGTAGTTGAACTTTGGATAAAATACAATTTAGGCACTTTTATTTCTTCTCCCTCTGAACCACTTGCATCCTTCATCTGAACAAACATTTCTGTGACTGTTGGCTCTTCATCAAACACTCCACTGTTGATACAATGATGTGTTTGAAACAGATATTTATTAATTAATGCTTGTTTTATGAATTCTAGTTCTGTTTTTTTCTGATACAGTAGAATTAATTTGTCAAGAACACAACAGTCATAGCAATTTTGCAATGTTAAAGTGCTTGTTCTTAATTGTAACTTCCACATCAACATCACTGCATTGTAAAGTTTGATGGTCTGTTTGATTATCTGTTCCTTATAGACTTTTGCGGGGAGGTTTTTTTGTTGATTTTTTGGAAGGGATGGGGCAGAACAGTTTGATATGGTCATCTTGTAATTTTTACAGTGATATTGGAACTCAGTTACTAATATAAGCTTAAAACTGTCAGGTACATTGGTTTGAATTAAGAAAGAAGTTAGCATTTCATCTTAGCTACTGTAGATAAGAAGGAAACTGTCTCATTCAGGTTGCTTTCTGATTAGGAAGTGTTTGGATTTTGAGAGAACTCTGGGCTTCCAGCTGTTGAGAAGTGGTATAAAACTTTTAACCCACTGATTTCTAATCCAGGTTATTATACCACTCACAGTCCCTATACTTAAAGAATTTTTGAACTGTTATTAAACAGAATAAATAAATGAAACTCAGAGAAATCCAGAGGGAATAGGAACTCCAGAACTGAAACAATCTGCTTTAATGGCATTTGCTCATTGCCTTTAGAAATCATTGCTGCTTTCTGTGGTGTTTTGTTCTCTGTAGATTTCGTGTATTGACTGATCTTTATAGAAGCAACCTGCTGGGAAGTGGAAGACTGCCTTTTTTAAAGTATTAACTGAGATCTTTAGAGGTGGTTCAGAGTGGGAGCAGAAGAGGGAAGGGGATGTGGAGTGCGTTAATAAAAATCAACTGCACTGATATTTCTTCAGAATATGTCCTCCCTATACAGGAAGAATTAAAAGGTACCAGCTGCCTGTGACAGAGTGCTGTGCTACCTCCTAAAGGCAGTGGGTTATCCACTGTGTTTTGGGATACTCATACTGATGATGGTTGGAGTGAATGTGAAGCCTTCCATGTAGGCAGCTAGAAAATTATCAGCTGTGGTCATCATTAGAAAGCCAATGGTCCTTGGCAGCAACACAGTAGCATTTGTAATGTTTCTATATTTAATTTGAAGGATTCTACTGTCTGTGTAGGGACAAAAGCAATAGAAGAATAGTTACTTCTTCATGTTTTGTTTCTCATAGTTATAGTAAAAAAGAGTGCATCTTTTGTTTCGGTGCAAAGCACTGATAATATTTACTTTTTCTTGTCATGAAATAAGACAGGTAATACTGTATTCTTACGAATTGGATAAAAAATTTTATTCTCTTTGAATGAATTACTTCTGAAAGCAACAGAACTCACTTTGTAATGTGAGACTTAGAGTACAATTTTCTTTTACATGTGACATCTTTCTGGACTTTAATGATAGAGAATAAAACTGGGTGTTGACATCATGATTTTATTATAATAAATTTGTTGTTGTTCTTTCTTACTTTGTTTTTATTCATTTTTTTTCCTGATATCTGAAAGAGTGGAGTAGTAATTCTTTTAATATCAGTCTAAACATGTAATAACTGCAGGGTTGATCCAGTCTTGCATCTGGATTTTGTAAATTAGCAGGGAGTCAATGGTCTTTGTCAGGACAGCATCCTATCTGTCTGTGCGGACCTAACCCAGCTTAAAATTGGTCTTATTTCTGAATAGTTGCTTTGTGATTTAAAAAAATCGGAGTTGAAAACAATTCTTTTGGGTGAAAAAGATATAAAGCTATGTGTTTAATCCATGTATTCACACTGCCTAATGCTTATGTGATGTTAAAAAGAAAAACTTGGATTTCAATTTTCCATTATTTTCAAGGAAGAGATATCACAGTGTCTTAGTAGCAGATTGTCCTTACACTGAAGATTCAGAGTCACTCGACTGCACCTTTTAGCTCAGATAGGATAAGACCTATTTTGTTCTCATTAGATTTATAATCCCAGAATTACTTTCAGCCCAGATCGCTTAATGGAACAAAATTATGCCGACATTAGATAATAGAATTGATTTTCACAAAACTGAAGATGTGAATATGACCAAACTTGAATATATATCACTCAGAACCTTTTAAATTATCAATTAACTCTTGGCTTCAGTAACATAAAACGGATATTAAAATGCAGTTTAGTGATTAATCCTTGAGCTTTTCTCTGTTCTTATACAAGGTTTTTCAGTAAGGTTGCAGTCCTAATTCTTTGTACAAAAACATGGTACATCTGTTGCTCAGAGTAGGCAGGATATTGAAACACCAAATAGATAAATTTCTTCAGCCTTCAGATAGACATTTAAATGTTTTTGGTCACAAGGTGTGGGTATTATATGGTGTAAATATTTATCATGTTGTTTTATGAAGTACTCATTTTGATACTGCAATTTCTATAAATACTACAGACACTTGGAAACTGAAGAGATGAACCCAGTCTTGGATGTGTTTTCCAACTGCAATGATGTTTTAGAGGACAGTTTTCTACACAACCATTCGTGGTTCTCAGCCTGTGTCTCTGTCACTGTGTTTTATTGTGGCAGGTCAGCATTAAAAAGGAGAAAGAGGCAAATTGAAAATTCTCTTCTACCATGAAAATAGAATTGTGTGGTGGCCTTGCCTCATTCTACGTGTTATTCTGTGCAACTGTTACGAAGGGAGATACTTTAGAGTATGCTAATGTGGAATAAACCTAGTTTTTGCTCCAATAACACATACTGTCTCTAGGATGTCATTTAATCCCAACTGTTCCCAGTCTGTATTTCAGTTGTAGCCGTGATCAGTGGAGAAAAAACTGCTTAGCATATGGTGGTCTTGCTGGGCAGCAAAAATATACCAATTGAAAGAACAGCTTGCAGATGTATTGCTGTAAGAAAACAGAATTTCTTCATGGCAGAAAAAATCCAGAATAAGTATATGTCTATTTGGGTTGTGCTTCAGCGTGGTACATGAAACCGTGTTACTTTGTCACTTGGAGGCTGAGTCTCAGTGAGAGAACAGATGAAATTCAATATGTGCTGGCTTTTAACCAAATTATAAAATACGGTAGGAGGTTGTAATCTTAATGCTTTATTTTATTTAATGTTGCAGGAAAACTTAGTCTTCACAATCTTGCTAATTCACTGATACATGTTGTGTAGCTGACACCAGCTTGATCTCGAGGTATACCAATGAAGTCTACAGAGGTCTTAATGAACACCTAATCTGATCCTCAAAGCCACGTGTAACCTAACACTTAAAACTGATCGTGAAGTAATGGTTGTTTTTTTTTATGCTGATGGACTTGATATAGATTTTCTTGTCCTAGGAGGTGAGGTTTTTGTCTAATCCAGGATATTACTGGGAGACTCAATGTGGATTTGGTGACGAGATTCAGTAATAACTTGCTGTATACTATTACATTTAGTGTTGCTTATATGTTACAAGACTGCTGAAACTACACAAGTTTAGTGTTGTTGAGAGGACGTGCAGGTCCACAGGTGTCATTTTGCCAACAGATTCCTTAATACTGGGACCATTTGTGCTGTGTTCAGACTTTACATCTTCTTGTTGAGGGTAAGTGGTATTAAAAGAAGAGTTTCTCCAAAATTATTTGGGTGTAGTGATTATTTAAATGGGAAACAATATCCTAGGATCTTTCTCATTTTGCAGCCTTTGTGTGAAATATTTGACACCTTCCTTGTAATATTTGTGCTGGTGAAAAGCCTGTGTCACAACTGAAGGATGCAGCCAGATAAGGAGCGAGAGTGAGAGTTGCTGGTACTGTTCAGATTCTGTGGTATTACACTTCTTAGACTTGTCATAGGCCAAACTGTTTTGTCTGGCACTACTTAGATACATCCAAATCACTTTGCAGAATGCAATTTCTGAAGAATATTTAACCTTTGTTCTTTTATACTGTTTGTGGAGCAAACCTGCTGGAAGATCTCACGTGAATGTAACGTAAAGCTTTATGACTGTAGTTCTACTGTGATTGCTTTTGTAAAAGAGGAATTATAAGACTCTAAGTTCTACTGAATTCCCTTGTTAACAACCCCCATACAGCAGAAAGCTTATTATACCTGAGGGAAAGCTAATATAAATGATATTGTAGGATGTCATTAACAGGAGGGTGACAGTTTTACTTGCACTATTAGTTTCAGGTTAAAATCATGGAGAGCAAAATATTTCATGTGCACTTGACTATAATTAACCCCTTATGCCTTTCCCCAGTAGTCATGTCATTTAACAAAACTTCGTTTGCAGTAGCTCAGTAACACAGCTTGTGCTGCCACACATGCAAAGGCCACTTTAGTGACTCCCTTCTGCTAATGGCTGGTTATACCGCAGGGCAACTTGTAGGATTAACTAGTCACTCTCGGAATTTCTTACTGCTGTTGCAAATTTTAAACACTAAGGCAGCGGGCAATTCTGCATTCCCAGAGTCTGTCACTACCTTCTAGTTTTAATTCTGTTTTTATATTAATACTGAGTCCTGTTGCTTTGTTTGTTCAGTGTAACATGGGCAGAGTAAATGCAGCTTTTCAGAAGAAAAGAAAGTGCTGATAAAGTTGGATGAAACTGAGCATTAGTCATGTCATAGTTAGCACAGAGTTTGTGCCCTGTGTGTATCTTATATCCCCAGCCCTTAGCTGTATCATCACACTGTCCTGCAGCTGTCTAAAGCTGAGAAGGAGGGAATGCCCCTTCACTCAATCTGAGCATGGTCCTGCTGATGGGCTACAGAAAGGTAACCCTGCAAGGTGGTCCTGTCACTTAAAAGAGGCACATGGTTGGATGCTTTGCTGAGCTTCCACAAGGCTGGCTTTTTTGACATTGTAGAACACAGATCCAGGCAGGATCTAACATGTCATTCACTTGTTACTGTTAGCCAGAGGGATCTGAAATCTAGAGTTGCAACTATTCTTACTGGAATTTATGACGAAGGGAGAATAAAGGTGCGTGACTCTGTACTCTGCAGGTTGTGGTTTTGGAAGTGAAATGGCTTGAATAATCTTTCAACAGCAGATCAATTGCTTAGCTCAAATGATGACCACCTATATGATGACTGTTACAGTATTAACAAGCGTGTTCTATTTTTTATTTGGTTTCAATTAAGGAAGTGAAAGCTTATATGTATTGAATAAACTGACTTTCCCATTTTGTACCCAATTCCATTTGTGTACCTTTCTAATTGCTCAGCAGACCATTCTTCTAACATACTGTCTGTATTTTTTTCTAAAAAGCAGCAGTACTTGATTTTCTTTTTGTATTTCTTATTCTACTGCTAGCATCACCATCTTGAAAACTGCACTCTCAGTACCTGTAATCACCTACCATGCAACAGATGAAATGTTGAAAACTGGAAAATCAAATTTGGCTCAAAGTGTTTATATGAGTCACAAGCCTAGTGGTGATTCTGGTACTCTCTGGATTTCTCAGAGGGAAGTGAGAAATGTTTCTTCTGCTGCTGATTCCCGATCCTGCAGTGTCTGTCTGCTTCCGCTACCATAGTGAGAGGAATGTTTCAGCTAAAGCCTTGGCTAACCAAGCCTATGTTAGGAGATGGGTGTTCTCTTTTGGGTGAATTTCTTTCTATTGGTTGTTTTATGGTGAGTTATAGGAGATTAGTTTACCTTGGTCTGGTCACCACCCAATATATACAGTATTTTGGAGGAATCCAAGTAGTGTGGTGTGTTCACAAAACATACAAAAGGGTTTTTGTACTCTTCTGGTTAACATATGTGACAGGTGCAGTGTTTTCTAATTGCTCTCATTTGAGTTGCTCTTTCTTGTCAAGCCTCTAAATGCATTTATACATCTAGTGATAATAAGCCATGAAATTATCAATGTTTGTTTTTTACATGTACCCATGTATGGGCACGTGCATATGGAGTCTGTGCATCATATTAGCTTTGACTGCAGTAAAACTTCAGGACAGCCAAGTACTGTCTTCCCATTTGTGAATTGGATGCATTATGCAATGTAACAGCATTGCATATGTGCAAAACATGTTTGTTTTTCCTGACATGGTATTTACTGTGAAAGTTTGAAACATTTATTCCTTTCTCTTTTTTTTTTAAACACTTTTCGAATAATCTAAAAAGTAAAACATTGCAGGGCTTATTGTAGCTCTTACAGATATTGAAATGTTATTAGCTACATTTAAGTGACTGATGCAGCTTTAATTTCTGCTAAGGTAATAGCTTTTCATCAGCACTGTCCATTTTCTTCTGAACAGAGGGATATCTGGATTACAGAAGAATTATCAAGCACTGTTATAAAAAGTGGGAAGGGCTGCCTGTGAAAACATTAGATGCTGTAATGAAAAGCAGACAGTATTTTACTGACATCTGATTGTTCAGTTACAATAATAGCTTTCATGTCTGCAGCAGTACAGTGCCAAGTCTCATAGAAGATATGCCTTGAAAGTGTTTTTTTTGACAGACTAAAGAAACTCCTAGAATCCATACTCCATAAATCTGGATTCCATTAAAGAAAATGTGCAATTTATTCAAGACTAACTACTTTCTTTATGCTTTGGAGAGTCTGAAAACAAGAAAAAAATCTGGTAAGATTGGCAGTGTTCACTGACACGAGGGGTAGAGGGAGTCCCTCTAAATGAACTCAAAGTTCTTTGGAACTGCATGCTGTTAATGATCAAAACTATATAAGATTAAGCCTGCAAAAGATTGACTTTACGTAATAAAAAGGTGTCAAGCTCCTTAGCTGATGCTAAGAGAATTAAATTAATTAAAGGTGGTGAAATCAGGTCTCCAGTGAGTACAAGCATTCACTGATCAATATTGCACGTTAGAAAGTACTGGGGAAGGATCTGTTTGGAATGTTAATGGCTCACAGCCCACCACAAACAACAACAGCCAGCTGGGGAGCTGGGTTGTGTGTCCTTGCGTGCCCGGTGCATCCCAGGGCCACAGAGCCACGGGCTGGCTGAGCTTCCTTTAGCTGCTGCAAGCTGTGTGCAGGGAACAGGCACAGTGCTGGTCATGGGAAGTGGGTAGTTGACTCCGAGTTCATGTTTTCAGTACGGCCCTTTTCCAAGCGGGAAAATGCGTTTGTCTAAGTGAGGCTTGGAGGAAATGATCTGTGAGGTTTCAGTCAGATCTAAGGGGTAATTGCCTTGAGTGGGCAGCTATTGCTGTCAGCCCAAGGAACTAAGGCTTATAGCAGGACTTCGACACTTTTACATTTACTTTATAGGAGCTTTCAGGAATAATTTAGTAAAAAAAAAATTTACTGCTTAGTCTAAGACTATCTGAAACCTGATGACCTGTGTGCCACAGGGAGGTGTGTGTGACAGTTGAATTATGCAGCTGAAGATTTACTCCTGTTTTCATACAGTGAAGTAGAATCTGATTATCATACTGCTTACGCAAAATGCTGCTACTACTGAGCAGCTCCTCACAGGGACAATTGTGAAAGGATTTCCCGATTTGCGAAGTGAATCAGAACCCTTGAAAGGGACATGGAGTAAACTAAGGGAATGATCTTGTAGAAAGTTCGTGCCTTAAAAAGATCTACCATAGCCATGAGCCTCGCACCAAGTGTGTCAGCCATATTCCAGGTGTAATTTTAGACAGCAACATTAAGAATGAAAGTTAGAGGCAACAGGAGTTATATAGTTTTTGCTGTCTATGTAATAAACTGGCTTAGAGGCTTCAGTATCATCACAAAGCTTTATATGCCAATTAGTTGCTTAATTATAATGATTGTAAGTTAATTAACAAATAAGGTTACAATGGAAGTGACAATACCCCCGAAAGTTACAGCAGAAGTAAGCAACAGGAGGATTTTGTAATTGGCTTTTTTTTTTTTGGTGTTGGAGTAACTATCCAGCTATTTGTTATTTTTGCCCAAGGTAGATAGGAGGGGGGGGAACAAGATATTTTTTTGTTTTGCCTGAGTGATGACTGCTCTGATTCTTAAAGGGCCTGAGGTTCACACTGGAGCATGGCAGTTCAACTGTTCTGAACAAATTTGAACCAAAGAATTATCTTCACTGTATTTTTACTGTTGCAGATAGGGATGAGTGCAAGAGTCTCTCTTACTTTTAGATCAGTCAACTGTACAGAATGCTGCCCGTTTTAAATTGCTCAAGTTCAGGAACTCCTCAGAAGTGTGTAGGTACTCGTCCTCTAAATATTTCAACATTTTTCATTTTGTACTTACATGTGAAACTACTTTTAAAGAACTTGCCAGTATCTTTTCAGGGAGCAATAGGAAAAATAATAGTGAAGAATTACTAGAAGTATCATTCAAATGCAGGTCTAGCAGGCAGAAACTTATGACCTTCCATCTCGGTACTAAAACAAATCCTTCTATGGCATTTACTTCTCCTAGGATTCTCCTAATCTTATTACTACAAAAGTTATTTTTATTACTAACTGTCAGCCAATCTTTAGCCTTTAACTGTTAATCTTCATGCCTCATTGCACCCGTTGGACAGACAGGGGTGCTACTTTTCTTCATTCCAACACAAACCTGTTGAGATCACTATGGCTTGGATTCCCAAAAAAACCCTGAAGTCTTCAGTCCATTCTGTTTATTAAATTATCTATATACATGCACACACTGACTGTAACTGTATGCTTGTTTTGGTAAGAATTATTTGTGAGGAAAATGGAAGAAGCTAAATCAAACTTTCTTTAAATTTAGTGCCAACTGAATGCTAGTGTATCCTCACAGTTACCAACAAAAGAGTTTATCCCAGATTTCTCCTTTTAAAACTCTCTGTGAGGTTAAATGACCAATTGATTCAGGAGACTGGTTGCTTCTATCAGACTATTCCTTAGGAATGGACTGTTGAGATAAATGTTGTTAATTAAATACAAATCCTTTTCCCCATTGTGCAGAAACAGCCTTGCTACTGGTCCCTCTCCTAATCTTGTTATAACAGTTCCCTGATAGGTCTCATTAGATTGTCTTGTTAGCTGATACAAAGTCTATTTTGCAGCAGAACAGACAGAAAAGTTAATGAGTTGTAATGTGCCTCAACGACTGATGTTTTTTTCCTCTTACTTCATTCACTTTTTTTCACTCCCATCATCTAGTTCTTTTGCTCTGTTGCCCAAACAAAAGACACGTGTGAAAACAGTAATTTATGTACTTTGATTAGTTTTTATTTAATCTGTCATGGTTTATTGAACTTAATTATTTTAAAATCATTAACTTAAACCAAACAACATGAGGGGGGGAGAAAAGCCCTGAGTGTCTTGTACAGTGTGAATGGGACATGCCATGAGCTAGTTCCTGGTTTGCCATACTAAATTAATTCTTTGGACATAGAACTTTAATCAGGGTTACCCTTTATGTTGTCAGGATGTCAGGAGAATTTATGGAAATATTGTCACCCATAATTGCATGTGTGGGATCTTCTCAGCTTCTTTCCCTGTGACTTTCTCAGAAAGTCAGCTGCAGAACTGACTTCCGGTTGCTTGAGAGATTCAGAAGACCAAGACCTCTTGAAAAAATGACTGTTTGTAGGAAGGAACACTTGTGTAAAGTATTGTATCAGTATTTGAAGTTGTGTGTGATTGTGCTAATTGAGTTCATGACACGGCCTTTGGAAGGTGAGTTTAAGCAAAAGTAGAATGTTTTGTGTGATAGTCTTCTTAACAGGACAGTTATGAATTGCTAACCATCAATAACTCAATTAATGCTCTGGTACCTACTAAACTGTTTTGCTGAACTGTTGTTTACATAGTGCTATTTGTGTGTGATGTTTCTTTAAAGAGAAGCAGCTGGCCACTGAAACTTTAAATAGCACATACGATGATGTGCAAAATCAGAGAAGAAACTAGTAAAACTACTGAAAAAGCCATGCTGTTGACTGAATACAGTGATCTGGAGCTGCTTGCTTCATTTTTTTCTCCTGTTTCTTACACTGATACACTATGTGAATTATCTTTGTATGAGCAAGGTTTTCTTATATTTTATATCATTATTTAAATAATTATTTTTTATTTCAGAATGAGACCTATAGCAAGAGGAAAAATTGTGTTTTGCTGCCTGTTTCCAAATATTTTACGTTTCTTTAGCTGGTTTTCTTGAAGAAAGTTTGGAGGGAAATAGTATACAAAATAGTCTTGTTAGAGTTTAATATTATACTAAAGCTACAGATTTTATTTTTTTTTTTTGTTTAGGTCCTTGATTTATGAAATTGAGACCTTATTGCAAATGCTTGCCTCCACTTTTTGTGAAGTACCTGTGGTCTGTTGTCTGCTTACTTGAGACCAATAGTTTTTTTGACTTTGCAGAATGATTCCAGAACCCTTCAGATAATAAGTACCTCCCAATTTTTCTCAAAAATCAGAGTAGCAGAGGTACCTGCCACTGCTGAGCTCTTTTCTCTCTGGTACTCACTCTCTGCTTTTCCTGCTTCTAATGGATCCCTTTGCTTTTCTAAGAAGTCACAACCTGGGAATTTTCCTCGTCCTTCTTAGAAATCTTTTGATGAAGTGAATGTACCCTAAGAAGGTGATGTCAGCTAAATTGATACTCTCCACCAAAAACACTAATGCGGAGTGCAGCATCAGGTGCACAACCCATCAGTCCTGGCTTCCAAATCACCTTCCTTTTTCAAATGAAATTTTTCTCTCCTGTCTTTCTTGCTCAGTATTATGTTCATGAAAAATCCCCAGCTCAAGCTGGCTCTCCAAGGAGGAATACAGGTGGAAAAAATGATGGCACTCTCTAGGCAATGCTGCATATTTACATTTATTGTTAATTCTTGCATGGACAAGGCTTTATTCCATTTGGAGATGGTGCTCTAAGCTGTCTACTACAGCATTTGTAAATACCTGTGTGACACTGGCTCCCTGTTCAAAGTGGAAAGGATGAGAGTATCCTTGGAGAACAGTGTTGGGACTCTTTGCCAAATAGCTGTAAGATTTCAGGAGAGACGGATGATTGCTTGGCAGATGAAAAGTGGGTGAGCTGATTCAAGTGTGGGTGCTGGCATGAAAGAAGAAATAAAGCTGAGAATAAGTACAGGAAACAAGTGTGCAGGTAGGAGGGACAAGGGAACTGTTTACTCAGCCCCCCAATAGCTCTTTCAGCTCTGGCAGAACAGAATCACAGTTATCTGGGTGATTTTTCCTTAGATGGTTAAGCACCACGAGTTTACTGCCCAAACCTTTTTTAAAATTTAGGGTGTGTATGGGTTTGGTGAAACTTGAGGCATGTTATAAGCTGTATCTGGCTACACTGGAGCAAGCAGTGGATTTTAGCATGATCATCGTGTCTGGTTTAATTTAAATTAAAAATATTGTACGAGTTTTTTATGGGTATGACTAAGTGGTCAACTGTTCTTATTTCCGTCAAATCTGAGTTCAGATCAGGCTTCTAGAATGTGTAGTTGGCGTTTGATCTTATAACTCTTTTGTTTTTTTCTGGATAAAGCCTTTATTTTTTGTTTGTTTAAACTTCGTGTATGGGTACAAGGAGTGGTAACTTCTTCATTGAAGCAAACACATTGTCTCTTTCTGGTACATCCAGTTTTCAGAGATCCAAAGTCAGCAATATACTGTATAAAAGAGCACTTGATGAAATCTGCTTGAAATATAAAACTGTTAAAGTTGCTTTTTTTGTGTAGTGTTATTAGAACAAAAGGCATGACTGATTACTTGTATTTTTTCCTAGAAGACAAAAGCTGTCACTCTTCAAAGACATCAGGATATACTTGAACAACAGCCATTGCAGGTTCTGCCTTGTTTAATGTGGGCAGTATGGGCTTGCAGTATGAAAATGGCTCCCATTTCTTTGGTGAGCAGAGCCCTGTGGATATCCTCTCTATGAGCATATGATGAATTATTCTACGGGAAATAACAAATGTTTTCCTCCAGCCCATATTGGATTTTTAACATGCATCTGTTACTTTACCAACAACCTCCCATATGCTGCCACAAAATCATAACTTGCACATTTTGGTCTTGGAAGCAAATGTTACCTATAGGCCTTGGCTTGTGCCTCAGAGTCCCGAAGAATGGTTATGAAATGTTTGCATAATTAACTTCTTATGGGATACAGCTTCTGTTTATTTAAATGATACTAAGTATGATAATATCCAGGTGTCTTAAACTCCTACCCATGATAACAATGGAGAATTCACAAGTATTATGAGCTGAATCCTTCAGAAAAGACTTCAGGATCAGTCACCTGCAGGAATACAGTGAGCAGCCCCGGCTGCTACTGAAACTCCTTGCATGAAGATTGAGCATCTGATCACCTGTAATTCCTGAGAGCTGGAGAGTGTTTGGCATCTCCTGCAGACACAGACAAGAAAAAATCCTTCTTCTCACCTTACAAAAGTTCAGTCATTAAATCAAATGGTACTTTCGCAGTTAGCTGAGGCCCCATAAAATGTGAGTGGCTAAGCTTTTAAAAAATAGTTCTTACAGTTTTAAAGACCTGTAGGTTAGGAATAGAATAGAGCCATGGGTTTAGGAACTGGAGTTACCCAAATTTTAAGCAAGAAACTGTCCCATTTTGCATGCCTAAACAAGTGCTTAATTCTGTACCTCACCCTGTCAATATAACTGACAATGTCACCAATGAAAGGAGAGACAAAACCAGCTTGTGCTTTCCAGTCACTACCAAAGAAACATTAAAGAGCAATCTCAGATTTCTTTTGCAAGCTGCTGATCACAGTGGAAAAGTACTAAATGATCCAATGCTGAGCCAGCACCTTTCTGTGGTTTCTCGGTCAGATTCTTTGAGCCTGACCTAACTCTGTCACAATGGAGTGACTCCTAATATCCTAATTTTGTCAGAATTTTCTGTGTAATTTATCTCAGAATTATTATTGCCACGTTACAGGGAAAGTAGCTTTAAGCCCTTGGTGTCTGCTGTGTGAAGCCAGACAACCACTTTTACTTCCTCAGGTAGCCAGAACCTAAAAGATTACAGCAAATGTAGGAGACTGGGTGTACAATCTGCAGTGCAGTAGAAAAGGATAAAGTGTAATGGCTAAAAGAAAAGTGTATTGGTTCTCCAGATATCAGTGATAAAAAAGTCCAGCGACTTTTACTGGCTGGTTAATAGAAATACTTCCATTTGGGGAAGGAAAGGGATTCATATTCTAAATTCTTTTAATCTAAGAGCTGGTAAGTTGTTTGATCTTGTCCTATTCTTGCAAGCATTTTAAGAAGTAAAATAAAAACCTATACTAAGTAACATGAAATTACAAAGAGGGGTAGAAAGAGATATTTACATTGTTGGACAGGTGTGGTTTTTTTTTTTTTTTTACTTTATCAGTTTCCTTTTCTTTCTTTTTTTGAGTTTATTACCACACGGATTTGTTTAAATTTTTTGCCTTGTGATTTTTTCTTTGTTTTTTTTTTCCTCTATATATTTTAATTTATAGTGTTACATTTACATAATGAGAATGATTACATCTAATTATATGTCATCTCCCCACTGAAACTTGTAATTACAGAGATATGATGTGTAATGTTAAGTTTAGTGGGGGAAAATATAAAGGAAGACGGTAGCAAATTAATTTCAAAATGAAATTATGTTGAAATAAACCTACCCACCACCCCCACTACCCCCAAACAGAAATAATTGAATTCAACCACTTGAACTGTTACTGCTAGGACAAGTTCTAATTTCAGTAGTGTTCACTTTTTTTTTTCAGTTTCTGTTTCAGATCACATTTTACTTTCTCAGATTCAGAGACTAAATTTTCGGATTTTTCCCTGGCCAATACTTACACAATGTTTTGTCGAAGCATTTCACTTATGATGTGCAATTAGGTTAAACCAGAGAATTAAAAAGCTGCACGCTGTGTGAGGAGTACAGAAATAGATACAGATTAAAGGAGATCTTTTGTATCTTAAAATCTTGTGCTGCTTTAGCAGTAGTAAATATTTAATCAACAACCCCAAACTTCTCCTAAAACCCAGAAATTATTACCTCTATTATCCAAATGGAAGAAGGCTGTAATCAAAGGCACAGACCATAATTTTAGAAGTTGATTTTTAGTGTCGCAAATTCATCATTAGTTTTATAACTGAGAACCCAACAAAAGGTTAAAAATTTTCTAGTCCTGCTAAAGATGGGATAGCAGTTAGATAGACAGATGTATAGCAGCTGTGGGCCTCGACAGAGATTTTTGAATACAGTTCTTTGTTTCCAGGCACTGTGTGGTTTTTCCTCTGCAGAAGGTGAAGGACAGAGCTCAGTGACTCACTGAGTTACTTTGTGCTGAAGGCTGAATGTCTCACTGGAACGAACGGCTCTTAGCGGGTTCGCAGATGCTCGGGCATCACACGGGTGCTGAAGCACTTGTGTGGCAGCAGAGGCCTTGGGGAGGCCACCATGCAAAATGTTACTGTCTCCCTGTCTGTGGAGAATCTGGAATATGCATTGCTTCAGGTGATGTTGCAGGACTTCAAATAAACTTAGGAAGGAACTCTGGAAATTCTGGTTAGCAGCCTGTGAAGGGGAATGAGGTAGCCTTTTCTGGTTAATCTTGGGCATGCCTTGAAAACTTAATGGATGATCCCTTAATTATTCTGGTGACTCATATTTATATTGTCCTAATTAATTTATTCTTGGTATGAGATGCTGACCTTTTTCTAATAGAAAATATTCAGAGCAGGCTTTTGTGAGCTCTTGAGAATGAAGTACAGTAGGCAAGAGATGGAAAATCCTCACTTTTGACACATCAGGGTGAACCCCCCAAAAGGTTCTAACTGTCCTGTGTGGGTAGGTAATCCTCTCAGAAAGCAGCAACAGTCTTTTAAAAGGAAGCTGATCTGGCCCAGTTCCACCTTCAAACAACTCCTCTTCTATCGCCTCCTGAGAACCTCTTTTGGCTCATCAGTGCAAGGTCAGTGTTTGACCTTGCAGTGAGTTACCTTGTGACAGATAATTCTGTCCACACTCCATTCTTTCTGCAGTACAGCCTTGTCAATAGCCTCCTCTCTGAAAAAATGCTTCCAGGGATTCATTTTGCAATCATCATCCCCTTTATAAATGGGCTTTTTCAGGCAAATGATGGCTGAACTGAATTCTACCATAGTCAAACCACATCACTTGTAACATGAAAGGTACTTTCCTCAGTGGGCTGGATTTCTGGACTTGTTTAGTAATAAGCACAAGAATTAAATGTGCTGTACTCCACTTCCACTCACAGCTTCTTTATGCCCTTCCCCTCTTCTCCATTTCAGTCATTCATTGTAGCAGACTCCTTTACCTAACTGCCAGCAGCACATGATTTCCAATTGTACAAATGAAATGGAAACCACTGAGCACAGGTGAATCAAAGACACAATTAAATATGTTGCAAACTACCACGAACGTAAGGAATGTGCCATGGAAGCATCATCTGTCACAGTGCATGTGGGGAGGAAGAATCTGTCAACTTATTCTGTGTTAATGTCATGATAAATTGGTGCTTACCTACACATGTGTATAGCTGTTCAGTCTCAATGTCTTTGTGGATAGATGGAAGAACAGCTAAATGCCTGTGAAGACCTCTCCAGCTATTGCTCTGAAGTTAGCAAATACTTGGCTCAAAGTAGCTTTCCTGCAAATGAAGTCTGAAGGCTGTTTATGTTTGACTGAAATACCATAATGGAGAACAAATGAATGACACATTTAATTACATCTATGGGATTAAATAAAACACACTGCTAAAACATATGCATAAGGGTTGCAGCGGAGTTTTATTTTGTGAGAAATTAATTGCCTTATTTATTATTCATAAAGTAAAACCACACAAAATGGTATTGGACATATCTGGGGCTTTTGTCTTTAGCATATTTTCATTTCCTCTTAAAAACCATTTATTGAAAGAAGCTTTATCTGTTGATGTTTTCAGGAGATACTTTCTGAGCAGCCCAGAAGTATTTGACAGTGACTCTCAGTTTTCCACTTTTTTAGGGATCTGTCACTGACTACACGTGTGTACAGTTAAAATATCTGCTTTGGGGTATCTCTGTACTTGTTCATTACAAGCATGGGATCTGGGATTCCCTAGCTCCAGCTGAAAGCACTGAATAGAGCATGATAGGAAAACCAAGGTAACAAGACAGCAATTTATTGTTTGTGATGTTTTGTCTATGCAGTGGCCCATGCAGCAACCCTAAGCTTAAGCAGTTGGAGCAGTTGGGTCTGCCCAGGAAGCCAAGTGAGTGAGGGATAGAAGAGGACATCTGTCCCCTAAGGGACATTTGGGATTTCCTCTTGCTAGCTGTTAGTTTCTGTGCTCCATGTGGTGATACACTGTTTCCCAGAACTGAGTCTCTGTACTGTTTTGTTGCAGATGACTGTGTAAGCAGTAAAAGTATGTTGTTTACGCTCAGTGATGAGTAGGTGGGGGCACCAGGCTATACTGCTGGTATAAACTGCTTGTATTGAGAAACAATAAGTTGAACATGGTGAAGTTCTAGTCAGAAGAGAGCTATAGGTAAATCTGGGGGAAAAAAAGGCAGGTAGAAAGGCAAACATGATGGCTTCCCTTTCTGGGAAAGGAAGAAGGAAAGACCCTTTGGAAGAATAGAAAGACGGATGAAGCTGCACTAAGTTGTGCTACTTTTTGAATCTAACTGCGTGAAGAGCTGTGGCTGAGAGTCACTGAGAAGCAAGCAGACTCGAAGAGAACTGTGAGAGAGGGATCAGAGTAGAGGAAAAGCCTTAAGGCAATTGTAAAATATTGTACTGTCCTTGCTGAACCCCGGGCTCCCCAGGGTGATGCACTGTGGACCTTCTGCTTCCCTACCACAGTAGGAGCTATCATAGGGAATCGGGGTCTTGGAAAGTCACAAGGAAAGATCTGTGTTGACTGCGGGGATTCAAATAATATTTTCTTCCAAAGCTGCATATCTGAGGAAGGAGGAAGCAGGGGAGGAAAGCACCAAGGCTGCTGCCTTTCTCCTGTCTGCTTTTCTTACCCTCTCTTCCTGTAATCTGCTCTATCCTAGCAGCCAGATTACAGGTGAAAAAAGGGGAGTCTCTGCTCCAGGGGGAGTAATAAGAAGCCGCTGTTTAAATATCAGGGATGTGTTCTGGTTAGGAATGCTGAGCCAGCTGGTAGAAACAATCTCAGAAGGTGAAGTCCTGTTGATTTGGTGTTAGTCGTCACTGCCAGTGGTTGAATTTTTCCATATTGTCTGTTTTAGGACAATGCATCGCAACCCTTGTCTGTAAGTGGAAAAGCAAAGAAATATTTTTTGAACCTGTGTTGTCAGTTCCATTACAAACTTCCAACTAATGTTAATAAAACTAATTCTTTTATAAATCTCATTATTAAACTTGAATTTCCTGTATAATATTTTTTCTTTTATAATTAAAGAAGACTTTTCTGTGAATGCTTGGCATAATGAAGTTTTTTCTCAGATGACTACAAAAAATATTTAACATGTTGAGCTCAACATGGTGCTGATATTATCTAGGAGAAAATCTAAAGTACAATGAAGCTGATGATGGAGTTTTCAGTATTGTCAATGACTGCCAGGACCCTAGCAGACACATTTTATTTGGGTGAGTTTCAGAATTAGTTGATTAATGTCATTAATGCAATTTTATGCTACTTCTGTTACCTTTGAATGAAAGCTGGTCTGAAATCTGACAAAAGTGAATTATCATAAGTTAGTTACAGAAAGACCAGGAACTAGAAAAAGTGGAATGTCCAGTACACAGTTCATGTGATTGATAAAAAGATGATTACAAAATCTATGGGCAGGCAGGGTATCGAAAATGCAAGCTGAAACAAGAGGAATGGACAGAAAAATCAGTGAGACCAGATGCAAATTTTTCATGCATCTCTGTGAATTTAAATTAGGTATGAATTTTTTTGCAATAAAATCTTATGAATTCTGCACTATTTGTACAAAAAAGTGGTCATTTATATATTAGGTCTAGAGAAAGAAAATGTTTTCTTTGTCCATCCTATGACCACAGTTACCTGTTCCATTTTTAGTGGCAATTTTGTGCAAAAAGGGGGGCTTATTTCCGTGGTTATTTTGTCAAAGAATAATTATTTATGTGGAAACAAACTAGGGAACATTTTCAATTCTCTAAGTAAAAGTCAGTAGGTGCATATGATCCATTTTAAAAATCAATTTTCTTTCATTTCAGGTTTCTTGCACGAGACAATTGCTTTTTTTTCTCATGATGGCTCAGGGTGACTTCAGGCTAACAAATCTTTCAAAATGACAGGGTGCACTTGGTGCTCTGAGGACATAAAATGCTTTCTGTCTATCACGGCCTTTAGAGAATTATAGATATGGTGGAAGTTATGTCAGAATTTATCTCGGTCAAAGCTAATATTAAAATCACTGTCAGATTCCAGGCTCCTCTACTATCTTGGAAAGTGTTGCAATTGGTTAACATAGTCATGTTTACTGATGTCAGCTTGTGATGGATTGTGTGAGTAAATGGACTAAGGAAAATATTTAGTATCTATTGTACCAAACATCCACATTTCAGTGAACTATGGGCAAAGTGTGTTATCTCTTACAGTGCTGCTAGTTACAGCACACTTTATATGAAATATAAATGTTCCTTTGCATCGTAATTCTTGAGGTAAATTTCCCTAGAGGAAAAAGCAACTTTATAGCCATAAAGCAGAAAATAGTTTTCTTGTTTGATAGATGTAGTGAGTTCCATTTGGTAACAAAGATGAGCAGATGTGAATAGCAAACTTTTCTCATCCACGCATGTTCCAGCATAAATTTCATGTAGCTACAGTTGTCAGAGAAGTCACCTCACGTGTTACCCCATTTAACCTATGTGGAATGAGGTCCCCTGAATACAGTTCCAACAGTGGCTTGTACACTGATAAGGGTAAGAGTTGAAGAAGTAATGGAAAACAGGCGCTTGAAGGAAGTTTATAAAAGGCAGAATAAGACTTAGAGATCTGTTTCATGGAAACACAGAAGCTGCTTTTCAGCTTGTTAGGGGGAATGAATGCATTTCGCTTTCCAATGTGCATAAAAAAGTAGTTTCAACATGAGTCTCTTACACATGTGCAAATATTACTCTGGGAGCTCATGCATCAGTGTGATTATGGGTGTAATGCCTGGATTTACATTTCTTTCTTTATGAAGTTCTTACTTGTGTCAACTGGCTAAATCTATTACATGCCAGCAAGGAAGAAACTTATTCATATTATCATATATAGTGTTATTGTTTTGGAGAGCTCCCTTTTTTTTTGTACATTAAAATAAATTAAACTCGTATAGAAGATAGAATCCATATTCGCAGCAACTGCATTCTCAACATCAATTACCTCCACAAACACTGAAGTAGGATCAATTAGAGAAGAAATAAATTTCCAACAATACCTGAAGCCCATTTCAGAAAATGTGTGTAGGAGGATGTTGCATTTGGCAGCTGTGATTTGATCTCAACATAGGAGATAACTAAAGGGACATTAAGTCAGTAGGAATATGTTCTTGCTGTGAAAAGGTTTCACTGAATTCATCCCCACTGTCTTTACTGGGGTGCCCATACAGCACTGGCAGAAGTTTCAGGCTGTTGTTTTGTTGCATGAGTTTGATTTTTGCAAACAGGAGTCTTTGAAACTGTACCTATCAAAGTATAGATAATGAGTATTTAATTACCTCATTGTATGATGAGTTAATTGCTAATAATTGTTAGTAAAAAACAAAAAGAAGTCTGACTAATATCCTATAGTGAGAACTCTGGACAAAGAGCAGAATTCCTCTTCTTGTTTATCTCCATCATTCACTTGTTCAACTTGGAAAGGATGGCCCTCTCTTTCATGGAACAATTGTCCTTTTTTTTTCAAGAGGAGGTGTCTTAGCAAGATCTATCATAAAGACAGACACCTTCCAGGAGAGTATGTGCAGTTTTGCTGTTTTATAAATACAAATTCCCAAAGGTTAAAACATATATTGGCTTAAAGTAGTGTGAAATTGATCTGGATTTAGAATAGTAAGGAAAAAAAAATAAATGAGCACAGAAATATATCACCAGTGAACTCTGAAGTCTTAATTGGTAAACAATAGAGCTGTAACTATTTTGTTTTGATTATATTCACTAACGGAGTAATTATCATTTTAATTGATATGTATGAACAGGTGCTTACACTGAAAGCAGTTTCAAACTGGGATGCGTTATGCTTGAAAAGTAGCCTGGGTGATTGTTCTCATTAGCCAAACAGATGGCTGGACGCTTGCTTGCCATTTTATGGAGAGAGAATTATAATCTGACAATATTTTACATAGTATGAAGTATTTATAAATCAATAAAAGACGAAATTTATGCTCAGTATTAGTGTAGAGTAAACCGACTCACATGCTGGGGAATGGCATCTCCATGATAAATATCAAGCTACTGTTCTAATTACCTCTTTTGGAGGGTTTACTTTCAAGTGTAATGAGGCCAGAGCATTGGCATGCTCAGCAGTATGTGGAAGTAGACCTTATTTTAAATGATGGATTTTAGTGCCCTTCTCTGGACACCATGCATCTATCTGTTTCATTCTCATCTACTGCCTGGTTTTAAAAAAACTCCAGGGCTTCTTAAGAGAAGCCTTGCTGTGCATCTCTGAATGTTAATTGGGCACACTCTGAGTGTGGCTTCTATAGTTTAGCCTTGTTGCAAATGAGTTTGTGTGGAAGTTCCAAAATATTTTATGTGAATTTACTTTTACTTTTTTTATCCTCTTGAATTATCCTCTTTATACTGTAGGATAGGTCTCTGTAATACTTAGAATGGTTGTGATGGATATATGGTACTCCTTTGTCTGGATAGTAGTGTTCACTCCAGTATAATCTGAATTTCCTCTCAATTTGTTGCCGTTTTAGGCCCTGAAAAAATTTGTGATTCTGAAAAATTCTATTTTATGTCAAAATGAATGATTGTGTAGGACTTTTGCTCCAAAAGTTTGAGAGACAAGATATACTCTTTAAAAAAAGTGAAGGTAATCGCTTCTAATTTTGGAGTGACAGAATAGAAATATTAGCATTGTCTTTCCATATCCCCCTGAGTTACACAGACACTTGAATAATAAATGTGGTGTACACCTTTTCTAGTCTTGATTCTGGATCTAAAAGTCCATTTCCAGTGAGACTCACTGACCCTTGTAAAATCTTCTGAGAAATCTGGCTTCCAACCAAAAGCAATCAACACCTAAAATAATGAATGCCAGAAATCTTCATCAGTGACTTGTTAACAGAGTTTGCTTGGTACTTTTTAGTTTTGCAGTAAACTGAAAAGGTATATTAGTTACAGCTGGCTTGGTGGTGGGCAAGCACCTGTTAAGTCTTTCAGGTATCATCTCCTGCTATGAATTGCTGCACTGGAATGAATCTTCTTTACTTGGCACTGTAATACTTTCCAGAATGTTGACTGCAATATCTGAAAGAGAAACAGATGACCAGCTTGAGGGATCAGCAATAGCTCTTCATAAACTTCAAAGTTCTTGATGATTGCATTGCTTTAGTATAATGTTCCTGTTAGTAAATGTCAAAGAAAAAAGAATTATGATACTGTGGCATAAATATAAAACTCAGAAAAAGTAATTTGTATGGTACAAAATATTCTAAAGTCCTGCTAGTAATTTTTTAACATTCAAATGCCATAAAAGCTCCTGTATTAAATGTCCAATTATGCATACCTGGAAAAAAATTTGCTGGAGGTAAGGAAGGCTTTTGCTTAGCACCGGAACAGAAGCAAAGCTGTAGCCACCTCTTCTTTTTACCTCCTCCTCCTTTTCATACCTCTATAGCCAAGTGATGAGTCTTTTTGCTTTAGACTTTATTTCAGCCTCAAGATCCAGACCAAACTGCAGCCACACGAACAGCCGTGCTGGCACAGAGACTGTCATGGACTAGGTGGAATGTTTGGGACTAGAGGAAAGCAGGACTTCTCTTAGTAACAGCAATTGCTTTTGCTGCCTTAAAATATTTAAAGTCCTGCTGTTCCCGGAGTCCTCTGAGTACCAGGCATGGTACTGCCCCAGCTGGGAGCCCTTCTCTGCAACACACACTACCTGACCAGATGTACTGCAGTGGGCTGGCCCTGTGCACCAGGTGTCACTCTGTTAAACAAGCAGCTGTGAACTTCAGTTGCATAAAAATGATGTTTAGCACTTCCTTGTTTTCCCTCCTGTGTGGGATAATGTCCCAAGCATGCAGCTTCCAATTATTTTCTGTAGCTGAACTTGTACACTCTTATATTTTCGCTAAGCACTTGAAGACACAGTCTTTCACTGCAGACAGACTGTACTGCACAGTGCATCTAAAATAAATTGTCTCCTCCTTGGTCCTTTGGGGCCAAGTAATAAGGCATTTCATGCTAACCACTGAAGACATTTCTGGTGCTGAACAGCATTCCTCTTCATTTGTTAGTGCCAGGGACTTCGGAACAGTAAATAACATCAACAGATTTTCTCATGTTTTAACCATATTGTTCTGCAAACCAAAGACAAGGCAAAAGGCAAAACTAAAAATGAGTTGTTTCAGTCAAAATGTGATGAACACCACACTTTTCTGAAACTCAGTTACAAATCATTCTGTCAACAAACAGAGATCAGCTGGCCTTCCAAAAGGGGTGGTCACCATGGTAACAAAAGATACCAGATACTTCATTTTCCCCAAACCTTTATTCATGTCATGGATGAAGCGGGAACCCATCCTTCTTTTACTGAGTGAACAGGAGAAATGTTTTTGCTGATTCTTATCTGCTGAAAAAACCTCACAAACTTGCCCGTTGCTGGGAAATGTTTGGTAGAACAGGTGCTCCTGCAGAGTGTCTGTGTGCAGAGACTTCATTGGAGTATGAGACGAGAATCACCTCAGTAAAGCACTGAAATGATCCATAGTGGCTGATGAATTGCCAGGGGAGGTGAGAGGAGGAGAGAGGGAGAAGGGAGTCTTTGGTACTGCTTGCATATGAGTGCTGGAAGACAAAAGCAAACTTTCTCTAAAGCTAGTTGTCTTTATTTCCCATGGTGAATTTATCATTTTTCAAGGGCCCAGAGCTCATAAACACACACCTGGCTCTTGAGTTGCAATTTGTGTATCGAAGTTTCTTTTGTGAGGTTCCTGTGCTGGCACAGGCAAAGTTGTTTTACTATTATTGTACATGCAGTCAGCTCGTTCTTAATTTAATTTTATAAGCATCACACATATTTTGTCTGCAGCTTTGGTAGGCCATCTGGAGCAGTCTTGTTTTCCTTCTTTTACCTTTATTAACTTCACACTGAATGGTAGCCCTTCACTTCACAGTTCAATTATACTAAAAATTACAAGGAAACAGAATGAGTCAGTTCAAACTGAAAAGGGATCTTGAGCAAAGTTTCACACTCATGACTGTACCTCAGGAAAATGAACAGGTTTCAGCACTGTTTTTGCTTGAAATACTTCAGCAGAGTTTTTCACTGTAGTAGGAACAAAGTTGGAGTAAAAATTGATGAAAAAATGAGTTGCCTCTTTTTTTCTTCCATTTCTCCCTCATTTTTCTTCCCTGTAACTGCTTTATGAAGAGACTTCAGCAGAGATTCAGATCTTTACTTCGTTCCAAGCAATATCTGGAAACAGTCCCTGATGGACTCACTTGATTATGCTACGTATATGAATTTTTGGGAACAATTGTGATGCCAGAAGACTTTCATTAAGATAACAAGATTTCTAAATACATCCAGCTGACCTTCTCTCTGACTCCATCTTTCACTAAATGTTGCCTTTAAGGACATAGTCTATTGTTTAGGCTCAGAAATTTGTATAAATGACTATTTCAATTCCTAGATTCAGAAATAGTTTTGAAAACCAGCATTGTTTCAAAGTTAGTCTTGGAGGGTTGGTTTTTTTTCCCCAAATCCATCCTTTATGCAATGTTTTGACTGAAAATAGATTTACTACAAAAATAAACTTGAGGTTCTCTCATATAGTGTGATCTTCACTATAGATCTGTATTTATTCGTCATAATGAGATGTAATGGGATTTTCTTTCTTTCTTTCTATTCTTTTTGTTCTTTTTTACATAATTCTATGATGAAACACTGATCTTGAGGTTTCTTGTTTGAAGTCCTTAATTGCAATTCAGACTTTAAGTTGACAGTGTGGTATTTCAGGTTAAAACCAAAAAATGAGGATAATAATCAACTTGGCACCTAAGAAGAGAAACTAAATGTTAACCAGGAGAAACTTCCATCAACGCAAAGGAAAACTCTGACATAATAAACCTGATCACCTAAAAAAGAAGGTCAGGTAATTCCATGCCAATATTCAGCTGAACCACAGAACTCAGAAGTCTGGAATGTATTAGAAGGAAAAGTGTCCCAACTCTTGTCTATTGTTCCTGTGCTTTGCCATCCCTAGTGGTTGCTACTTTCTCTTAGGAAGCTGCTCATATGAGAGGCTGCTAAGGGCATTTGGGATGCATTCGATGATATACTCTGTTCCTGTAGTCTGTGTTCCATATCCAACAAGTAGGCCCTGATGACAATATTCAAAATATATAAAAAAGACTTATTGTTGGCCATATAAGTCAGTGATAATGGGAACAGCTTTCATAACCTTAATCTTTAAACTTTTCAGAGTGAACTGGAATACTTCTTGCATGTATGTAAATATTCACATTAGGTGAAGACATTGTTTAGGACTATCTACTGAATTAATTTCACTTTACTTTCTGTTTCTAAGTAGTATTAATTCAGATAAAGCATCCTCAAATTCATTCATTATTTGAATAATCAAGTAAAGTTCCTGGTGAATGTTGTTTTCTTTTTGTATTCTTAAACGATGCTGTCATAATTATTTTCATTTGAAGAACTGCTTTCTGCTAATGGAATAATATTTCCAGTGGAATTGCCATTTTAATTTGTTAAGATCCCACCCATTTGCTTTCTTCTATGTCTTTCTAGTTAAAAGTAGACTGTATAAATTCTTTGTGGAAAACATGCAATGAAATCTGAATATGTTTAAAAAAATTCAGGGTAAATATTTTTCTCTACTCTATTATTTTTAACAGGTGAGAGGATTTTATGTATATGTCAGTGAGACTGTGGCATGTAGTACAGTGCAGCAACGTGAGCACAACACAAAGTACAGTGGCAGAACTTTCAGCTCTCTGTGATGCAGCTTTTGTCAGTGTGTTGCTTTTCCTCCCCTCCTTTGCATGACAAGTATACATTAAGACTTTTACTCTAGCTGAGGAAAGAACAGATCAAATGTCTGGTCATGTACAATAAATTTTGAACTATATAATTCCTGAAGGCTAGAAACAGTTGATGGAAACCATAATTTACACCAAATAAAGCTTTAATACCTGTAAAATTACTGGCCAAATAGACTGGGTAAATTTATGGATGTGAAAGACTGGGCTGTGATATCAAGCACTTGATTGAAGAGATTTCAGGTTTTTATGTATTTGTGGAAGGAGGGGCAGGAGGGGGTATTTAATGCATTATTATATGTCAGCAAGAAAATTTTGGTTTTTTAAACACACATTGATTTAGGCACTGGCAAGGGTGGTGTGGGATCTTTGCTGACTGGCTTAGGGAAATAGCTTTAAACAGAGGTTAAAGGAGAACATGAGCAAAATGCCAACAACCTGAACAACAGTATAAAGATCAAAAATCATAATGTCACACTGCGAGGAGAAAAGCTTTTCATTTTGATAGTTTACAAAAGATGATGAAATCAGGAATCTGGCAAAATGGTTTTTAATAAATGATTTTTATATTGACACAGAATCCAAAGTTAGGTAGATTGTGAAGTTTAAATAAGAAGGCAGTATGGAGGGTAAAAAATTAGTGGGTGCTCAGCAAAGTCTTAGAATTCATCAGGTTGATGAATTGAGAAGTATTTGTTTATTGATCTATTGTTGATAGTGACAGTGCAAAAATGGAAATTATTCAACAGCCTTCAATCTGATCGAGCAAAATCTAATACTGAGGAAGATAGGCTGGGTGAGAACTGCTACAGAGACAGAGAAAAAAGGGGTTTAAGAAGGCAGACATAGATCTCTTGGGGGGGACAGTCTAAGGAAAACAGAAAGTAAGGTGACTTGCTTGCAAACAGACAACATTAAAAACATAATTTAAAATTATCCATGTGTGGAAGGATAGTAGAGGAAGATTATTAAAGACTAACTTGACTAAATCACGAACTCCCAACTGGTTTTATATAGAGAAGAATATTAGTTTACTAAGAACAGCAATAAAAAAGTAACACTGATTTATTGACAGGTACTCAAAACCCGAGGCTCAAAATTAGAAGTTTTTAGCAAGAAATGTTAAGGATGACAAGAAATACTTCTGTAATCACTTCAGCAGCAAAAGAAAAAACTTTGGTCTTCTCTGTCAACAGAAGGGAGATTTCTTAGGAGATGATGTTGAGAAGGCCATTATTCCTATCTCTTTTCAAAGAGACCAATTATAAACAAGAAGGTAGCAAAATTATTTCTAACAATAAAAGGAAGAGATAAGTTCCAGCTTGGGAAAGAACTTTGCATTTAGCACTTTGATAGTTAAAAATGTTTTCACATCAGCCCAGTGTAACTTCAAGATAGAATTTTTAAAACCTCCTTGAATGAACCTCAGAACCAGGAGTAGTTACCCTTTGGAAGCTTGCAGAGGGTGGCTGAAGTTGAAAGCAGTCACAGGTTTCTTCATCTTTAAAAGGGGCCATAGAGAAGAAGGAGAAAATTGGTATTAATTTGGGCCATTCAGTTCCTACATACATTTCTGAAACACACAAGCTGTTTGAAAGCACTTGTGGTTTGAGGAGACTAGGTAGCTGCCAGTCAGGTCAAACAAGTCTGATTTTCCTCTATGCTTGGAAGAGAAGGCGTTGTATGTAGGTGAGAAGGAGTGGATGCTCTCTAGCTTGGATTTATTAAAACTTTTGTCAGAGTCTTACACGCTCCATACACTTCCTTCTGCTTCATGTGCTGAACATGATACCATGTGGGACAGAACATCCCTTGTGTCAGTTGGGGTCAGCTGAACTGGCTGTGTCCCCTCTTAACTCCCTGTGCACCCCCAGCTGATAAGGTGGGATGAGGAGCAGAAAAGGCCTTGGCTCTGTGCAAACTCTGCTCAGCCATCAACATCCCTGAATTATCAACATTGTTTTCATCACAAACTCAAAATACAGACCCATATCAGCTACTATGAAGTAAACTATCTCTATTCCAGCCAAAACTAGCACATATATCTTACTGGGAATTATGTACCATTCATTATGGCACCCATCCCTCAGAAAACGTGTTATTTGACAAGAAACTTGATCTTTTGTATCACGTTTCAGATAAACTTGGTCCTTTCACTTCTGTCAAAATTCCGTCTCTATCTTTTGATCTAGTGGAGGAAATAGTTGTCAACAACCAAGGAACAAACAAATCTATTTGCAAAGAGGACCCAGAAACCCTTTTGTTCTATTTATGTCACTGTTTGCCATCTAACAGAGGACCAGTAAACAAATTTGTCAACAGTCTTAAGGAGTATGTACCTTCAGCTTGATAAAAGAGGTAATAAATATTAACCCATGGGTCTGTGGGGTTTTGTTTATTTTGGTTGTTAGTTGTTTTTTTTTAAGCACTGTAACATACAGTCCTTAAAATAGAGATTAGTTTTCTTTTAACAGTCAGAAGAAATTATTGATTTGATAGAATCAAAAGGACTGCTGACTCTGAAGTAAAGGTCACTGTTTTACTTTAAGAAATTACTAAGAGTAAACCAGCAAGAAATAGAGGTCTCAAAATGAGCCTTGCAAAATCTGATGACAACTGAGAACTTGATAGGGTGAAATACTTGTGGCTGATTAATTTATAATGTTTTTGTTTTCTTTTTACTCTCCATTTCCCATGAAAGTATAGAGAAATGATCTTGAAACCCTTAGAAATTACTTTTCTGTGGAATGAATGCAAAGCTATGTTATGCTTATGCTTCATGTGTGGATGAGAAAGGACAGTGAATTTTTCACTAGTCATGGTGGGTATACAACTGCAAAACAACTGCAAATGTGTTTGACTGATACTGTAGCCTGGAGGAGGTGTGACACTCTACATATACTCTGTAGGCAATGCCTTTTATAACCAAACCATAACTTAACAATGAACTCCATCAAATTCTCTGTCAGCCCTAATATTTCTACTTCAGCAGCCTCTGAGCCTCAGAGAGAAAAAGCTTGTAAGAGAGATAAATACCTTTTGTCTTTCTATTTAATTCTATTCTGATTGTGTTATAAACTTAGGTCATAGCCAGACTCGTGTTGCATAGAAAATAGTAGGTGACGTGAGCACGAACGGTCTCAACAGGGTACTTGACCTAGGAGGCCAAGGAGAGATCCTTGTAGCCTGTTTGTCTCCTTTCTTTTTCGTCAGGACTTCTGTAATTACTCAGGGAAGGGAGAACTGTTCAAAAAGCCTCTTATCTGCTCCATTTCCTAAGGTCTCATGGCACCTTGGGAGTGAAAGCATCATGTGTGTCTTGTGGCCAAAACACAGGCGTATTTTGTCACAAAACAGGCAAATTTACTGTTGTGTGTTGAGCACTAAGTAGAGTTGAATGGTAGGCCCAGGTGGTGCTCTGTGAATGAGGATATGGTAAGGGGAAGGCATTCCCAGATAAATTAGGAGTGATTTTAGACTCTATTACTTTCTGTAAAATTCAGCAGTTGGAACTAAAACACTGCCAGATTTATGGTGACATTCATTTAGATGGTTGTGCCAGCTAATTTTGTTAGACTTTTACATAATAAGATTGCATCCTAATTTTTCCATATGATCCATACTCCCTTCTATGCACAGTGGGATATGTGGAAGCTTCATTGACAGCAACATTGAACTTAGTTAATTCTATTTTAGGAAACCTAAAAATCAAGGATAAGTATTTCAAACATAACTGTTAGTCAATGTTAACTTTTTAATAATGACAATAAATGGAATATAGTTAGACACCATTAAATTTAACTGCATAGGTGTCTAGAACTAGGTATTTAATTTGAATTTAATAGTAGAGTAATCACTTGTAAAATAAATAATTTAGGAACAAATATATTATAGACATACATTAACCATTGCATGAGAACTAAAGGTTTTATAGCTGTTTAATGTGTTTAATACTTATATATCATTAACATACTGTGATTAACATACTATTAAATCCTAAAGGATAACAAACTGAACCAGTTAAGCTGCAGTCCCTTTCTTCCCTTTCATTACTGTAACCTTACACTATAACTGGTTAGCATTCATTATTTATACAGTAGATGTTTCTAGCCTTTTTTCTCATATGGTATGTCTGCTTTTTCCTCTCTCTGGCCTTGTTCCTCACTCCAGATATGTGCTTAGGCCAAAAAAAGCGGTTTTGCAAATGTCTGTTAAACATTGTCTGCTTGTGCAAACTCTTACTGCTGATTCCTGAATGTATTCATCCTACATTTGCAGTTTTGTATTGGACTTTCCAGTAAATTGGACTTACTGACTTCCCAGGCTGTAGCAGGGTTGCCTTTTGGGATATATAGAGCATGAGTAATCGAGAGTACAGTAGGGGATAAAAAAGACAAAGAAAGGTGGACATTAACCAATAAGGCTGTATTTGTTAGATCAATAGGATCTCAGAAACTTTTTATTCTCCCAGAGGTGTCTGCTGACAGAAGCTAATTGGCTTTATCTTATTGCAGTAAAAGGTACCATTCTCTGTCCCTACCGACTCAGGATCTCAAGGGAGCCCAAGGTAGCTTCCTCAACTGGCTCTGTCAGGGTGAGGCACAGCTACATGAGCACTGCGACCTTGCTGATGTGATGTAGAACAGGAGCCACGTCTTCTGTGTCTTCTCTGACACCTCCAGGTCAGTATGGGGCCTCTGCTGTGTCGAGCTTCTTGCTTGTGCTTCCCACTAATGCCCTGGCAGTGCAGTGGCAGATGAGCAGGGCACCCTTGAGAGCAGAGCTGACAGTCACAGCGGCCCCGAGGAACAGCCCGTATGCTTTGCTGGTGGGCTGCAGTCCCCGCTGCCCGCAGGGCTCTGCGTCACTTACCCTGTGACAGCCACTGTGACAGTGACTGGCTTGGACTGGTCTAACATGTGTGAAAAATAGACCCTTGGAGAGTGTGGTGAGAGCCACCCCCCGTGCAGTGAGGCCACTTTGCTCTGAACACATTGGCTTGTTTGTTGTCAGAGCCAAGGTTAGAAAAAGAAGTAATTAGGAGAAGGAGAAGAGAGTGATGACTGATGCCTGCAGGAATTGCCTGCTCCAGATGGCAGTCTGAGAGCTGAGCAGAGGTGTAGAGATGGAGCCTTCCATCAAGAGACTGAGGAAGAGGTTAGTGAGACCTTTCTCCCAAGCAGAGCAGGAGGAAGCCTCCTTGCTGCTGGGTGCCCATGGGTGTTCTGCATCCCAGGGATGGTGCTGTGATGGAGCACTGCATATCACCCACCTGGGACTCTGCTTAAGACCTGTCTTGCAATGTATAATATACCTGCATGACATGCAGTCCTGTGCCTTCCATTATCACCAACTTTGCAAGTTCTGATGTTTGGTTTATTCTTCCTGTCCCCTATTGGCCCTGCAACATCAATAGATAATTTTGTTTCTCTAACCACTGTCAGCAGTGGGTGATCTACAGTTTGATTTCCTCTCTGTCTTTCATTCTGTCATCATTCAGCTACAAGAAATCTATATCCTTTTCCTATCTTTTCTTTATACTCTTTCATGAAAACAAATGGATCATAGCAAATTTGCAAAATTATATAATACACATATTTAACTTTAGGATGCTTTGGGATGACCAGCCAATAAAAGAGGATAGTGATAATATTCTTCAGTAGTCATAGTACTGTTAGAATTGTAGAGTTGAATTTGTTGTTGTACTGGTGAATTCAGAATTACATTTGTAATTTTAGATTGTCACATTTGTCATATCACCAAAGAGGCTACTTACCTGTTACAGGAACACAAATACTAATTGGTGTGCTTTGCATTAGGGCTGAAGAGGGAACGTTCTTTCCATTCTTCTGTCAAGGCAAGGTAGCTTCTGGCTTGATGGCTTGTCAAATTACCTCAGTTTTCACCATGCACAGGAGCATTCATTTTTCCTATTTTATGGGACAACCAAAAATGGTTATTGTAGGGAGGTGGGAAAGTAATTTCATTGTTAATACTGTGGTTTAAGAGATACAACAAGCATTTAACTTCCCATTATCCATTTGGCAGGTAAATGTTCTGTTGTTAAGCTGGTGTTTCTAACTAGTTTTGTCTAACTGAAGAAACGTTGATTACATGCCAACTCATTTTTAAATGTTGATAAAACAAGGCATAATCCTTTAGGGTGAAATGCAAAGTTTGAGCTATGGCTGAAGGAAAATCAAGTGTCTAATTTTTTAAGTTTAGAGTTACCAACAACAAAGTTTTTATGTTCTTTTAAAACAGAGAATTCTGACATGAAAAACAACTACATGAACAAGCTTTTATTAACTCAGCATAGGGTTGACGCTTCTCTTGTCTCTTTGATTTCTGAAATTGTTGGCTGTCAATTTGTCTTATCCTAGGATATTTTTCTGATTTATAGGAGTGAATGTTTTCGTTGTCTCTTAGAATCAGAAACTTTTATAGGCTGGACTGGTACTGCCAACAGAATTAATTTGTTTAAGAGGTGGAATTTTGATTTCTTTGGAGAGAAAGACAGAGCTTCAGCATGCTTTATAGTATATTGCAAGTTTTACTGAAAAACAACAGCAGAAGATCTGCAACCAGAAATGGTGAATGGCACAATGAATAAAGCTGACTTGAGCCTGGCTTACCTTCTTGCCAAAATCTGAGGTAATTCCTGTTAGTAGAGAGGTGAGAGCAGTATTTACAGAGGGAGAGGAATGACATCTGTTTTATAGATGCTGGAATAAATGTGCCACACAGGATTAAAGCAGTCTTTGCCCAAGGTCATGAAATAATGTAGTGAAACAAGTTGTGTGTAAATATGATATCTACTACTCATGGGTTGAAATGTGACAAACCACTCCCTATTTTCTTACATTCATTATTATTAGGACTTTCTGCTGTCATTTCAAATTTCTCTATTCTTATGCTTTTTTTCCTTTAGGCTATTTCTTTTATGGTAGTTTTATGTCCACTTTTTCCAGTATGCGTTTGTTACTGTGGTGTCTGAACATGAAATATACAGATAAATAGAGTTGATCCAGAAAAACACAATAAGAAAACCCAATATTTGTGAAAATCTATGAATTTAATGAAGTTAATTAAGATTAATTTTGAAAAGTAATTATTAATATTATTTAAGAAAACTGAAATATACTCTCCAGAATTCTTTGATGTCACTTAAAAATGTGTATAATAAGTTATAAGTAAAAATATTACAATTAAACTTCCCATTTAGAAATTAGAAACTAGTTATCCCATAAAACGTTCAGATTTTAAGAGCTCAGCAATCTCAGATGACAAAAATGCTGGAGAATTTGCAGCATACAAACTGTCATTCTCCTTACCCCTTCCTTTAGGCTGTGTTGCTGTGCTCTTTTATAGAACACGCCAAACTGTGGAAGAATGAAATTTGTCCTTCAGGGGGGTATAGGTTGTTGAACCCTTGATGTATCTCAGTTAGTAATAGGTTCCTGAAAAGTGGGCCTCTGTTCCTGCTGTATCACTGTCCTTTCTTTTTTTCTTTCACTTTTTTGAATAAATTATGATCTTTGTCAGTCTGAGAGAAATAAATTTCTCTTCTTTTGTATTCTTTTGTAAAGTGTTTCGTTGTATCACTTTCTCCTTTGTTATGCTCTCTACACTGACAGTCCTATTCTTGCTTCTTGACTTGTCTCTACCTGCATTTTATTGTTGTTGACTGGGTACTTTTGGGAAATCTGTTGAAGTCATTGCATTTGTCCTTATACTGGGATAGTTTTCTGGGACAAGATCATTGTTTGCACATGACATACAGCAGCATCTTTTGATGGCATGGCTGTCCAGAGACAGTGTTAACTTTCATGCTTTGCAAAGGTTGTATGTTGTTTTATTTTTGAGTTAGATTTGCAGTGTAAAAAAATAAAATCTTTGATAATGCACTGTCTGATGTGTCTTTGGTCATGGTGGTTTGCTTTTCTTTGTTTTGTTTTTGTTTCGTTTTGTTTTATTTTTATTCAGGATTTTGGTAAGAAACTCTGTTCCTTCTCTGTAATGAAGTGTTAAGGGTTCATTTTTCTAATTTTGATGTTGGTTTTGTGGTGTTTTATCCATATGGGAAAAATATTTCATACTCAGCAATTTTTGTTTATTTAATGATCAATCTAGAAACTGAAGCTAAATGAGAGAATTTAATTCTCTTGGGAATGACCTCAAAATTTAAGCTCATGTATTTCCATTTAAGACAATATAAAAATGAAGTTTTCAATTGGTACTTCATGACTGAACCCCATTTTGTCATGTGTCAAGTGTCTGTAACATCTTCCAAATGACACCATCCTTATTACACCTTCAGCACCGAGAAAATTTGCTAAGTTTGGGGGTGGTTTTTGTTTTGTTTTGTTTTGTTTTGTTTTTTTTTCCTGAGCTTGTTGGTACTTTCAGAGGCTTTATGGAAAACATGCTGGTTGAGTCAGTGTCTTAATGTTCTGTATGTTTTTTGTTCCACAGTACTTAGTTGCAAATCAATGTAACAAGGTACTCTAGAGGAACTGGCCTGAGAGTCTTCCAGGGTAAGAACTCAAGGATGAGCTTTAGAGGATCCTGTGTATGTTCCTGAACAGGTCAAAGCACTGCTGATCCTCTGAGGAGAATTCTGTTTACCAATGCTTTTCTTTGGAGATTTACAAGCTGACAAGAAATTAATAGGAAGGAGTGGATTTTAGTGAAAGGTAGTGATTAGTAGTCCGTCCCTTAAGCAACTCCAACATGATGTCTATATGGGTCTAATTTTCCCCTTTGTGCACTGACAAAACTCACACTTCCATTAATGAGAATTCCATGCAAGTGTCAAGGGAAGAACAAACCCTTCTGTAAACCATTGGAATGAGCCTCCTTATTCCTATGCAGGAGTGGAGAGGATAAGACTAACTCTGCTTTACTGGGGATAGTTTTACTGAACTAAATATCAACCTTGGCAACAGGTAAGTCAATTTTATAGCAAAATGTTACAAGCACTTACACAGGTTTAGGCTTCTCCTTGCTGAATTCCTGGTGAAATATGAGGGAACAAACTGTCTCCCAAATCTTGGAAAAAGGAGGATGCTTCTCTTTCCAATTGTCCTTCATATTCCCTGTCAGATAGGTGATTGCTTGTTGCAGTCATTACCTCCTGTCTCATCTCGTGTGGGCAGTAAGCTCTGTGCCACTGCTATGCTCAAGTGCCAACATATGCAACATATGCTCTGTTGTATATTAGAACAGCTGTGTGACAGTGACAAGATCATACAGTTTGTGCTGTAAAGCTATATAATCAGAGCTATATAATCAGGCGAGAAGTTGGAGGTTTGACACAAACCCAAACATTTTAAGCCTTATTCAGCAAAATGCGTTACCTTCTTTATGCACTGCAGAGAGAGTTCTAGTGCTCTTACAGTGCCAAAACACCTGTGAGATTGTAGGTGAAAGTGGGAATTTAGCATGACCAACAAAGTTATGGTGTTGCTCAATGTGCTGGTTTCTTGGGACACTGAGTGGCTTCTCACAGCTTGATAACCAAAACGAAATGAAGGGAATCTGCATTTTGGCAAAAGGTGCCTCTCTTTCACAGTATTTTTTTTTGAAAGTAGGTGAGGAGGGGAACGGTAATGGAGGAAATATATTTTAATTTTATTTGCTGATAGAGCCAAGTGGTTAGCAACATGATGATGTTGATCTCTTAGTAGCAGCTCCTGTGGGTAGCAAAAGCATGTGGGAGGTGAGCTCATAGCCACAGCCACCAACAAAAATGCCTGTTTGCTGCTTCACTGATTAGAAGGAAATTTCCATGGTACTGTTCTGTTACAGCTGAGTAAGTTGCATTCTGGTGTGCTGCTTTTGGTGAAGTCAAAGAACATATTTATGCTCTGAAAAGTAATTTAATGGTTGTGTGGCAGTATACTTTGTCTTCTTTTAGAGAAAACTTCTTTTCAGAGATGATTACTCCTTCCATCATCTGTTAAGTGTCCTTGTAGCTAGAAGTTCTGAAAGATATGTGTGTATTTGGGACCCTAAAAGTCAGACATCATAGTAGGATCTTGAATAAACATGTCTACAAGTACTAATCTGAGAAGCATTTGTAGTGAAGCAACAAAATTTCTTTCTTTTATTTCTTAGTGCACTTGAAACCTTGCTTGGCAGTAATTGTTCCAAAGAGAATAGTAATATTTTTCTATAAAGTAATGGAAGAGCTAAACAATACCAAGGATAGTGCACCTCTTCCCCCTTTCTCAGCTGCTTGCCTTTGGCTTAAATTACAGGGATTAGTTTAACACTGTACTTAAAATTGTATTTGCAGAGGAAATGGGAGTCCTGTAAACAAAACAACAGTGAAATATACTCCTTTCAGTTTTCTTTCTTCATTCTTCTCCTGCCATGTTGAGCAGCCTTCAGCTTTGAACTGTGGTGTTAGAAAAATGTTGTAACAAAGGAGACAAAGACGTTTTGCCCCATAATATACTGCCCATCTTTGCAGTTATTGTGAAATCTCTCCATGGTGTGACATGAAAATTTTTATGTTGACGGATTGCTTTTGGAAGTATTGTACATTTATGTAACTTAGAAAACAGTGATGTGGGGATGATAGCTGTGAAGGCTGACAGGATTGCTACTGTGTTGTTCACTCATGAGGGATGCATTACTAGAAGTTGGTTTCAATACAATTGTGTTGTGTGGTGTCTGCCACAACTGCAGAATCACAAAGTTTTGCCAGAAAATGAGGTGTTTAGTTTTCAGTGAATCAGTAACTACTCAGGCGAATGTAGCAGATGACGTGCCTTGTACAAAACGATGGTAGTTGGGCTGTAGTTTCTAGCTCTCTCACTCTTTGTCTTGGTCACTATGCACAGTAATTTTGCCTGGTGCTGCTGTGCTGGGACAGTTCTGTTCTGGTATAGGAGCCCTTTAGGCTCATACCTTTGTGCTGGAGGGTAGTCTGATGATTGTGCATCATTACTTGGACTTGTATTGTTCCAGTTCTTCACCTCTCTCTGGAGGTGGTCTTTTGTGGGTAATAAAGCAAATACTTTACAGTATCGGAAATCTCATGACACACAGTGAGAGCACTGATGGTTGCCGCTTACTTTTAGTGCAATTTCCCCATTTGCGAGGCTATTTCATCATCTTTCAGTGTTTTCATTATAAGGAATGAGTTAGAATACAATCATCTGAGAGGTTTTTTTAATGATTATGATAGGTCTCCTCATTTCTTGTCTTAAAATTACTGTAATTAAACAGCTTATCTGCATCTCAGAACTGGCTGAAAATCAGAGACTAGGGATGTGATTGCCAGTCTTTACATGTCAGCAGTGTGACAGCGTTTCGAGGTGCCAGTGACCTTGTATTGTCCATAGTTAAGTACAGACATTGGCTAATTCTTCTGCTATGGGGAAAAATCTTACATTCAGCTAAGAAAACTGAACTTATTAAACTCTCTGCTGCTATAATTTCCCCACTGGCCTGAGAGACGAGTTTTGAAGGTCACGAACCTATCCCTCAGTTATTTTGCAACAGGGGTTCGTATGCAGATGGTTGTACTTCAGTGTCAATTTTTGCTAAAAATCCACAGAGATAGGAAAAGAATGGAATAAAGCAATTGTTCTGTCAAGGTTAATAATTTTCATTAAAATCTGATCTGTTTAGTTGCTATTTTTCAGTTTTTTAAAAGGCTCTTAGAAATTGGATTATCAATAGTGTGTTATGCAAGTCTTTTATTAATGCTGTCAGTTCATCTTTTCGTGGGAAAGTGCATAACAGTTTGGCTATTTCTTCATTTTTTGACTGATTAGTGCTGTTTTTCAATGCAAAGGCAAATAGTTTGCAGAAATTGCAGTTCCGTGCATTGTCTTGAAATCACTGTTTTTAAGTTGATCAGTTAAATTTCTTTCTTTGGTCTGATTAACATGTGGTTTGATGGTGAGAGTTTTGAATTACTTTGTTGTCCTAATTTTGATTTATTTATTCTGAAAGAAGAAACCATGCAGTCAACCCCGAAACAATATAATATAATATGAAATCTATATTATGTTCACCTCGACCAGACTAATTTTTGGAAGAATTTATCTGATTCCTTTTGTCACACTTGGCCCTCCTTAGTATGGTTGATACATGAAAAGTCCCAGAGAGAAAAATCTTAATAAAGCAATAAAAGAAGGTGAATTTGCAATGTGAAAGGAACTATCAGAATGTCAAATTGTGAACAAATTCCTCTCTTTCAATGATACTGAAGAATACAGCTTACAATAGTTGAACAGTCCCAGAGCTATACACAATAAACAGTCAACTCATGCATGGCAGGTTGACTTAGTTCTGTTTGGGGGGTTTCTTGTGTTGTATAGTAAATGTTTTGAAAAGGAAAACAGAGACAGGCTCTATTTTCCATTTCTCTTAGCACCTGAAAGTGTGCAAACCCACCATTGGTTAGGATTGGCTCCTCAGAATCTGCCTGCCAACTTTCTACCACTTTGTGTTTATATGTAGTTTTTGTGGTTTGCTTTCAAATTCAAGAGAACTTTGTGTCCTCATGGAGCAAAAATCTGTACAATAGAATTGGCTTGAACTACTGAGAAGAACTTGTGATTTTTACTGAGTGTTTCTATGAATATATGGAACATTTTCTAGCTTCTTACCCAGCCTGGGAAGTCTGTACAACATTGGTTGATATTTACCCAGTCAGTAGCTGAGAGTTGTCATAGTATTTAGGTAATGCTGGCTCACTCTGTCTTTGGAAGCATCAACCTTATTCCCAGGATGAAAGAGTAAACTCTCATGGTAGAGTATAGTAAAATTCTAGTAAAATCACAGGATGCCTTTAATTGAAAGTTTAGCTTGTCTAATGTATGCAACCAAGTGGTACATGTTTAAATCAGTAGTGATGTTGCACTTTATGTAGCCAGTATCTTATTGTCATTTGAATGACAGTCCCATTTCTTAGTTATCTTTGGGAATACTGCCTCCTCTTCCACTGAAAACCCTGCAAACAGCTAGCAGCCTAGATTGGATACAGCAGCAAATGTGTAATATCTGGGCCTAGACCAGTCACAAAAACTGTACAGTAAGAATTTGACTTGATAACATACCAGATTTTAAATAAAGAAATGCACGTTCTTTATCTACCAAAAAAAAAAAAAAGCAACTTAGATCTCTTTGTTGTTGTACAGTTATTGTTATTGAAAGGTATTCACCAGTTTTCAGCTGTTCTGGTATTCATTCTTTTTCACTTCCCTCCTGAAGATGAAGTGTGTGATTTCTGCAGCTTCCTGTAGGTCCTGTTGCAATAGAGAGCTGAACAAATTTCGAAAGTTACAGAGGAATTTAACAACACAAGCTTGATGCTCCTCTAAGCTGTATTCCTACTTAAGAATTAGTGACCCTGGCTACAGGTGGGGTTTTTTCTGAGCCTCCTGGTAGTACACAGGTTTTCAGGATATCAGAGGCTTTTACATATAACTCCTCATTTAGGTTCATGGATGTTCTGGGTCCAGATATTTTTGTTACAATCTCTTTATAAACCAAAAAAGTATAGAAGGAATATGCAGTACTTTTCACAGGGACTTTTAGGGGAATTTCCTGTTCCAGTTTGTTGCTTCTTCGGTTGAAGATTGTGCTAAAAGTCAAATAATGAGGTTTGTTTTGGAGAAAGATGAAACTGTGATTACATAGATGTTTTGTTTGAACATGAATTCTATCCTTTAAATTCAAATAAAAATGGACTTTCAGTCTTGATCAGGATTGGAACATCCAATAATTTTTACCATGTTATTCTGTTTTCTAAATATAGAACTCAGAGAATACAATTTGGTCAAACAGATGCACATGCTCTGCAGGTCCTCTAATGGATTGCCAGGGCAAGGCTGTGCAGATGCTTGATTAACATTTAGCATCCTTTCAGCTTTTTGTTGTTTTGGGGTTTTTTTGTCTTTTTTTTTTTCTCCCCCCAGTAATTGAGGGGTTTATCACCGTGTCTGCAGCTCTCTGTGTTTATCAATCTCTCAGATTCCTTCTCAGATCCAATGCTTCCCTCCCCCATTCTCTCCCAGCTCTGGGCTCTTTTCTGACACCCCCTCTTCCTTTCCCAAAGTGCTGTTATTCAGAGCACAGTGTTGAACCTGTTTCCACTGGTGTGCAGGTCCCTCTGTCCAGGACAGTCCTGTCTGATGTGTTTGTGCTGTGCCATCTGTAGATTGCACTCAATTATAATACAGCATCTTGCCTCCAATGATATTTTCTACACCTGAAAAACATGATAAGTGAATATTTGACCTTATCTCCTAGTGCAGGAATCTGAAGTGTTAAGATATATTTACTGGTTTTGTGGCCACCTGTAAATTATTTCTGTTCCTTTAGATATAATTAATGTACTTTTGACCTATTAGGGCATCCATAGCTGCAGAGCTAATTAACTAGGAAATTATTTTTGTATGCATACAGGTGCACTCATTTAAATGTCACTGATTTAATTTAATAACACACTGTGAGTTTAGACATGCTGCCAATTCGATGGAGTTGTTTGTTTCTTCTTTAATTTATACTTAGTAAGATTCTTTGCCCTTTTTTTTTGGAGTCTCTGAACAGTTCAAATGATAAATAATTTTCTTCCTTTATGAAAAAAGTGGTGTTTTGTTTTGGGGTTTTACGTTTGTTTGTTTGTTTTAGGTTCTGGGGTTTTTTTTAGTTGTTGATTAGATATTTTAAAATAGGAACCATTGCTTAGGAAACATCAGTTTCAGTGTTTGGACAAGAAGAAGAGAAAGAGAACTGTATCTTTCTCAGGATCAGCACTTTACAGAGAAAGTATTTGGGTTTTTCTAGAATATCTTAATAAAATAATGAGTTAACATGTCTTAGAAGCTTATATGTTTAAGGAATGCTTTTTTCCTGTTTTTTAGGAGAAAAACATAAACTGTACTGATGGGACAATAATATTGCAGTGTGTTACATATCTAGACATGTCACCTAGAATCTGATCTTGAGGCAAAATATCCCCTACCATTCTTTCCCTGTCCAGTACAGTTCCCCAGGTCAGGCATAGTCAGAAAAATTGCCTGGGAGCTGTGCAAAATAATGATTGCTGGGATGAATCCCACTGGGTTTGCTGCAGGGCT